>NW_026901782.1:0-600000 GCF_033783945.1 Neopsephotus bourkii | reverse complement strand
CTCCTTTTCCCTTCATGGTGCTTTTGAGGCGATGTGAAATCCTTCTCATGCTTTCTGCTGTTTGTGTTCAGAAGGGAAGCGGTGGGGATCGTGTCAGGACCTCAGCATTGTGAAGAGTGGGGCTGGCATTTAGGAAAGGATGGAGAGGCTGACTGCTCTAATGGATCTTCTAAAGGAAAACAACCAAGACGGACCGGGCAGGTACTTTTCATATCTGGTGATATGAAAAGTATCTTCTCATACTTTTTCTCTTGAAAAGGACCCCGTACACCAGATAGCACTAGTACAAAGTCATCACTGCTCTGATGATTTTAGTTTTGAATTGGGCTTGGGCTGCCTTGCCTTCCCCTCCTCTCACCCCAGCTCAGCTGAAACTGTGCATCTGAATTCCTACAGATAGTACTGTACAAGACAAGAGCTGCCCAGAGGCAAATTTGTCTCACATCACTGCTCTGCCTCACCTCTTCAGCTTCTGCTGTTCTCCATATCTCTTTTCTGGCATGCCTCCACTCCCTGTTGCTCCCTTCCAGGTGTAGCTGCCTTCAGTTCAGTGGCTGAGAATGAGGATGCGCTCCTCAAGCACCTATTTCAAGGCTATCAGAAATGGGTCCGCCCCGTGGAGAACTCCAATGACACCATCAAAGTCCTTTTTGGACTAAAGATATCACAGCTTGTGGATGTGGTAAGCGTTGTGTTGGGCTTGGTAATATGCCTTCTTTTACAGGCAGTTGTGCATCCACCTGGGAGGGCTGGGAGGATGCTGTTGGCTTTTGCCTACTGAGACATGAAATGCAAAGTGCTGGTCAGGCAGCAAAATGCTGAGTGTGATATGGTGCTGGTGATATGACCTCCTGCCCCAAGCATGGCATGGGCCTCATTTGTTTTGCAGCAAACCTGATGGTAATCTTTTCCCTGCTGTTCTCAGGGAATAAGGCCTCCCTTCATCAGGTGTTAATCAGAAAGTCCATGCCAGACAGTCCTGGTGCCTACATTTGCAGTTTAGTGACAATGCAGCTGCAAAAAGGGGTAAAGAAGGGTAGAACTGGTTGGACATTGTTCACGCTAAGGCCAAAGGCAACTTGTATTTTGACCGAGATGGCCATGCAGATAAGACACTAGAGACTGAACAATCCTGTGGTTTTGCCCATGTGGAAAGTTTCCCTTCTGTTTCCCCTCCATCCCGGTAGAATGTGCACAGGGGCCAGACAGAGGTACCCACATAGCAGTGTTCTCCTCACCTGCCCTGCCCTCTGGCAGTGTCTCCCTGTGCTGTGAAAAGTAGACTCTGATTTTGTGCTTTATTTACATATTCAGGGATGTTTCAGCTTGTATCTTCCCAAGCTCACTCCAGGCTGAGCAGTGTGGGGAGATGAGCCATCTTGTGAGCTCACAACTGTGTGTGTTCTGACCCCACTGGGCCCTGCTGCCTCCCTGCTCTTCAGCATCTGATTCCCTGGGGCTGCTGTGAAAGGCAGACCTTGGGTTTCCAGCCTCAGAAGCTCTCAGCAAGAGCAGAGGCAGCACTTAGTGAGTCAGTTCACTTCCCCACAGCAGTGGCTGAAGAGCCCAGGCCCATGGGGAAACAGGACCACAGGGATCTCATTTGCTCAGCACAGGGTTGGACTCAGCAGGCATGGGGTCTGTTTCCTCTGGCTGTTCTGAAACTGCAATCTTCTCTACTTTGTCACCTTAGGATGAGAAGAACCAGCTGATGACAACCAATGTGTGGCTGAAGCAGGTAAATCAGACCAAATCAAACCTTCCCTTTCACTGTGGTGCTGCTGAGCCGAATGGCCATCCCAGCCTGCTGCCCACTGTGACATCCATCCCCTGTCAAGACACTGAGTGGCCAGACAAAAAGAGCACCACGTTACCTTGCCTGCAGTTTTCACTGTACTCCCTCTAACTTCACTAAAGACAAGAAGGGGCCAGAAGGCAGGGAAATGGGCCTTGAAGAAATAGGGTGCCGTCTTCCCCCTGCCTGCAGCCTAGCTTTGTGCTCAAGGCAACTATATTTCAGGGAAGGAACATATCCTTGTAGTGCAGTGGCTATCCCTGGGATGCTGCATGTGCCCTGAGGGACTATCCTGTCTCAGACTCAGAGGTCACACAAGTACGGTTTCTCTTGCTCAAGATGACTGGTGCCTCAGATAGGTTTCCTCTTCAGCATAATAAAGGGAAAGAAAAAGCCAACATGCTACCCATGCTACACTAAATAAAATCTATGCCAGATTAATCAGATCTCTCTAATATAATTGCTTCTGGGAGTGACAATAATTTATACAAGTGGTGAAAGGTGCAAAAAAGGTTGTGAATTAGGTCTCCTTTCTTCTTCACTCTTGAAGAACACTGCATGTGGTTTAGATTACATTGCACCAGTTTATTGACCTTGTGATAATTATTTTAAGTATCTCAACCATGTGAGTATCTATAAACATGTCAGCTGATCCTAGGCAGAGGACATAAAACCCAAGCCACACTTGAAATGATGCCATGGGAAATGGTTCCTAGTGGTCGCTGGGCCGGTGGAGGAGAAATACAGCTCAGTTTTGTTAATAGTTTGTTTGACAGAATGTTCCTGGGCCTGACCTTCTTCTTAGGGAAGACTTGGCTGCTTGCTCTATCCAGTACAGCAAAGTCTCCTGTATTCTGGGCAGCCTTCATCCCTCTGGCTGGCTGACATCTTCACCCAGGTTACAGTGACTGCAGGAAAGAGGGACCTGAAGTACTGACTCACATTAGCAGGCCAAATGCATAGGCAGGCTGCCTGAGGGCATTAGGCCTGAGATGTTAATACAGACAGACATCTCCTGATCCTCTCTCAGCTGCTACATGAGCATGTGTGGAGATATTTCAGGTTAGCCCATCCATGCTGAACTCCCTGTCTGTACTGCAGCATGGACCTGCCCGGAGTCACAGCCTGGAGCCTGTGTCACTGCTCTTGCTGTGGGAAAACAGGTTCTGCTGCAAGTTACTCCAAAGATGCTGCAGGAGGCAGGGACATGCGACCATCCACTCATGCCTCTCTGGTGCCTGGGAGAATGAGGTGGAAGCTGCTTTATCTGATCCTTCTGACTCATGCTGTGGATAAAAGATGTGGTCTGACCCAGGTCTCCTGCTCTGGGAGTCATGCATTCTTGTAGCTTAGTGTGAACTGGTCCCATGTGCAGTCTGTGCTTGGGGGGAGGGGGAGTTATTAGTGCATAAGCACAACAGCTAGGAAAAGGTTATTCTTTTTCTTTTCTTTTCTTTTCTTTTCTTTTCTTTTCTTTTCTTTTCTTTTCTTTTCTTTTCTTTTCTTTTCTTTTCTTTTCTTTTCTTTTCTTTTCTTTTCTTTTCTTTTCTTTTCTTTTCTTTTCTTTTCTTTTCTTTTCTTTCCTTTCCTTTCCTTTCCTTTCCTTTCCTTTCCTTTCCTTTCCTTTCCTTTCCTTTCCTTTCCTTTCCTTTCCTTTCCTTTCCTTTCCTTTCCTTTCCTTTCCTTTCCTTTCCTTTCCTTTCCTTTTTTTTTCTTTTTCCTTTTTTCTTTTTTCTTTTTTCTTTTTCCTTTTTCCTTTTCTTCTTTTTCTCTTTTCCTTTTTCTTTTTCTTTTTTTTTCTCTTTTCCTTTTTCTTTTTCTTTCTCTTTTCCGTTTCCTTTTTTTTTTTTTCTTTCCTTCTTTCCTTCTTTTTCTCTTTTTTTTTTTTTTTTTTTTTTTTCTTCACCTCAAGTATCCATATGCTCAAGGTGGTGAGAATTCACGATGTACATGCAGGCAGACACACAAGGTGCAAAGGAGCTTTTAGTGGTTGCTGAGAAAGTACCTGGGTTTGAGCAAGTTATGGGGTCTACTAGCAAGGGTTGATAATCTGGGTCCAGTGTTTCTTGGTCCACTTGCTGTGGGTTAAGCACTCGAGTGACATCCCAGAGGTAGGAATTTAGCAGAACTGGAGGAAATGGAGAGCAATGGGAGGGTCTGGAGCAGCTTGAATAAAAGGGAGAAAAAAGGAAATGGCCCTTTGCATCTGCTGCTACAGTTCACATCAGCATAGCCCATACGGAGATTCCCATTTTAAACTGCTCATCTCCGAAGCCTGCACATAATCTGTTTTCTGCTCTAGTAAGAAGACACACCACCATTTGCCCTGCAGACATGAAAGAGCACTTTAGCTGGGAGAAAAATCAGTGCAGGGCAGGAAGGAGGAGTCTTGAGATGCAGCAAATAACCCAAACCGAGGGGCTGCACCAATTCAATTCTGAAGGGATGATTGTATCATCTGGCAGCTCACAGGGGTATTTGCATCTGTTGTGTTAGTATAGGCTATGAGCTGACTGTGTTGGTTGATACTGTCAGCACTGGCTATTCCCTTGCATAACAGATGTGTTTCTAGCCTAAGCCCCCTTGCACCTATTACAAGAGGTGTCCAGGACACATGCGAGTCTGTACCATCCAACAGCCCATGCTGCTGGAAACATCTGGTAGATACCCATCCACAGAGAACAGTTCATGCTAAAAATGGTGTACTTTGTCCCTGCTGGTGAAGCTAAGAACAGCAAAGATCCTCCATCTATTTACATACTTGAACAGCTCCAATCAATCCTTCAGCAACAGGAGGAGCCAGGGATGTAAAGCTGCACTGATAGCTGATGCCAGCCATTAGAGCAGTTCAGAGAGTGGGTCCATGTCTCTTCTGGTGCAGGTTGTGGGGCCATTAATCCTTCCAGTGCACCACCCTTAGCAACTGCAACCTTTGTGTGTGCCTTGAGCCAGATATTAGGAGTGGTCTATCTGCTCATGACCTTGGGCCCCATCCCTCCCCTGCACCTGGAGGAAGAAGATGCTTGCCTCTACTGAGGCTCCAGGTTGCTGTCACGCTGTAAAGGACCGCAATAACAAGTGTCTGTAGGTATAGCTGTGAAAAAAATGTGGAATCAAAGACATAAGAGGGAGCAATATGGTGGAAAAAGAAGCAGATAATAGCACTTTTTGGTTCATCCTTAAGTCATGGAGGAGATTGCCTAGACAAGGCTGAGGCTTCCACATCCCTGGGGAGCTCTTAGTGCTGAAGCTTAATGGAAAGTGGTTCATCTTCTGCTTCTTTGTATTGACTGCAGTCTACAGCTCTTGCTTCCTCTCACTGCTATTCCTGTGGGCAAGTGAAAACCTGCATCAATAATGAACTGGGATGAGATAGCTGCTTTTCCACTGCATCTCTGCGGAAATCTCCAGGTTGCTAGAGCCACTTTGTTAGTATCTCCCCATCTGAAGAATAAAAAGGAAAGAAAAATTATTCTGGAGTTCAACATGGTGAAAATGGACAGGACTCCCCCTGCTTTGCTTCTTTAGTGTTACCTTTTCAGGATTGTTAACCAACTGCTTTACAACAGCATAGTATTACTTACACTGCAATAGTGTGCAGGTCTGTCTGATGAAAGAACAGTTAAGTGATTTGCCAGGACAGCATACGGATATTAGTTGCTGTAATCCATTCACTGAAAAAAGCCAGCTCTCCACTGAAAAGTAGTTAAAGGTCACCTCTCTGTCAGCTGGGTAGTCCCAGTCATGCCAGCAGGCTCTTCTATGTGGTCAGTCTGCCAAAACCACTGTGGGTTGGTTCTCAGAGGGAAGAAGAGGTGTCATACCCAGGGGAAGTGTCTTCCTCCTTCTGGGCTACCTTCAGCTGGGCTGGGCAGGGTGGTGAGTGGGGTCAAGGGCTCTGCAGAAGCGCCTGCCTTGAGGTTGCCTGCAATGGGATGGTTTACTGGAGCCAGTTGTGGCTGGAGGGGCAGTGCTTGTGGGGATTAACATCTCCCAGCCATGCTGTGACCACTGTGCTGTGCAATGCAGTTCCTTTCTGGCAGGGGGTTGGAGGAGGAAGGAGGCTGTTGTGTATGAGCGAATGGATGTTGTGTATGCGACTCTGCTGGCTTGTTGCAGGAATGGATCGACCACAAGCTCTCCTGGAATCCAGAGGAATATGGAGGGATCACCTCCATCCGTGTCCCTTCTGAATCCCTATGGCTTCCCGACATTGTTTTGTTTGAAAAGTGAGTAGCATGGCTCCGGCTTATGCCAGAGCTTGGGCAAGGCATTGTCAGCCACTGTGAAGCTGGTGTGGGCTGTCAGAAGGCTGCTTCTTCAAGCAGTATGAATGTTGGCTTCCCTTGTGCTCCAGGTGATGGGTTGAAAGCAAGAGCTGTGAGGAGGTAGGTCTGGGACAAATGTAGTCTTGAACTTGGTACTGTTTCTTCCTGTCCAACTCCTAGTGCTGATGGACGTTTTGAAGGATCCCTGATGACCAAAGCCATAGTGAAGTACAATGGATTGGTGATCTGGATGCCACCAGCCAGTTACAAGAGCTCCTGCACAATGGATGTGACCTTCTTCCCCTTCGACAGGCAGAACTGCTCCATGAAGTTTGGGTCATGGACATATGATGGCAGCATGGTGGACTTGATTTTAGTGGACGAAAATGTAGACAGGAAAGACTTCTTTGATAATGGGGAGTGGGAGATCTTAAATGCCAAAGGTATGAAAGGCAACAGGAAGGATGGGCTGTACTCTTACCCATTTGTCACTTATTCCTTTGTGCTGAGACGCCTTCCGCTGTTTTACACTCTTTTCTTAATAATCCCTTGCCTGGGATTGTCTTTTCTAACTGTCCTGGTGTTTTATCTGCCTTCAGATGAAGGAGAAAAGCTTTCATTATCCACATCAGTTCTTGTCTCCCTCACTGTTTTCCTTTTAGTGATTGAGGAAATAATCCCGTCTTCTTCCAAAGTCATCCCTCTGATTGGCGAGTACCTGCTGTTCATCATGATTTTTGTGACCCTATCTATCATTGTGACTGTGTTTGTTATCAATGTCCACCACCGGTCCTCAGCAACTTACCATCCCATGGCTCCCTGGGTTAAAAGACTCTTCCTCCAGAAACTGCCCCAGCTGCTCTGCATGAAGGACCATGTAGATCGTTATTCCTTCTCAGAGACTGAAGAAAAAGAAACCACCTTGAAATCAAAGCTCCCAGGGAAGCAGAAACACAAGCAAGCGAAAGATGGAGAGAAAATTGTTATTGCCTTTCTGGAAAAGGCAGCTGACTCCATCCGGTACATTTCCAGGCATGTTAAAAAGGAGCATTTCATCAGACAGGTAGGTGAAGAGAGGGCAAGGAAGGGATCACAGTTTCCTTGACAGCAATGGCTTCCAATCTGTACCTTCTCTGCATTCTTTTCCCTTTGCCTCTTCCTCCTGCTCTCATCTGAGACATGACCTGGGATCTTCTCCTGCCTCATAAGTCATATGTTTTCCAGGAAAGCGCATTGCTTCAGGGAGAACTTGTGCTGTGGGAGTGCCTGGTCTTCACAGGCACGAGAGGCCAGAGCAGCCTTTCCTGGATGAATTCTTGTTTTGGGATAATTTGAGTAACTTTTTCCAGCTTCAGCTGGGAATAGATACCAGTCTTGGGACTGTTGCACGCTCTGAAAGTGTGTCTTCCTTAGTATCTATCTCAAGTATCAACACCTATAGGCAGGCTCTGAAACAGTTGCTAGGTCTCAGTCCTTGTCTCCCAGGGGCTGCACACGGCACAGCTGCCCGGTTCTGAGTGGGAGTCTGCCAGATCTCCCTCAGTATCAGCTCAGATTAGTCCCTAACTACCATCTTTCTCCTCTTCCTAACAATCCCCCTGACTAGTAAAATGGCAAATTACTGTGTGCATAAACAATGCTTCTCATGCGAGGGCAGGACAGCAATGCAATGCAATTTGCAGCATATGGAGAGAGCAAAACTTCTGTTAGCACCCTCCTAGTAAAAGCCGGGGCTTTGTTCGAACTCTGCTGTGAGGACTTCAGCAGGACGTTGAACAGTAAATCAAACATGCAGTATGCCAGCATATAGTGCTCATGCCTAAAGCCTTCTGTTTGAAGCTGAAATAATTCCTAATGAGAAATTCCCCCTAACTGCTCTTTAAAAATAGTTCTTTTGTGTGTGTAGGGTTGTGCCAGTACTCATAATGTGAAATCCCCTTCCTGAATGCACACAATCTGAGCCAAGAGAGCACTTAGGAAAACACAAGCCAATGTGACCACTTGTACTGGAGCCACTGTTCGCATCAAAATGCCTTGCTGGAGCCAAGTCCTGGCACTTCATAGGAAATGCAGTTCTGTGAAAAGAAACTGAGTTCAGTTTAAAGCTATCTTCAGGCTCAAGTCTGTAAACTTTCACAGGGGCACTTAGCTTTTGGACAGGCTAAAAGATGTCTGATTACCATGTGTGTAAAACAATGGGATTATTTGGGGTTTTGAGTGACTCACAGCTATGGGTGCAGAAAAGATAATCCATACCAGTTTGAGGGTGCAGCGCACTTAAAAACAGACTTCTGGAGCTGAAATATGTGTAGCAGTTTCAACAGAGTACTGGACTCATTACTGTTTCTGTTTGTTCTCCCTCTCTCCTTCCCAGGTTGTCCAAGACTGGAAATTCGTAGCTCAAGTCCTGGATCGGATTTTCCTGTGGTTATTTCTGGTAGTGTCAGTGACAGGTTCGGTTCTCATCTTTACCCCTGCATTACAGATGTGGCTGAACCGCACTTTGTAGAAAATGCTCACACAGCAGCATATAACAAGTACAATGCCAAGGGATGGTGGGGCCTTTTGAGCTTGGTCTCCATTGTACAGGATGGGAAGCAACAGCAAGAACAAGAGAAGGTGATGGTAACAGTGGGCATTGGCTAGTGCTTTCTATCTTCATACAACCCTACCAGTTACAGATTTGGCTGAGACCAGAGAAAGGCTCTGTGCACAGTCGAGTCCTAAAGTGAACCGGGGTGCACAGCTGGGTATAAGTATTTTACTAATAGTTTGGTTTATTATAATAAAAGCAAATATTATTAGTAAAAAGTGGAAATAGTACTTCTGGCACAATTATACTTAGAAGGCAGATCTGCCAGCTAAAATGCTACTTTATAAAAGAAGTTATAGTAGGAACACAAATCAGTACTCAGTTTATCTACTTTTCCAAGTAAAAAACACAATATCTGTACAGCTCGCTTTGTGCATGTGTCAGAACTGGCAATTACACAGCATGTGGATCAGAAAAAGTGCAAACACCTTTTAGATGGGATGTTTGAAACCTTTACTTTGTGGCCTCACCTTGCTGCAGGATCAACTCAACAGTGGCAGAACTTACCAGTATGCACACTTGCTGCCAGCCTTTATGACATGCACATTTCCTCTCTCCTCTTGGCCATCAGGAAGCTACAAGGTGTTGCCCTCTTTTCAGGGAGGCAATTTTGCCTGCTGCTCTATAATATACCAAAAGGCTGAACAAGTAAGGATTTTCCCCGTGCTCTGCATTTAGGAACTGTGATTTCTGCACCTGCTTGTTCACAGGACAAGTGGAACATCACCTGAAGCATGTCACATGTAGAAAGGTGGCTGCACTACTCCATAAGGCAACAGTGAACTTCCTAAATGGTTCAGTTGCAGGGAAGCTACAGACAATGTTTTCAGCAAATGAAACTTGTGGTTGCTGCAGAAGGAGAGCTTCTCCGGAGAGGTATGGGGTGGGCTGGCTACCAGGAAGATACATCTTTGGGGTTTGGCTTGTTTGTGTTTCCAGGCAATCCAGAGTTTCCTGTGATTCATTTAAATGGGATCCTTTTGCATGATTAGAAACAGTTCTTAAAAGTGTAAGTGAGACCTGACAGAAAATGCACAGTTTTTTCTCACCCCTTCTGCTGTGGCAGTGCTCAGGCCAACATGGAGTGCTTTAGAAAATCCCAGTCAGAACTTGCAAAAGTTTTCAAGGCTAGCAAGTGATATGGAGATCAGTTTTTCAATTATCTGAATGTGAATCTGTTAAAGCTTTAGCTAGCCTTGAAACTCTCTCCCTAGGGATGGAGGTTAGAAGGCATTAAAAATACACACAGGTATTCTGGTGCATGGATTATGTGTTGCCACCAGACCTCTGTGAGTTAATGTAATCTCCTCTTGTCATGTCACTATAGAAAGTTCTGTTCACTTGTGCGATTGCTATTAATAAAGATGTATTTATTAAATGATTCTTGGGGTGACAATGATTATATGCTGTTTTGTTGTCAACAAAGTGCAGATTGTAGCCCATTTTAGAAGACTTGTCTCAAATTGACCTGAACAGAGAGGGCTGTCAATGTTCTTGGAAAGCCCTCATAATTTTTTAGCTCTGTCTGTGAGTTTGAGGAGGGAGCATTCAGATCTGGTTATTATATTGCAGGAACCTAGAACAGGCCCATTTAATTTAGTGTATACGGGCAATAGATGTCTTAATATACAACACTGCCATAAATCTCTTACACACTGACCTTACCACCAGCTGCGCCTTTCTTCTTGCATTAAGTCAGTTTGTTCCCCTAGCCAGTACTGTGAAACATCTGTAGGAAAACACACAGGAAGCTCTTCCTTCCAGCATTTACAGACTCTTGGAATTATTAGTGACAGGCTTTACTCTGAGCACTCCTGCAAGGAGCCTGCCTGCTAGCCATGACAGCTGACAAAATCCTTTCTGGGGCAAGTGCTTTGAGTGCTTAGCTGGTCCTGCCCTCACCTTGTAACACCTTGATTGCCCACCTGCAGGTGAAGCACGGAATCAGACTCAGAGAGAGTTATAAAACAGTTATGTTTATTAAGGTGCTGGGTGCAAGGGGGATCACTCCTCCTAACTTGCACACCAAGGGGTTAAGCAAGCAGATATTTATTACACATAAACATGCATATTCATTAGGTTCCCAAGAGAGAGGTGGGGCTATTGCAATTAGTTTAGGTACTCACAAGTCTCCTCCCTTTTGGTGCTTGTTCACTGCCCTCCGACAGTCGTGGGCAGGGGATTTCAAGATGAAGTAAGTAGTCTTCCTCATGTGGGCAGGGGTCTTAAAGATGAAGTAAGCAGTCTTCCTCATGTGGGCAGGGGTCTTCAAAATGAAGTAAGTAGTCTTTCTCATGGTGTACTTCTCACCTTTGGCACAGTTGGATGCCCCAGTAATCACAAAACTAGCTGAAACCAGCCATATCTGTAAGTTTCTGATAGCTGGCAAAGATTTAGAAAAGTGTGACCTTTGTATAAAATTTATTGCAAGCAAAATAGGATGGGCAGACAAGGAGTATCCCAAGCTAGCAGATGTTTGGGAGTCACTGTCTCCAAACTAACTGATAATTAGAAGGAAGGTAAGAAATAATTCACTCATTAGAAGGATGGTAAGAAATAATTCACTCATGTAAGGCTACTGAATTCTGTCATCACACCACAGACTTACAACACAAACACTGTTCTCTATCTTAAGACCTAAGTTAAGTTAAAAGTATTTTAACCCTATGTTTTCCAGGCACTTGCTTTCCTTATATCACAGGCAACACATGGCTGTGTCTCATGGTTGTGTCTGATGCCAGGCTGTTTTTTCTGCTTCAGGTGCTAAAGGTCAGCAGTGCTCACGCCCTATGGAGTAGGAGATATATGAACTCTGCCCAGGTATGGCCTTTGGGGTCTGGCCTTCTTGCAGTCTTGCTACTCATTATTTCCTTGTGCTGACTATTTCTGAGCTTCCCTGAACCTCTGTGCCACTGGCCTGCAGATGGATTCAGCATGTCCCACAGCCTGGCCCACCACTAAAAACACAGCCAGGGAGGACACTGGGGCGGATAGTCCTCTGCTCCTTCCCTCTGCCCCATGTGCTCTATCTGCCTGTGGATGACAACATTGCAAATTGCAAATCTTAAACCCCTCGAGCAACCCTCTGCCTTACTACTGCCTCAACATGTTCTGCTTTGATTTCTGTGCACTGGTTTGCATCAACCTTAACACCGCTCTGCAGGACCATGTGTATCATCATTCACAATGAGACAAATATGACAAACTCCTTTGGGCCTTTTAGTGAGGGTAAAGTGTAAAAATGGTCTTCCTTGGGATGGCACCAGCTCTGGTTGAAACTTTTCTTAGTATTTCAGTTAGAAGATCCCCCAGAAAGGGCTGGGACAAGCAAAGATGTCACTTTTGTGTGGGTTTTACGTCTGCTCAGAGATGGGCCTCCACTACAGCTTTCCTCAAGGTGAGATGCTTATTGTGTCACTCACCCCCACTCTCTCTAATCAACCAGCTGCTTTCACAAAGCTGGCAGAAGAATGCAAGGATCCCAGTCTGGAATGTGCCAAACACAGCTGAAAATGGCAAAAGAAGGATCAAAAAGTTACTGGGTGGGCTGGAAGACTTACACAGCCAATCACTCGCAGTCTAGGAGGTTCCTCCAGTGCATTGATGGTAACTTCTTAATGCAAATGGTGGACAAACCAACTAGGAGAGGAGCGCTGCTGGATCTAGTACTCACCAACAAGGAGGGTCTGGTTGAAGTGGTGATGGTCAGTGGCAGCCTTGGCTGCAGTGACCATGAGATGATGGAGTTTAGGATCCTGTGTGGGAGGAATAGAATACCTAGCAAAGCCACAATTCTGGATTTCCGAAGGGCCAACTTTGGCCTGTTCAATCAACTGCTAAGAGAAGTCTCATGGGAAAGGGTATTAGGTGGGAAAGGGGCTCAAGATAGCTGGTCAGCATTTAAGGACCACTTCTTCCAAGCTCAGGATCAGAGTGTCCCAATGGGTAGGAAATCAAGTAAGGGAGCCAGGAGACCAGCGTGGTTAAACAAGAAATTGCTGGGCAAACTCATGTGGAAAAAGAGAATCTATGGATTATGGAAGGAGGGGCTGGCCACTTGGGAGGAATATAGGGCAGTTGTTAGAAGATGTAGGGAAGCAATTAGGACAGCTATGGCCTCTTTGAACTTAATCTTGCAAGTCGGGTTAAGGACAATAGAAAGGGCTTCTTCAAACACATGGCGGATAAAACTAACACAAGAGGCAATGTAGGCCCACTGCTGAATGAGGTGGGTGACCTGGAGACAGAGGATATAAAGAAGGCAGAGGTGCTGAATGCCTTCTTTGCCTGTGTCTTTACGCCTGCAGACTCTCCCCAGAGGCCCCAGATTCCTATAGCCCCAGAAGGAGTCGGGATAAAGGAAGAGTTTGCTTTGGTAGATGAGGATTGGGTTAGGGATCAGTTAAGCAGTCTGGACATCTATAAATCAATGGGTCTGGATGGAATACACCCACGGGTGCTGAGGGAGCTGGCGGAGGTCATTGCTCAGCCACTCTCCATCATCTTTGGTAATTCGTGGGAAACAGGAGAGGTGTCTGAGGATTGGAGGATGGCAAATGTCACGCCAGTCTATAAGAAGGGCAAGAAGGAGGACCCAGGTAATTATAGACCGGTCAGCCTTACCTCCATCCCTGGAAGGGTGATGGAACAACTTATTCTTGACACCATCTCTAGACATATCAAGGATGAGGGGGTCATTAAGAGCAGCCAACATGGTTTTACCAAGGGGAAGTCATGTTTGACCAACCTCATAGCCTTCTATGCGGAAGTAACTAGGTGGATGGATGATGGTAGAGTGGTAGATGTGGTTTTTCTTGGTTTCAGTAGGACATTTGATACTGTCTCCCACAGCATCCTCATAGATAAGCTAAGGAAGTGTGGGCTCGATGATCAGGTAGTGAGGTGGATCAAGAGCTGGTTGAAGGCAAGAAGGCAGAGAGTTGTAGTCAATGGGGCAGAATCTAGCTGGAGGTCTGTGACTAGTGGAGTACCTCAGGGGTCAGTGCTGGGACCAGTGCTGTTTAATATTTTCATCAACGACCTGGATGAGGGAACTGAGTGTACCCTCAGCAAGTTTGCTGATGACACTAAACTGGGAGGAGTGGCTGACACACCAGAAGGCTGTGCTGCCATTCAGCGAGACCTGGACAGGCTGGAGAGCTGGGAGGGGAGAAACTTGATGAAATTCAACAAGGGCAAGTGTAGAGTCTTGCATCTGGGGAAGAACAACCCCATGTACCAGTACAGGTTGGGGACTGACCTGCTGGAAAGTAGTGAAGGGGAAAGGGACCTGGGGGTCCTGGTGGACAGGAGGATGACCATGAGCCAGCAATGTGCCTTTGTGGCCAAGAAGGCAAATGGCATCCTAGGGTGCATTAGAAAGGGTGTGGTTAGTAGGTCAAGAGAGGTTCTCTTACCCCTCTATTCTGCCTTGGTGAGGCCGCATCTGGAATATTGCATCCAGTTCTGGGCCCCTCAGTTCAAGAAGGACAGGGAACTGCTTGAAAGAGTCCAGCGCAGAGCCACAAAGATGATTAAGGGAGTGGAACATCTCCCTTATGAGGAGAGGCTGAGGGAGCTGGGTCTCTTTAGCTTGGAGAAGAGGAGACTGAGGGGTGACCTCATCAATGTTTACAAATATGTAAAGGGTGAGTGTCAGGATGATGGAGCTAGGTTTTTTTCAGTGATGTCCAGTGATAGGACAAGGGGCAATGGGTGTAAACTGGAGCATAGGAGGTTCCATGTGAACATCAGGAAAAACTTCTTTACTGTGAGAGTGACAGAGCACTGGAACAGGTTGCCCAGGGGGGTTGTGGAGTCTCCCACATTGGAGATATTCAAGGCCCGCCTGGACAAGTTCCTGTGTGATGTACTCTAGGTTACCCTGCTCTTGCAGGGGGGTTGGACTAGATGATCTCTTGAGGTCCCTTCCAACCCTTGGGATTCTGTGATTTTGTGATTCTGCGAAATAGTGCACTCAGAAAGAACATGACTTTGTAAATCTTACTTTCTTATGCTGATGAGCCAAACCCTGTGAGGTCCAGAGGCAAGCCAGGGTGATGTGTAGTACTGTAAATGGCAAAGACAGGGAGCTGGTACTGAGGCATTGAGGCCCCCTAACTGGAGGCAAGGAGCTGTGCAGTTGTGAATGCTTTGACAAAAATTAAGGGATTTTGCAGAAGTCATCTTAGTGGCTGTGGGGTAGTAGCTGTCATGCCTAAGACACCAATGCGGTACACCTTCAGCTACAGAATTTTCTTTGCTCAGATGATCATAGACTGCAACAGCGAATTTCCTGTAAATTGAAGCTTTCAGGCTTAGAATGCAGCTCTCCCCTTTAAATTCCTTTTCGTTCCTCTCCCCTCCTTTCCGATTAAAGAACCAGCATAACAAATATCATTTAGTAGCATCTCTAAACACATCATAAAACAGGCAGTTTTTAAAAAAATACAAATTCTGCAAGAAAGTATATCCCAGGATTGATATTTAATTGACAGGCTGATGAAGCAAACCATGCTTGTTCATATATCTGTCTGTCAGTCGCTAGATTATTATGCACCATTAAGGGGGTTTACAGAAAATACGGTTTTCTTCTGGAAAATCATGACTTTACATATTTCAACTACTGGATTAAGACACTTATATTATTTTCATTTCATCTTTATCTCTAACATGTACACTTAGTCAGTTTTATTCTCTTTATTATGGAGCATCAAAAAAAAGTAAAAGGCCAGCCAGGGACTTCAGGAACAGAGAATTATGCTTTCCAAGGACTGGTGATGTTCAAAGCAGAGACTGATACATGGCAGACATTGAAAACACTGCACAGACACCAAACAGTTGAATTTAGAGCCTCCTATAACCAAGCAACCTTTTTTACTCTTGCAGCCATTGGATTTAATTGAAGTGGTGTCTTTTAGAGAAGAATTCTTCAGCACAAACTCAATGACATCTTAAACTGACATGGGATATGAGGATAAACTGTCCATACAGAATAGAAACACACAAAATGCGCATCTACAATATTTCAGGATTAAACGCAGTAGGACTGGGAACCTAACCTGGTTATACAGCAGCAACCTCAGCCCCAAAGTAAATGTCCCTGCAGTTACAGGCTTGCACACACAGCACTGACTCATAAGGAGCCAGCAAATGGAAAATTGTTGCCGAGCTGTTCAGCCCAACATGCGCAGCTTTGCGTAGTGTTGAGGATAGCCAGCCTTCTCCTGCTGCGGTGTGTGTAGTCCAAGTTGGTCAAATCAATCCGATGCGCTAAAGCCAGTACTGTCTGTGATGAGTAGTGACCTAGAGACAAAACCTTCCCTGCTGGCCTTATACCTGAGCTAGAGCATGCAAAGGTTTTTACAGCAGAACCTATAGACTGGGATCACTGCTAACCTGATGAGAGACATGTGGCTTGGAAAACTTGCTGAAGCTCATGAAACTCTTGGTATCATGAAGTAAAGGGGCACTTTGGTGGCATGCAAAGTAGCAGGATTTCAAATGTCACAGTAACATGTAGTTTTCAAATGTGGTTGCCTTATAGAGTAACCACATTCTAATACTAAGTCAGTTTGCCTTCAGCTGTGATTAAGTGCGTAAGACCTGTCTGACTGCAAACATAAATGTAAACGCATGCTTTTTTGATCTGGGACTTTCATTTGTGCACAGACATTGTGGAAGATGGGGAGCCCTTATTTTAGATTGTATTGAAAATGTTACAGTGTCGGGGGATTAGGGTTTTTTGTGCTTTTATTGGCTGACTTCAAACAAGGACAGGAGAAAGAGCATTGGTACGGTCAGGACTGTGGTAGCTCATCTAAGAACCATGCCAAAAAACTAGCTGTTGTACAGGGAGAGAAATAGAGAAAAAATGTAAATTAACTCAAAGCTGAGAGAGAGTTATAATCAGGAGAGAAAAATTAAGCCAGGTAGAGTTGTCTTTGGGTAATGCACTCAGAAGCACCAGAGCTGACCTAGTAGCCCCCTATTCTGAAACCAAGGGAAAAGCTCAATAACTTCATTCTGCTCCTCTGATCATCAGTGTGATTGTTATTGCTGATCTCACTGAGGGAAAGACCCCATGCCCATCTTCCATTTTCAGTCCTCTTCTTACTCTGTTTTAGGATGTTTGCTTTCCCAGTGGCCCTTCCCTCTCTTTTTCCTTTCCTCTGTGCCTGGATGCTGAAGCAGTGATGAGGAAAGGGGTTATGGAAGAGGACAGATACACAGGGAACAGTTCTGAACTGAAAATGAACCAAGAAAAGAAGTGGATAAAAAGCAGTGAATCGAGTTACAGATCTGCTATTAGTGGCTGGATGAAGAGCCCTGCAGTCCCAAACACACAGAGGATTATAAAAACCCAGAGGAATACTCTGTCTATTACCATAGCTACGTATTTCCAATCATCTTCCACCTGCAAGAGGAAAAAAATGAAAAGGATAAACTACGTGTAATGTAACATGTAGTTGCAAGTTTTGCCCAGGGAAGTGGTAAATGCTCCATCCCTGGCCAGTGTTCAAGGCCAGGTTGGACAGAGTATTGGGAGACACGGTTTAGTGTGAAGTGTCCCTGCCCATGGCAGAGGGGTTGGAACTGGATGACCTTAAGGTCCTTTCCAACCCAGACTATTCTATGATTCTATGACATTATAGAATAGAAATGTCCCTTTTGCTTTTGAATGTGAGGAAGAACATATATGCAGTCAAGAATGTTGCTTGTTGTGCTTTTAGTTGCTGCAGTTTTAAATGTCTTTAGTGGGGGCTGATTTTCTAATAGCATTTACCACTTCTGGCTGAGAACATCCAGCACAGTCCTAGTGTGCTGAATTTTTCTAAATATTCAAACCTGTTGACAAGCTATGGCTGTGATGCTGACATTAACTAATAGGACCTGATCATTTGGTGGGTGCAGAGTGAGGTAGTTTAACAGCAGGCACCATAGCTGCTCATTACTAGACTTTGTCAAAGAATCTATCCTGGCAGCACACACAAGAGTTTGCTGTTCTGGCCTGATTTGGCACACTGTCACTGCAACCAAGCCCCACTGACTTCAGGAAACTGGAGAGTGGGTGACATGGACTATAGCAAAGCAAGGGTCCTGACTGAGCAAACCACAGTGTAGTGTGCTAAGCAGGCCAGAGTGGATCTTGTATGTCTGAGACACACCTTAGAACCACATTCAATGGAGCTGCTATCCTTTAAACTGTACTTACATACAAGGACCACTGTATCAGAACATTCACACATATAAAACTAGTGACTCATTAAGAGCTCTCTGCTGGGGGATATTGCACTTGTTTTCCCCGTTTCCTGATGCTTTTCTCCAAGAGGCTGCTGCTGTACTTCTTGTGAAAGAAAATGCAGCAAGAACTCCAGATGCTGTAAATGTTGCCACAGTTTTTGAAGGGCTTTTATTTATACAAGACTAGTGCGTGATGCCGCCCATATGGATTTGCATGTCTGGCCAAAGCAGAAGAAGCCTGCAGAATCATTTCCTTGGTGCCCTCCTGGGAACACACCTCTTTTTTCCCCAGAGAGAGGATTTTGAATGAAAAATCCCACTTCCTGTCATCAGTGCATTTTGAAAGGTAAGATACAGAGCTGCTGATGCACACATGGGACTTAAGAATACAATTGCACGTGGCAGGAGAGATTTGCAAAATGCAAATCAGCAGAAGTGTCAGTGGAAGACATCATGAGCTGTGTAATCAAGGTGGCATGTTATTAGGACTGCTTCATGCAAAGTTTCTTCTTTGGAGCGCACGGGAGAAATCAGCTGAATATGGTACATGGATGTGTTTTATGCAGCTGGTGTGACAGTGAGAGCAAAACATTAAGGACCTCCTCTGTGCTGACAGATTACTGTCTTTTGCCTTGGCCTGACTTCTCCTATGGATTCAGTCACCATGCCTTAGCAGTATATTTTCTTCAGAAAGGTATGGACTTTTTTTACAGAAAAAATTTCTCTTCAGGACACACCAAAAAAAAGTAATTTTTTTGTTGCACAGAAGTTTTATGCATTACTGTTGATTTCAACTAAATATTCTGATAGAGAGAATACCTTTCAACATTTCCCTCACAAAGTATTTGCGTTTTCAATACAAATACAGCAGTGTTTAATTCTGAAATGGTTTTTGTCATCATAGAGCATCTAAAAAACTTCAAAACCAAAAGCAAACATTTTATTACAAATAACGATAAATGTTTCATGAGATTCTAAACACTTTTTACAAACATATTGAAGTTTCAGATAATTCCTATTCCTTTTATGGCCTGGGTGTGTGGGATGTCAGATACTCTTTTTTGGAGGTTTATTTTGTTGCTTGCGTTTACACCTGAGGATGTGGCCCTGGAATTCTCTAAATTCCAATGTGCATCATCTTCTGTGACAGTAATCCCAGTTAGGATGAAAGGTTTGTAACCTCACCCAAGCAAATCTATTACTTCAAACATCAAGTTTCATTTTTAAATCCCTTTTTTTAATCTGTCTTCTCCCAAAACTCAAGTTTCATTTCAGCATATGTTTCTCATGGCAGAAAATACAATACTGCTGAAGCCACAATTAGTTAAATCACTAAAAATACCACAACACACCAGACTGAAACAAAGTACAGACAACAGCACCGAAAGGAATACTTTTATGAGACTTATCACTGTTTGAGAATAGTTCTCCAGATCAACCACTGCACTGCTAGACAAGCCCTGTTCTTTAAAATGCAGTTCACAAAATCTGTTTGCTCCATTACCAACACAGAAAAACACCCTGCTTGGCAAAAAGCATGCCTTGTATTGAGATGTCCCTTCTTACCAGGACTGAGCAGTTCGTGAGCAGTGGAAGAGTGTTGCTTCTAAAGATCTACAGAAGCAGGGTTGGAAGAGATCTTGAAACATCCTGTCTAGTTTATCCCCTGCCCTGTGGCAAGATCAACTCTGCCTGAATCACTGCTGATTCCTCATGGCGCAAAAGGCTGCTATTCCTCTGCTTTTACTTCAAAGGGTGAGCCTTATGTCTAATCTAAAACTGTCTTGCCTAAGTTATCCACTGGGGATAGAGGAAGACCAGATGAGATCACTGTTTTTTCCCCTCCCAAGTGGAAGATTTATTTTCTCCCTTTCTGTAGGAAACTTTGACCCATTCACAGGTCAAAGCATTTTCTTCTCAATACCCGACAATTCCAGTTCCTCTGGGCTGCCCTCCTAGGTCATATTTTCACCGCTGTAAGTGTGTCCCCATGCCCAGCTACGTGGTTCCCTCCCTTACCTCTTTGGTTTCATTTTGAGATCTCATGTTCTCCGCGATGAACTGAACACTGCTAATGACATCCTTCACTTCTGGGGAGTACTCCATGTGCTCTGCCATCCATTTCAGTGATGGATGGCTCAGCTGTCTTCTTTTGGTGGTAGTGAGTTCAGCTGCATTATCACAGTGACTGCATCGCTGCTCCTTGTGTAATTTGGCATCTTTGTGTTTGCTGTGCTTTGACTTGCCTGGTGTATGGGCTGATCCTTTCTTGTTTTTTCTGGACAGGTATTTTTTCTGCTGTTCTAGTGGTCTCTGCATCAACAGGACTTTGGGGAGCAGGTTAAGAAAGACTGTTTTTACCCATTTGGGCATTGTGTGTGTAGTTTGAGTCCTGTAATGTATGTTCAGGACAAACACCGTGATGACAATTGACAGAGTCACAAATATCATAGTAAATAGTAAATATTCTCCTACAAGGGGAATTACTAAAGAGGTGGATGGGATTGTTTCTGTGATCACCAGTAAAAATACAGTCAGAGAAAGGAGCACAGAGATGCAGAGAGTCACTTTCTCGCCACAGTCAGATGGCAGGTAAAAAACTAACACAGTCAAGAATGAGATGAAGAGGCAGGGAATGATCAGATTTATCGTATAAAACATGGGCAACCTTCGAATATAAAAGGAGTATGTTATGTCTGTATAGATCTCTTCACAGCAGTTATATTTGATGTCATGTTTGTAGCCAGAAGCATCAACAATTTCCCATTCACTATTTTCCCAAAAGTCATTCATATCTACTTTGGATCCGATGATCAGAAGATCAATTTTGGCTTTGTCATAGGTCCATGAGCCAAATTTCAGGGAACAGTTCTGATGGTCAAATGGGAAAAAGGTAATATCCATAGGACAGGAGCTTTTAAAAATAGCTGGTGGTGTCCAGGTGATCATTCCATCATAGCGAAGGAGGGCTTTGGTCTTGACTTCAACTTGAAAATCTCCCACAGCACTAGAAAAGCAAATGAGGCAAATAAAAGAAACCATGAAAACAGAATGTCTTTCATGGACACTGCAAGAGGGTAAAATGGAAAAGTGTTCATCATACTTATTATACAAGACAATATCTGGTTTCCAAATCTTATCTGCTGGTACCCGAACAAATTCAATACCATCATATTCTCTGGGATCCCATCGCAACTTATAGTCATTCCAAATCTGAAAGAAGAACAAAAAAGAATTTAAACCTCTTGTATTATCAGCAAATATCTGGTTCTCAGATCTTCCTGTAAAATGACAGGCTACGATAAAGGCTGAAAGTGCAGCACATGTGGAGGGGGACAATGGTCTGAAAGACAACAAGGCTGGGAGAAACACTGGACTTTTGTGAATATTACTCTGTTGATTTGGTAGTCCCTTCTCTGTGAGGGGATAGGAATGATTTCCATTGCTGCCATGCTGAGATTTCTTCTCTGTCTTGCTACATCAGTATAGATGCTTACCTCTGCAAGGTTACCTCCGCACTGCAGAGAGGAAATACATACAGGCCTTGCTGTTGCTGTCTTTAGAGTGCACCCTGCAGCACAGAGGAGGCCAGCATGAAAGGAGACGAGCGTTCTAATGAGGAAGGAGGTATGTATGCACACCGACAGGCAATTGCTTTCAGGAAACATTATTGATTCCACAAGGGTAGTGAAGTACCAAGTCAGGGGCAGTGAAGGATGCCCAACAGCTCTCCTGTCTTGCTGTCCAGTGCCCTACCACAGGGCCATGCTCCATGCTTTTCGCAGACTACTGTGAAGATCCTGATCATAAGTACAGTATCTTGTACAGAAAACTTTGTGTGGACCACAACCAGTGCCTGAAAGAAACATTTTTTTTTTGTGGAAGTTGGCTTGGTTTGCTCAGCTTTTATGGTCCTCTAAGGATCTCTGTCTATGTGTAAATGCTAAATATCTCAGGAAAAATGGATGCATGTTCCTTTTGCCAGTAAATGTTTTGGATGAAAACGTCAATATGAAGATGACCTCGTGCTGCACAGCTGCATATTTAATCACTCTTTAATAGGTACATCCAGCTAGATCTACCAGATAAACCAATGATCATGAAACAGGGGGAGAATATATCACAGAGGAAAGATGGGAGATGTAAATTTTTTGGAAATAAGAATAAATAAATTATTTTGTCAAATATGGCTTTGGTTAATAGTGCTTCTCCTTATTCATAGCTTTAAAATCCTTGTTATGAAAACAAGCACTCTGTATATGTAGCTTTCAAGGTAAGGTAACATGGGTGATCACATCAACCCTAAACCATCTTGTCCGTGAACTGCTCTTTGCTGATGATGCCGCCCTTGTTGCCCACACAGAAGCAGCTCTGCAGCGTTTAACATCTTGCTTTGCGGAGGCGGCTGAGGTTTTTGGGCTGGAAGTCATCTTGAATAAGACAGTAGTCCTCTACCAACCTGCACCACAAGAAGATCATCGCCATCCCCATATTACCATCGGCGAGTCAGACCTTAAGACAGTTCAGCAGTTCAGCTATCTGGGAAGAATCATTTCCTCGGATGCCACGATCGACAAAGAGATAGACAACAGAATAGCAAAGGCATATAGAGCCTTCGGAAAACTCCATAAAAGAGTCTGGTGTAATAAACACCTGAAGAAAAGTACAAAGGTCAGTGTCTACAGAGCCATTGTATTGCCTACTCTTTTATATGGATCTGAATCATGGGTCATCTACCGTCATCACCTGCGACTCCTGGAACGCTTTCATCAGCGCTGCCTCCATACAATTCTAAACATCCATTGGACTGACTATGTGTCTAATGTCACTGTCCTCGAACAGGCAGGGGTCACCAGTATCGAGGCCATATTGCTGAAACTGCAGCTGCGCTGGGCAGGGCACATCTCTAGAATGAAGGATCACCGCCTCCCCAAGGTCATGTTTTATGGTGAACTTGCCACCGGTAGCCGCAAGAGAGGTGCTCCAAAGAAGAGATATAAGGACTCCCTGAAATAATACCTTAGCCTTGGCCATATTGACTACCATCAGTGGTCCACCTTGGCCTCCAATCGGGAGACTTGGAAGCACACCATACATAATGCCGCTGACTCCTTTGAGAGCTCACGAAGAACTAGTCTCGAGGAGAAAAGACAACGCAGAAAGAATCGCGCCCCACCTGTTCCACCCAAGGAGACCTTCTGCTGTGCTTTTTGTAGCCGGATTTGCCTATCCCACATTGGCCTTCTTAGTCATCAGCGCGCCTGTAGTAAGCGTGGGTAAAAGCCCTTCCCAAATCTTCGTTCGCGAAGTCAAGCCATGATGATGATGATGATGATGATGATGAACATGGGCGATCACATCAATGCAAAATGCATGAAAAATGCAATGCAGAGTCACTTACATGTCTTAGCCACAGATTTGTTTCCATGATCTGATTGACTTCATCCTAGAAAGAAACACAGGAATGTACGTCTTCAATCCATGAATCAGTTACAGTATCCAGAGATGGCCAACTTGTTTGATAAAAAAGGAAACTAGAACTTCACATTAACTGATACCAGATTTTTTCTGACTTACTTTTACCTTGGTTTACAATGCCTTCATTTATCCTTAGCTCCCTGGCTGCTGTTGAATGTTGCTCCTCACAGTTTGCCTGTCACTTCATTATGAACTCAACTAGGTACCTTTTAATCAAAACGCAGCACCTGTTCTGTGGATAATTTGCTTCACAGAGCAGACTTTAGCAAGGGTTAAGGTCAGGTTTTGTTTCTTCTACAGTCCCTCTGCCCTGCCTAGCAGGTCTGCCATCTTAGACACACTCACCTATGTATATAGTGCACCCCAGAACACACAACTGTCATCCCTGCACTTTGTAACAGCACTCTGCAGGCTACACAGTGGGTTCCCCAGAGAGGAGGTGGGTGTCTCATCCCTGACAGTGTTCAAGGCCAGGCTGAATGGGGCTTGGACAACTTGGTCCAGCAGAAGGTGTCCCTGTCTGTTCCAGGGGGGATGGAGCTGGGTGATCTTCAAGGTCCTTTCCAGCACAAATCATTCTATTCTGAAACAGACTGAAAAAACTTGCAAAAGAAGAAGATTATATCTCTCAGGACCACTGAGAAACAACATGGACTCCACTAAAGAGCTAGCCCACATGCTACTCAATGCAGACACAACCAAGTGTCTGTGGCATGGGCTAGCCCTGTGGAGAGTGGACTTGATCTTTGAGTACTGCTGCTTCAAGTGCCAGAGGCTGCTGCCCAGGGTGGAGGAATTTGATGCTACAGAACAAGCAAACCAGGTTGTGCAGTTTGAACTGCTCATTTGAGCAACTGGAATAACTCCACTGACAGAAAGAACAGCAAAGGTCTCAGCATGTATACAAGTGTGCATCATGATTACATCTGCTGCTTTAGTAACTTTGTGTGTTTGCAACCACCCCCAAAACAAAGCAGTATTCTGTAAGCAGCCTTACCACATTTGTGAGCTGGGTAATGGCGACTTCAAAATA
Organism: Neopsephotus bourkii; assembly: GCF_033783945.1. NCBI lineage: Eukaryota > Metazoa > Chordata > Aves > Psittaciformes > Psittacidae > Neopsephotus > Neopsephotus bourkii. The sequence goes on along the minus strand of NW_026901782.1, from coordinate 575,590 downwards.
CACAGTGACAGGATCAGACACATTTTCCACTGGTCTGATGAACTGGTTGTACTGGGAGAAGAGTTTGTGAAACAACCGTTCCTCTGATTCACAGGCTGTGGTATCTGTGTAAGATAGAAATAAAGAACAACTATGTCAGAGGTAAGGAAGAGGGAAAGAAGGCGGTAGGTAACATATTGGTTCATGCTATATTTCTGGATGCTGTGCTTGTGACCATGTATCAAGACACACGGTTGAAAGCATTCTTCCACAGGATACTGCCCACTGCTCCTTCTCAAAGTGTCTCCTATGCTAGATCTAGCCTATGGGCCTCTCTTTGGCCCAACCCCCCGGCTATCAGATCAAGGTAGAATAAAGTGGTATGAAGCAGAAAAAGTAAAAATGTTTTGGGTTTCATCTTTGAAAGGTTTTTAGGGCAAAATTGAGAGTTTATGAAAAGCATAGCTACTTACTCAGAAATTCAAAACTTGAGGTTGCAACTACTGCGTCTAAATCTATGTCAGAGACCCTGATTAGGTTGTTATAATGATGCCTCCTAGTCTTAAAAAATATGACTACATTTTATCCCTATATTCGTTATTTCAGCTCTTCAAATAGCACAATTTTTGCTCTGAAAAAGGTTCATTTATTAAGTTCTATGAGAAAAAAGTGGAATTATTAAAATTTTTCTAGAATAGCATGCATCTTTGTAATACAGACCTGTTCTTTGGGAACAAGCAGATCATAGCTGTAACCCCCAGTCAACGCAGGACATACTGGGTGGCTTAGCAGGAATTAGGTATAAGAAAGGCACTAAGCTGCCTCACTGCTTGCTCTTCATATTGAGCAGAGCTACGTTATCGAAGTTATGTGATGATGCCAACAATATTACTGATACAACTGAGGAAAAATTTGTTTTTCAGATAAATGGTCATAAGTTTTGGTGTCCCAGATTGTGCTAGAACATATCAGTAAAGAAGTCATGATAAGACTTTATGACTGCAAATTTGAAACATAGAAGGGGTTTGTGTCAGGCAGTGTGGACTCTGGCACAGCATGGGACATTTACATTTTCTTCAGTGAACACAAAGGCCTGTGGTTGTACAGATGTCTTCCAGGGAGGTGCTTAGTCTCAGCATACTGCACTGTTTTCATGCTTAGGCTGTCCTTCCCCAGGTTTTTCTGCCTCTAAGGTACGCTCAAACCATGCTCAGATTCTGGGGATTATCACAAAAGCTGAAATGTTGGTTATTGGTGACTTACGTATATGGAAAGAAGAATCAAGTTATTTCCATAACTTGATTTTTTTGTTTTATCTTTTAGCATAATTCAGAGAAGATACATGAGCGTCTGTAAAGTCTGGATGTCTGTGTATCATATAGTGTGCTATTCAACAAGGAAATTTCAATTTCCTTTTCAAGTTTCTCCATCATCATCTATCACACCGTGACTAGAATTACCCTACCATGGGAACATGAATTTCTTGTCAAAGTCTCATGACTAAAGCCAGTAAGTCTAAAATAATTTTTCATTTGATATTTTCCTCCTGGCTTTTTAAGAGACACGTGCCTTAAAAACAAAATAACAGAGACAGGCAAGTATTTCAGACTTTCAGTTTTGTACTTCAGTTACAGATTCTTGTCCCACTGGTGCTGCTTTAAGACAATGCCTTCTGCCGTGCTAGCACAGGCTCTGTGATTCATACCTGTCTCTGTCATCAGCAGAAGTGAGACTTTCAAAAAAAAAAAAAAAAAGAAAAAAAAAAAAGATGTAATGTCTTAAAAGGAAAAATCCTGCAGAACCTCTCTGAGACTTGTGCGTGGATATCACTTCAGGTCGTTCAACCACAGATTGCAAACAACGGTGAAATAAATATATCACTTTCTGAACTCTGAAGGTGTGAGAACCAAACACGCACATCTTTAGCCTGCATTATTTAAGCAACTGCAAACTTAAGCATCAAATGAAACTACTATAATTCCTATGTAATTTTCATTTTTTGCTAGAAACAGTTCCTCAATTAGTTATCTAACCAAAATTAAGTGGTTTATGTGTGAAAACCAGTATTGCTTTAGTTCTTTTAAAATATTGTTACAGACTTCAAGTTAGAAATAGCCGGTAAAAGCTTTAGATTGCATTCATTCCAGGAGAAAAGAAGTAGAGACAGTGACTAGCAAATATTTTAGAGACTAGTATCAAAGAGATCCTACCTTTAATCAAGGATGTGAACATGAATGCCAACACACAGAAAGCAGGGTAACGGCAACGTAACCACCTCTCAGAATGCATTGCTAGCAGCAGAGTAGACCTTCTTTTTGAAAAGAGAGATCTGGGGAAAGAAACAGAAGGTAAGAAGACACACAAGCCCCCTGGACAATAAGGAGTCCACACGAAGATGGATTTCAGTTTTGCATTTGCAGGAAACTGCAGTCTGCTGAGCAGAGCCTTGCAAAATTGCTACCACTGTCACCAGGGGAGGAGAGCTTATGCTATGCAGAGAGAAGGGAGTTGGGCAGCATCCTATCAGGTGACTTTTAACATATCCAGTCACGCGCACCCTTGCCTCTGGGGGAATTGTAAGAGTGCAGGAGAAAGAGGGAAGGCAAAACACAGGGTAGCCAGCGTGGAGAGGGAAAGGAAGAGGAATTCACTCAGCCCTTCATCCCTTGGTTGAAGAACAGTCATCCAAAAGCAGCTGCTTAGGCTATTGCTTCGTGCTCACCTGAGTGAGCTTGTCAGAATATGAAGAGGCAAAACAACTTCAGTGTCTTGGCTGAGGACCAATTCTGCAGCAGAAGAAATGGATGCTGTATGGTTTTAACACCTCCACCAGAAACCATCTAAACCTTGAAATAAACACAGCACCATGTGACAGACTTGCTTGACAGTATTATGTATGAATAAATCTAAGGCAAGTGGATTTTTTACTGCCATGTGACATGAACAACTAAGCATGCAAAGTTCTTTCCTGACAGACAAGTCATTTCACAACATAAATTTTTCTGTCATTTCTTGTGTGAGCAGTGACTCCTGTGCCAGTATCCTGCAAGTGTGGAAATGCAGCAGTAGAATAAAGGAAAAACACCACGCACTGCTACAAAAGTACCCAATATGCCAAATTCACTGGGATAGAGTGTCAGTTTTTATCACAGAGGTTAAAAACACCAGAGATCATGATCCTGAAGAGATTAATGTGTTCACTCCTCAACTGGTCAGTATTTGCAACAGGAAGGTCTGAAGAGGCAAAGGGTCTGAAAAACTGACCCCGTTTAACTGCAGAGGGGTGGGAGGCACCACAGCTTACCCCTGTGGCAGCTGGGACAGGGGATATTCTTTATGTGCACTTAATCCAGCATGAACAAGTCTGGGTGGCTGGAGGAATGATTTGATCAAAACAGAAATGCTGCTGATTTCCAGGCAGTTACATTGTGTAAATGCGGAGAGAAGGGAAAAGCTATCAACAGAAAAAGAATGCCCTTCATACTGCAGAACACAGGCAATGCTGCAGCTCAGGATAAGAAAGATTTATCTGTATACAAGTTGTTAAAATATGGGAAGAAGGAAAGAGGTCTGTCTGGAAGAAAGACTTAGAAGTGAGTTTCCTGTATAGAGAAGGTATCTGAAGTGGGCAGAGTCACCCATGGAAAATTTTGAGGGATGAAAAGGCAGTCTTGGAGGATTACTAACAGAAGCTCTACTCCAGAGCTCACTGGAGTCTGGGAGCCTGGAGCAAACAGATGAGAAAACAAAAAGATGAAACTGCAAGAGTGTCTGAAGGGCTGGGAATCATCTTGCACTCTCAAAAGCTTCTAACCAAATATGCTTGTAACTGGATACCACAATGCATGAGTATGAGGCATCTCCAAGCTGAATTTTACATTCTCTCACAAATGATTTTAAGATGAGAATGTGGGATTCAGCATAGTGATTTTTCTTGTAATTTTCCATTTTGCCAACATTTTCCAAGCAAAAATCTAAAACCCACAAAAATATTTTGCTTTGTGTGAGCTTTTTCCAAGTTGCAGTGTTTGTTAGAATGATGTTAACAGTCCAGATCCATAACCTTACAGTTTTCTCACATTATCCAATGAACCTCATTCTTACTCCTTGAATTTATGTTGCCCATAGTGTACTGTGGCTAACAGAATCACAGGATGCCTGTGGTGGCTGCAGTCACGGGATATGCACTCCTGTTAAAATTCCAGTGCTTTTAGAAAGATGACATATGATAGCATAGTCAGATGCAATTTGAAAGCAAACTGACCCCAGATTAAAATATTTTGGCATTCCCAAAATTCTTGTTCTTCCAAAAATACTGTCAGGACGGTGAACTGGATGTGAGAAGTTAACATACCTGCAAATGCATACCTGGGTTAAACTGAAAGGTCTTCAGAGATTAGGGTACTGAGTCTGTTACCCTCCAGAGAGAAAGAGCAATGGCAGGCCAACTTGAGGTAAAGGTCTGCTTTGGTATGTGAGGAAGAGTCTGGGGAAACAGGCAGAGTTAGGAGGCAGTATCAGTCATTCAGTGAGCAGGTGGCAGGAGGGATTGTGCCATAACTGCCCTGCTTATAGGGCCCTGTTGGAAGGGGTGCTGCTTATGAGACAGACTGAAAGGGAAGGCAGAGTTCAAACTGGGCCATAACATGCAGCTGATGAGGCATCCAGACAGGGTCCGGAGTGACCAGATGAAGTATTGCCTTAGCAATAAGAAAGCCAGTGGGGAACAGAGCAAAACGTTTGTGAATCATTGCTGCTAGGGAAGGTACCTCATTGAATCTAACATGAACTAGCCAATGAAGGCATTGACATGCCAAACTCAAAAATCAAGCACATACAGATCGGCTTTCGCCATCTTTTCCTGCCATGTGTAGAAGAAGAGGCTGATTTAGTCCCTTTACATGTGCTTTTACTTTCCAAGAACACACTGACTAGGAGAAAAGTCTCTGGCTTCTTTTCTTCAGGTAGGGTAGCTTAGGCAAAAGAGGACAAGAAGCTTTCAGGGATGCACAAAATCTGCCCACTATAAAGGTTTCTAGCACATGGGTGCACCTTACCACTGGAGCTTGACATTGTAAAAGTTTCACAGTGTTGACTGTGGAAAAAACCTGTTAGGACCCATTTAGAGAGTTGCCTGTGTGCCCTGGAACTCCGGCTGAAGACACATGCCCCAGTACCACTGTCAATCCTAATGACAGGTCCTGCTAACTGTTTGCTAACTACCACTAGGCAAGTGAATTTGCACCTAGGGGTACCTGCTCCACTTTCCATTGCTGGTCTAGAAGCACTGTGAGGGGATGAACTGCTTCTCACAGTTTTCTTGCTCCCATCTAGCCACACATTTGCTTTCTGTGTCCTTGCTTATTGTGTCCTGTCCAAGCTGTGAAGATGGCATGGATCTCAGCAGCATTGCGTGTTATGTCTTCTCTGCTACTTACTGCTTTTGCAAGCAGACAACTGTTAAGGAAGTAATCAATTCAGCTACAGCTCATTCTTACCTGGGTTTTCACACACAGCACTTCCCTGGGCATGGCATACCTACTGCTAATAAAAATTATGCCAGTGCAAGAAAACGGTAAAGGGAGAGTGAAAGTATCAGTCAAATCACACATCTTACTGGCAGTTCTCTAGTCAGCCTTGGACAGCTTCTTCATTAGCCGAGTTAAGGTAATGAGGGAACTTGGTAAAGCTCACAGACAGGGGGGAGATTTCTGAGAGTGGGAGATGCTTTGCTTGAGCAGGAAAATGAAAGACAGGCTCTACCAGGAGAGGTATAAAGCTGCATTGAAGGATCCAAGTGATGAAGGACTAGTTTAGTCTGCAGAGTTGGTTGGGACTAGTGCTTTTCTCGTGCTTGTGCTGCATATGAACTCAGCTGCTTGTGAACGCTAACATTTTACCCTAAAATGCTCTGTTCTGATTCACAACATTTGGACACTGTCACTTCCAGGTCTTTCAAGCTAAGCTGCTATTCCTTGTTAGGTATAACTCCAGCTGACAGTAGAAATAAAGCAGACATTTTAACTATTCAAGGCACTGCATACTCTGGGCAGGGAGGCAGAGGCCATCTCCTGTACGTGCACACATGTGCAGAGCCATGAAGTTCCACCTGTGTGAAATCTGGCGCATCTTCTACATAAATGCTTGACATGGAAATCCAACTGGCAACACCAGCCTGCCAAACCCTAAATTTTTTAGAGACCCAGTATAATTTCATACAGCTGCACAGGAACAATACCAACAGCAGCGCTTCTTCACTCTTTTCTTTAATTATTCTTCTGTGGAGTGAAAGCCATAGGGAAGTGGAGAAACACAGCTCTTCCTGGGGCACTGAAGAACAAAACATGATATCGCTCTTTGCTCTGACCTTTCACACGCCTTGTCTGTGCCAATTACAGGCTCATGTGAGCAGAAAGTTTCTATTAACCTCTGTTAGCATTGCAGTTGGGATGTCCTGTTTTGTTTGACTCCTGGATATCACTACAATAAACCAGGCTAATATACCATACACCAGTAAAATATTAGGAATCCAGTTTTCACTGCCACATTGGCAGATATTCAGCTATCATGGGTGCATTTCCAGGTCATCACCCTTTGCTTAAGTGTTAGCACAGCCCAGCTTGTCACATCTCACACCTCAGTTAGTACAATCACACAGCTGGTTCATCTTGTGCACTCCCTACAGCAAAGCCTGTGGCTCACCCACATGTAAACCCTGGGCTTTGGGTGATCTGCTCTGGAGTCTCAAGTGCCAACAGCATTTGCTCTCTGACTCGATAGGCACTGACCAGTGGCTTCTAGTGTGCAGGAGATATGAAGGAGGAGTAAGGATGGAACTTCAGTGGTACTGTGTGAAAATGTGCACAGTGATACGCTTATGCTTTGGTTCATTTAATTATATTAAAGCTTTCTTTGTGTGTGCTAGTCAGATTTTAAATGATGGGTGGGAAGAGGCCTTGTAGCTTATGTTGATTAGAGAATTTCCACATACTGAGCATAGAATTTCTTTAGTTCAGTAGCTTCCTCTGTGATACAGTCCTTTCTTCCTTTTGTTTTGAAGAGACTGAAGCACAATACCTCTGTCAGGCATTGCCTGTTGCCCCAGCTATAAAGTCTGGTAAGTCAGGCAGTGACTACACACTGAATAGCCAAGTACATTACTGAGGATGCCTATTCCCATGATGCTTCCTGCTAAGCAGCAGAAGTAACCAGAGTACAACATGAAGATCCATCTTTTATAAGGTGCACCTCCAAATCACCTTCCATTGCACATATGGGGTCAAAAAGCACGCATCTTTTATCTCTAAACTTTAAGCATTCCTCCTGTTCCCTTCTGATCCCTAAGGAGTACAAAGCAGCATGCACAGAATCCAGGCAGGAGCTATGTGTATGCTGATTAGTGGACATGTGCTGACTGGCCATATGTGTGTTTCCAAATGAGATTCATAGTCTGTTGCTCCTTCAGATGGGGAAAGGTGAAAATCTCATTTGGAGTCTTCTCTTTGTGCAGTTTTTGGTTCACACCAAATTTACAGAGACTTCCTTTCCTTTAAAATTCATTATAAATTGGCCTTTGGAGGGACCAGTGAGTAGACATTGAAAACATAGAAAAAAAAAAAAAAGATTAATGTGATGGCATAAGTATTATTTGAAAAGGAAGCTGGGCTGAAATAAAGAACATTTTTTTATATTCCTGCTATAACTATTAGCAACACATGCAGAAAATAAAACCCTTGGACAGGAAACAAGTAAAAGATAGTACATCTCCCAGTTTTTATCCCAAAATCTGATGTAGGAAGAACACCAATCACTTGGACAATCAGAAAAGAGAGATGCAGGTTAGGCCTTCTCAACATTGGTGTATCTCCTGGAAGCTTCTTGCCCATGGCAAGTCCAAGTGCAGCAACTCTTGTCTACGTGGCAATAAACACTGTATCCATTCATGTCTCATTGAACATCAGATTCTACCTGAGATAGAAACCTCAGAAATGCCCCAGATCCAGACCAGGCAGCTTGACATTCGTCTGTAATTTTCTGTTAGAGGACAGAAACTGAAAAACAGCTGAGTGAGGGAAAAGCTGTTGCCAGGTTGGACATTTAAGCAAACATTTGTGCCTTGCTAATGATGGAGGAAAGCCTGAACAATGCAGTGGATTCTCTGGAAATGTAGCTCCCAGCTGGCACGCCAGCCTACACCAAGAGAAGCACCCTTTGAGAGAACATGTAAATGCATGAGATTAAAGGTCCATGTCAGCAGGAATTCTGACATCCACTTCTCAGATTTCCCCTGCAATAAAATGAAACCAATGCACCTATACCAACCCCAATGCCTATAGCACCTCTTCCTAAAAATGTTGGAGGACACAGATTTTCCACAAATCATAAAGAGGCCATAAACTGAGAGTTGTCAATACTTCAGTCCTTTCTCTTTATTCCGGAATGCTGGAATGATTTACAAATGTTTCTCTTAAAAATTATTCATTACAATATTTTAATGGACACTGCAAGGGTGTTCGCATATGGTAAAGGGGACTCTTGAAGATAGGTATCCTTCTGGAAGCAAGACAGGTGCTGCAGTGTTATGTAAGGGCTCAGTGTATTTAAGACATACCTTCAAAAGTTTGTGTGGGAATATGCCATATTCAGTGCAAATGAATGGAAAATAGCTAAGAAAAAGTACAAATAAAATACGAACTCAAATCTCCCATCTTTGTTAAAATGAGCCAGGGAGCTGGGAAGGTTAAGTAATCCTGTCAGTTTCCAGGTTTGTGAGATATTCTCATATCTTAGAGTCCTGTGGCTTTTAAAGAAACTATTGTGTTTGGGACTACTTGCGCTCAGTTTTGTGAGTAGTTTGGATCCCTTTTAATTAGTAAGTATTAATGTTTGGGTTTTTTTTGAACCTGAGTTATTCCTCTACTGCTCCTAAAGACCACATCACCACTCTGGAATAACAAAAGTAGTAATAAAAATGTCTGGGTCTGGGAGAACCCAGTATTTCTTCCTCCACCTATTTTCCCAACCAGTCACTGAAGGTTCTGGAATTTCGCAAAGCCAGTGTGCAGTGAAGGTGCAGTGCTGTGACACAGGGTCAGCCAAATATTCCAGTGTCAAAAAGATCAGCTTTGCGTGAGCTCAGCATAAACACACTGAGAGACAGTCCATCTTGAGAGGAGTCAATATCTGATCTGGAATCGGAGACGAAGCATGGAGGAAAAAAATCTCAGTGGTCACATGAGTGCTTGGAACAGCCAATGTGCTGGGCAGTCATGGGAATCAACAAAAACTGAACTGGAAAATGTGGACTTCAGGGAACTAACCACAAAAGGATAATTCCTGGATAATCAGGCATCCCTGTTTTTCATCAGATTTCACTGGAAACTGGTCAGCAAAAGCCCTTCTGGCAAAAACTAAAGACACAAAATCTTGAGAAACTTTGGAGCAAAATGAGTGACTTAAACAGGTAGGAATTTAGGCAGACCTCAACAGCCACGTTAAATTCCATGTGGAACATGAAAGCCTGTTGAAGTATACAGGTTTAGAGCAGCACTGATGTCAGATCCTTGAAATGCAATAAAGCTCAGTAAGTGCGCTTGGATTTCCCATCAGCCAAGAACTCCAGTCAGAATTCTTCCTAAGGGACATTTTTCTTCTGCAGAAGGAACTAGTGCAAGTCTCTGGTGAATTTTGACCTCTGTGAAAGGGAGAATTGCTATCACAGTGCTAATACTGAGCCTCGAGTATGCCATAGAACCTGTACTCAGATTCTGCCAAGAAGTTTTACCAATGTTGTTTTAAATAGCCCAGAGCTGTTTTTCTGAGCCATTTCCACAGTTTGACATAAAATCATGCACATTTTCACATTTTAATTTCCTTTTAGGTAAAAACTGGAAAATATGGAAAAGAAGTAAACTGAACTCCCTGACAGAGCTCCTGGCAAGGAGAAAGGAGCACGCCATGACTGTAGTGACATATAGCAGCCTCAGAAAAGCAAAAAAGCCAAATGAATCACTGACAAAATCTTATCATGACATGCCTCCTATGTAAAATATTTCCATTTTCAGTTGATTTATATGAAAGACGGGAAGAGAGCTCTGTCACCCTTAGAAAATGATTCTACCTTTCTGCGAACAGAACCTCTTGGACAAAATCCTGACTCCTGAAAGCTGAAAATATTTTTAATCAAGTTTTGCTATTACTTAATTATTGGCTCTTAAGGTATACTGAAAAAGACAGCTGTGGGACTGACAGAATTTAAGTCAATCACCCCCTGCAGAGACGCAAACAATGAAAACACTCCAATGTAAGTGACCAAGGCTTCAGTGGTTCTTAAACTTGAACTTTGGGATGACAAAGTCATGATTTCTAATCTTTTGGGGCTGGCCTAAGTTTGTATCTGGAAGGAGAGTACTTCAAGGCTACCAAAGGAGACCATTCACGTTTATGGCCATTCCCATTTAAATGGATAACAAATTAAGGTCCAAATCTTACAGTAATTCAGAAAGCAATTTCTTTAAAAGTCTATCCTCTGCCATCCTCTTCCCCCCCCTTTAAAAGTCTATCCTCTTCCCCCTAAGAAAACAGTAACTCTGTGACTGAAAGCACAAATGGGTGTACTGAGACTAATGAGAGCCAAGTGGCAGGATCTTGTGTTTGGTAGACTGGTGGATTGGACTTGTGCATCTATCCTATGGACACCTTTGTTATTACTGAGGGAGACGTGAAGTCCATCAGCAAAATTGACTGACTTTCTTCTTTATGTAGCAATGCTTTATTTCTGTTAAATGACTGTCTGACAGTTACAAGAGACCTGTACACTTCAGTTAGTGAATGGTTTTGTGAACTTTATGAATTCAGACATTTCTAGGACAGTCTGAGCCATCAATACCTTGTGCCTCTGGCCAAAAAGCGTAAGGAGAAAGCCTGATGTCATTGCAGTCAGAAACCTTTTCTGCTGTGCTCTGAAAGAGTACTTGGAAGGAAGAAAGGAGAGTAACAGCAGCCTCATGATGAGCATTGTGCCTGGAGAGGGAGGAAGTGGAGAAGTTAATTAAAAACATCATCTGCTTTAGTTACACAAGTGTTGCCACTGACTATTAGCTACGAGCAAGGCAATGTCTGAAGGGGACAGTCTTAAAGTTCTGTGCATAGGTTTGGGATTAGACAGGAGTGCTCAGTATCAGTTGCAATGCCACAGTCCTTGTGATGCCATCTTAGGTTTAGGCAGAGATGAGGTGTATCTACCTTTGATTCAGGTAGGAGTAGACAATCTTCTTATTGGGGGATTAATTCCACCTAACCCTAGCTATCCAGAAATAAGGTATCCATTTCAAGGGTTTCTCTGTCATGAGTGGAAGAGTTTTTGCTGCTGCAGAGATTGACTTATGACAGAGACACCACAGAGCCTATTCTGCAAGGACTAGCTAACTCTGCCTTCTGGATAGCTTCTCCTTCCTCTTGTTTCATTTCACACAATAGAACAATGCTTTGCCTCTTAGATCTCTAGACTCTGAGACTGACACAGACTCTCCATTTGCTGTATGAGGTACCTCCTAAAATTTGCGAAGTAGGCAGTAACAAGGAAGATGTTCAGATGGATAATAATTAGGGCAGACATAGATGAACAGTGAGAAGAAATAATGAGAAGAATTTGCTTCTCCTTAAGGAGAAAAGTGTGTAACAGAAGTGAGAAAAAACATAACAATTCCTTTGCAGGCCTCCAGAGGCTGTGCAGCAGGTCCTATATTAGCTTTGTCTGCTACATTCTTTAGGGCATTGTAGCTATAATACTGTACATTTGTATTTGAGCTCATGACTCATCTATATGAATATCTAATGAAACAAAATTGGTGCAAAACATATGATAGTAATGAGCAATAAGTTTGGGCAGCAGAGTGCTGTAACTAATAACTGTGATTTGTTTTTTGGCAGAGCAGCCTGTAGCACATAAAGAGCATCTTAAATCAGTCTGCATTACCTGCATGAGGAGGAATGAAATATGCAGTCATAATCAAAGCTGAAGCATGCATTGAGCTGGAATGTGCAGAGCAGACCAGGCAGATTTGAACTGTCATTCATACATACTACAAAAGATGTAGCATTTTTTAATCAATAGTGGTGAAGAAGGTAAGTATAAATTGGCAGGATATCCCTTGGCTTCAGGGGTGCAAATTCAGTTGTAAAGTTCCAGGACCACAAACACAAATATTAAAGGAAAATATGACGAAGAGCAAGAAGTGACAAGAAACAACAACTGTGATCCACTGGGCATCACAGCAAGTTCATGTCATGTCAAGCATCGGCACCAAGACAGGCAAGAGAACGTCAGTACTTGTCTAACATATCTGCATTGTCAATGAGCTGCAGCTTGACGAGGAAGAGCAAAGGGTGAAATCCCCTGAGTAGACCCATAAGGAATGAGCAGCAATGACAGCTAGCATCTGCTGGAACTAAAATGTGGCTGGATCAAGCAATAGGACCTCCCTGGCCCTTTAGAGATGGCCAGAAGCCTTGCAATTCAGGCAGTGCCAAAGTCTAAAAGAAGAGACACATTTTTTTGCAAAGACAGCTCATTTTTCTTGGCCACCTCTATGGCCAGTAGAAATTTTTCAAGTATTCTAATTTGTGATTTCTTTGAAGTGTTTTCTCTTGAAAAGAAAATTGCTTATTTTGGAAGGGGAAAAAGATTAAATTTAAAGCCAGTCTGACAACGACCTCTAGATTTTACTGCCTTAGTTGCCTGTACCCACGGAATATTTTGTTACTTGTCACATAGAAAACTGTCAAAGAGATTACCAATCTCTATTTTGTTTCTCTTGTTTCTACAGTTTGTTTCATCCTTCCACTTTTAAGCCAAAACTCAAATGACTCTGAAGAAATTCTAATTAGTATAAGAATTATTTGCCAAATCAGAAGGTCTGAAAAGTAGAGGTTCCAGTGCTGCTCCTTTGCATTCCCTTTCCTTCCCCTCAAATGATCCTTTCTCACTAATTTGGTCAGATAGAAACTGTGAAGAGCAACACTGAAATCTAGAAGCAGCAAAATATGTCCTATGAAATTAAATGAAATCACCATGTAGAAAAATAAGAACACAGGATGTCATCACTCCAAGGAGACATGTTTGCAGACAGCAACCTTTGATTGACAGATACAGTCAAATACAGCCAGGAAAGTTGACTCCTCTGACAAGGGGAATATGTATCTATGTGTTTGAGTGTGTGCATATGTACAATGTTTTACTTGTCATGTTGATAGGTCGGGAAGGCCCTGAAAGTGCAGGGTGTACTTGAAACTGATGCACTGTGCTAATCTAAATTGTCTGACTACCTTGTACGATTGGATATATCTGCATTATAGCATGTAATGGTACAGAAGCATATGCCCATAATGTCCAAAATGAGTGTGCAACACTTCTGTCTATTGAGCTTTAACAGCTTTGGGCTTTGGAGGAAAGCAGTTGCACTACAGTTCAAGCAGCTTACCAGTTCGTTTTCAGAAAGCAGTAAAATTGAGAAGTCTAAATGTTCAAAAGAATTCACAAGGTGTTTTAATACATCATTTGATCTTCAAAAATTGCTGGTTTTAGCATGTATTATTTTAAGAGTTCTGTTCTTTGAAAATGAGTACTCAGTTAAATTGTACACTTCCACTTCACCATTGTACAAATGGGAAAACCTTGCCTGGGATTTTTTTCCCATGAATCATCTACCCACAAGTACAACCTACACCTTTTTCTTGTACTGAAACCTGTGGGCAAGCATACCAGCAATCTTTCAAGCAACCTAATAAGTACCTTTTGCTTTAGCCTGGTCACCACTATGCACAGGTATTTTTCAGGACTTGTTTCTCTCATTCTGTGTCAGGCTAAGCATGAATATAAGTCTAAGACCAAATCCCAAGCTTTTCACATGAGTGCACTGTGTGTTTCAGCAGGCTTCTCATAACATTACAAAAAGCCCCTAGAGAGCACGGTATAAAATGGTGGACAGCTGGCAAGAGGCTGTTGCCCTGGTCATTGCTCTTTTAGAAGAAGGATGGGCTTCCTGGGGATTCTGTATGAAATGCTGAGATGAATATCCCACACTATCATTTCAAATGGCAATGAAATGGAAAGGTTATCACGAACTATCACCATTTATTTGTGGTTTGTGTACAACTGTAACCACAGGTAAATCTGTCAAGATACGAGGTCTGCTATGAGTCTAATCCAGGTAGCACAGGAGAGGGGATGTGCCTGATAATTGTACGCAAATACCTAAGAGACCTTTGGGGAGTGCAGGGGAGAAGCACTGCCACTTCACAGCCAGCTATTGTTCAATCCTAGAGGAAGAAGGGCACAGACTTTCTCCTGTTTTGCAAGGCAATAGGCCTGCAAAGCTGCTCAACAGCTGAAGATGTTGACATCTCTTACCTTCTCTCCTGCTGTTGCCCTACCAGATGATGCTTAAACACTTGAAGAGTGCAAAATGGCTTTTATCAACCTTCCATAGTGCACTGGCAAGCCCAAAATAAGACACTACAAGTGTTTGTTATCCCCTATTCAGCTTCAGAAAAGGGACAGTTAGTGTTACTGCTTGATGGGGAGAATGGTGTAGACCCATGACACAAAAATATTGCAAGTCCTGCACAAGCTCAGAACATATCTGAGCACAGCTCACCTCCCAGTGCACTAGCTTTAAACCTTCCCAAAACAAAGTAAAACAAATTAATAAATCATTACACAAAATATTTCCAATGGCTTTTCTGAACTTTACTCCTTCAGTTTCTAAGTATCCCTTAATGGCCTGTTACTCTCCTCTGTTCTGCAGTTCAGGACTAAAATAGAAAGGCTACAAAGCTGCAGGGAAGATACTGATGGACAGCTCTGCAAATTGCTTCAGCTGAACCATAAAACTGTCAAACAAATGATACATGTTAGTTGTGATGGCCCTATGCCTCCCAGAAATAAAGTGACTCCCTAATGGAAGACTTTGCTAAGGAATTAAATATTAAGTAGTGCTTATCCAAGACGAATATCAAAGGGATTAGAGACAAACCACAGGTTTGTAGGTTTTTATTGGTAGAATGAATGCTAGAGCATTTGTTTCTGACCTTTGGGCTTTTGACTGATTCTGAACCAGACACACCTACAAGTGAGATGATCATACGGCAGAGGAAAACATCTTTATTTGTTTTGCAAGTGGTATTGACCCAATGCTCTTAGTTTTCTGTACTTGTTTCATAAAGCACGATCATAGAAGAGTGCTTATGTTCTCTATTATTGAAGGGTTCCTAACTGGAAGATCTTCTAGCAGGTTGCCTCATGAGCTCAAGTCATAGCCACAGAAGGTATAAGGCTATATGGAAATTAAGGCTTCACTTGGTGTCAAAGTGGCAAATAGCTTTGTAACAGTTTTGAATACAGTTGGGTTGACTTTTCAGACAAAATAAGATAGCAGAGGGAAAGTCAGACGTTTGCTCCTAAGCTCAAGAATGCTGCAACTAGGAAAAGACTGCAAGGGTAAGTATATGCCATGTGTAATCCTGCCTGACCCAGGAGGTTCCCTGTGGCAAAGGACTGGCAAACTGGGACTCACCTCTAAGAAACTGCAGAGTGGGTTGGTTCTGACTGTTGATACATAATTCCTCCAGCTGCAGCTTCATCTTCCTTTTGATGCCTTCAGTCCCTGCTGGTCTTGTATGCTAAACGAGTTCACAGCCAAAGTTCAGCCAACAGCATTACACCCTGAAGGCTCAGGTATGAATGGCAATCTGGCATTGTGACTTGACTCTGAAAGGGGGATTTTCCTAAATTCTCCAAGGGCTGCTTATGCTGTGGCTTAGCTCAAGTACCCTAATGCCCTGGAAGAGTAGCAAGGCCCAAGCTGAGTTCTAGAGAGGGTTCCATACACGGTACTGAAGACATTGCCTTTATCCTCACTGAAAATGCCATTTTGGCAGCCAAAGCTTCTGCAGGAACATTCTTGTTTTCTCCAAACTCTATTTTCTGAGAAATCCCAAGGAAGGTGTTAAGCAGGCAGTGGAAGTACAAACTCAAATGGCATCTGAGAACTTGGGGGCCAATAGGTGGGGAGCATAAATTCTGCTCTTGGAGATGGGAAGAAATGACAGACAGATATCTGGATATATATATATATATATATATATATATATATATATTTTGTGGTGATAACTAAGCCCTAATAATGGTGAGGCATTCCAGGGCCTGCAACAGCCTTTGCTTCTTGGATAACTGCACATTCCCAGATGGTTGCCACTGGTCTTTGGGCAGATGGACCGAACAGTCTCTGTTTAAAGTCACATCTAATGCAGTCTAACCGGGGCTCCTACTACAAGGGCTGGTCCTCCTCTTCTTCTCTGTCACTGCTTATCTGCTTCTGCTGTTTTCCATGTGTCAAGTCTGACAACCAGACAGCTGAAGAGAGGATAATTCAGCTGGCTGGGTGGGAAGCAACTCTTTTTTTTGGGTCAGTTTGTTTTCTTCTGGGTTGGCAAGCAGCAGAGATGTGGCACTGCATGGTTCTGGCACCTGGTAGTCTGCAACAGTGAAAGTACAGGGACAGGGGTGGGAGAGAATGAGACCAGACTTGACTCAACTGGCTGCTGTTAGGATGAAGAAGGCACAGTATAAAATTGTGCTCCAATGCATGTATCTTAGTAACTTCTATAGCACGGGCAGCCTTTGTAAAAAGCTAGCTCTCCAGTGATCCTGTCATTTGCAGGAGTCCAGCAAGACGTACACACTCATCTTCACCACCTACTTGCTGCCATGCTTGCAATTGTTGGCAACTTACTAAAGGTATCTGTTGATCAGACATATGTCTCACATTTGGAGTCTTATCAGCAACGCAACATGTATCACAGTGCTTCTTTTCTTATGGAAGGCTTGTTTTTAAAGCTCAGCTTATGACAGTGTTGAAGCTATTCCCCAGGACCTGGTGGGCTTTGTGAGCCTGGGATTTGCTTCCTCCTCCTCACTGATTCATTCCCAACCCTTGGGATGACTACATACTGGATGTGGCCTGCAGCTCATTGCTGCCTTTCCTCTCAATGGGACAGTCTTAACTTGCTTCAAGGCCTGCAGTACCTCTAGCACTAGGTTTCTGCCCGCAGACTGTGCAGATTGCAGACATGCAGATTGCAGACTGTGCAGATTGCATGGTGATCGCCATTGCTTTTGTACAAAGCAGCTGTTATCAGCCACAGCTAGAAATGGAATGTGATACATTGGTGCTCTCCTCTGAGGCACTGAAAATCTTGAAGGACCCTGGGCATATCCTAGAGTTGCATGATCACCCATTTTGGATGAGCAAGGGTTGGTGAGTTAAACAGAAAACATCAGGCACTTTATGCCCCTGTGTAGGGTGGGATGTGTCATTTCCTCCCAGGGGTTTCAGATTTTTCAGTGCCTGTTACTCTCCTGGTGCCACATCGTAATTTTTGTCCAACTCTCACTTTTTGTCTAGAGATACAATTCTGACAAGTTTTACAAGTGTTATATGGCTTTTGGAGTAGACTTTCTGGACTTTGTAGCTAAGGCACAGGTGATCTGTATACTGAGGAGATCAGTTGCTAATATACAGTGTAGTCTGGGTAAATGAAAACAGCCAGACTCAGACTGATTAAAATACTTCTCAGCCCTTCACAAGTGCTTTCCTTCTCATTACTTAGTTTACCTAAGATGTGATTAGGAGGTCTTGTTATCACCTCTGTGGAATACAATGAATTTAACCAATATTGTGGGTATTCTTGCAATTCTAGACACCAACTGTGTGCATATCTTTAATATCCCAAAGCTAGAATTCAAGGACAGGCTTTGACACATCCCTGCATTGGTGATACCTGTCATTCTACCCTGGCTTTCACCCAAGTGTATATAGGATAGGGCTGCTCAGTAAATCCATTCCCATTTTTCCAGGGCATGGATCTTATTAGTCAGATGTGACCTCCTAACCCACCTTGATTCAACATGACTAAAGGGCCTTGCTGTGCTGCAATTCAGCACTGTACGTCTATTCTTGTCTTCAGATATAAACTGATACATATAATTTTGTCATTACCAGTATTAGGCCAAGGGCTTTACATTAACCTAACGGTGTGTTGTCTTAGGGTTTGTCTTGGCTGATATGGTTTTAGCTGTGGCAATGATTGTTTGCTGGTCGGGTGACTGTTTTCTACAATTTTTAAGCTTGTCTTGGGGGACAGCACCAATGGTAGAATGTGTGAGAACACAGCAAGAGCCAGATGCTCCCTGAAGCTGCGGGAGCTAAGGGGGCTAACGCAGCCACCAGCGGCCTGACCAGCTTAATCTACTGCCTCTGAACCAAGGAGCAGGGCAGGCACTTGTACGGACCTGCTATGATTGCATTGGTTGTCTCAAACATTTGGCTGACACTGCATGGTAAGGTAGTTGTGGTTGGAAAACGGGCCCTGTGGAGGTGGGGCAGTACTGGTCTGATCCAACTTCCCTCTGCAACTGAAAATTACATCTGCACCAAGAAAAATGTCACTCCAACCGAGGGAGCTTCAAGACCACAAGAGACTCCCAATGATCCCACTAATTTTTGGAAGATTCTAGAAGGCTAATGTTAGAATTAGCATGTTACCATCACCTTATTTTACATAGTGGGTGTAAGCCAGAAGGAAAGGACTATAAGAAAGGTGGTCTCTTGCTGACTCCAGACCCTCCATGGTGACAGAACCAACACTGGGTCCTGGACTGGTGATCACCCCTCTTTTCTTCTTTCTCCGCTTTCCTTCTTTTCTCTGCTTTTCTCTTTCTAGATACCAAAAAGGTATACAAGTTTTGTTATAATAACTGAAACTGTCTCTGCTGGATGTCAGAAAGTTGTAGCTGAAAGCGAGACTCTGGCCTTTTTACTTCACTTTTCTTCTTTACTCAGTGAAGCCTATTCTGTACTTATGCACAAAGACTTTGTAATGTTCATACAGAGTAAACATGAAGTTAGAAAAAGCACAACTTTCTCTCATCATCACCCATGCCTTTTGATAGGCAAAAGTGTGAATGCCCCAAACCATATAGAGGGCCATGTGGTTTCAGAATAGCCCAGCTGTCAGAAGCTCGATTCTGAATATGAGGAGGAAAACATGCCTACAAGGATGGAAGAGAAAGGATTCATGTCTGTGCAAGGAGGAGGCAGAACCCTCCTGAGTTAGCTTTCATTGGAGATGTTGTGCTAGGCAACAAAGTAATTTTGGTAGCAATCCACCAGCAGAAGAAGCTTCATGGCCTGAGAGGTGCCCATCAGTTGTTTTGCATCTAGCTGTAGGAGGGAACCACACTGCCTACAACTCCCTGATTCTGTATGTGCACTGAGTCTGAAAACGTAAATCTGATTTATGCTCTGTCAGCACCTTTCTCTTGCCTAAGTTAGAATAGGTAAAGACCAGAAGGGAAATTCAGATTCTGTGGTCTAACAGTAGTAGTACTGTATGCTGCCATTAAATGAACATTGACTGTTGGATCTTCTCCAGCAGTTAGTACCATTTAGATGGTACTAAGCAAGTGGTCAAGGTCAAATCCAGTCACTTGTAGCTGGGCAAAAGCAAATCTTGAGCTATGTTTACAGATTCCAGATGCTCCCAGATGCTACAAGATTTGTGTCAGCTTCTGTTTTGCACTTGATTCAGGAGGCAATATTATCTGTATATCTGTTTGTAATGTGTCTGTTGACTTAGCATTTGTCATAATACTTGGTAAAAAGAATTCAACAGACACTTTTTTTTTTTTTTTTTTTTTTGTTGCGAATTAGAGTTAAATTGTTTGCATTTGGTCTGACAGCAAGTTTTGGAAATCTGTGATGTTGACTGTGTAATATCAGTGATGCCAGTCAACATTATTAACAAATACAGGTTTGGAAGTCTTTCCAGAAATGGAAAGGCACAAGATTTACACATTTTCACTTGTTTATTCCACAGGACATGGATTGTAACTGATGTTTTGTGTGGGCTGTGGAGAAGCAGAGATAAACAATCATGAAATCCTCTAGGAAACTCAGAATGGCTGCTCTTTCAGTCCTCAGATATACATCATAAGAAACAATCATTTAGAAAGTCCATCTACAGCGCCTCTGTTATCAGATGCATTTAAAGCCCTTTGCCATACATCAACAAACATGTTTAGAGTGAAGAAGCAGACACAGTTTAAATTCTGCTGAAGCGCTCTTTCGGGAAAGGCTGTTCACCCGCCCTACTGTGCGATGCTACTGCTTACAGGCCTGTCAACACAGAACACGAGGACATGACAATAGACAAGACAATACTCCCCTCATGTGGTACCCAAGAGAAACGTGTCAGCGACATCTGCACGCCGTGCCGCAGCTGCAGGGAAGTAACTCCTGCTCACTGGGCACCACCACCACCACCGCACCAACCAACCAAAGCACCAGACACCTGGGCTTCAGGCGGAGATGTTACTAATTTTTACATGTCCTTTTCTTTTTTACAGGAGTGGGTAGGGATAGGATAGGGTAGGATAGGATAGGACAAGGGGGAATGGCTTTAAGCTGACAGAGAATAGGTTTAGGTTGGATACAGGGAATAAATCTTTACTGTGAGAGTAGCGAAGCATTAGAACAGGTTATCCAAAGAAGTGGTAAATGCTCCACCCCCGGCAGTGTTCAAGGACAGGCTGGACAGAGCTTTGGGTGATATGGCTTAGTGTGAGGTGTCCCTGCCCATGGCAGGAGGGCTGGACCCACACAATCTTCAAGGTACTTTCCAGCCCAAACCACTCTACCCCTCTGCGGGTCTACGGAGTACCCGAGCGGTGCTTCCGCCTGCGAGCTTGCCAGCTGACCGCCCCCTCCGCTGCCTTTGGGGGCGGGACCCGTCGTGGGCGGGAGCCGCGAATCCTGTCGCGTCCGTGGCGCGTCGGTAGCAGGCGCCGGCGTCTCTCGTCCCGGCCCGCCATGGCGCTGGTGCTTTGGCTGGCCGTGCAGCTGGGCGCGGGCTCCACGGAGTACGTGGTGTCCGTGGATGCCCGGCGAGCCGAGCGGCCCCTGCAGCACTTCTGGAGGAGCACTGGCTTCTGGTAAGCGCGCAGCCCTGCTGCCGGCGAGAGCAGCCGGTGTGGAGCAGGGTTGCCTCTAGCCCTTCTCAAGCAGAGGGTCTCCAGGGTGTGCGGACGAGGCCCCTCTTAAGAAGCCTGGGCACTTCCCGGCCTTCTGGTGTGGGGTCAGGGGTCCGGCACCTCGCTGCCCTTCGCTGCGCACCCTGTGCTGTGTTATATATATGGAGCTGGACAAGGGACTGGCCAGAGAATGAAAACAAAGCAGGCCACAAGGCAGGGCCTGTCGCCAACTCCCCTCTGACTTGCTCCCTTGCCTCCAGTGAAAGGTCATGTGAAGTCCTTCCTCTTCCCCAGGACAGTACATATGGTGATACTCGGCACTCATTCCCTTTCCTTTTCGCAGTTTCCACGGTCACAGCCCGTAAGTAGGCCAGGGCGAAGCTTCCCTGCCTGTTAGTTCTAGGAGTTTGTTCTTGCAGGACACTTAGAAGCGTGCACCATCTTCCTGATGTGGCCAGTGAGTCAGAGCATGCGCAAATCTCAGCTCCACGACTTCATACCCTGGTAGTGCTTTGTGTCTCAGAGGAAGCCCTGTCTTGCTTATCTAACCGGGGTTGAGCAGCCCTCAAGTTTTGTGGGATAAATGAAGGCTTCTGGCAGGCTTAAAAGCAAGAGATGGTATCTTCCTCAGCCATATTCATCTCTTACTCTAAACTAGTAATGAATTCCTTCATTTAGACATACAGTGGACAAAATAACAGTTGCAGGAAGAAGAGTTACATCAGGGATGGAGGAATCTGCAGTGTGTGATTTGGACGAAAAAGACTTTGTGCACTTTTTTGTGTAACGCATAAATATAGCCTAAGACAGAAGTTGACAAATTTTCCATTAATTTTCCATGTCAGTGGGAAAACAGAAATGTTTGGGCTGTCTGGATTTTTTTTTTCCTTTTGGCTGTTTTATTTTTTGTTTTAATACTTGTAATGTTAGGGAACATTAATGAAAAACTGTCTTAAGGAATAGTATGTTTTGCCCATTCAAACCGCAGCCTGAGAAACAGCTGTGATTTTAATTGTGTGAAAGAAACTTTGGAAAACTGCAAGCATGAAAACCATGTGACAGGAAGGTGGAGGAGGAGCAGCAGAGGCAGGGGCTCTCCATGCGTCTGCAGCTGTTCAGTTATGATACCTGGCCAGCACTGGTGTTTCTCAAGGTAGCATCCCAGGTCTTTTGAAGGCTCACATTGTAACACAGCTGGGTGCCAGTTGTGAAAACTTCTTTTCTAGTCATGGTTTCAGACAGCTGAGCAAAGGCACAGCCATGGATCAGTAGCTGATAAAATCTGTGAGCAAGGCTTAAACAAGTGGGAGCAAGTTCTCTTGGATGGGCACTTTCTACTCAGAACAGAAAAGGACAGATGCTGGTGCTACCACTAACAAAACACACTCTTCTGCCATCTTTCTTTTGTATCTCTTCTTGGTTTCAGCTAGATTTCTGTATCGCTTAGAGTGAATTTCAGAGTCCACTAAGCAAAAATATGTGAATGCCGTATGCCTTCACTTTTGTCTTTGCCACTGCTTGAACTGAGGCAGATTTGAATCTCAGATTAGCACTCCCTCAAAACCTGACAGTTAACATTGTCTTTATCTACTGGAACAATTAAAAAAACCCCATGTAGCTGATACATTTTTAGTATGAGTGGAATTGGTAATTTCTTGGTCTCGCTTGTGTGACTTGAAGCAATCTCAGGGAGATATTTTTAAGTGCTTTGAACATGGCCAAGGAATGTATAGGCAGTGAAGGTCTCATTCTGCTTCTTACAAGTGTAGCTTCCACAGCAGAGCAAGAATTGATGTTGTTACATGGAGTTCAGCAGGAAGATCAAGTCCGTATTTGTCTTGCTACAGACTCCAGCAAGTATGACTTGCACTCCAAAGCCTAAAAAACCCTGAGGTTTTTTATCATTAGTTACTCAGAGACAAGAAGACTGCCACTGTATGGCTTCTTCAGGCCACTGCTGCCCAAGGTTGCTATCTGTGTAGGAATCATTACATGTAATACTTCCCTTTGAGCATGGCAGTGAGATGGACTGGAGTTGTGTTCTGCTTTGCCAAACTACATGCAGAGCCAACTAGCCGCACAAAGCCTGCAACCCCATTTTGATTTGTCACTATTCAGCCTGGAGAAGAGAAGCTGCATGGAGACCTCATAGCAGCTTTCCGGTATCTGAAGGGGGCCTACAAGAGTGCTCGTGGGGAACGACCTGTTAGAGAGCAGTGTAGGGGAGAGGGACCTGGGGGTCCTGGTGGACGACAGGGTGACCATGAGCCGACACTGTGCCCTTGTGGCCAAGAAGGCCAATGGCATCCTGGGGTGTATTAGAAGGGGGGTGGTTAGTAGGTCGAGAGAGGTCCTCCTTCCCCTCTACTCAGCCCTGGTGAGACCTCATCTGGAATATTGTGTCCAGTTCTGGGCCCCTCAGTTCAAGAAGGACAGGGACCTGCTGGAGAGAGTCCAGCGCAGGGCAACTAAGATGATTAAGGGAGTGGAGCATCTCCCTTATGAGGAAAGACTGAGGGAGCTGGGTCTCTATAGTTTGGAGAAGAGGAGACTGAGGGGTGACCTTATTAGTGTATATAAATATATAAAGGGGGAGTGTCACGAGGATGGAGCCAGGCGCTTCTCAGTGGCAAACAATGATAGGACAAGGGGCAATGGGTACAAACTGGAACACAAGAGGTTCCACTTAAACTTGAGAAGAAACTTCTTCTCAGTGAGGGTGACAGAACACTGGAACAGGCTGCCCAGGGAGGTTGTGGAGTCTCCTCTGGAGACATTCAAAACCCGCCTGGACACGTTCCTGCGTAACCTTATCTAGGTGTTCCTGCTCCGGCAGGGGGATTGGACTAGATGATCTTTTGAGGTCCCTTCCAATCTCTAGCATACTGTGATACTGTGATAGAGAGGGACTCTTCATCAGGGACTGTAGTGATAGGGCAGGGGGTAATGGGTTTAAACTTGAACAGGGGAAACTCAGGTTAGATATGAGGAGAAAGTTTTTTACTGTGAGGGTGGTGAGACACTGGAAGAGGTTGCCCAGAGGGCTGGTGGATGCTCCATCCCTCTCAGTGTTCAAGGCCAGGTGGGATAAAGTCTTGGGCAACATGGTCTAGGGTGAGGTGTTTCTATTAAGATAATCTTAAAGTCCTTTCCAACCTTAACCATTCTATGAGTCTATGTTAGACAGTACTTCTCAAGCCTGGGGTGATCTTTGGTGGTATAGGGACCTAGCATAGCTATCCTTGGATACCCAGTGGAGCTACTAGTTAATGTTACAGTTTGTTTCTTTTCTGTCCTTCCTTCCCTGAAGCCCGCCTTTACCTCATAGCCGTGCTGATCTATTTGACCTGAGCAAAGACCAAGAGATCAACCTTGCCTACATTTCTTCTGTTCCACATGGTGGCATTGAACAAGTTCGAATTCACTGGTTATTGGAATTAGTAGCTCTCAGGTAAGCAAACACCTTTTTCTTTATTCCAAGTTATCCTGGTATTTCACCATCTGTGAAAGTATAGCACAAAGCAAACTGTTTCAAAGAACTGCTGGTTTTATTTTTCAAACAGAACTACACATTTACCTCTAGGTCATGTGACACAGGAACATTCATGGTTATGGGGGAACCCAAGGTGTGTGTCATGGACTGGACAGTTCCCTGGTTGTTGGCTACCAGTGCTGGTAAATACAGACATTTTGATACCTAGACCACACATTCTGGCCATGCTGCACTAGTCATCAGGAGAGTTTGAGGTGAAAATTCCCAACTCTTTGCCCAGCTCCATAGGACCCACACAGTCCACAAGAACCCTTTCCTATTCTTATGTAGCAGTACTAAAGTTTGTTGGATACATGATTAATACAAGGCACCACAGTGAACAAAAATATAGTCAATCTACCTGATGGATATAACTTTTCCTAAAAGGCATATAATGATTTTATTTCAACATTAGTATTAACCTAGTTGGAATTACAAGCCTATCCCCAGCTTCTCTCCAAGTCACAGTACCTAGTTCCTGGTAATATAGAAGAGAATCAGGAGGTCTTAACATCTTCAGTCTTCATACACTTAATTTTTGTGTAAAGCAGTATAGCAAACATAAATGTGCTAGAAAAAAAAAACACTTGCTTTTTTAGTTACCTTTTACATACTCCTTAGAAATAATTTATAATCTCCCAGCATCACCACATCATAGCACTGAAAGTTGTTCCCTGCTGTGTTTGACATTGTCCTACATAAACAAGTCAATTGTTAGTCAGCTCTGCCAATGAAACAGAAACATAAAATTGTTTTTATGGTTTCTTCTGGTCTAGTGTGTCTTCCTAGTAAGAGTCTTAAAACCTTACCCCCACTCTTACCCACTGCGAAGTTTCTCTGCTTGGCTATCCTTTGGTACCATTCTTACAATAAATATGATGAAAAAGAGACTTCTGACATTCAATTTGTCAGCCTGCTGGATAAGAGAAAGGCAGCCTCTCTTCACATTTCTACGCAGACTGTTGCAAGGATACACATTCGTTAGCACTGGAATCTCTTTTTTTCTTCCCCTCTGTCTTTTAAAATGAGAATCATCTAGAGTTAAGGCTGTATTTTGCTTTTTTTCCTTTATATTCTAGGATGATTGCTTGATCCATGAAGGTAAAAGAAGTCTAGATTGCTAGGATATGTGTTCTTTTGTACTGAAACAATTTTATTTGACTTCCAACAACAGCTTTCTTTGTCTTAACAGCCTAAGAGTGTCTGTATTGATGTTGTCTGGCAGTAACACCTGCAAACCCACTTCCTCATGCTAGGCCCTAACAGGACCTTAAAAGAGATATTCCCTGATCAAAGAATTGTTACAAACAAAAGCGAACACAAAGCAATACCTTTTCTTGGGCTCTGCCCATTTGCTTGTTTAACAGAGAGAAGCTAGTTATACCATGTCACTGATTTAAAGAATAGTGGAATTAAAATCTTTTGGCAGAAAAATGCTGCCAATCTTCAATCCTTGAATCTGTTGACAGACATTTCTGTCAGGTTTTACTGCTCTGGCAGTACTAATGATGTGCAGCTGATTGATAGGCTTTTTTGTAATGGGTGCATGAAAGTGTCAGCACTGAATCACTTACCTAATTTTCTGTTATTCTCAATACCTGTGAAGAGGTTTTTTTATTTTGTATTTTACTTTAACAAAGTATTTGTTCTTGAGAGCCAAACAGGCTGTAGGGCACCTGGAGAGCCTCAGTTTGAGTGTTCTTCCATTCAGTGACCTGAAAAGTTGGAATAAACAAGTCACACACTATGTTGACCTGACTTGTTATTTTAAATGGCACAGCAGAGAAATGGCTTTTGCATATATGGAACCTATTTTAGAGTCTGCTGTTTGTAAGAGGCACAGCTGTGGTAGAATTCCCTTCTGTGCTTGGTGCTGTGTATGAACCCAGCCATGAGTAAGGAGAGTAAGATAAGGCAGCTGTCATACCTTTTGTGCAGGTAATTACAAGTTTGAATAAGAGAGACTATATTCTGCCAATGCTGTAGGCTGTAACACTGAGTACTAACTGTGTTACAATCAAAATCTAAATATATGCATATTTGTAGATGGAGAACATGTATATGTAACAACACAACTGACTCTGGGGGTATCATTTGACACAAAGCAGAATGAGCAACAGTTAATGCAAATTATGCTAGAAAGTAACCCAGCCCTGTAAAACATGGTTTAGTGGAACTCAAATGAGAGAATAATATGATAGAAGGAAAAAAAAAGTAAATATCTATATTATGTACAAACAGTGGTGGAATTTTTCCTTTACTTAGCCCAGGTATGCTACTGTAAATCTTCATTAGCACTTCGTTAGAGAAGACCAGCCAGGCAGTTCTGACTGACCCATCAATCCCCTTTTAGGCAGATCACAGATTTACCTTCCCACCTCACCCTCTTTTCTCCTGTTTTATTTGCACCCAGTGGTAGGAAAAAAACAATGCTAAGATGAATCACAATTCTAAGATTTTATGTTTGATAGTCCTCATTTGTCCCTGGAGTTGCATGTGCCCACCAAAGGCAACTTATTTTTGCGGGATGGTACAACGGTGTGGGTAACTGTGTGACTGCCAGGTAAAACCATTAATTTTTCTCTTTATCCCCTTACTAGTTAAAAAAAGTTACAAAATTGTGCAGCAAAGTCATGGTTCTTCCAGCATCATTAGGGGTTTCACAACCTTTAGTAACTAATTACCACAAATGGAAGCCAATAGCACAAGTGACTCCAGCAGCAATTTTTTGGAAATGATGGTTTTGAGAGAAACCAGTGATGGATCATGGTTTCTTCTTTTGGCTGGTTGTATAAGCCTATGTAATCAAGGTGGCGAGACATGCTACAGTCCACAATATTTTATGCATTTTATTTGTACTTAAACAGTGGGAGTTGTTCAGGAGCACACCTAGAATGCTGGAAGGGGCAAGACCTTGCAAGATGGAATTTAAATTGTTAGGTCCAAGATGCTGAATTAATTGCATTTTCATGGAAATGGTTTAGCCCTCCTAAAACACACCAGCCATCGAAACGTTGTCAGCTGGCACTGGGCAGACCTTCCAGTGTGGCAGTCTCCTGATGTATATGCTGAGTCACACGCATTCATGGCACAAGGGGGCAGTCAATCCCAAACTGCCGTATTGCACACCACCTGCATTTTAAAGTGAAGGTGCAGATAAGACAATCCAACCTGTTCCATCTTGGTCCTCCACTGCATCCCCAGTGGCTGTTCTGTGTAGCATCTGACAAACAGCAGACCTCTTCAGAACAGAGTGGCTTGTACACCCATTGCTGTACACAGTGAACAGTGTGTCTGGTAATTTAATCATTGCAAACTGCCCCTCTCTGTCACTTTTGTAGTGAGTCGTTAGGGAAGACACAGGATTAAACTGAGCAATCTTCTGGAAGCTTTTGATCTTTTGCAAACTGTACAGCATTATGTATACTGTAGAACAGCATTTCCTGCATGCTGCCAAAATCTTTCCCAAAGTAACCTCCTCTTTTCAGAGAGTCTATCACTGAGGGATTGCAGCAAGCCAGGAGAACAGAAATGTTTAAGACCTTGTAGTCTTTCAGGATTTCCTTTAGAGTATTAACTCCAGTGGTGTCCAAAAACAAGATGGATGAGCAATCTACAACAAGGGCTTGGAAGTCAGTTTGCTTAGGAACCAGTTGCAGAGTGGTTTCTCCAGTGCCCAGTCCATTAGGAGTTGTGTGATCTCCCTTTTTCAGATGCTGCTTTTCCTTCTTCTCATATTTCTTCCTTCTAGCAACTTCGAGGTTAGGATCCAAGTTAGTCAATCTGTACAGAGACTTGAGGAAGTAGTCTTTATTTGCATAGTAAAGTGGGGCCTCAAAACGGAATATTTTGATCTTTGGAACAGAAGAGAGATTTTCATATTCTAAATCATCCTCATAAAAGTTGGTGTCTTGGATCTGACCAAGCAGGGCTGTTCGTGGCCTCTGTGTCCGAACAATGATGCATAACAGGGAGAAAACAATGCCAACCAACAGCCCTATTTCTGTGCTGATCAAGGCAGAGGCAGACATGGTAACAATCCAAACAAATGTGTCCACCTTATTCATATGGTACCGGGATGGCACGTCTCGGAACTTCCTCAGGGCTCCTCGGAGGCTGACAATGATGATACAAGCCAGGACACACTTCTGCAAGGAGTAGAAGAGAGGTGCCAAGAAGAGCAGCACCAGCAAAACCACCATTGCACTAATTACTCCAGAGACTTGAGTCTGGCAGCCTGTAGATGTTTTGACAAGTGTTTTCGCCAGAGCTGCACTGGTTGCAAAAGAGTGGAAGAAAGAAGGAATGATGTTGCAGAACCCCACGGCAAACATTTCCTGATTGGCTTTGATAGAGTAAGCATATTTCTTTGCGCACATTTCAGAAAGGGATACAGTGAAGACGAAGCTGACTATGGCAAGAGGCAAAGCATCTACAGCGACTCTGAGCATTAAGTTGAAAGGTGGTACCTTGGGAGGAATAAATCCAGTAGGAATAGCTCCAGAAACACTGGATGCATACACTTCATTTAACTTCCCATAGTGTGACACCAGTGTTGCCACAACAATAACTACTAGCTCTGTGGGAAGAGGAAATTTCAGCTTATGCTTATACCGATCTCCCAGTTCCTTAGCAGTAACCAGCACCAGGATACAAATAGCACTTGTGATGACATCACAAATATTAGCCTGAGAAATGTTCCGGAAAACATTAATCCAGGTAATAACAAGCATCCCATGCCCTTGGCTACGTGGGATTTTTATTCCAATCAGATACTTCACTTGAGCTGTTAAAATGGTTAAGGAAGCACCAGTTGCAAAGCCATCTAGAACAGCCTCAGATAGGTACATAGATATGAAACCCAGACGAAAGATTCCCATTAAAACCTGAGGAGACACAAAAAACAAACGAACAAAACAGATGAGCCTTAAATGGTGCTGCAAATAATTACGTGAAGATGGAAGAGAACTAGCTTGGAAGAGAACTAGCTGGAGGCAGATAGCATTTGACAGTTTTGAGTCCCAAAACAGGAATTATTCTTGATGTTTCCAGTCTGCTTTTAAAACATGTGATTCCTTCTACTGTGGTGGGATACTACAAACCCAAGAAGTGAATGAGGAGTTTGAGGCAGGGTCAGCCAAGCATTTTTCTGAAGTGACTCCTCTGAAGTCTGAATTTTATTTCCAGTGTAAAAATCAGTGGATCAAAAAATGCTTCTGTTATACCAAAGTCAATTTTCCTTTTATTTTCCCTGTCTTAAAGTGAATAAAGTTAAACCTTAATGGCCATTCTTTTGTAAAGAGAACTAGAATGACAACAGCTAAGGGTTGTGCCAACTTGAATAAGAACAGCTAAGTGCCTACTTTATTGGCACTGAAGTGGCTGTTATATAAAACAGCTTGTAATTTTAGCCCTGTGAACAGAAGGGAAAGTGGAGCACTGACAGCCTTTGTGGCATGCCTAAGGTCAGAAGTGTCAGAAGAAATCACAAACTTTCCCAGGTTATTGTGCATAGCTAGTTGCTTTGTCTTCCCTTGATGGTTTTGGAAAGTACAGCTTCACAAGGGCACTTTGGTATTCATGAATGTGACCTTAGTAAAAAGGAAGATAGCTAGCTCTTTCTTAGTTAATCTATAAATATAAATCTATACGATTACTAGGTAAGTATGTTTGTCATGCTTTCTTCTGTGTTCTCTTGTTGCCTTTGTGATAGGCAGCATAGTGGTAAATCTCAAAACGTCCAGCACACGTATTGTCTGAAAAGTAGGTTATTCAATCTATTTACTCTCTTGTCCTTTCTGCTTCTGAATTATCTTCGGGCAGCAGTTCTGTAGAACCTCTTACACATTAGCAAAACACAGCAGCACATTCTGAACCTGTGTAGAAGTAGACAAGTGGGTCTGCACCTTTAATAAAGTGTCTAGAAACCAGAATTATTTCTCCATTGTTGAAGTACACAGCTACCTGTGAGTTTCCCTCATGGTAAGATCTGTATTAGATTCATGCTCCCACAAAGGCAGCAAGACCAAGATGCAGTAGGGCATCAAAACAGTGTTAATGGTCTTGCAGAAAGACTTGCAGAAAGACCTGTGCCTGCTAATAGCCAAGGAAACTGCCTACCTCATGCATTTTCTGAGTTGCCTATGTTAACCTTCCTGGAGGAAACAGTTCAGGGTCATTCAAGTGAACTGGTGTTGCATCTCTCATTGAAAGGGAGTCGAAGCAAAGCTTAAGCCCTGCAAATAAGCTTTAGGAACTTCATACCTTGCCTCTGGATGTCAGCAAGAACTTACCTGATACACTCCAGCTACAAATGTCAAGGCTGTAGCGATGCCAATAGCATAGCATTCTTTCCCACATTCAGCATTCATCCCTGCAATTGTGAGGTTGAAGGCAGTTGTGTTGGCCTGGGTGTCATTCTGTAGAGAGCCATCCCCCAAGGGTGATGAGGCATCGTCATTCAAGTCAAACCCAGCCAAGAGAAGTTCTCGGTCCACAACTTGTCCTACCATTAAGCTTATCAAGCTGAAAATGCCAACTGAGACATGACGGGATGTGCCCATTAAGAAATAGATGATGTTGGCAAAGAATGATGTGTACAGACTATAAATGGGCTTCAGACCTGCCAGCAGCGAGTATGCAATTGCTTGGGGCACCAAAATGATGCCAATCACTAAGCCAGACATAACGTCCCCCCAAATGTACTCCTTGCACTTGTATTTGGGAAGCCATCGTAAAACAGGAAGGAAGTCCATGAGAAAGTTCTTCAGTTTCTGTGGAGTCCAGGAGCAGCTCTTCCTCAGTTTAGCTAGCATGACTTGTTTCCTGTTAATCTTGACATGAGTCTTTCTTTCCATGAGAACACAGGCGGAAGTGGATTTTTCCATCCTGGTAGCCTCAAGTGGTCTTTCCATTGTCCCAGTGTTTACTTCATGTATGTGTTCCTGCATGAAGAAAATGGGTGTTAGGTGGCAAAGTCATGAGGCTTTTCTAGCATAGATGCTTAATGCTAAAAGTTTGTCACCTGGTTGTGCTTTTAAGGAAACACCATCCCAACAGGAACACCACCACAGGGCTCCAGTGACGCATAAGAAATAAATCTGCAGATTGACCCTTTCGTGCAGACATTTAAGAATACATTCTATTGAATCCAATTTGTTTTACTGCGAAAAATCTGAGTTAAATAATTTCTTTGTACAACACGTATTTCCAACAGCTCTTCCAAATGCTCCATTATAGAGGTCTCTGTGATCAAAGACAGCACTTGGTGATATGAAATAAACATACATTACTGCGGTACGCTATGGACTTTCTAATAGTGCATCTTGTAGTCGTTGATGTGGAACTCACGTGTGATATAGTAATTTGTCACTGCAGGTGTCCTCAATGCAAAGGAGAAAAAAATTGCTGGTAGAACCTGTAAAGCAGAGTTTCCTGGAGAAAAATTATTTAGATTTATGCAAAAATCTGTAGACGACCATTGATGTACTCTTAGAAACTGCTACATAACACAAACCTATTAAATTGCAGATTGTTATGATGTGCCTAATTAATAAGCATCTCCTCCCAGCTACCACTTTGGGAGCATATGGACCATGCACCATGATGGAATCTGTTACTATCTCAGAAGAGTGCTGCGTTTTCAGGTTTAAACCCATAGTTACCCTAGCTTTACCTCCAGCATCTACGATACAACAAATAATCCTGTGGGCAGCAGAGCAAGCACAGCAGTGTTTCCTATGGTTCTCCTGCATGTCAGTTTTCTGATACATAAAGACTGGCAAAAATTGTGTTCTTCAGATGCAGGTGTTTCTGGTGTCTCTTGCCTCTATAAACACAACTGTTTTCACCAGACTCAATCTCTGCATTTTTACTCAATTGTCAAATAAAATTGATATTAGCTTAGTGTATTCATAAATCTTTTAGGGGTAGGTGGGGACATGACTGAGAGGCAGAACAGTGTAACATGCAAGTACCCTACCTTAAACAGTTTAAAAATAAAAGTAGGAGCAGGAAGGTGGAAAATGTCAAAAGGATTATGCCAAGTGGCAAATTGTGTCTTCTGGTTTGCAGTGGAAAGAAAGAAGAGACTTCCAAGAGTGGATTCTCATGTGTAAGCACTGAGAGATAAGGAAGACTCACTGACCTAGAAGAAGAGAATACATGCTAGTACAACAGTATGCAAAATCTCTAGGAAAGAACTTCTGAAGTTCCTGGCCTTTCCCAGTGTCATACAGCCAGGATCTCTGAAACAAAGATTTTGGTGCCAGGTGTGACATTGCAGTATAATTTCAAAGCTTGTCTTCACTTACAAATATAAACTGTTTCTTCCTCCTTTTAGTATCTAGCAACAGAAGCCATATCTATCCATTTCCTAAAACTTGAAGTACACTCACTGGCACAGTATTCTATTTTAATTATTTTAACAGTCAATAAGGAGGTTTAGACTCCAGTGACAGAAGTCATCATTCTCTGTGTAAATTTCATACATTTTTGTTGTTCTTGTTGGTAAGAAGAGTATTTTGATTTGTTAATGTTTGGTAACACCCAGTTAAAGTGTAGAATTCCAAACTGAGAAAACACAAAGGTCTTATGAGTCCAACTGGAAACAACTGATATGCAAAAGAATAGATGTCCAACAGCCTGTAAGTTTTTGATCTGTAGCCCTCCAAATACGAAGTGGCTTATTATAAAGTCTGCTGTCTATCCTGCTGAGATTTTTTTTTTTAAGATTTTACCAAATACCTTTTGCCAGCAAATTTTAAATGATAAGAAGATACATATCTGTAATTAGTGCAACAAAATTTCCAGGTATTATTGTAAATGACACAACATGATTTCTAAGGCCATGCAAAGTTTTTAACCACAACTTGAAACAGGATGTTTAGGTATTGCAGATATATAATTCATAATTTGGTAAAAGGCAGAAAAGAGATTCTTGTTAGAAATGCATAGACTTACTGTTCAAGTTGAAAATGAGCTGCATAGTAGTCTAAATATATTTTTTAAATCAGTAGATTTCTATCCATCCCTGTTATATTAAACAGTTTTCAGCTCCCACAGTATAATTTTCTTCATAAGTAAGGTTTATTTCCATCATAAGTGAAAATTAATTACAATTTAATTTATTATTTAGAAAGACTGATGCCTATTTGTTATCAGCAATGCCAAATTTACCTTAGACTCTAATGTATTGTGTGGTTATGCTAGGCAAGGTCTGCTTGGACAGGAAATAAGTTGGATCTAGTCTTTGTTAGAACACAAGTGTGAGAAAAAATAAAAGAAGTTACAACACCAAGATAAATATCTAAGAGATTATAATTATAAAGTCTATCAAATACAGAAAGCTAGCAGCTGTAATAAAGACACTAATTTTTCACGTGGAAAAAACTTCAACACTTCTGTCTTATCTAATTTAGTTTGGAGAAAAAGAGGCTTGTGCTTCAGGAGAGCAAGTCCTATTTGAATGCCACTCACTTCTAAAAGCCAAGTGTATTTAGACAGCCAAGAAATAAATACTTTGCCTGTATTCCACTTACTTAAAATCTAGTGGGTACTTCAGTATTCAATGAGTGCTTTTAATAGGCTACATAAAAAAGACTGCATTGGCTTCTGTGCAGTAGGTTTGTATATTTAGTTGCACAGTTGTTATCTGCCTCTGTCTAAATTCACATAATTTACTTGCAAATAAATTTGTGTTTACAAAAAAAACCAGTAACCCTAAAACATTAATATTCAGCTTCCTGAGGGGTGATAATAGTTTTTCGTGCATAAAATTATCAGGATATAATTTCTCTGGAAATCTGTTAAGAGATCTTGTGTATAAATTATAAGTTAGTAATTTATATCTTGGCTGTACTGCCTTACTGGGTAATCAGAACAGTAGGCTTTTGTAAAAGGAAAAAAAAAAAAAAAGAGCTAGTTACAAGGAAGTGTTCTCGGTTCAGCCATGACATAGAGCGTGTATCTTTTCATCAGGTTTGATGCACTTTAGACAAAGGTCGAAAGCTTTCCTGATAGAATAAATATGTTCAAGCTAAAACACAGCAAAGTGCTGTCAGGAGGTAATTTTCTTAAATTCTTTTTTTTTTTCTCCTGAAAATAGGGTTTCCTTCCTATAAATAACCAGTAATTCTCCTAGATACATTTTCAAGTATCCATGTCAAATGAGCATGCTAGCTGTAAAGCACTTAGCTCTAAATGAGATGCTGTTGGTTTCCAGAAACTGTTAGCATTTAGTTTTTTGCTTTTATAACATAGTAAAGCCACACTGAATAGTGCAAGGGACGTTCTTACCAGCAAACCACTTTCCTGTGTAACCCAGGAATTCTCAGGCTTTGATGCCTGGAGCTCAGCAATAACTTAGTTGCTTCACCTGGAGGAAATGGGATTCCACCATGGCTGAGGGCCATCCCCTGTATATTTGTGCAGCTTAGCAGGGAGCTGTGAGCTTCCAGTGCTCTTGCCAGCTCCAATGACAGAAGGATGGAGAGCAGATCTAGCTACTCCTGTGCACAGGACTAGACTTCAGCCTTTTGATTCTGGCACTAAGATACTCCACCATCGTTCCGCAATGGTAATACTTCAGCAATATTCAAGAGCCCTGGGGGTGTCAGCAAATAAGATTCCTCTACTGGTTCACCAAACTAACCCATTTTCAGCTCAGTCCATACTAAGTGGTTTAGAAGGGACAAGCCCTATTTCAGGCTCCCGCTTATCCCCCAGAGCTTCCCAGAGCATAATGTTTGCACTTTATTTAAGTGAAGGCTTCCTATCAATTGCTGAATTAGCTGTTTGTAGCAAGGATGTACAGATGAAGAAGCATATAGCATAGAACATGTCTGTCCACTCATTGCATTTGACTTTGATATTGAAACTTTTTCAACTGTTTAATACAAGTGAAAGTTACTGGTGTGCACATTCATATATCTATATGTATGATCCAGAATGTTACAATGAAAAGTAATCTTGGTTATTTTTAATTGTATTGTGATGTTTGGAATTTTGAGGGTTAAGTTTTTTGAAGTTGCCTTTGACCATATGAACAAAAGCAAAAAGGTTTTGCTTTTTTTTTCCTCCTACTTGAGCAGAACCACTGTCTGAGCCAGTCATTCTTTTAAGTTAAATGCAGTGACTCAGTTTATCTTGTGAAAAGAGAAATAAAGCAAAGACCGTTTTAGCCCAAAAAATTACTGACTTTCCATTTGGCCTTAGTCCCACCTTTCTTCCTGTCGTTTCACCGTGCCCGTGACCTGACAAAATCTCTCTGCAGGAGAGGAAACATTCGTCACAGTATGTTCAGTGGGACTTCTCTTTGCAGATTCCTTGGCAAGCAGTTTCTGCTGGTACACACATAACCATTCTAGCTGGATGAGTTGTTCTTTGTGAAACAGCACAACCCAAAAAATCTGTATTCTGATGTGTCCTTTTGTCTCCGCATCCTGATTGTCCACCAGAAAATCTGCAGATGTATGTCTAGAAAGCCCAAGAGTGTGTAGGCAGGGGGAGCCTGCCTCACTGTGCTAAGGAGATCTCTTAAATGCTGTATTCAGGGTGAAAATCAGACAGTATATTATGACTCTGTAGCAGAATTGCTCACTTTTGCTGAAATAGTGATTTCAACTGTAAGTTAGGATGGAGCACTTCATACAGTTCATGCCAAGTGGTGCTTGCAATTTTCTCTATTTTGAGCTAGGGAAAATTGGCTAAAACCTAATGTAGGTAGAGCAGGTTTTGTGTTTATCTGAAGTTCCACTGATTTTTTTGTTGCATAAATCACAGGAGAACTTTAAGAACACCAGCTTAGTTAAGCATTTGATTTAAAACAATTGTAGGTGTTTAGTTAAACTGTTTACGTTACTCATTTTCCATATGAGCAACCTTTTATGCCTGTAAGAAACCTCTCTCTTGATCTCTAATGGCTACGACTACATTACGGTTCTAGTTTTGAGTGTTAACAGAGTTTGAAAAAAATCCCTAATTACCCTCATTTGTGGTGCATAGATCCAATGTACAGAGGCATGCTTGCAAAACCAGACTTTTTTTCAGAAGAAAGTACCCAGAAGCACTGCCCCAGGGCACTCTGATTCTATATCATGTTATAAAAATCCAAGCCAGCCATTGGTTCTTTGAATGGACTTAAACAGATCTGATGAGGACATTTAGTCTGTGGGACATGACTAGTGTGAAATAAAATACCCTGAAATGCATATAATGTAATACTTCTTCAGTACCTAGTGTTTTGGTTTATTAATCTGCTTTTGTTGTGCAGAATTACTTAGAAATGTTGACATAACCTGAGTTTTTGAAAGGATGAAATGAGAAAACAGAGCAAGTGAAATGAATGCTTCTGTCTGTCTTTTCAGCTTTATAGCACCAGGACCTAGATGTACTTGGAAGCAGACTTAAGCAAGGTGCCAGCAACCCAAGCCATTTATTTAAACACTGGCCAAGCAAGCTTTCAGGTTATAGATGAAGAATATACGGGGTTTTTTTTTTTTTTGGGAAAATCACATGAAACTTGGTGGGCTCAGTTATTTATATATATTTTTCAATTATATGTGGGCAAAATATTCTGACTTCAAAGCATTTTTCTGTTGAGTTTCAATGTTATGCTAATCCAAAAGGAAAAAGGTAAAAATGGAAAAAATATTGCCGTTTGTTGGTTTCTATGAGCCAGGAAAGACAAAACATTAGTCTTAAATCCTGTACAAATTAACACTACTATACTAAGCAGGTATTCTGAAAGTCAAGCAATCTTTTAGATATATGTATTTCTAATTAAAATCTCCAATTCAGAACCTCTACATCCAGCTATCAGTTGATCTAGTATTTCCAAGGCAGGTTAGGCTCTTTTCCAAATGCCTGCATTCACCACCAGTTGTTATTCAATTCATATTTCCCTGAGGATTCTCTGTCCAGTGTTTCAGTCAGTAAAGTAACAGCCACTGACATGTAACAATCCCAGAGGTGATGAGCAGGCTACAGCAAAACTCACACAGCCAGCCAGTGGCTGTTAGGCTGGCCTATCAGGTCATCCTTGGGATTGATCAGACCCTGGAAATACATGATCAGGTAGTTCCACTGTTTTGCCAGGGGCTGGTTTTGTTCAGGGGTTCCAGAACATGCTGTTCACAATATTGCATCTGCTTGATGGAAAGACAGTGTTACTCTTTTGGAGAGTCCTAGGGCATGACCACTAAAAAGATATTTTCTGTGGGATCAAAGAACTTTCCTAAAAATCACACTTCTTGTTTTTGGAAAGGCAACTAGTCCAAAGTGAAAGTCTGTATTTATTAAAAAAAAAAACAAAAAAAACCTTTCAGAACAGCTTTCTAAGACCGTAGCCATCAGTCACAAAGCTAAACACTACACTCTATTGTCTGCCCTGTTGTTTTGCTGGACTTTAATCACATCAAGCTGTTGTAGAGAAAAACTTACAGATATCCCATTTTCATGTCTTTTTCTGGTGTTTTGGGTTTACTAAGTCAGGACAATATTTTGGAAACCCTCTTTCAAATTTAATCACTAAGAAAATGCTCATTTTAATAATAATTTAATACTTTGAGAACCAGATAAGCTTCATATAGGCCACTTTTCTTAAGTACAAATAAAAACTAGCCAAATGCCTGGTCTGGAGCTCTCAGACCAGGGTTTTCAAGAAAGATTACTTCCATACCAGTTGCTGCTGACTACATGTTTTACAAACCTTTGCTCAGTATCTACCTTTATAAGCAATATTTATGAAGAACAGAATAATGAAAGCACTTAAAAAACAACAACAGTGTGTAAAATAACTGCAAAGAGGCAGTTTTGCACCTCTGAAAACAAAGAACAAATAAAACCTGAGTTCAGAAGTGTGGGAGGGGGCACAAATCTCTTACCTGGATAGCTTTTTGACAGGAATGTTCAGCTCTGTTTTTGAACGTTGGAATGAATGAAAGTCTTCAGTTAGGCATTGCACTATTTACATAAAGGATAATTATTAGCTAAATATTCCTCAAGGGAATAATAGGGAGTTACGGGATCTTGAGCTCAGTAGTGTGTTATCATTTTTACTGCTCTGAAAACTTGGATATATATGCAGCACTCACTAAGGATTTGAGTTTAAATAATGTGTAAGATTATTAATTAACTAACGCTGATCCAAAAATTGTGCTGATTTCAGGCTAGTACGTCTCTGACCTTTGAAGCTGCTTCTTATCTGAGGTTTGATCTGGTTTATGTATCCTCATCTAGCATTAGGTTTTGATTTTACATAATCAAAATACAAGAATAGAACTGCAGTCTTTCTGAGATTTGTGCATTTTGCAGGATAGAATAAGTACTGTTCTGCTTAGCGCATAGGATGGGATTGCTGGAGGTCAGAGTTCCATTCTTACACGTCAGTGCATTAAAATCTCAAGTTATCTGTTGCTTTTGTACAAACCAAAGACTGTAAAATGTAAGCAGATCAGCAGGACAAAGACTGTCTTTCTGTGCATTCTTGTGAGGTATATAAATGACCTAATCCCCTCTGTTACCTTAATTCTTTGGGTAGGTGCAGACCTGTTCCAATGACAAATAATCATCCTTGTCCTCTCAACAAAGGTGATTGGTAATGTTTAATGATTACTAAGCAGTGTAGATAGACAGATTGAGCATGTGTCTGGCACTCAGAGGAACTGCATTCAGTTAGTCTACAAACTAAGGGATTAGGAGGTATGTATGTTTCTCAGCCAAGGGAAGACATGAACATGCGTGTAGTAAGAATCTGAGGTGGAAAGTGCAAGGACTGAGAATAGGCTGTGTTGCTGGATAGACAGAGATGGTTCAAGCTTCCCTACTAGCAGGAGTGCTTGCAGGGTGGTGCAGTGCACAAGTATGTCTACAGAGGGCTATATTCCAGCATAGGTTTTTATCCCATTGCAAAAACTTGCTTGCTGCTCTTTAAGAATAAAAAGAAAACATGAAAATTACAGAAATTAAATGTCAAAACACCAGCATGAGGGTGGAATAGAAAGGTAAGCACATCCTACCTCTGTGATGGTAAAATGGTCATGGATTCTTGAAACTAGTGGCTGTTACCAAGAACTCAAACTTGGTAGTGGTAGTTGTGACATTCTAATCCCAAAAGCTAAAGAAAGTCATTTAAGTCTTAGTAAAATCCTCTTTCCTGCCCCTTTCCTGTGGAAAGTCTTCTCAAGTATCCCTATCCCTTTGCCATTCCCAAGGTAGCTCTTAGAATAAAGGGAAGCAGTAGTGCGTTTAATCTGAAATTAATTGTGCACACTAGTGGCAGTAAGACAACGTGTCTCTCTGGTCTTGTGCACCACAGAATAGAAGATTACTTTATTGCTTCTGTTAATTTCTTTTCAGGCCTGCAGCATTTCTTTCTTGAAAATGAAGCGACTTAAACACAGTCTCTCAAATTTGCTCTTTCATCCATTTTACTACCTAATTCTTAGCACTAAGAGTCATCTTCCCTAATGACCTCTTAAAATGTGCATGTCATCCATCTGCTTCAGGACCAAAGCAACCTTGCCTACTCTATCGCCTTTACAGCATGTTTCCAGTATTTGGCAACTGCAACTTCCAGTATTTTTAATCCTGGAAGTTGCAGAATGATTGGGTTCTACCTCACATAACATTTTTTTGAAAGAGACCTCTTTGCATCTCTCTGGAACAGAGCTTTTCCCAGTATCAGGCTCCTAAGAGTACTACAGGATGTTTAGGTTATCACTTGAATGTAGCATATAGATTTGGTTGTAATTTTGTTTTGCCTCAAGGTAACCTAAAAATAATACTTTCTGAAATTTTAAAAGAAGGAAATGTTAAATTGTAATTCTGAACTATGTGAACACTCCTTAGGCACAGCTTCATTCAAGTGAGGCTGAAGGTCTCTGGATGGGACAATTGCGTGTGGGGAAAAGATATGAAGTAGTCTTTTATTCTGTCTCTACGACTTGTGAAAATAAATCTAGTTTTGAAGAAACTACATAATATGACAAACAAGCTTAACATACAGAAGTACTGACAGCACAAGATTCTTCAGTGCTTTAATAATGGACATAACAGCTCATACGCCATAACATGAAGCCATTCATCAAGGCTTCAGTCCA
Source organism: Neopsephotus bourkii (assembly GCF_033783945.1). Classification (NCBI taxonomy): domain Eukaryota; kingdom Metazoa; phylum Chordata; class Aves; order Psittaciformes; family Psittacidae; genus Neopsephotus; species Neopsephotus bourkii. The sequence continues at coordinate 534,888 of NW_026901782.1, read as the reverse complement.
ACAACAGTTCTGTGTGGATAGCTTCTGGCATCCTCATTGACTTCCACTGAGACTAACAAAGCAGTAATATTTTCTAAAAGGACTGCCTTTCCATGTTAGATGCTCAACTGTGTATTTAAGAAACAATGGTAATTGGCCAAAATAACCCAAATTCTGCTAGAGAAAAACACCTATCATTTAGAATAGAAACTACATTAAAAAAAAAAAAAAAAGAAAAATGACCGTTGACCAGGAGTTGAGACTTTATAGATTATTTTCCTTTGCGTGACATACTGTTTATCTGTATGAACAGATGCCTCATACTAACTGGATTAAGAAATCTACCTGAGGGTATTTGTGAAATAAATGCTGTAAAGAGATTAAACGCATTTTGTGGTGTTGTCATGTTTACTTGAGGATTTCAGAAGGTTTCAGAAGAATTTATGACATTATTACGTACAATTCATGTGTACGTAACCTGATTATATAGTTAAAAAAATATGCTAAATTAGTCACACAGGGATAATTAATTGTAGAATCACAGAATCATAGCTAAAAGTTTACATACTGGGTTACAATGAATAGCATCAAATCTTAAAAGTACATAGTACAAGTGTAATAGTCTTGTTCTTCTGTGCAAATGTTTGAAATTCAGAAATTCAATAAATTATAAAAATAACACTTAAGCTGAATATCTGCATTATTTAAAATACCCTCAAGCCTCAGTTAGTCTACAGTCTTACCTTTATACTATAGTGACCCGGTGATGCGCCTGAAAAGCACACATTTGGTTGCTATAAATAGGAAAGACAGGAGCACTAAAAATAAACTTCCACTCTTCTAGAAGCCCCTGTGTGCTACACCTAACATTCCTTCTCTAGCTGTGGCAAGTGTGCGTTGCACCTAAAAATTATGTGTATATGAGAGGGGAGAGACATTGATTGTTCCTGCTGCAGGAGAGAAAGTTCAGTGCAAATGCATATATTCAAAACTGAGTAAAATCATCCTTTACTATGAATCCCTCTTGTTTCCCACTACAAGCATAGAAGCAATTGATTAGCACTTACAAGAGGCATAAAGTAGCTGCAGTAGTTCCACAACAGATTTCTTATCAGCACACAGTAGCACAGTTCCTCAGGAGCACAGCTTTCTGCAAGTATAGATTAGAAGTTCTGTTGTGATATATCTGGGTCTGTCCAATGATTTTACTCCAATGGTGTTCACAGTGAGATAACATAAATAAATAGTAGCACTGGCAGAAATCTTTGTCCTGTAGAGTGTAATCATAGGTAGAAGATAAACATAAAATCATTACATTATAGGGGCTGGTAATCTCTGCCTTCTTATTCATCCCTGTTATTCTGTTTTAGTAGAACCAGTAGCACTACATGGGGTCAAATAGTATTGCAGTCCTAGACAGTGTAGAGCTGTCATTAATGGAGTTATGTCCTTTTAAAAAGGGGTTTTATTTAAATACATCATGGAGAGGGCTTGGCTAATGGATCTTAATGTCTAGGAAGACTTCATGTACCTTCAGCTGCAATTGAGTGTAATGGAGTTGAGTTTGTCTGTCTTGTAAACAAAACGGCTTGCTTTTTCATGCCTAAACAGCCAGTACTGTGAAACCAAAGCCTGCTTGTTGATTGGTTTAGTATGAAGATTGTTACCGATATTTGTAAATCTTAGAGGCAAGTTTACTGTGGCAAGGATAGTCCCTCAGGAATGCTGAGGCTTCTGCACCAGTTCCTTGCGTTCATATGTAATCGTAACTAGATATTCAAACCCCATTTCTATGTGCAAAGAAAAGACCAGGATTTCTTCCTGCATTGTGAGGTAAAATTTCATGTTTGGAAGCACAGAATTTAATGCACTATTTTTCTTATTACTGGAAGTTGTTTGGGACGGGGGAAGAAAGAAGAAAAAAGGTTATACATTAACATGAAGAGCTATCACTGCCGTATTTAAGAATACCCCAGTAGCCTAAGTAGTAGTGCGAGAACTAGGTTCTGAATAGAATTATCATCTTTCAGTTTGGAGAGACATGTAGGTTTGCATCCCATTGAAAATCGTCTGTAAATGCAGTTGGTTAGTTTCACCTCCTTAATTGAAAGATTTTTTGCCATATTTTATATTCAAGAGCCAAGAGCAGGTACACTGGAATGCCACTTAAAGAGCTGCTCTTTCCAGACTGGGTTATAGTGTTCATTTGTCAGTTCTGAAGTATTCAGAAACCACTCATCAAAAAAATTCTGAAAGATTAAGAGCAAGACAGTGTATGACTTTGCCTTTTCATCATCGTAACTTGTTAAACATCAGTAAATTAGGAAATGAACTAGGTATCATTTAGTGAAGACCACTTCTATTTTTCATTTTGCAAATAAGTGATATATTCAAGTTTAGACATACAGTGGACGGGCAAAGACCGATAGAGTAAGACACACCTGAAAATATGTCTGCCATGCGTATAGATCCAGGAGCAGCTGTTGTTGGTCAGACACCATGTGCTAGCTGTACTTTCGACATCAGGAAAGTACAGCAGCTGAGAAATCTAGCTGCAAATCTTTGCACCTTTTTCTTTTTCAGTATTTTTCTTTTCTTAGACTGTTTGTTAGTTGCCCCTTTGCATGCTTTTCAACACAGATCTCACCAAATGGAAACAAGTTTTGAGAACTGTAGTTGGAAGAAGTTAAACACCTGATAGAAGTACCCCACTGTGTATTAATGCTGAATTTCAGGTGCAGTTGCAGCATGTGAGTGGTGACTATGAGCAGCCTAAAAGCTTGCAAGATGTACAAAGAAGACTAAGTAGAGCATTGTTGAATTTGGTTCTTGTTGTGTTGGCATCACGGAGGGCAATCACTTCATATTGTGATATTGTGCAACAGTAAGTAAGATGGGTCCTGTGCTATAGTTGGATTCACAGAATTTGGATGACTATTTCTGTGTACAGCTAAAAGGCAAGAGAATAGAAGGAGCATAAGCAGAAAAATAAAGATGTGAAAATGGAGGAGCGATAATAGCAGGACTATGAAATAAAACCAGTTAAATATGTACCATGGAGACTTGTTACTGAAGATGCCATATTAGGCTGAGTGCTTGAATTAGAATGCTAGATGCATACAGAGACCAGTTTTGCAGCTGTTTGGAAAAAAAAGTTCAGTGACAGCTTTCCCAGGCAGTGCCAAAAGGAGTTACATGCTTGAAGTAAACTAGTTTTAACACTTGATCGTAATTTCTCTTCCTTATGGAACTGAAAAGTCACCCTTTAAAATTTGTTCTTGATTTAGTCTTCCTGTCCCCTCTTGCCAAAACTTTTGCTTATATATGATATCATTTGGAGTTTTATCATGAAGGACAGCATAAAAACACAATGACACTTTTCTTGTAACCATGTGTTAAACAGGAGGAAGTCACATCCATATATCAAACTCAGCCAGAAATGAAGGTGTCCTCTCTCAGCCCAGCTCATACATGGTGAGTGAGCCTACCTTTCAGTCAGTGAAAGAGTCTTTAAATTTGTAGTGATGAATCAGTCAAAAGCATTTTCTGCTACTGGATTCACCTTATCATTATTTGATTAGTTCCCTTCCTGGATTAATGTTGACCCAACAGGTCTCAACAAGGGATCACAACAAGATCTCACAACAATCTAAATTATCCATGCCTAGATGATCTGATCAGATACATTCACATGTCTGGAGAGGCTAGATACTAAAATGCCTGATGCCTTTTCCTATATCACTGTGCTTTCTTTGCTTGTTTACCCTTTTACATCTTGAATTTGTTTTAAAAGGGGAAAGTGGGGTGGGGGGGTGGGGGTGGGGGGGAAGAGACACAGCAGTCTTAACAATATTTTCCTAGCAAGCTAACTCACCTCGTCACAGGAAGCTGTTGATGCTTTGTCTGCCTCTCTCTTCCCTTCACACACAGCATGCTCATTGCTGACAGTAGGACTGAGACTGTGCTCACAAAAGCAGGCTGAGTAAGAAACAGAAAATCATAGGCCGTGATTAGCATCAGCTTGAAGGCATTCATTGTTTGCTTGCACTTCTCTGCGTGTGAGTTTTAGCCAGGTCACAACAAGGATTTTATGAGTTGCTTTGAAAGGTAAAGGTCAAATGACGCCAATTTCAAAGAGGAAAGAAGCTAATTAAGATGCCATATAAATCAAAGTAAATTCTATTTTTATGTATTTAAAAAATTCAGCTGAATGCACAGTCTCCTGGCTGGCTTGTAGAAGAGGCAGTGGTTTCCAGTAAATCGCAGATTATGTATTTTGCATTTTTGAAGCCATTTTTTTCCTAAACCACGAAGATTCATACCCATCCTCCCTTTTGCGCATGTATCATGCCAGTTGATTGTGTGAATGGATTAACTGTGACAAGCTCTGACATCAGCAAGGGCTGGATGCTGCCTGGCTGTGTGGTTTTGTAATGCATCCTCCCATTACTGCTGGGCAGACTCATTCACGCTATAGGGTGAGTGAATTATGCATCGTATGGGCACAGCATGGACTGAAGTCTTCAGCATTGTGCTTCTGTGCAGAAGCTGTGCCATAATTATAAAGCAGGCAGATTTTCGGCTTACACAAATGCTATAGCTGAGAGGCAAATGGAGAGGAGTATTAATGCTAACAAATAAGCTGGAAGTGGTAAAATATGCCAGTTCTTTAGCATGGGTGGCCTTGCAGCTTTGAAAAAGCTGCTGGATGAGGTTTTTGGTCTGCAAAGCATGTGGAAAAGCACAGGCTGTGTTTTGCCTAGGCACTGACAGAGAGGAAGAATCAGTGTTCATGAACCTGCAAAAGTTAAAGTGATCGTAGTTATTTTGGGATATGGGGAAGGGAGCTGATTTACCCTATCTGAATGATCACAGAAAGCAAGAGGTAGTGCAGCAAGAATGTGATAGGAGCAGCTCTGATGTGAATGAGCTCTGTATTGTCAGTTTCCACTAAATTCAGAAGGGGAAGTGTTATTTATTAATGACCCAGGAGCCTGCTGATTTCATAGTTATTCATTAATGATCTTGTGCTTGAACCTGAAGTACCAGTGTAGGGGGTTTTTGGTTGACGTTGAAGAAACCTGGAGCAGTAACTGCTGAGAAAGTAGCCTCTGGAAAGGTGAATGCTAATAAAGCCTATTCTGCCCTTCTTGTACTCTGAGGCATTATTTCCATAGTGCTTACAGTCCTTAGGACCTCCTTTTAAGGTCCTGAAGTTTTTTAAGTACTCAGCAGAACAAGAAACTTATGCAGACGTTGGTTTTGGAGCAAACAAGGTCTTTGTAACAGCCTGAACTTTAAACTGGCTTAGTTTCATTCCTGGTAACTGCAAAAGTAAGTAAAAAACCAAGGAGGCAGGATCCTTTTGTGTTGTAAGAGGTGCTTGGAGGGCAACAGGTTGCCCTCTTTGAAAAGATAAACTTGCTGACATATCCTACCCAGAGCTTTTGACCTTCATCTTGAAAATGCTGTGCTCACAGCTCGTGTGCTTCACTGTCACTTCAACGGCCTGCTTTTCAACGGCCTGCTTTTCCGGCTAAAGAAACAGGACATTTCTGAATACAGTTCCTTCTGGAAGACCTGCTAGTAGCATGTATTTGAACTGGTATAGTTGGTGTTTTTTCCTACATCTTTCCAGTGAACTTCTTGGCCTTGGACACTGAGCTCCTCTACAGGTTAGATGGGCATTTGTGTCTGTTCTGGAGTTTTATGATCCCTGAAATGGCATTATGGACTCTAGAAAGGCAGTGAGCAGTTCCTTGGGACTCGGTATCTAAGAGTGCTTCTGGTAGCAGTCACCTACTGCAACAACTGTTTACTCTTGATTTACTCTTGAGAGGGGGGAATATAATTAGCATGCATACTTACATTCATCAGAATAACAGTATCAGTGTTGCCACTGGTGTGTGTTGTGGCACCATGGCCAAGGGAGCGTATGCAGAAACTGCAGCTGATGGTTTGGCACATAGCTAAGCATCTCTGGCAAATGGATAGTGGTACCTAATACCATTATCTCAGCAGACACCATAGCAGGGTAGTATCTTAGACTACACTTTTACTTCTGTCTAAGACTGTACATAGAAAACTTCCCATGGAGCAGGGTCATTTTTAGGTGACTCCCTCATGGAGTGCACCTTTCAAGTCTTAAGTTGGCCAATAGCCTGCTGAAAAATGTTGTTTACTTTTAAAGTGTCATTTGAACCTCTCCTCTGCCAACACCTTCAGTCAGTTTTCTGTCCCTGTTTCTCGGCTGCATTTGCACTAGGGGAGCAGTCTTTCCCAGCGGTGAGGATGTAAACAGGCTCTGCTGCCTTGGGAGTGGTGTTAGCGAGCCAGTATGGCCAATCTACTAGAAGAGAGACTGTTCTCAGACATTGGTGACAGCAAGGTTCTGATGTGCATGGTAACTGTCTACCAGCGATGCAAAGGGAGGCCATGCTAGCTGAGCCAGAATGTCAGGATGAGAAATTTTGTTCAGTACATTACAATAAGGTTTGATGAACTGAAATTGAAGTGTAATCAGAGATTCAGTACTTCACTGAAGATTACCCAGAATGGATAATAACGGATACTCCCTGTCTCTGTTTTTCTTACTCTCTTCTCTGTAGATAAGATATTTGGTCAAATGTGTGTGTGTGCTTTCCACAATGAACATGAATATTCCTGGATAAGATTAGCCGAGGGAGGAAGGAAAACAGCAGATTCTGTGCACAGGAAGAAAGCTGTAGCTGCAGGCTAAGGAACAATGTAAGACAGGTGTGCCAACTGGATCGCATCTGGCTGTGACGCAGGGGGATGGCAGCCAAAACTACTTTATCCCTGCCCTCCCAGAAGATTAAGTTTGTGAATGGGAGTAGGCTGAAAGTGGCATGGATAAGTATAAAATGACTGTTTTAGAGCACTTTGGCGAGCTGTCCACTAGCTGCCTATGTACCTGAAAATAATTTCCCTCCATACTGAAAAAATCTTACTTCGGTAAAGGGAAACAGTGCAAAACTATTAACATGAACATGTTAACATTAACATGACTTTGAGTCAGCAAAGGATGCCCATGAAGCAAGCCTTTCCAAGGAAGACAGCAACAAGATTTTGTGATGGGTCAGTCGATTCCTTTGCATACTCATCACTGCTCTTCATGTTCACAGCACAGTTGTTGATCTCAAGAGGCAGCACATAAAAATGGGTCTGGAACTGAGACAGCCATGACAAAGGCTGGAAAAAGACTTCACCGGCAGCCAGCAGTCTCTGGAGTGTAGCAGCCTCAAGTCTGGGGCGTATAAGAGCATTGGTGCCACAATGCTAGTAAACATGCTTTAGTGTAGCTGCTTGTTATAACTGAAGATGAGAAAGACTTCTTCTGGCAAGTCTTCCAGAAAAACACCAGGTGAGGAACATTTCAAAGCCAAGCACAAACAGGACAGCAATCACTGCTCCACATCAGAAATAACCCAACAGCAGTCCCAGTCTGGCAAGTGCTCAAATGAGTAGCAAGGACCTAGCCTTCTCCATGTTCATAAATTAAGACAGTGATGTCTAAAAAAAAAGACTTAAGGGCAGAGAGATCACAAGAGAAGCAGTAAAAAAAAAAAAAAAAAACAACGTAAAAGGGTATAAATGTGTGTGAGCTTGCTACCAGGAGCCATATTGTAAATACACAATGTTACACCAGCAAGTCCTAAATCAGGTGTTCAAAGCTGTTTTGAACAACTTTGACAATGTCAAGTGCATTTATCCTGGGTCAGAGTAAATCTCTCTGTAAGAGTTTTGATCTATCAGAATTTTGATCTATCTTCAGTGTCCTAAAATTACATTCATAGCACTCCTTGTGACAGCCTAGCAGTTGAGCCAGTCTTCTTTATTAAGAGCTTTTGTAAATACCAGCTTATGAAGGTCCTGCTGTGCCTCACGTGCAGCAACCAGCATGGCTTCCAGATACCATATGGCATGCAAGCATGCAACCCAAATACTAGTGATTCTGTATAGGTATAAAAAACCCCATGAATTTCACATCAGAAAGGTAGCATAGGTAAGGATGAGATCAAGATCTGAGCAAGCAGAAATCCTGTTAGTCAAGTAATCATCTTATTGGTAGAAGCAATACTGCTTAATCCATTTGCAAGCAAGAAAAATTTCTCTTAAAGTGACACATCAGTCAAAGGATGCAAGAAGTGCCTCTGCACCTACACACATAAGACAGCATCTCACATACCATCACTTCAGTCATGGCTAGCAGTGGCATTCTGGTTTAAATGTTTTGCTTAGTTGATACAGGAAGAAAAACGTAGGTGTGCTGGGACCTTATGTGTACATATGTGAGATAGAAAGCCTATTTACCTGTATATTTTCATCCAGTACTGAATAAACCTTAGACTGGACTTGGAAAACACTTGTTGATTTGCTATTACCTAAATGGTTATTAAGTTTTTACAAGACAGTAGAGTTAATCATTCTTACGCTCCCTGACTGCAAGTGTGCATGTAAGCAAATATTTCAGTAGAACACAGGGTACAACTGGAAATAGTTAATGGATCTGAGGGAGCAGAGCTACTTTTGCAACAAAATATTTGTCTTTGAACTTTGGAATAGGACTGTAAGGAATTTTTTTATTTGTTTGTTTTTATAGCTGTGTCTCAGCAAGAAACCCACCCCCCTTAGTTCCGAATGTCCATTTCTGAGTCCAAGACTAACCTCTAAAACGCTCTTGTGGATACTAAAGTAAATACCTTTCTGCTACTTTCTTCTTTCAGAGTTGCACCATTTGATATGGCAGGAATGTAAGCCCATCAGTGGCTGCAGGCATGGCAATTCTGTCATGGTGGTAGGACACAGAGAAAACCTAACTTCAGATCTTTGGTATAAGAGTGTGAGCATGCTGGAGCCAAGATTGTGTGCTTGGCTGCATCACAGATGGAGCTGGTACAGTGGATATATCTTACGCTTACATTTGCTTTGCCTGTCATGTTTTCGTCTTCTAGGTCATAGTCAGAGATGTTGATGGCACTCAATCCTCTTCAGGTTGCACAGTTCCCATCTTTACTTACTAGGCAATTCTGTCAGCCTTTCTTAATTCTCTGAGAACTTCAGACTTGCTTTTACAATTCACTGAAACCTTCTGTTGGCAAGAAAGCAGAGAGGAAAAGCCTCAATCTAGGAGGCTCGGAAGTGCATGGGAGAGGACAGAAAGAAAGAAGCTGTGAATCACAGCAGAGCCCAGTATTAATTGAAGAGATCTGCTAACTGCCCCATTCTCACTTGTTATCCTATGTGCCCACTATGCCTTGCTAACACTGATGAGTTACAGGAACTGTGGTTGTCTCCTACCCTTCCAGCATATCTAGGACATTGCATCTGCTTTCCACCCAAGCAGAGGCAAGGTGCCTAGGAAGAAGTAGGTAAAACAGGAAAACAGATCTCAGGCTACACTGTAACAGAGAAATTAGGTGTATACTCTGGCAAGGCTGGCAAGACCCTAATCAGCTCTCCCATATGACCAGGACTGGACTGACCCCAAGGGTGCTTACAAAGCCTTTTCTCAAGGCATACTGAGGTCAGAATTTGGGTGTCAGGCCAAAGCTGTGGCTTTGGCCAAAACGCAGTAAGTCATACTACTAGAATATTGCCAACAGAAGTTCATGTTTAATTCCTGTTAGGCACTTCATACCAGCAAAAATTCTCCGGCCCTGGCAGATTTCTGTTAAACCAGGCCACAAGTTCAGAGGTTATGGGAAATCATAAACCAGCACACATAGTACATTATGTTTGTTTTCACTGGATAGAGGCAAGAGAATAATTTCAGGAATTTAAAGCATATCTTCAAATGTATCACAGTTAAATTGTAAATGACAGTTTTCATCACCTGTGTAAAAGAACTTCAGTGTTCCCATGCGGGTGACTGCCCAAATTTTACTACCATTGCACCTGCAAGATTCACTGACACAAAGGGATGCATCATTGGGCTACTCCGAAGTCTTTGAACACATGTATTCAAAGCTAGATAACAGGATGGCAGCCTGAAATCCTGGGAGTACAGTGTTAGCAAATGCTAACGGTGAAGTAAAAGTTACAGACATTGTGTGCATAAAATCAGCATTCTTTGAAAGATACAAATCCATACAGCTAGACCTAAATACATAAGAAGCATTCCTAAAAAAGCTATATCATGTACTGCAAATTAAGAAAACATTAAGAAATACTGCATATGAGATAATGTGGAAACCAGCTGGCCTAACAATGGACAATCAAATGGAAATTGAAAAAAAGCTTAGCCAAGATAAGTGGATAAATTTCACTGCTGCAGGGAGTTAAAAACCTTTATATCATACTAATTTCATGTTAAAATCTCAAAATCCAGCAAGGAAGCTCATTATATAGCTTCTGTTGCCGCTGCTGGAATAGGTAAATGGCATGGATTGTGCAAGAACCATGACTTGCTTGTGATCACTTTAGAGGAAGAAAGTTTGTATTCAATTCGAAGAACTTTAGTTACCTCTAAATTTTGAGAGCCCAAAGGAAGCAGCCATCTGACCCCTCATCTGCAACCAAGTGCCACCTTTGCTGTAATATTTAGATTTTTACTTTTTGTTACTGGTATTCTTTAGAGTGATGAATGGAAAACTTCACTACAATTTTACTGCTTTGGATAACCTTATGGATCGCCTGTGGGAGTATAAGCTAATTCCAGGTAAGGACAGCTCCATGCATACACAGCGTGTCACATCTGTTTGGCCATATTGTCCAATCATCAGAAGATTAGTGGAGAGGTTTGCCAAAGCTGATTTTGATAAAAATTCATTCTTTTCCTACTTGCCTTTACCTCATGGCTGTGTAAATATAAACAGTGAGCAAAATACTGTTACAGAAATTAAGACAACACAAATGGTTTTACATTGCTTACCACAACAGTTTGAGGTGTATGAATTGAGAAGTGAGATCTCTCGATCGATCTTGATTGAGAAGGAGATCTCCTCTTGAAGAGGAGAAAGCTTTGGACACATTAACATGTACGTAAAAGAGCCAGAGAAGCAGATACTCAAATTATAGCTTCCCTTGAATTTCTGCAAACATCCGCTATTCAAATTTTTCTCTGAGCCCTGAATTGATGATGGTAAGTATTAGTATTGTTTATATAGCTATTGACAAGTAACAAGGATGTACAGTCTCAAATCTGAAATATTCTTGGTTGGGACATGTAGAAACAGGAAAGAAAGCCCATTTAATGACATTTCTTTATTAACAAGTTTGTTTCAAATAATGCAATAAGCCCCTCGTTAAACAAAAGGAGACAGCATTCCCAAAAAAAAAGGAGACCAATCTTCTGTCTTTTATAGGATTTGAATTGATGGGGAATCCATCAGGATATTTTTTAGATTTTGAAGATAAAGAACAGGTAATAAGATGGAGAAACTTAATTACACTTCTGGCCAGCAGATATATAGGTAAGTTAAAAAAAAAAAAAGGAAGAAGAAAAAAGACCAAAAAGACCTGTCATTTATTCTGTTGTAATCCATTCTAACTAGCTCAAAAGGTTTATATTGTGGTCTGTGTATTGTGATCGATTTTAAGATCCTGGATTTCAGCACAGAACAGGAGACAATGGGATAAAAGCCCATTTTTTTGATGACCCATGACCAGCAGCTGCCTAAATGAGTAGTATGTTCTGGGTAGCACATTGACCTGCCTCTGATGACTGACTTCTGACTTCATTATGTTGTGGTGGTTGCAAACCACCAGCTTGTGCTAGGACATGGTAACCTGAATAATTCCCACATGGCAGCTTAAACTTTCTATAATGAGTCAGAAGCCTCAATTTAAATTCAGGCTAGGTAAATGGCCTAACCACAGGCTATAGTTCACATCATCTCCCTCTCACCTTTCATCATTTTCAAATACTGCTGCATTTCATTGAAAATGAGAGGTCATTTTGAAACTACCAAAATCTCATTTCCCCCATTATTGAAAATAGGTAATTTTTATATCCTGTTGTTATTGTGGGTGTTGAACCTCACCTGCAACCCTAATCAATACGATTGGATCAGTGGCTAGCTAATAGGATTGTCTGAATATGCAGCTCACTGATAAATGAGGTCTCTCCTGCAGATAGGTATGGATTAGAGCATGTTGCTAAATGGAATTTTGAAACATGGAATGAACCAGACCATCATGACTTTGACAATGTGTCTATGACAGTGAAAGGTAAGCATGTTTTGGAGCACTTAACTGGTGTAGTGAAGTGAGACAGGTTTGTGAGCTGGGTGGAAGGGTGACAATGAGAAAGGGGAGATACTGGCAAACAAATAAGGTAGATGGGAGAGAGAAGGAATCTGAAAGTTAGTCTGTTTTGCTGACTATGCTTTTTTGCCTGCTTGTACATCAGTATAAATACAGGGATAGCAGGACAGGGAAAGCAGAACAGGAATTACATGAAGACACAGTTTGTTATTTGTATATTGGGGTAAGGAGGTAGAGTATGCATCTGTTCAAGAATACAGCTGAGGTTTCAATATCTTTTCGTGTTGTTAGTTCCTAGGAAAGAGTAGCCCTAGTTTATGAGGTCCTGCCAATAAATGCAATAGTAGTTATAACATCTGTTATTTTAGATCAAGAATTTAATTTGAGTTACCATCTCTGATATATGCATTTGCTTGGATTTTAGGGTTCCTCAACTATTATGATGCTTGCTCAGAAGGATTAAGAGCAGCCAGTCCTCTACTAAAATTTGGAGGGCCTGGGGATTCTTTCCACCCCTTACCCAAGTCACCCATATGCTGGAGTCTTCTGTGCCATTGCTACAACGGAACTAACTTCTTCACAGGGGAGACTGGTGTAAGGCTGGACTACATCTCTCTCCATAAGAAGGTCAGTCCAAGATTTCAGTTTAAGGCTAATTTTTTTCATCGATTCAATCCAAGTTACATTTTATTCTTATTTATGAAGTGGTTTTCTAGATGAGTGTGCAGCATAAAGCAGGAAGCATGGCTACGTATTCTAATGAATCTCTGAAGATACTCAGCTGCAAATTTGCCATTGCTTAGTTCCCAGAGGGAAATAATCTCCTCGGTCGCTTTCCTATTTTGTATGGAAACAGCACATGCTGTAGTGGATTAGGTAAACATGCTAACAGCTTCTCAGGGGCTCTGGGAACATGTTTTCAGAATGTTTATGGCTGTGTGTTCAGTCACTTTCACTAAGCAGGTATGAAATATTGTTGCAGGGAGGTGGGAGTTCTCTCTACATCTTGCAACAAGAAGTGGAAGCAGTTGAACAAATTCAGAAGTTGTTTCCAAATTTTGCCTCTGTTGCCATATACAATGATGAAGCAGATCCAATGGTTGGATGGTCCATTCCGCAACTGTGGCGAGCTGATGTGACCTATGCAGCTATGGTTGTAAAGGTAACTCACTTCACTGGCAGTCTTGTACAGTCTCCTGATGCATTAATGCAGTTGCAAAACCAAACCTATAGTCAATTTTTAAGCAGCTCTTCAGAATAAGAGATTCAGTAAAGAGAGCTCAGTGTTGGTACAGCTGTTGTTTCCCTGAGCAGTCTGGTTTCAGTAGCTTTATTTAGCTGGTGTTAGTTTGTTTCATCTTCCCTTTAAAAAACAAACAAGCAGCCCCCCTGCCAACTAAGAACTAGCCTTCTATGTGCTGGAGAATGTCTCAGATACTTTATGCTGTCTCCCAGTCAGATCCACCTGATAAGATTATACACACATATCCTTTCTCCATGTAATACTACTGATATCATCTCACTACCAGTAGCTGTCACTTATGTGAGACAATATTTCCCAGTTACTTCGTAAGTTTATCTCATCAAGAGAGTTATAATTAAGAAGTCCCTTTAACTCCCAGTTTAAGCTCATTCTCTGTTTTTTTACAATATCTATACACATGAATAATTATTAATTACTGCTAGTAAAGACTGCTGCTGATCAGAAAAGCAAAAAGAGAAAAGAATGCTCAGTACTCCTGCCCCTGCAGGCATTGTAGCCTGGCCCCAGAGGAAGCACAGCTTTTGGTCCTCTGTAGCAGTAGTTCCCACTGAAGGCCTGTTGCTCTGTGAGCCACTACCTTATACAGCATGCGGAGTCTAAGCGCTCCTGTGCAAGGTACCAATTCTGAAATCTGGGAGCATGTATGTCACCCAAAAGCAAGATAAATCTTATTAGCTGCTCTGATGGAGACAAAGGCTCCTAGCTCCTTTAAGCTTCATACAGAAGCAGTCTTCTCCAAAGCAGCAATTCAATGACTGCATTGCAGAGAGTTTGAGAGCACAAATATCAGTGTTTATAATGACATGGTGATATGAAGAGAGAAAAAAAAAAGACATATCCAACAGTAAATTAATACTTGGGTGGATGGGAGCTGGAACCCTGTGTTCCTTCAGGAACACAATTATGAGACTTTTTCAGCCTTCAGTTGTCAGCCTTCTGAAGTTCTGTTTGGATCAAATAGGCACAATCTGGTAAACAAAGAACTTGGCAGGTCTGACATTTGCAGGAAGGCAGCACAACAACCAGCGAAATACTGGAAGAACTAATTCCATGTTAGCACCAAGTGAGTAAAATGAGTCATTGAGGAACAGAATACAGGGCAGCTCCCAGACACTTGTGTAATGGGTACAAAATAATTCCAGAATTGGAAGACCATTTAGATTTAATTCAGGTGGTAAATCCTGATTACTGATTTAATATTCAAGACAGAGAAGCATCATTTGTAGTGCAGTAGCCAAGGAAATATAATTTATGCAGAGTATTAGTAATAGTTACTTCACAGACTCTTTACCTCGAAACTATGTGGATGCTTCAAATTTTCTAGTGATTAATCACCTAAAAAGTAGTTTCTCCAAGAGCTGTGATGAACATTTTACTTCTTCAAACTTTTCTATATGGCAGACTGACAGCTCTTTTCAAAATGCTGTAAAGAAAAAAAAAAATACAGCTATTGTGTGTTTGCTGGATTTTCTTCAGGGTGAAGTTCCATCTTCTCTATGACTTTGCAGGTAATCATCCAGCATCAAAATCTGCTCTTTTCCAAAGCCAACAACACCATCAACTACACGCTGCTGAGTAATGATAATGCCTTCTTGAGCTACTACCCCCATTACTTCACACAGCGGACTCTGACAGCACGCTTTCAGATGAACAATACTGCACCACCTCATGTCCAGATGGTGCGGAAACCAGTGCTGACTGTCATGGGCTTGCTGGCACTGCTAGGTATAGTAACCACTGATTAAAATGCACATCAATAACCTCTTCTACCGAGAAGCTTCCTGCTTTAAGAGAGATTATTCCAGCCATCTCAGTATTTGTAAAAGCAGGATTACTCCTACTCCCTGTTTACCAGTTGTGTTAGGAAAATGAAGCTTCATTTCTACTAGAAATTAATAGCGCAGCAGATTTGCCTGACAGTCTATTATCCATTTGGTTTAATTTACTGCTCTGTTTATACCCTCTGTATGCCAACCACTCCTTTTTTGTTGACTGGCACTTCCACCTTGTGCCATCATATCAGGCTGTAAATGTCTTCAAGAATTTCTCACAGCTGGAAGACCAGGTAGCATACTAAACATAGATCCTAATTCACTGTTATATGCTTAGATACTGCTAGCTGAACTGCTAAGTGTAAGAAATGCTGTAGAATGCACATGGTCTGCTGCTGTAAATAAGCCTGACTAAATGCTATACCCAGTAAAATAAGCTAGAATATAGCTCAACTTATAGATGCCCATGTTTTGACCCTTCCTGTATCAGAAGCTGATACAGGACTATTGGTGATGCTAAAGAGTTGTCACATTTTTAAAGGAGAAAAACAGATTCTTGCAGAAGTGAAGAACAGTGAAGGGGAAAGCACTGAAAACAGCACGATTGGTGTCCTAGCATCTGTACACACCCCAGATGAGATGCAACCCTCGGACAGTTGGCAAGCTACTGTACTGATGTATTCAAGTGAGGATAACAGGACTTCATCCAACATCAGCACTGTCACAGTGAATTCCATCCACTTTCCCAAACTTAGAGGTAAATAAACATCCTGTAGGCAACTCACATAATTGATCTTTAGGGCAAAACATCAGCTGAAACACTTCTGTTGAGTGAAACTCTCTTTGCAAGAGTGAGTTTCACTTGCTAACTTTCACCTTTTGGGCACTCCCAGATTTTCTGAGATGTGATGGTGTTCTTCTAGGAAAGGTACCTTCCTAATGCCTGTGCTTTGATGCCATCTTCAGTGGCAGCTACAAATGCTACCTTTTTTGGAAAGCTATTAATTTCAGTGTCCTGATGGACAGTTGACTGGATATTGCTGGGCAGCAATTCCCTTACTGAAGGTGACTCCAAGACAGCCAACATGACCACATGATTACACAGTTGATGCAGTTGTCCAGCAAATATGTGCAGCAGATGTGTGAAAAATCAAAGGGTTTCAATTCTAGTTATGGAAGTAATAGCTTGAAATCTAAACTTGGCAAATTAATCAAAGAATTTTGCAGGAGTTTGAGCCTGGTCACTTTCCAGTGGAAGCAAGGCTCTGAAGTTCTGAAATCACTTTTGAGAAGATAGTCTTAAGAAACTTCTGCTAAATTTATTCTTGTTAATCCTTAAATCCAAGTAAAGAGTTTATTCTTTTTATGTTCCTAAAGAGCTGGTGTATGTGACGTATTACCTGGATAACAACCAAACCAATCCCTACCTGAAGTGGAAAAAGCTAGGAAGCCCTGACTTTCCTTTTCCAGAACAGTTCCAGGAAATAAGAGATGCTGAGGTATGACCATGTGTTTGCTTGAAGTGTTGTATGGGGAAAATACTCATGAACTGGCTAACTGCAGCTAAAGAGAACATGAAATCAGCTCAAGTAGTCATAATTTTGTTAGCCCACAGTCGTGTTTGTTATACACAAATGAAAAAGCACTTGCAATTACACAGACAAACGTGGCTAGTACACATTTGTTTTTATACACGAGACTAAATGTAGATGACCAGCTTCTTCTTTGCTATTGCCTCACATCAACTGAGGGGGCAGAATTGCTCCAGATCAAGTTCTACCATCTCTCTGGAACTTCAGTGAGCTTTGATACTTTTTCTGTTCAACATCCCCAAATAAGTCATGTGACCCTGTGTATATTACAGAGTAACCAAATTGCTGCATTGGAGAGTTGAAATGGACTCCCCTCAGTAACAGAAAACAAGCACCTCCTGGTGAAAATTACCCAGGGCAAGTTCAAAAGACACTTGGCATCTCTTGGGGACTGAAAGTGGGGCCTGCATTTTCCCCTCATCCTTTGGTTCTGAATGGACCCCAGAGAGTACTGAGGAGTAAGTCCTCTTTGAGGACTCCTCTCTACTGAGAAAAACCATGCCCAGATTACTTACCATATGTGAGAATATGTGAGCAGCCGGTCACTTTAGCTCCTTCTCCCAAAGTTTCCTTATGCATTCAGACCCATGGGTAAAAATAAGGAAAGCCAACTTTATCTCCTGAAGGGCCCACAGCCAGTAATTGTTTCCTGGGTTTGGTGTCCAGTACTATGTCTCCTGTTCCCATTCACCATAACCTACTATTGCTAGGGCCTGTGGGATACTATAAAAGCCATCAGCTCTTCCCTTCATAAGGCAGCAGCAGGGTTTTAGGTACTCTTGTCATCTGGTGAAACCTCATTCTCAGAGACCAGCTGAGTGGCTGTTGTAGCTAGCAATAGCTTTCACTGCACACTGGGAATCCTTAGCTGAGAGACAGGGGTGTGTTTTATAAAGACCACTAGCCTGAAATGTATCCATGGTAGATTACTAAAAGTGGCAGATCCTGCCTAAAGGGCATTTGTGATCAACCCAGTTTGTGAGGTGGACATAGTCTCTGTTTCCTGAAGAGCTGGAAAACAGGCAAGATAGAAAAGTCTCCCAGGCAGAGGAACTTTAATGGCTATAAGCCAGTTATCAGGACCAACTGTGTTGGAAATTTAGTCCCAAAGTAAACACACAGTCATTTCACACTGATTTAACAGTTTGCCTTTAGGTGCTGTAATGAATGATTACTCACAACACTACTCTGGCTTCACAGGATCCAGTGGTAACAGGCCCATTCCCATTTCCTGAAGGTGGCATCCTGACACTGAAGCAAGACTTTCCCATTCCGTCAGTCTTTGTTATCCATATTTGTGCAAGACCCAGATCTGTTCCTGATCAGGTATGTGTTGTATTCTTCTGTCAGACTCACCAAATTAGGAAGTGCTTCCTGCTTTCACTCACTAAGTAGAGCCGGACTAGCACCGAAGCCTATTATTTCTTAAAAGTAGTAAACAATTCTCTCCAAGGCATGATTCAGGATAAAGCACTACACAGCAAGTGATAGGAGCCATCAGCGAGATAAATGCAAATCTATCCATGGTGGGAAAATCATAGTGCAGTACTGTAAAGTGCAGTATCTTTTTTAAAATCACAGCATGTGCTACCAAGCTTGACAGCAGCTCTCCAGTTAACAATCATAGAATCATAGAAAAGTTGGGGTTGGAAAGGACCTTAAGATCCTCTAATTCCAACCCCCCTGCCATGGGCAGGGACACCTCACACTAAACCATGTCACCCAAGGCTGTTTCTAGTTGATAACTAAACTTAAAATGGAATTATGGCTTATTTAGATTAGACGTCTGTATATCCTTATTCAGTCCCACCCACATTCATAGTTGTGCCCAGAGCCTCTGAAGGTCTTCTGCAAGGTTGGCAGGATGGGGACATAGGCTACAAAGGCATAAAGCCAGAAATTTTGGATTTGTCTCCTGGTGTCAATTGAAAGAATCAAAGCAAATGATTAGCAATGAAGGATAAACACACAAATATGGCTTGGCTGACTGGTTTGTAAGTTTTCTTACATGGTCATGTGTCTTTGGACAGGTGACTGGTGTCCGTTTGATCCCTCTCACAAAGGGACAGGTCATTGTGTTTTGGGACGATGGTTGTGTAAATTCAAAGTAAGTAGCTTTTAAAATACCATGGATATAACCAAGTTTCCAGCACATTACTCCCTAATTTGCCACCAGTCCTGTCATCAAATTTGCAAACTGATTATTACTTGCTCCCCAAGATGCTGCAGTGTATTTGCCTGACAAAGGGAACAGTAGGACCTACATGCAGTCACTGTGGAGAGCAACCCTGACTGATCTGTGGTCTGGCCATGGGAATCTGCTTGTTGCTTACCAGCATCCAGTGGTATTTTTAGGGACTTGCCTTCAGCATAGCAGACAGGAAAATCCACAATAAAAGTTATATTAGCAGCAGGTACCTACGTGGGATTTTGACTGTCGCTGTAAGAAATTTTATCTGGAAGAGAAAACCTCCACTTCCTTACTCCAGCAAGTTGTACAAGACTGGAAAACTTTTGTAGGTGAAAGAAAGCACTGACTTAGCCCCTTTTCAAGCCAGTCTCCCTAGACTCTTCTGCCTTGACAACCCTAATTTGGGAGTAAAAGATGCTTAACAGTTTGGGATGCTGCACGTACCCAGTATAGCAAGTCAGTCTGCGTGTTATTCTGTGGTGTGGTGGAGCATTGGTTCTTCCTAATACTATAAATTCATGCCACTCCATATTTGGTAGGAATGGAATGAGTCAACTGAATATTTCTTATTTTTGGCCTTCTTGTGAAGTAGGACTGAGATTAGGATTTGATTGCTCATTGCATTATCAGTTGTATTTACTGAGCTGTCTGGTTTTCTTTTCCAGATGTATAAAGACATTTGAAGTGGAGTTCTCATCAGATGGGAAAGCATACAAGCGGATTAATGCCAAAGACACAATTTTCACTCTCTGGGTCTACAGTCCAGGTAAGGCAAGGATACTGATGGTATCTAACCTGTCGTGTTAACAGTGCCACTTATGAGTGCGTGAAACATCATCTAGTAACTACTAAAGGTGTGCAGTTTGCTGGTTACATACACTCCCATAACAAATAAGAGCACTACCCTTCCTTTAGGGCCACATTCTCAGTGAAAGCCTTATTCTCAAGGACAAGCAATGATTGACAAGTAGTCATGAGGACATTATTAGTTTGCCATGAGTACTCATTGCTCATTGCCATGAGCAGATTCCTTGCCACAGAAGCCAGTTGCCCAGGTGCAGGCCTGGCAAGCTCTCTGAGAGGCAAAGCAGCACTTTTGTCTCTATTTGTAGCTGGTAATTGCTCCACATGACCACAGCTTTGTGTTGTGCTCTTACTAGTAGACTTACCGTGATGCATGTCTCCAGTCTGGGCTCAGTCCTACAGGTATGGGCCTGAATTTGTACAATGCTTTTGCAGTAGGACAACAGGAGCAAGTTGTCTTGTTAACATTTGGTTTGTGCTACTGTGTCAAGGTGTTAGACTGCCTAAGGATGAGGCATCAACACACAAATAAGTGGGAGGTCACTTCCAGCTTTCATGAAGAGGTTGGTTGTCTTGCATTTCTAGTGTTCTGAGCTGTTCTAGGGGAAGGTTGCATTCTACTCTTGTCAGCATCTGTCCCTGTGACCAACCTATTATAGCTTGGCAACCTTAAGCTGTTGAGTTCTCTCTTATCAGAACAGAAGAGTCCTCCTGCAGAATGGTTCCTCCTGACTAGCTGAACACTTAACAAAGGAAAGGCTTTTGTCTCCTCTATGGTTCCTCCTGACTAGCTGAACACTTAACGAAGGAAAGGCTTTTGTCTCCTCTCATTTCCTAGAGCTTTTTTTTTAGCCCTAACTACCTGCCTGTGTTTTAGAAGTTTCATTTTATAGGACATTGAATTTTAACTTTGCCAACAGGCAAAGCTTGTTTCAGAGCCTATGGTCATTTCTCCTCAAGTACAGCCTAGATGCAATAGAAATGTACCCAGATGAAAAACGCTGAAAAAAGTAGCAGTGTTTTCTTTGGGTATTTTTTTGTTGTTCTTTGAGGTTTTTTAGCCAAATGTGGTCTAATCTGCAATATCACTCTTCCAACGAGTATTACTAATAAGCACTGATCAGAGTTGTGTAAAACACAGGCAGACCTTGCTCAGAGTGATACTAATAAAGAACAGTTCAGAGAGGTTTTTGCCAGGAACGTAAGCTCATCTTAGCTTGGAAAAGCTTAGCATCAGCAGTGGGTGCATAGTACGGTTCAGAGCTATTATTGCAATGTAAAGGCTACACAGTTAAGCAAAGACCATAGATCATGGCTAAGGCAAATCTCTGAAATCAGGATTTCTTACCATCTAGTGCTGCACATGTGGGGAACCTGCCAGATATAACTGTTTATTTCAACAAACAATGACAAAAAAGAAGACTGCTTGAAAAAGTCTCAGAAATCTTGTCTCAGCAGCATTTATTGCTGCATACTTCATTCTCACTTATTATGTCTGGCATTTGTTTAAAAAAAAAACACAACAAAACCACACATAAAATTCAAGTGAATAGTAGAGAGAAAACATTTATATTACTTGTGGGGTAATTACTTGACTCTGCTAGCGAAGGCTGTGTTGTTCAAACTAGATCAAGGATGAAAACCAGGAGAGACACAGAACATCAACTAACACACCTTTGGAGCAAGTGGTGCTGCTTCCTGAGTTGAGCGGAGGTGCTTCAGTCAGCCTGCATGCTTCTTGTGCTGCTGTTTGTTGATCCTGTCCCCACATAACCTGTTCCAAAGACACAATTGAGGCAGAAAAGTCAGAAAAAGGGAGGTTAGTAGTTGTGGATACAGAAGATGTCATAGCCTTCTTCCAAAACAACTGTTAGGACAGAAGCTGTACTTGCAAATACTAATGAGGAAAGATGAGGTCCTTGGAGCAACAGAGAAAAAGAGACAGTACTTGGCCATAAAGAATTTGTAATAGTTTTTAGTTAGACAAGCACAGACACATTCACATAGGATGCAACACTTACTTCATCGCTTCCCCAACCCATTCGACAAACCTACGTTGTATGGGAGTAGTGCCTGCTCTACATGCTGCAAGCACCACAGGTGTCAGCCTTTCACAGTGAACATTTCTAACCTTTCCATTTGCAGGAAGCTCAGTCTCCGGCTTTTACAGAGTACGTGCCATTGACTACTGGGGGAAGGCTGGCCTGTCTTCTCTTCCTGTGGAGTACATCGAAGCTTTCAAGTGACTCCGAAGAGGAGTGCCTGGCTTGGTGGCTAGGTGGTATATGCTCCCTGCAAACACCAACTGCCCAGAAAGATAAACTCCTCCCAAGCTGAGGAGGGAGTACCAAGAACCAGATGAAGCAAGTTTGGAATGCAAATTAGAAGCAACTGCCACTATTAACTCTTCATCACTCAAAAGACAGTGCTATAAAGCAATCACAACTGACAGTCCAGCTGGTACAATTGTATGAGGCTGCTATATGGCTGGGATTCAGCTTAATAACTATGAATTATGGGAATAAATATTTATTATTACCTATTTCACACTAATAGCCACAAACTCCAGCAGGAGCAGGACCATCACTTTGCTGTGTGAGCGAGAATGGCAGCAAAAGCACAAGAGGGATCTGTCTGAGAGTGAAATGCCTGCCTCAGCTGCCAGGCTGTCTTGATGTAGCGGTTTGATGGAGAAGTGCACAGCAACCAGGCACGTCCAGAACATGGAGTGAAGGATCCCTGTGTCCCTGCCTGTTAGTCATACCTGCTCCAGTGGGTTATTTCAGAGTATTTGCCATGTCTTCAGATGTATGAGACAATTCATCCTCTCACAGAGGGCTTTCCACTGAACTCTCTCTGCATTTGCAGCTGTTACTTGGATACCAGGGCTGTTCCCTCACACTGGCAGAGGAAGGGGCAGCAGCTCTTCCTCAAAGGGGAAAAAGGCACAGAAAACTCTAGCCTCCAGACTTGCCTGTCTTTTCTGCTTTCTGCTTTTGCCCAACTTGCCTGTTTGCTCTGTGGCTGCCAGCTGCTACCTCTTTGTGGTGGAGGCTTTAACCCTGAAAGCCTCTCTTTCTCTCCATTGCTGTCACCTAACATGGCCTTCTGCAGTCTTTACAGCTAATGTCTCTGTGAGCATGCGTCTCCTCTCAAACTGTGAGTGACCTGAGGCTTAACTTTAGGCAGTCAGGAGAAAGCTGAAATGCTAGTCAGAGCTTTTGTGTTTCCATATTACAGGAGAGCACACTCTTGACTGGAACAGGGCTGCTACTGACAAGCCTTAGGAAATGCAACAAGAAAACTGGAGCACGTGTGCTTTGCAAAGCATGTGCGCAAGCATGTGATAGCCCCAGATCATGAGCTACAGAACACCTCTGGCTGTCCTTGCAGATGCCAAACACTTTATGTAACAGCAAAGTTCCCTGAAATCGCAAGGGTGGTTTTTTTTGCTCTCTCCTTTCCACAACTGGCACAGTTTGAACTGCACCTTTAAAATGCTTGTAGAGAGAAGGATGATGCCAGTAAAAACAGCCCCAGTGTTTTCCATAAGAGGAGCAACTTTGTTGCACAAACAAATCCCCTGCTGCTCTCTTTGCTGACATCAGCCACCTCACCAACATAACAAAGACCATATATTTGGTGGAACATTCAGGTCTTACACAAAAAAATAGCTTTGCGAAGTAGGAGACAGCAGAACGACCTCAAATGGCCTCGCACACACAGTGCAGAAAAGAAACATGTAAAAAAAGTCAGTATATATGAGATAAGGCTTTATATCCCCTTATTTCTGGTTACTTGTTCATGTGCTTACCCTGAAAGTTAGCCTCGAAGGATTCATTTTGTCACAGAATTCAGATGAAATATTTCCTGCCTTACTGAAGTTTGAATTAGGAGCACTTGTAACATCCTAATCTGCCAATTCATTGCCCATAAAGGCTTGTGCACAACAGAAAAGGGTCATTGGAGCCTGCTTAATGGGCAACTTTCTCAACTCTGAAAAAGTTAGTGAGAAGTTCTATTTGGACAGAGATAGTAAAAATTTATTTCAAAGTTGTAATAACTGCGCCTAATTGAAGAATCAGAATATGCAGTTAAATAAAATCCAGCAGCCAAGACATGCTTGTTTTGTCAGTATGAAGTGACACCACAAAATAAAAATACTTTTACAAATGTTTAAGTATAGATCCTTGAGAGATTTTAGTGTATCTGAAGGAGGGGAAGATACATCTTGAGAGGACAGTTTACCGTGTTAGGATGTCCTATTTGAGTAGCCTTCTGCTTTAAAATTTGCCCACGCTAACAATCAAAATACAGCAGTCTTCATCAAGTCAATGGCTATGCACTGGTCACAGGTGTTTGAAATGAAAAGAAAAAAGCATAACTGTTACGAAGTGTATTGATTTTTCTGTGCAAGGGTGTAGTGGAAAACGTATAGGTGTGTAAATCACAAAAAATAGATCATTGCCCTGCTGATTTTGCAGACAAACTTAAGTTATACCTCTCAGAGGTGAGGTTTGTAATGGCATATATGACACAAATGATGCAAAGCTGATAAGTCCTGGTGGAATATTTGGCTTTTGCAAAGGTGCAGAACAGACAGTGGTAATTGACTTCTCTTTCACTGTATTGAATGAAGTCTATCTCTATGGTAAGTAAGTTCCTTTGGGGCAAGTTATCATCTCTTAGAAGATTTTTACTGCTGGAATTTCTGTTGACCGATGATTTCTGCTTCTTAGCAGAGACAACCATGAGGCTTGCGGCTGCCTTTTTAAAGTGGTTTGTAATTTTCTTGTTTTGTCAAAAAGCAGTGTAAGAGTTCTGGTTTCTCTAAAGTTTCAAGGTGAAATTTCCTACAATATTGTGTTGGCTGTTGAAGCCACAAAAAGGCAGAACTTGTATTTGAAAGGGCAGAATTTAGCATGTTATAGGTGCAAATAAAAGTCAGTTTCTTAAGGTCAAGTTGAGCCACTTTGAAAGTCTGTCACTAGGTCCCTCATTTAGGGCTTTTGCGTTAAACATCTTCCAGAGTGTGGAAGGCACGCTGTTTTTTCAGGTCTCAGTGGTAAATACACCTGGAAAGCACAGCTGCCCAGAAATGGTGCACTGCCTGTTCAGAAACCAGTTTTGAATATTCAGCAAGAATTTTTTTCTTTGCTGCTTTGATATAAATCTATTTCTTTCAGCAATGAGCAAGTCCGAACAATTGCAGCAGAGAATTTGATATTTCCAGGCTTGAATTTATTTCCAACAAAGTATAGAAGTTTTGGGCTGCCCTTGTCTGTTTTATAATTTTGTGTCACAGATAACTGGTATTTTATATTTGAAACGTGAGTTTTCTGTAACCATCTGTTGCTGATTCTGTCAGATGGGGCTTCCAGAACTGTGTATTTAACTCTACTGTCTGCATTACTGGGCAAGGATCAGCCTTTGCTCAGTTTTAGTTTTCAGAAGTGCTAGCAGGTGCTTAGTAGTTCTGTAGCATCAAAACCCAAGCAAGACTTCAGAATGCTCAGTAATATCTCTTCCTGGCCATAAATCCAAGTAGGAAAGTAAAAAAGGTGAGATTATTTGCCTGCTCTTCAAGCAAAAGCTTCCAGATCTAAGTTAACAGTTTCTCAAGTATTTGTTAAAATGAATGCTAGGGAAAAACCTTTCAAAAAGAGTGTTTTATAATAGTGTATATACTGCATTTGTTCCCATCTTTTGTGCTACTCAATAAAACCAGGTTTTAATCTTTCACATGAAGCCTGTAAAAACAGGATCTGATCAATGTGTTCTGGAAACTGCCCAAAAATCTAGTGTCAACAACTTAATTTTGGGAAGTAACCCCTGTTCTAAAGGTATAAAAGCTTGATTGGTGCAAGTTTCAGCATTACATAAAAGTGAAGCATGAAGGGGAGTATGACTGTAAGAAATTTCAAGGCTGAAGTGGGAACTTAAGTGCGTACATAGAGTGCCTCAGTTACCACCACCCAGGGAAAACTAGTCTAACTCAACATGATATCATAGGGTTAGATCTCAGGCCTTACAGTGTCCTTGCTTGGAGAAGGTTCACTTGTGTGTGAAGGACAATATCCTTGCAGGGTTCCTCCTGCTGTTGCACAGTCATAGCCATTCTGCCAGCACTAAAGGACCTTCTGAGGACAAAACAACAGTCCTTTTCATTTGTAAAGAGCTTTTTCTTTGCTTAGTGGAAAGTTTGTGCTTGACAGAAATAATGACTTGGGACTTATACACACGCATCAAATCAGGAATAATAGACTGGTTCTCATTAGCCAGCTCAAACAGCACACAGAAGTGTGTCTGCTTCTAGACATACCCTAGGTGTTTTATGTTGCACTCAATGGAATAATAAGTGTAAATAGTATCAGAATACACTTACAACTGCCCACCCTACTCCATCTTTCACATTTCATGCAGTCAGTGGAGAGAAATGGATATGAGCTAACTTCCATCTGTTTACTAGCTCACCAGATCATATGGTGAGGGCCTACATGTGGTCCTGATGGGGTAGTGTTCCTCCAAGAACAAGGCAGATTCCTGGGGCATGTATAATTCCATGGTGTATTCTCCCAGAATCTCCATTATGCTCCTACAAACCTGGAGGCACAGGCTTGTGTGACTGAGGGATTCCACTGCCTAACTTACCTAGACAGACTGTAACAACCACACTAAGGGTGCAGTTGGTCCTGCATATAGCACCTTGCTAGAACTCCCATCTGCTCTGTTCATACAGTTACTATAACCGTAGACATTAAAAATTCCACTTCTGTAGGACTGGTAAAATTGGTCTGAATGTCCTGGACAGATGCCAGGCTCCTCCAGCAAAGGGTTAATGTTGTCTAATTGCTCATGACGCAAGTCCTAAGTTCACAGATCTCCACTCAATACTTCCTTATGGGAGAAGGGGGCAAGTCATGAGCATTCAGTCAATGCACTGACCTTGCACTTAGTTCAGCACAAGTGGCTGATATTTTTTCAACACTCCGTGATCTCTGTCTATGTAGTTTTTGTTTACATTGCTTCCTTCTGGTCTTCTGTTTTTGTCCTTAGGTTTAGGTGGTAGCTCACCATCTTATTCCCCACCAGGGTAGCCTTCCCTAGACCAGAAGATCAAGGTACACCTTTATTTGGTGCTGGCTGAGAGACATCCCTGCATCCCTGGGACAGTGTCTCTGGCATCATAACAGAGTCTTTAGTCTTTCAAGTGGCTTTTTATGCTCATTCCAACAGATGCAGTTGGCAGTCATAGCATACTGCAGACGAAATTGTGCAAGCATCTTGCAGAAGCTGTTTTACAGCGTAGTGCTCTGAAGATGTTCCCTCAGTATCGACCTTGTGACACATACCTTTTGAAAGTCTCAGGAGCAGGGGCTGTTCTGCTTGCATGATTAGTTGGTAATCATGGCTGCTAAAAGTTTGTATTGCTGACAACTTCAGGGTTCAGCAGTTTCATTTATAAGAAACATTCAGAGTGAATGTGATTTTACTAATTGCAGTGGGACACATGCCAAAAATGCTGACTTGGGTTACCTTTTTTCTACATGGAGTTGTCTAGATACTATTATTTTGGTTCGCTCCATGAAATTCATGGCCATAAGACATGGTTCTATATCTTTCAGTTCTGTACCTCTCAGTCAACTGCAGGCTGAATTATGCAGGCAGTGGGGAGTAAATCACTGCTGGAACCAGTAACTGCTCATTTAAAGCAATATCCCAGTGTCACTGAAAGGAAAATATGCTTTACTCCATTTGCGATTCAGGGGCTAGTTAGAAATTCTCTACACAGACTTTTGCGTCTTCAGCCAGAAATAACCATAAGATATTACCAGGCAGCAAGGGTCACTATCAACCTCACCTGGGTTTTTGTTCGGGAGGATTCCTTAGCTTCAGTATTTAAATGGAATAGGTGCGAGAGGTATGTCATACACACCAGGGCACCGCAGGCACCTATGAGCCTGCCTTCGTTGCTTTATGCACCTGCATACCCCTTGCCCATGGTCCACAAGCCCTCTTCAGCTCAGCCCATACCCCTGCACGCTTGGGAGCCTTTCGCTGCAGGTAGCTCTGCTCCTGAGACCCTCTGCACAGCTGTTTCTGCCCAGAGCCACCTTGCAGGCAGGGCTGTGCCTTGCTGCACTCACTGCCTAATGGACTCCCCCAGTGAACCCCAGACCTGCCCCATCACTGTCTGACAATCAGCACTGTCAGAGACCTGTCCCTGTGACCTCCCCTACCCTGT
Source organism: Neopsephotus bourkii (assembly GCF_033783945.1). NCBI lineage: Eukaryota > Metazoa > Chordata > Aves > Psittaciformes > Psittacidae > Neopsephotus > Neopsephotus bourkii. Next base: position 506,813 of record NW_026901782.1, on the reverse strand, counting down.
TCCCCCTGCTTAGTGCTGGAGAAGGACACTGCCCCCACTGTGCTGGGGTCACCTTGGCCACCATCTGACCTCTCCTCCGTTGAGTGTCCCCACTCCTCCTGCTCCCCAACAGGACAGCAGGTAACAAAAAGCAATTCCACAAGTGAGGTTTTTTTAAAAACATTTATTGAGAAATGCCACGGTATTCCCTTGAAAATTCAGCTATCAGTGTACTGCATTGCACACAGTTTACAGAATCCCCAAGATTTTCATGTGTTTTTCAGGACAAACACACTACTCAATACTATGATTTTCTTTTCTTATCAGCCGAGTGGCAACTTCAAGACCAAGAGGTCTGGTTCCTGTGCTTAAGGGTACTTTAGCAGGCCCCTGGAAAGAAAGAAAGAAAAGTAAACTTTAGTTCTTGCAAGTAAATTTTCAAAGTGCTTTAACAGCTTTTGCATCTTCAGTGGAGCTGTAGCCACATCCTCCCTAGGGTACTTCTGAATCAAGATTAGGATGGGGTGCGAAAGACGCTGTCTGCATTGCTCTGTGTGTTTTAGTGAAGCACTTCAGCAACCTTTGCTAGTCCCAGCCACCCATGAGTTTTCAGGCACTTCAGCTTGAGCCCACAAGCCAGCTACCCTTCCTCTGCTACAGTGAACAATACAGAGGGGCATGGGGCAAGGATGCTCATGCCAGTCTTATAACCTCAGGTGATGACAGGACCTGCTCTGAGATGGAGGGCTGGCTCACATAATGATGTAAAGTTCAGAATGTTTTAGCTGTTATTTCTTTTATAAGTCCAGCAGTGCAGGACATGTGTTACTGCAGCAGCCCCCCACACCAACCCCCAGGTCCTCAGGCCTGTCTTAGTAAAGGGCTAATCTCCAGGCAAAGCTGTGGGCATGTGCAGGGTATGGGCAATTAGCTACCAACAAAGAGGAATTTATACTTCCAGCATAGCCTTAAAGCATTATCTGCCTGTCTCATGGGCAGCATATGAGCTAGAAGATCAGCTCTCATGCTCCAGAAAAAGGTTCTTTCAAAATGGGCTTCAGACATGCTCTGTTTACATGTATGTGGCACAACTGCTGACTACTACTGCCATCAGACACATAATGGCTGCTCAGAGCCCCTCATCTCTGCTGCTCAGACTGGCCAGGACACAAATCTTGCTGGAGCTAAGCAGAGGGAGGGTGCTCATTCCTGAAGGCAGCTTCTCCTCCTTCCCTAGAGGACAGTGCACAGACCTAAGATAAGCTGCTGTTAACCAGGTGGCCAAGAAAAAAAATCTCCAAGTGCAGAAACACCAGGTTGTTCTACCCATCCCTATCCTATCAGAGTATCAAAGGTGGTCTTCCTTCTGGTAGCGTGTGTTTCGGCACACAGGATTCCTATGAGGGTAAACCTAAGGCTGCAGAACTGCCCTGTAACATGCTTTCTCCATTGCATGAACTTCCCCTTGTATCCATTTTCTGATTGGATATAACATGAAAAAAGCTTGCTGAAAGACGATAATGTAGTTTGCTACAGTTCTGTTGTGTTTGCTTGTGAGCCCAGAGTACCTGACTGAAGCACGGGCTGGAACTGGCCAGACATGCAGATTTCTTCCTGCTTCTGGCGCACGATGCGCTGGATGGCTGGGGGCAGGCCACGAGGGTTGCGTGAGAAGATCAGGGAGTAACCATCATCGCAGGAGCCATCCTCCTTCAGACTGCGGCAGGCATAGGTAATGGCATAGTTGTCATAGTCGGTGTCAATCACCCAGTAGTTGTCCCCTGAAACATCAGAACACACGTGTTGGTCACAGTGGCTAAGACAGAGCAGAGGCGGATGTGGTCATCCTGCAGAGAGACTCCTCACTTCAGCACAAGCCAGGGATAGCTTCTGAAAGTATCTAAAGTCACCTCCCGCATTCAGCTTATCTCCACACCATGAAGTGAAGAACTGGACAAACACAGGGCATCTTTGTTCCCCATGAAACTCAATGCATTTTCGCCTTTGGTTTCTGAGGCTGAAATTATTAGAAGGACTAGGACTTTCTAGGATTTCTGTAACAAGAAATTGCTTTATGCTTCTTGCTCAAGCATGGGGAGGCAGGGCATACACATTAAATTTTCACCATACAGATTGCATTTCCTACACAAGCAGCCTCAGCAAAACCTGCCTCCTGTTTTGCAGCCTTGCTCACCCAAGTGCAGTTTGGTGTGCCTTATCTGCCAATACTAGGTGAATGTATTTCTTTCTTATGCACTAGCATGCTGAATCCTGCCCAACCTCCACAGCTGGAGTGCCACAACTATGGAGACTAAGGCACAAAGTATGAGGTATGCAGAGTACATAACTGAGGTTCAGCAGTTTCTGCAAGGAGGACTTCATTTCACAGCTCCATTTTGTTCATTCCAGCTGTGTCTCCCTGAGAACTGAACCTTGCTGCTGGAGTGCAGATGTGGGTCTACATGTTGACTCCATTAGCTATGAGGAGTATAATGACAACTGCCCTACAGCATCTCAGCACTGTGGGGCTCAGAAAGTGCCAGGTTCATCACCCCACCCAGCTGCACAGAATCTGTGTGTGTGATCCGTTTCCTCTAAGCTGCGTCCTTCCTGTTAGTATATATGGTGTATAGGAGAGGCCTCTGTGGAGTCCCTGAGTCCTGCCCCTTCTGTGGAGATAAAAAGCACTTCTTGGGTAACGCATCTGTCCCAAAAGAATGTTTTGTCTCCACTTGGAGCAGTTTGCTCTCAACTATTTTTCCTGCTCCTGTACTGAACCACACAAACCCGGGCAGCTGTAAGCCACTGCCCGGTACTGGTGGGCTGGAGAAGTTCACTCACCACCGCTGGAGAGGTAGCTGGCCAGTCCCTGGTAGGTCATGTACATCTTTGCTGGAGTGGCTGGGTCAGGTACAGTATACTGAGCAGCCATGTCAGCACAGATCACCCAGAACCTGCAATGAGAACCATCAGACTGGAGGTAAAACCTTGTGGCATGTGAGCTTCTAGCAAGCGTCCCTCACTCTGGACTTGGGCAAGAACCAGGCTATGGTCCGTCACAACTGCTTCAGGCATGGGCATGGCCTTTCTTACTGCAGTCACTGTCACTAAGTAATGACATACCCCCATCACTGACAGTGCATTGCTGCCATATGGTCCCCTCCTCCGCTGTGCAAGCATGCTGTGGCTGGGGCAGTGCCCTGACCCCACTTCAGCTCAGCAGGCTTTTTACCACCCGTTTCTGTACAAGCAAACCACCACCAAGCAATACGATGGAGATAATTTCTTGGCTCCCTGCTAGCAGTTTGCAGCATGAGGTGACCTGCATTTGGGCTCATTTGGGCTCATTTGCTGTGTCCCCAGGTGGAGGTGGCAAGTCTTCTATCCTCTCTCTAATCCTTCTTAGCTCTATTGGCACAGGGATGTATGTTACAAGCACAGAAATAATTGCAGCCACTCTGCTGCCCAAGCTAGTTAAAAGTCTTCACACAGGCTATGGGAATCCTGTGCTTATCTTAACTGTCCATTTCTTCTAATGCCCTTCTCTGTATGGTTTGAATACCATCTGCACCTTAGCACCCTTTGTCAAGTGTTACATGGATTTGTGGAACAGTGGAAGGGTCTGCATTAACTTCCTTGCACAGGCCATGCTTCCCCTTTACCCTGATGCTGCATAAATAAATCCCTGGCAGCTTTGAGACCCCACTTGGTTTCTGAAGAGTTCTTTTGGGAGTCTTGCCACCCACAATGCGTGGCATGCCTGCAGATCTTCATTTGCCCCATTCCAAGACATCCTGAAGTGCTGTGCTTTTGAGACCTTCACAGACACTCTTCTGTGCTATTATCAGCAGTTAGACAGTTTTTGGTAGTTAATGCACAACAGCACTAGTGCCAGCCCACTGGAAGCCCCAGATTTTCTTTTCCATACCCAGAAATCTATTTAATCCTTTTACATGCTGTAATTCTTTACAGTAACCATGGCCAACATGCAAAACTCTTAAGCTTCCTTACATCTGTCTATTCAGGCGTCACAGTGGCATCCAAGTGTTAACCCTATGTTTTCCTCAGCAATCTATCCAACACTGTGTTGAAAGGTCTGTGAAAGTAGTGCCTACTTACACTCCTTTCTTTCCCCTGACCCTCTCAATGGAGTGAGAGGTGTCCTGCCTTTGCAGCCCCACAGGCTTTGCTAGCTCCTCTCGTTTGGTTGCAGTTCATTTAACTAACCACTCCATTGTTCAACTTTGTAATTGGCTTTATGCAATAGTTTTGTAATGGACCCAGACCAGAGGCAGGTTGAGAAGTAACCAGGACTCAGAAGTGTCTAACCTCTGGCCCCTAATACATTACCTTGTTTGTGTTTCCCTTTTTGATGAGTAAAGCCCAGAACTAGATGATCTTAAGGTCCTTTCCAACCCTAACTATTCTACGATTCTGTGATTCTATGTTCTGTACTCCAGGTAGATCACCATCCATGTCCCCCTCCTCTAGCACCTCATGGCAGCAACTGGAGCTGAAAGTCAAGAGAACTCACCCAAAAAGCTTGACTCGGCCTTTGGATGATGCTGTCATTGTGCCATCTTCCTCCACGGTGTATTCAGCAGAGATGTTGTCCTGAAGGAAAAGGCCTTCTGGATCCTTCTTGGCCAGGGCATACCATTTCCCTGCATACTAAAATGAAAGACTGTTAATATCTGGATTAATCACCATTTTTGTAACTACCCATTGCCTAGCCTATGGAGAAAGTCTGAGTTTGGGTGGGTATGCAGCACACAGGCCCTGCTATGCTGTCTAACGAACCCTTGCTTCTGTGCCAGGAGTGGGTCTAGGAGCTCTGCACTGCTGTGTGCATGTACTCATTGTTGCGTGAGATGTTCCCCATCAATAGGGACCTGACACGGAGAGCTTCTCCCATCTGGAGGTGCCTGCTTTGGAGTCAGGCTGGTTCTTCCCTCTTCCCATTCAGGCCCCTGCTTTTCCATGGAAGATGCACTCAACGATGTCAAACTACAGCCACAAAGACTTCAGCAAGCCAGCTGGAGACACTCTTGTGGCTGCTGGAGGCCACAGTCAATCTTTTCACCAGCTGATGGTGAAAAAACAGCAAAGCAGAAATCAACAATTCTGCGTTACGAAGAGGAAACAATGTGCTGGGGAGGATAGCAGCAGGGGAAATGAAATGAAATTAAGGGAAAGAAAACCCCTAGGAAAAACACGGGTCCCTGAAAATGCACAAGCAGCATCTAGTAAAATGAAAACGAGATTTAAACAGGTGACAGACAGGAAGGCTCTCAAAAGTTAACATCATCAGTAGAAATATTGAGGAAAGCAGAACTTAGCTGTGTTAAATTTGATTCCCCAGAGAAGCTAATGAAATATTTTCCCTGCAAGTTATGAGCTTAAGCTTGAAACAGAGTCCAAAATTCCCAAATACTGGAGCTTGAGAAACACTCTGACTTTTTAAAACCAGGCTGTTCCCAAAGCTGTCCTCAGAGATGGGCTTGTGTCCAGCAAAGCCAATCTTGCATGGAGAAAGTGCTGACCCCTTCCCAGCTGCAGCTGCAAGTGGTGTTCCCTGAGGGACTGTTAAATAGTTCTGGACCTTTCCAGCACTAAGCTAGCCCTGATTTCCTCCTCAGAGGCAGGCAGATTAAACGCTGTTTTTAAACAAGAGTCTGTCTGTGTTCAGGATACCCAGCTAGGTAAATCAGGAATGGATGGTGGTGGATGCAAGTCCCCTGGGCATGTGCTGGGGCTTTCTCTCTGGTCTAAATTGGTTCATTCATGGGACCGCTCAAAGACAAGATCTGCACCAAGCTTTGAACTAACAGCAGATGACATCTAACAGAATAGTGTTCCTGACTTTCAAGGCTGATTTTACCCTTATGCTCAGAAAGTTTAACAGCAGTAAGAGAAACAAACTACAGGAACTTTGAGAGACACACACAAAAGAAGTTAACTTCTTGGTGAGGAACCCCTTTAGATTAGCACCAACAACAACCTGGAAAAACAGTTAATATATGAAGCTTGTTTACATATATGGTTGAAGTGACCATACTTACCCTTTTTGGATCAAAATTGTCTTTCACAGCAAAAGACTCCACTGCACAGGTCTGAGCCAGGCTGTATTCAACAGTAGAAAAGATTGAGGCCAGGAAAACATACTGTGTGTATTTCATTCTGCAAGACAAAAGCAAACATGGGGTTTTATTTCATGCAATAGATGTAGCTAGCAGATGTAGAGTAGCTAGTGCTGTGCCTACAGATACAGATTCCCCTCATTTTAAAACTAGTTTTTTTCCATGCTGAGTAGACTACTAACTCATCCCATGAGAAGCTACTAGGGCATTGTGATGCCTAGATCCAGCCAAAATTGGACATCAGTGGCATATGCTTCATAAGGGTGTTTTGCTTGCCAGTAATAGCATTGTGGTTCGTTTTATTTTTACATTGCAGATCAAGCCAGACTCTAGATGAGGTTGGTAAGAATTGATAAAAATTTGATTTTTTTTAGGTTTTTGTTTTCACAAGAAGAGTGATGTTGCAATGAGCTCTGGTAAAGCCTGCGGGTTGAAAGGATGGTGAGCCTACACTTTGCTTTTAAGTTAGCAAAGCTGTATTCTTTATGACCAGTTCTCATCACTGAAACAGGCTCTTCATAGCTGCCTACCCTAATGGCAAAATACATCTTAGTATTGTTTGCCCTCAGACCGTTCCCTCTACACACGACATGATACTCAATTTCTAGAGGCTTGATCTGCCATTGCAGCACAGCCACAAGGTGGCCATGGCTTTTCTCAGGTATCCCAGCTCATCTGTATCCCAGCATATTTGTGTTTCTCACAGTTTGAGGAGAGAGCATGTGCATTATAGATTCTTGGAGAGTATTTGACCCTGAATATCTGTTCTGATGCCAAGATAAAACACAGTTACCTGAAACCTGCCTGCAGCATCCAAGGTGAGCTACCAATCCAGGACTTCCAAATACCCAAGCAGCTACTCAGTTATAGCTGCTGTCTTGCAGCCTGCACTTCCCTGCTGCAACAGATGCTAATCTGGCCCACCTCTGCTGAAGAGACCTACCTGTTGGAGTAGAGGTGCTCAAGATCCCTGAGACCACTCTGCTTTGTTCTTTGGGTTGCAGTCAGCAGGAGAGTTTTGTGTCAAATGCCCTCCAGCTGCCTTTAAATAATGAATCTGTAAAGTCACTAATTGGTTATTTTTGCTCGTGTGCCTGAATAAAACGCTTAATCTTGGATAATCCATTATGTAAAAACCAACTGTAATCCTCACACTGGTGGGTCTGACTGCCACCGTAATACAAATACAGCTTTTACATAATGGAAAAAGCTGTCCAGAAAGCTAATAAATCTGCTGATGTGATTGAAACACACCTTTGTCTCACTGAAGTCTTTCTGCTACTAACACGTGTTAGGAGAATAAGCACAGAGCATTAACCAGAGAAACTCATGGACTATACATATTCATCTGCATAGGCACGTGTTCATATTTGACAATTCGCATGGGGTACATATGTAATTAGCTCCTCCAGTATCTGCATTGTCAAATTAAGGTGATTCTTGAAAGAGTGGAAAGATGTTATACATTATCTACAGGGAGAGGTATGGGGGGGGGGTTGAAGATGAGAGAATAAAGATTTTGTCTTCATGTTCACATCAAAATCTTGGAATCCCCAGTTCTATGCACTGAAATACACATTCTTCCCAGTTCAGCCTGTCAACATTTCCAGTTGCATAAATACTGTAGCTCTCTTACTCACAATACGTTCTTCCTAGAAGCCTTCCATGGGGATGCAATAAAGCACAAAAAGACAGGAAGGCAGAAATGGCTGGAAAAACATTTTTCCTAGCAAACCATGCCTGCCATTCTTAGCATTTCCCCAGGTGCCCAAGGAATTACCCGGACTGCAAAGGCTGCTCATGTAGTCTTTCTACCCAGGCTCACCTGAGAGATTTGAGACTTCAGACTCTCATCTAGCAGTTGCCAGCACTAGCAGTTACTTCTCCCATGAGGCTCCTGGGTGTTGGGGAGCCTGGGGCATACCCACTAGGCATGATCCTGTAGCTCCTATGGAGTAAGCCCAGGGAGTCCTGAACCTCCTGGTACTAATCCGGGCATTCAGAGTAAGGCTAAAGCCTTCTGGATGTGTTGGACTTGCTGCAGAGATCACTTAAAACCACTTGCCCAGGAATTCCTGACCAGAAGCATACAACCTTGCCCCATAACTAGTGTGAACTGGGTTGCTTTCCAGGCAACTTGTTTACTGTTGCCCATTACTGTGGAAAGAAAGTCCTTGCTTGCTGCCAGAGGAAACTTTGGTTTGGCCTGTGTACAGCTTCTACTTACACTTCAGATGAAGCAATGACACTTTGCAGGCACAAGTCTAGCAGACAGACTGAGCATACCCTGTTCATGCCATCTGCATGGCTTCAAAGGCAACCTGGGCAACTTCACAGGGGAGTGACCTGCTGGTAACTGGGGTGGGAAGGTGACAGCACCCATCCCAGGCTGGGGAAGACCAGGAGCAAGTGCCACAGCGTGCCCCATTCTGCCTGATGGAGTGGCTGTGTGTGGTCTCTGTCACCTTCCCAACCATTGTGGGGCCACACCACCACACCCTGTGCTCTTGGCCTTTTATAAGTGGCTTGCTTTGGGGCAGGTGGAGCACTTTTGGACTGGCCAGTGTCATACACAAAGATCGTTCTTCCCCTGGGCATTTTGGCTGGGTTTATCCAGGAACACCAAGACCTGGAGGTTTGGGGGGAGGTACCGGCTGCTTTGTGTCCTGGGCAATGTGGATCTACCTTGTGCTGCCTGGACCCCTTGGCCTGATTTTCTGGAAGGATGCCAAACAGCCTTTTGCCAGACTAATCCTTGAGCTACAGCTGTCTGCTCACCATATGGACTGTGCTCCAGTGGGGAGCAGCGTCCCTGAAAGAACTGAGCACGGCTCATGGCCTCCTGCACTGAGTGGAGAGTTCCTCCAGCTCTGTCAATTTGAGCACTGCATGATGCCTATGGCTTTGAGCACACACTGTACAGCCTACTTTCAGCTCCCCTGGCACTCACTCCTTACAGTTGTGTCTTCATCACCAGCAGCATTTACTTCATCTAGAGGTGAAAGGAAAATAACAGAAAGCCGAGTTAATTTCTTTGCAGTACTTGGCCACTCAAATTATGACATAAAACGTGAATTCTTAAACGGACTTTTGCATGCCCTCTATATTTTCAGAGAACTTCCTGCTGACACTGAATCTGGGTGCAGAAGTGTGCTTCTCCAGAGTGGCTCAGGGATTTGAGAGAGAAAGAAATTCACTCTTTTCTGTGAATTTGAAGGGCTTCAAAACACTCATTGCTTTGTCTGTTTCCAACAAAACAGATTAGTTTATGTCCGTGTGAGACATAGGTGACACTTGAAGCCATGCTTAGGTGACTATTTAATCCCCTGGGGATTAGAGGCATGCTAATAATAGCTAATCACAGCACAAGATTTTGGTTGGTGACCATAACATCTGTCACTGCACTGTGTGCTGTTTGGAATAACAAAAAAGCAGTAAAACTAATCTTCATTTTCACAGTATTATGGTAGTTTGTACTGCATGTAGAAAAAGAAAGGGAGGTGTAAAAGCACTGAAGGATATTCCTTGGCCTGTTACATTTGGTGTATCATGAAACAGACCATATAAAAACAAAGGTACACTGCAGGATCCACTTGTCCAAGGGCCTGTTCCAGACCTGCTTATCAGAATGGAATGTTTTTTAATAGAAGATTTGTCCTGACCAAATAAAGCACGTATTCAGTGTACTGGACTCAGCACCAAAGTAACTGGTAGTTTCAGTGGCCTGCAATAAACCAGGTATGCAGACGAGACAATCTTATCACCTGCCCTAATATATGAAATTCAGCAGCAGCAATTTGGGGTTTCCTACCCCTAGTAGCCCTCCTCCTCCTGCCTTATTATTGGAATAAGCACGGGTAAACTGCTCTGGGAATTACTGCAATTGCACTGCTGGCAGCTCAGCTGTGCTAGCTCAGCAGCTGATGGCACAGTATCAGGACTCTAAATAGCCTGCTGCACTTGGCATTAAGTTCCCTGCTGTCCAGTAGGCACTCAAGTTGTGGGCTTGTTTACCAGGGTGCTGGAGAACAGCTACATGTAGATGCATTTTGAGTCGGCTTTGGCATCTCTTGTAGAGGTTATTGCACTGGAAGTTGGGAGGATTTCCTGCTCCAGCTTTAGGTCTAACTTGTGAGGCTGAGGTTGCAGGGCTTCCTTCTGGGGTGTCACACACATGTGCCTGTGTTGCTGGAGGACCCATCTCCCAGTCCCATGTCCCAGGGACGGAGAGGATAGTGATAGTCTGTTCTACATCCTTACCAGGGCAGGAGGCAGGAGAAATAAGGTTTTCCCAATAAGACTTGCACACCACTCTAAAGTCATTGACTAAGAGGTTCTGGGTTTCTGTGACTTCTGCTCAGAAATGCTGATCTTTCCCAGCGAAGGGAGTGACTCAATCCAGATGAAGAGGAAATCATTTGAAGTTTGTTCCTTTGTGGTTCAAGGGTAAGGTTCTTGGGTGTGCTACGTCATTAGATAAAAAACATCATAAATCACTGCCTTATTACTTTCAAGGTGCCATTCAAATACCTCACAGCTTTAAATAACAAAAACTGAAAGTCACCTTTCCCATCTGAAGTGTGATAGTGTCTTTCTTGCTCAACGTTTAGACTGACAATTGGTACAGCAAGGGCTCCAATGCGTGCACACAACACATCTCAGACAGGCACACATGTTCTCCCCCCCAGTTCACAAGTGAAAATGTGAGGCTGCTCAAAGCATGGAAGAGTCAAGGAGCCTCAGGGCCTCTGCTGTTACAGGTAGCCAGCACAGGGAGAAATGATTTTCTCAGGGCCATTGACAAGAGCCTGGCAGCAAAAAAATGTCCTAATCTCTCTCCCATTCAGCACAGGCTGAACACAAAGCTGACTAAACTCTCTTCTGATGTGGGATTTTAGCATACTGGGATCCATCAGCCAAAAACAAAGATGGTCTTTTGTGCCATCTCCTGTTTTCTGCACAACTGTGTGGACAATGGTTGCAGAATGATCAGTGAGCTGCTGGATATCCCTCTCCAAGCCATGACAGTTTCCCTAATGGCCTGTTGCTCCTCTGTACCAAGACCATCCAGGCCTGAGACAACCTGGTGAAAAAAAACACCTTTTTTGACTATCAAATAAAGAGATGGACATTTTGGTGGTTGTTTTCTAGCATTTACTACTAGGCGCACTGTTGCCATAGCTATATACATATCTAGTAATTAACGCTAATGACATGGTCCATTTGCAGACATTGTCAGGTTTATTAATTTTAGTTGCAGCATTTAGTTAAAGATCCAGTACTTGTCTTTTCATGCCTACCCACCAGCTCCTGGAGGGCAGAGATCAGGCTGGAGAGCCTGCCTTTTTCAAGTGGAAAAGGAGGGTGGCATCTGCAAACATGAGAGGGGTTCAGCTGTCATGAGCTAAGGTCTTTGCACTTGAAGACAGCTGTGGAGTATTTCCATGGACCGATCCTACGCTTCTCTTTGGGCAAGGCAGGAGCAAGGGGGTTGTTCCCTTGAGGCAGACAGTATTCCCTGCCACATTTTGCAGTGAGGTAGCAGGCTGGAATTTATTTAATCCCTGGTGTTATTCCCAGGATGCCTTCAAAAACCAAGAGGCACAGAGGGTAGGTGGGTATCCCTGAAGATGTAAATAATGCTTGTATTATTCTAAGTCTGGTTCGTTTTCCATTGATGCAACAGAAACATCTTAACACCAAATACTCAGGAATAAACCTGTAGGCTCTAACTTGTTGCAAAGCATGATGTAACAGTAGAATATATGTCCTCCATTAGATATTGCAGACAGTAAGTGCTGCCTCCAGATGATTGCTCCAGATTACTCCAGTGGAGTATTTACAGCCCCTCACATGGCATGCATCTCAAGGTGCTTTACAAAAGTGGTAACTGCTGGCACAGAGCTCGAGTAGTTCTGAGTAAGCCTGGCTGCCCCTGCCAGTCCTGATGATGGATTTAAAAGCTAAAACCAGAAGCACAAATTAACAAAGCCAGGGGAATCTTATGTGCATACAGCCAAAGGCCACTAGTCAGGTGCCTGGCCTTTCTGAGCATTAGAGGACACAGTTTCCATCTGCAACAGAAGGCGGAAACAGACTAAGGAGGAAAGGTTTAGGTCAGTGCTCTCTGAACTTCAAGAAGGTGGCAGTTGAGAGCGTGAAGCTTATTAGAGAGTCACAGAGCTAGAGAATAAGCCAAAGGCTCTCACACACAACCGCATTTCAGCTTTCTGTCTCTGCTTCCTCTCTGCGAGAAAAGGATGGACTTCATTATACTGCTTTGCAAAAGGGAAAAGAACTATGGGGTTTCTAGGCTATCAAAGATGATTAAGTTATTACTAATTATTTCATGAGGGATTTTGTTTGTTTTATGCCTTTAACAGCTGTTTTTCTTTGAAACTGCAAGACCTGATATAGAACAAGTCTTCCATTGACAGGAAACTCCTCATTTTTACCACGGCATGCTTCTCATCAGCTAAGGGCGCTTACCTAGCAAAGTGAGGAGCTACAGCTTCTCCTATTATGACCAATAAACACCCGTATGACCCAACTTTTTGCTGGTTTCTGGAATATGAGTACTTGCTTCCTCTAAGCTGCAGCCTTGTACTTGCTGATGTTGCACCCCTCTTTACAGTGCTCTGCTGTGTACACCGAGACTACACAGCCTCTCCCAGCTTTTTCTCATGATTTCTTAGCCTTCTTACCCATGGCAGCTATGCTCAGGCTCACACTTCTTGTTCCCCAGTTTTCCACAGCAGTCTGTTCTTTGATTTAAAGCCACTTTCTGTGCTTGCATCCCTGTGCCCAGCGCTGTCACCTCATCCTGCCAAGGCTTATCCCTGAGCCACCTCCATCTTCTCAACAAGCCATCAGTCTCTTTCTAAACTCACCTGAACACATATTCCTCTGAGTATCTTCCCATCCTGGTTTAGTTACTGTGGAGCAGTTGTGCTGAGAATCACTTGGCACCACCTGCTCATATCTCAATAACCAAAAGCAAACACTGAAATCCTTCCCAGGGGACCCTTCCAGCCTTGATTCTCCCTACCCAAGAGCTCCCTGCATCTGTCCCCTGGATCTTCCCTAGTGAGATGCTCAAAGATTTTCCTCCATACTCAGTTTCAAAAGTATGGGAGGGCATTTTCTGTTGGCATTTGCCTCAGGGCCTTCATGGCTCATCACCATTATTTTTAATTACTCTACTACCTATGTTCTCCATATTCCTTCCCATGTTTCAATACTTGGCTGTTTCTGCTGCTTCATATGGACTCAATATCCCTTTTCTTCTTCCTCATTACTTTATCATGTCTTCTGCTCTTTCTTCACTCTTGAAGTTAGTTTCTCTGTTTCAGTTCTTTTCTGCTCAACAATCGTATTCTCTGCCTTCTTTTTTTCCATTGTGGCCGTGTTTCCTGTAAATCACTAATTTCAGATGCTGCCCTTTTGTTCTTCAGACATCTGCAAACCTTTTCTTAGCGCCTCTTCTCTTTGTCATTTCTCACTGACACTGCATGAGCTAACCTACTTCTGGGAATATATGAGCACCTATAATTGTGTTATTAATGCTCCTTATTGAAGTTTCATGTCTCCTACTATCATGTTTTGCTTAATTCCATGCCCACAATATGTGGGAAGATGGCTTCACAAGGACTGCACATGGTAGAGTTTGGGAAGAGTTTAATGATCTTTTTTGTTCTTCAGCTTCACAGGACATTTGACTAGCTAAGTAATCTTCTTATTCAAGGTTCGGTGATTTGTGCTAAGAGCTTTGGATACAATCTGTCAGTTGCAAGATAATAAACTTATGTAGTCTTACTGCAGAAATTGTCATTGCTGCTGTACTGTGATGATTTTTTTAACTGAGGCAGCTCTCCATAAAATTAAGAGTCTGTCCATGTTTACAATGTATGCAAGGAGGATAAAGACAAGAAGGCATGTCACCGTGTCAGGCCTGGTGGACTTCCTCAAGGCTTAAGTGCATTTCCAGTCTTCTGTCGTGGCAAAGATAGATGCCTTTTCTCGTACATGTCTCTTGATAAACAACAGCCAGACTTGCCAAATCCAAAACTGACTTATGTGCTAGAGTGCAAGGGAAGCACTGCCGCTTTCAGGAACTCAGGACTTGTCCTGGAGAACTGGGCAGTGCAGGGGCTGGCCTCTCAAGCACTACCATTTCCTTGAGTGAAGTACCTCCATTATAGCAGGTGCTGTTACACCACTCCGCAATTATTGATAAAAACAGACACAAACAAAAAAAGCTTTTATTTTTAAAGTTTGCAAGATTCTGAATTTAGGGAGAGGGTTGGGTTTGGGGTGGCTTTGTTTTGTTTGGGATTTTTTTTTTTCAGAAATAAAATCAAGCAGTTAACTGAGAACTAGCCTAGTGTTAACATGAAAAGGTACTTTCTGGGGTTTACCAAGTTATGGAGCCTAAAAGCATTTGGCAGGCTAACCCAGTATACCTATTGATTGTTGCTTACTCTGAACACACTACTATCTAAAGTAAAAATTTGTATTTATGCATGTGCCTATAGCACTTCCTCCTCTCTGCTGAATACCATTTAGGTTCAAATCTTTGACTGTTTACTGCTACTCACCAATGCAATACTTAAATTAGTACGCTAATGTAAAAGTAATTCTCCAAAAGGATTAATAAGGGGAGGGTTGATGGTCATGAGAAGATGGAGACAACATTCTGGCCAAAATGCAAGCACAATTTTGTGAGGGGTGTTGAGGTACTAATTTTGACTCAAAAACACATTTCTCACCCTTTGCAGTTGAGCTGCCAGCAGCATGCTTTCCCCTGTTCACAGTAGCGCATAGGATTTATACTTCATTATAAACATTTAATGATCCTGCTATAATTCAGATATCCCCTATCCAATCAGCAAGAAAACAGAGCTCTAGCATAAGAAGCTGCTGCTCAGGTTGTGACTTCTTCAAGCCTAGGATTGTCACTTCACTAAGCTGTGCTCCTGTGCCCCACTGCTGTATTCCTGTGTAACAGCCAGAATACGTTAAAACAAGTGTGCAGCTCAGGCCGTGCTCATGCACATGCCCCAACTGACACACGTCTCCTTGCTGCCATCCTGCACTAGGGGCAGGACTCACAGCTTGCCCGGGGTGGGCTGTAGAATCCACTTCTCCACTCCCTGAGGTCCCTCTGAAAGGCAGCTGTGCCCTCTGCTCTCCCAGTTTGAACCATCCCCAGACTTACAGATCATGGAATGGTTTGTGTTGGAAAGGACCTAAAGTTCATTCAGTTTCAATTCCCTTGACATGGGCCGGGATGCCTCACACTAGACTGGGTTGCTCAAAACCCTGTCCAGCCTGGCCTTGAACACTACCAGGGATGGAGCAGCCACAGCTTCCCTAGTGCCCTTCTTACCTCTCATCCATCTCCAGCCTCCTTGCCCATGGGTGCCTGCAGGAAACTGCTGCAGCTTCCCACCCACTGATAGCTCTGCTAGCCAGGACCACAGGCAGGAATGGGTCCTGACTGCCTGGAACAGGGGGTGATAGCCCTGGAGGCAGGGTCATGCTGTGGTCCCATCTAAAGGCCCATGAACAGCCATGGAGAAGAAAGAAAAGCCAACAGAAGGTGCTGAGACGGAGCCATGAGTTTTTTCACACTAGTCCACTGCATGGCAAGAAATAATCATTGTGAGGCTGAAGGACTGAGCTGGACATCAGGGGCAAAAACCCCTGCCCCAGGAGGAGTGAGGGACACAGCTCTGATCCTCTCTGGGCTTCCTTGGTTCCAGGCAGGAAAGCTTATTCATGGATACTAGCAGGTGGCATGACAATATTACTTAGTAAATCAGATAAGCTGCAATCTTGTTATGCCAACGGATGAGTGGGCCAGAAAGGTTTGAGTGTGGCTGTCAATACAGCATCCTGTACGGATAATGTCTAATCAAATTAGTCCCTTGCAGCTGCCCTCCCCACAGCCTTTTGGTTAGGAGGAAAACATTCTTCCCATGAAGGAGGGGCAGAAGTATCTTTGGACCTAACATCCCCAGTGCTTGCCATCACCATTCCTGCTTTGCAGATAGTATCTGCACCATCTGCTTTGGACACATAAATGACTCTAACTGTACTGCTTCATTGGGCAGTATATTTTGCACGACATTAGCTGGATGGTTTTACTTCACAGCTGGAGTTTTAGTAGTGTCCATCATGGGAGTGGGGAGAGGCTGTGACATGAGTTATTGGGAGGGGAGGAATTTTGTCTCAGAGATTCCAGCTCATCTCCCCAGCCACGAGCCAAGCCATCAATTCAGTTTAAGCATTTGAAGTTTCCATGTCAAATCCAGTTTAAAGGACATCCACCAACACCCAACAAGGCAGAGGTCTTATGCCAACTCTGCAATTCAGTTTTAAAGCTATTAAAACCAAATGTGTGCAACCACATGTGCTCAGATACTATGCTGTGTGACAGCCTTGTGCAAGTTTCTTAAAATAGCAGCCTCATCCTCCTCCAAAATCCTCCATTGTCTGCCTAAGTCCGATCAAAGAACATTATCCTATTGCAAGCTTAGACTGTACCCACCTCAGTTATCATTGTTATGCCAGCAATGGCTTTCATGGTGCCACCTGTGTTTCCCTGAAGGCCTGGGGAACACCTGTATCCTTTGCACCACACTTGAAATTCTGGGTACACCAGGGCATCACCCTTTTCCAAGGGATCTGCTCTGGCACTGCTGGCTGCCTTTGCACAGATGATGCAGATTTCCATGCACTATTCCTGCGTGATTTCAACTGCACTGCCGTTACACAGCCCTGGCTTGGCTTAACCAATACTGCCTCAGTTTCTCCACTTCTGCAGCTATAAACTTCAGTACTTGGGTCCTTTATTCTTTCCCCTTGTTAAGGGGAAACATGCTTGTTAAGGTTCAAACCGTGCATGCAGAGGAAAGAACAGAGCTTGGATCTTTCATATTTGGAGCCTGGAGTGTCACTGTTGGACACTGCTTGTTCTTCATACAAATGTTTCAAACAAAAATATTTATCTTGAACATTTCATTCAAACAAAGTGCGAGTGTCTGGGAAGTCTGGATCCAAAAGAGTGCCAGCTTCCATTCAATATGAATAGTTCACCCCGTTACAATTTTTCTGCTCCCAAATCACAACCCAAAAGCATGTACAGCATTTTTCATACCCTTTAATACAGCCACAAAACCTGTTTATGTCAGCTTACACATAAACAGTGAAGCAGTACAGACTGGAAAACACCATATGCTACCAAGCCAAAAGGGCCTCCTGTTTAGACATAGGGCATCCTGAGTATGTCTTACAACTGTATAGCCCTGTGCTATAATATTCTTTTCATACACAGCCTGATTCCTGGACATTGAAATAATTCAGGGAAGTGACCATGAGCTCCCAGGAGAACTTCTCTCCTTCCATAAATCCAGCCTGGCACAAGGGAAGTCCACTAGATCAGAAAACTACCAGACCACAGTATGCTAGACTGTAAGGGGAGCTACACTTCATATCAGACATTCTTCAAACTCCACGTACAGGAAACTTCATTCCTTTAGGATACCAGCATCCAAAATGTGTTAGTTGACTAGCAAGATTTTTAATGGTTTTACTTTTACCCAGTCCTTTTTCCTCTCCATCACTGGGGGATGAAACAAGACTTGTACTTTACAGCACACTGGAAGGGCCCAGGTTGATACTGGGATGGAGGCCTTGGAAGGCGGTAGGATGCCTCTGGCTTCCGCTGCACACAAATCATCAATAACATTATTCCTATCTGGCAGGTTTACACTGCCACAAATGAAGCTTTTCCTGTGTGTCTAAGCAGTAGTTTCCTCACACATAACTGGCCAGTGAGGTTGTGGACTGTAGGTGGCTAGACCCACAGGAAAATGAGTTTTCCTCCAACTGTAAGAAGTTGTTTATCCATAACACTTCCAGCAGGCTGGCATCATTACATGTGTGTCTCTTCTGACAGAAGGTATTCTCTGGGAAAAAGGATGGTGTCTCTGATTCTAAGGGTATCTAAGATAGGGTACAAGCCTTTTCTAGCTATTGTGGAAGCCTTTCCAGTGCTTCTTGTCCTTCATTACTATGAAGTAATGAAATCTCCTGTTCTGCATTACTGTGAAGAGCACATAGTTCCCTTCATCTTCACAGTTGCCTTTTATGCAACTGGGGACTGAAAAGAGATGACTTGGAAGAGACACGACAAACCTGTCTTTCTTCAGAGATCACATTTTCCTGCTGTCTTCCAGGTGAGACATCTGTTTAGTACAACTTGGCATAATCTCTTACATAATAGAATGTTCACTTAATGGGTGTACAGCTCCTTCTGCCTCGCGTTGTTGACCCATGTTCAGCATGTGACAAGCCCAGAATAGTGACTCATCACCTTGAACTCACCAGATAACTGTTCTCCACATAAGTAGAGCTTTTCATGCATTCTTGGCGAGTTCTAGTCCACCTGCACACACCTGTCTGCAATTTAGTTGTAAGATGGTGCTCAAACACATTTACAGACACCTGGCCACAGCTTATACACATACAATTTTATTCCACACATCAGTGGAAACACTGAGATGCTCTACATCTATGACAGCCTCCATGGAGAATCTTATAGAATCATAGAACAGTTCGGGTTGGAAAGGACCTTAAGATCATCAAGTTCCAACCTCCCTGCCATGGGCAGGGACACCTTGCACTAAACCACATCACCCAAGGCCTCGTCCAACTTGGCCTTGAATCTTACTCAACAAGTTCTTACTTTTCATTAGCAAGCTACTAACAACAACTCTTCATCTTCCAGGTGGATTTGCCACCACCTTCTAACTATTTCTTCTAAGCACTCACCTTAAAAGACAGACTATTTTGTGTGTAATTTTCTCATGAGTCAAGAGCTGTGACAGTTGTTACTTTCCCCCTGTCCACAGACTTCTTACTCTGGCATAGAGGGAATTATGCTGGTATGACAGTTTGCTCTTGACAAAAACACACTGGCTTTACTTCTCTCTTCTAGTTTTTTATATAAACATGTTTGTTCCTGTATTTCTTACAAGCTAGATTCAAAACTGTCTGTTGTGGAATTCTTCAGTTCTTACTTTTTGCTGTTTTGCTAAAAGAATCATTACATCTTGTCCCAGCATTTTAGAACCTCGGAAGATAGTCTGTTAATCATCAGAAAAAGCTTTTGACAGCTTAAAAGTCACTTCACATAACCCTCTAACCACACCAGTCGTTCAATACTTCCCTTGATATTCCTACTCTAGCCAGTATGACAGAAATTGTTTATTGCCCTCCGTGTTCCATTTTTGGCTACTCATGGTATTCTTGCACCCATCTTCAATAATTTTGTCCAGTTTATACACTTTCTGCCTTGTTTTTCTCTTGATTAACAAGAGCACATAATCTACAAACCCCCCCCCCAGTTTCAAACTCTCATTTCATGGTCTGGCACACCTGAACTTCTCTTGCCTTCAAGGTCTCAGCTAGTTCTTTCACTTGCCTCCAGTCAGAACTGAAGAAAAATTCCTCTTGCTCTTTTTGCCACCCTTTGTACCAGAAAACTGCTATGACATGCAACACATTTCTGAACAGCCTGAGTCCTGAAACA
Source organism: Neopsephotus bourkii (assembly GCF_033783945.1). NCBI lineage: Eukaryota > Metazoa > Chordata > Aves > Psittaciformes > Psittacidae > Neopsephotus > Neopsephotus bourkii. The sequence goes on along the minus strand of NW_026901782.1, from coordinate 487,097 downwards.
CTGTCATACCTACAGGTAACAGGCATTTCCCACTGCCACCAAGTCCTGTGCTTGGGACTGTCCTGCTTGTTACTCATAGAAAGGCTTCAACCACTCCTGTTCCGGAGACCTGGAGCAGATCCTCATCATGCTACTGCTGAGCAGCTCCAGTAGAGCGTGGACACTGAAGGCAGTGTATGCACCCCCGGCGCACATCACCTTCTCCGAGTCTTCTTGAGCAATAACTCTATTTTAATATCCTGACTATGAGAACTACCAGAGCAAGTTCATGCTATGCTAGCATGAAGGCATCTAAGACATTCAACCGGTTGACCCAGCAACATTCCTACTGCATTTCCACTGATGCAGGGAACTGAAAGAATGAATAGGAGAAAATTGAATGATAAATAATGAATTTGTACATCTTTGACTCAGTTTCCACTGTTTTACCTGCAATTTTCTGAAAGGATTTCTCTCTTAACTGCTTTCCTCTATACTTCCACGCCTTTGTGTGAGAATGTTCACCTCCTTTTTCAGGGGTGAACATGAATGAATCAGTGGCTATCTATTTGTTCTGTTCTCTCTGCTGAAGGGACATACCTGAACAAGCATTTCTAACACTGCCACCACAGCTCTCTTGTCACCCTCCTCCCAGGCACCCACGTTCGTATCTGGGCTGATTTGCACCACTCCTGGCAATAGTCCCAACGCTCACAGGAATAGGCCTTTTACTCCCTGAGCAAGTGAGCCATGATTATCTTTCAGCAATGTGGTGGATGAGACTTACCCCTGTTACTCACTGATGAAAGCCCATGTGCATCATTTAATTCCCCTAAAGAGTAGTGGCCTCTGTGGCATTTTGTCTCCCAGCGTGATGCTGACCCTCACCTGCTGTTTGCACAGCACGGTGGCTTCACTGATGTGAACAACTCTGTCAGTCACAGCTGTAATTCCCACCCTTTCTCCACTCAGAGTGATGAGCAAAATTTTTCTACCTTCCTGGCTGTTTTGATATTTTTTTATCAGCTGGGCCTTCCATGATTCCCTAGATTCCTTCCTCAAGGGATGCCACTAAGAAGCACGTTTTCCTCTCCTGATTCTTACCAGCAAGAAGAAAAGGCTACAGACCTTTCAAATTCAGTTCAAATCCTGGACTAAAGTGTTCAGGATTGGTGCTTCCATTTGATAACAGCCCTTATAACAGCATATAAAGAACTATGCAATAGCAGAGGGAGCTCTGAAAGAGCAGCATTAGCTCACTGTTTTTGTTCTGCCCACAGTGCCTTTTTGTTGAGGATGCACTTCCTACTACTGCAGGGAGCTGGGAGAGTAGAAATAATAAGATGCTCACCTTGTTAGCCAAGGATTAGGCCCAAGCAGTATATATTTAATTAGACTTTAAAGAGCTTATTTCAATGTTAGAAGATGTAGCTCTTCCCTGTTGCTGCTGCCTCAGTATAACAGTTTCAGTAGGTGTTCTGCTTGTCAAGAGAAAGGAGGGTGTTTTCAGGTATTGTGAGTGCTCAGTTTTTGTTTGTATTTAGACTAAGAAGAAGAAAGTTGACCCAAAGCTGTTGTAGAGGTCATCTAATCTGTTTGGTTGAGAAGATCTGTCCTCCCACTGACTCACCTTTGGCACTATAAAGGAATACCTCTTCCTGATGACAAGCTCTTTTGCAGTGTTGCCTCACCCTTGGTCATTCTAGAGGCAACATCTTTTATCACAAAAATTTAGGAACTACATCAGAAATTACAGTTTTTGCATAGACCACATCTTTGGACTACTACCTACCACAAGACCCAGGGCATTCACAATGAGCATTAGTGAAGACGACGTGGAGAAGTTTCTTGATGGCAACCCTGCTTTTGCAAAGCAGTACTTTGAGAAGAAACAAGGAACGGAGTCCTGGAATAACAATGAGTGTGAAATCCTTTTTGAGTTGATCCAAGACATGCAAGAAAGCATCAACATGGAGAAAGTTGTTTTCAAGACCTTGAGAAGAATCAGGTCCCTTATTCACGCTGACCGCTGTAGTCTTTTCATGTACAGGCAGAGAAATGGCACACCTGAACTGGCAACAAGGCTCTTCAACATCCAAGAGGGAAGTACCCTGGAGGATTGCCTGGTTCCCCCAGACTGCGAGATTGTCTATCCACTGGACTTAGGCATTGTGGGCTATGTTGCGCAAACCAAGAAAACCATGAACATCAAGGATGTCAGTGAGGTAGGTTTGTCATTTATTCTTTCACTTAGTAGAAGAAAGGTTCACATGCTTGCAAGTACAAAAGGGTCAAGAGGCAGCAGGGCATCTTAGTGCTTGAGGCTCAAACCTCTTGCAGTGTAGTAGCCGTGTACTGGAAACCAAAGCACCAGTGGCAAGTCTGTTGCTTCCAATTTCATTTATGGAGCAAAGTGAATCTAAACAAATTAATTACAGTAGGTGTTAACTCCTGCAAACAAGTGCAGTGTCACACCTGCTTGTCTAAAAAAATCACATTTAGTCCAGCAGAGGTACAACCATATCTGCACTGAAGGCACATGGAAATTTCCACAAACACTTCTATTCCATGAGTAACTGGCAAAGAGAGAGGAATCCCTTATAGTATAAAGTCCAGAAGGGTTTTTCACCACAAATGCAATTTGAAAATGTTTGCTGCCTGATAAAGTTTGGGTCAAGGGAATTCAGAGGCATTTTTGTCAGAGGGAGTGGACCTGTGTGTGAGTGATCTTCACCAGAAGCAGCTAGAGACAAGCTTTGACCAAAAAAACTCTTTCAGCAAACCTGCACACTGCAATACCAAGAGGGATCCATGGATTTTAATGTTATATCTATGCCTTCATGACAATATTTACCCCCTATACTCCTGGGTTGAATCATTTAAACCTGAATGGCAGTAATAATAATCCACTTGTTCTAATCATAGGTATAAAACTAAAATCCATGTGACCCAAATATGGCATTTGGGATTACTCCATCTTTTGTTTGATAGTTACAAAGAGACCATCTGTTTATCTATCCGTTTGTTGCTCAATATAAACACAGCCAAATGCTTCAGAAAACAATGCCTTGTCCTTCACAGAACATACTGAAACATTGATTTTGGTTTTGCAACCACTTTTGTTTTCTTGTGAGGAGGGAAGCATCAGAATGATTTAAACTCTCTTTTAATGTGCCTTAAATTCTCTTTGAAAACTCCCTTTCCTTCCCTTCTGTCTATCATCCCATGCACAAAGGCCCAGCAACATGGAAGGGAATGTGTCGGAGAACATTTTCAAGCAAAACAAGGGGTAGATGGCTTCATAGAGGCTGCAAGCCAACAGCAGCTTCAGGGCCCAGGCAAAAGCATAATAAAAAAGAAGATGAATGAACTTCCCAATGACTGCACAGGACAGCACTGATTTATAAAGTGTGGCTACACAATGCAGTGTGGTAACTGGCTGGTAACTGTGGTAGCATGTTAATGGAAAGTCGGAGAAAACGATGGAGGAGGTACTATGAAGGATGTCAGTGACCTGAGAGCCTCTTTCTTCTGACAGAGTTTGCAATGTTAAAGCTCGTGATATGCAAAATCTCTGAGAGAAAGAACTGCATGCGTTGCAGTGAGAAGCCACAGTCGGTTCTCTTGGTACCAGCTTTATCACCTGTACTCTGTCCAATTTTCTGCTAATTCATTTATCTTCCTCAGTAATTTTTTAAGCAAAACTTTCTTTAGGCAGCTTATTTTGAGAAGTTGTGATTTAACTTGGTTTTAAGACTACACATACTGTGGGAAATGCTTAATCTGTAAATTCTCTGTTGAACAGTGTGCCCAGTTCAGTACATTTGTTGACCAGCTCACCGACTACACTACGAAAAATATCCTTGCAACACCCATCTTGAATGGCAAAGATTTAGTTGCTGTTATTCTGGCTCTTAACAAGCTCAATGGTCCATACTTCACCAGCTCTGATGAAGCAGTAAGTGTTCCATAGCTCAGTTTCTATCAAGCGGGTGTTACTTTTGGCCTTTAACGCAGACTCTACTGCAGTAGGGTTGTCTGCTTTAGTGAAGCTCCACCGGTGCGAATTTCCCCACAGGGGACTCACCCTCTAACACAAGAGGCTCATTATGAGGATGCTTATCTTAGAAATCTTTCAGGGAAGTTACAGTGGGATAAGCCTTATCTCATACCAGTGCGAAGCAAAGCATTTATCCAGGGGAATTACCATGATGTTGCTAAAAGGGTGTTATGAAGTCTAGTATACCTGAGGCTTCTACTGCATTCAACTCAGTCTCATTGTTTGCCTTTTCAGCTTTTCCTGAAATACCTGAATTTTGCTTCCTTGAACTTGAAAATTTATCACTTGAGTTATCTTCACAATTGTGAGACTCGAAGAGGCCAGGTAAGAGTGCAAATGCAGATTGGGCTGTATCCCAAAATCAAATGAGTTAATTCTTCTGATTTCAAAGCTGTAGCTGATCTGTTCAGAGATTTGTGCCTGAAGAGCAGAAATAAAAGGTGCTCTTGTCTGCTTTAGGATACTGCTCCTCCCTCACAGTTCTTCATTACTCTGTTCCTGCTGTTGCTGGCAAAACTGCAGGAGCTGGTGCAGTGGCACCAGCTTCAGCAGAACTGGGCTCCAGATGTTTTGTTGAACTGAGACTCCTGGGGCATTTAACCACTTCAACCAGCAGCACTAAGAGATTTCCTACAATTAAGAATGTGGTGTTTTTCCTTACCTGCTTATTAAAAAGGGCTATAGAATTTTTCTTACTGCCAGTAAAATGACTCACATGCTTTTTGAATTGGCCTCCCTCATTAGAAATTAACATAACTGAGGGGTTTAGGGTATTCTGAATTGAAGCAATTCAGCCACCATTATATTCCATGATTTGAATTATGAAAGGACTCTTGAATTTATTGGAATTGGATGTGAATCTATGCAATCCCTTTCTGCAACAGACACCTGGCTGTTATTGAAAAGGACATGCAATTTTTTCAGTGATCGTAAGCATGAATGATAATCAGGTGATATACCCATCTAGCAATGCTCAGTAACTCAACTAAAATAGAGCTAGCAAAGGTTTATTCCTCTTGAAGTTTAGCAGTAGGATGGGGGGAGGTAATGAAAGGGCTAGAAAATAAGAGAGGAGACCCAAGAGGTAGAAGGCCTAATGCATCCCACAGTGTGGTCTGGTCTGCGTGAGTGCTGTGTTCGTGTACCACTGTTGCATCAGCAGGTCCCACAGAAAGCGAGGAAAGTGAGAACGAGATGCAAGACACACAGCCAGATCTACCACTAGTTCAACTGGCAAACCTTTGGATATCTAGATCAAAAAGTCTGTGTGAGAGTTAATATGATTGATTCTGTGAGGCTTTAAAGTAACAAAGTACAAAGTAAGCAAATGACACTCTCTAAGGTAGCCTAAGATTTTAGAATTGCAAATCCCAGCTGCAAATGCTGGGGGATACTGTAAGTAAAACAGCTTGTGCAAAGACAGTCTATACTTGTGCTTTGATACTGTGAAAAAGTCTTATTAGAAGATCATGTAATTCAATTTTCAAACTTACTTACATCATTCCATGAATTGGCCATTCTTCAGGTGTTTCTTTCAGCTCCTACTGGGCTTTGTGGCTTTCAGCATTACTTATTCCGTGCTGTAAAATGCCAAAAAATAAACCATTGATCATTTCCTCTAATAGTTTGTATGACACTGCTATCCTATCTGAGGGATGCTCAGAGGCCAGTGATATTGAACACCTGAGACTTTGTAGGTAGTGGTCAAGTTTTTCCAGTTTATGGATTAGAAACAGAAATTGATGAAGCTCAGAACTACCAAAACCATCTGCTAGTGCCCAGTGAAGAGCTGAGACACTTTTCCTGATTGTGGCCATGTAACAGTACTTCTTGTTCAAAGCATAGGTCCAGTCACCTTCATCCTCACCTCCTAGTGCTTCTGAAGCCATACTTCTCGTGTTCTGTGGGCTTGGAAAGCAAAGCAAGACACACTCAGATACAGGCACACATTCATTAGCTAAGCCTAATTTGCCACATAACCTCAATTGTTAAAAATGAAAGAGCCTAACAACAGCTTTCTTAAGGGTGCATTTGTAGGGCACAGGATAGGGAAAGGGATCATAGGCTGACGTGCACACAAAGCAGCAGTGGAAGGGCTTTGAGTAAAATGTCAACTTGGGTATTTCCAACTCCAGCCTCCAGAATTTGCAACACTTTTGGTGAAACTGTTTTTGGATGCAAGATTTTGCTTATGGATATAAAATTCTAGTGGGGTCATCTTTTTATCTGGCACTACTCCTTTTTTGTGCTTTATTCGTAAGACTGAACTTTTGCATAGCATTCTATGGTGCCCTGACTTGTTCTGACAACACACCTTTCACTAGTAATTCCCAGTGTGAATAAGGAATGCTTTTACACTTTGCAGTATAAGTTGCTTTTGCAGTTTTCAGAAACCGTAGTATAAAGCCCCAACTGTTTCCTTGTTATTCCAAACTCATTTGGGAAGCCTGGCTCTCAAGAAGAAGATATGTTTACATTTGGATTTTATCCTGCAGGTGCTGTTGTGGTCAGCTAACAAGGTTTTTGAGGAGCTTACAGACATTGAGAGGCAGTTCCACAAGGCTTTTTACACAGTGAGAGCATATCTGAACTGTGACCGGTACTCAGTAGGTCTCTTGGACATGACAAAGCAAAAGGTGAGCGTTCACATGTGTCTTGTATATCTTTTGGCAAATGAGGAGCCTGGGATAAAGGAAAGAGAGAGAAAGGGAATAGCTTATCACTGGAATGGGACTGTCAGAAGAGCCAAAGGCTGGTAAAACAAAGGTGTCTGACTACAGCAATCCTGGTCAAAGCCTGCGACATAAGCACAGCCTCACAAAGCCTGTGGATATCAGAACTATAATGAGACACCTTTATAAACCCCCAGCAACAAAGCATCCACCCTCCTCAAAGAGTCGTCCATGGGCATGTTATCCAGGCTTTTAGGCAAAATTTGGCTTAATGAAAGTAAGTTGACAGAAGCTAAGTTACTTTTGCAGCTCTGATTTGGTCTGACTGCACCTTTACAGGCTACATGTGGGGGTTGCACAGTTTCTTTGCCATGGGAGCCCTGCCTTATTCCACGGTCAAGCTGAGTGAGGCTATCATGAACCGTGGTGTCCACCATGTTGCCAGAGGCTTTATAGCATGCTCTCTTGTGAAGACATGTATTAAAAGATCACGAGTGTGATAATGACACTTTGATCAGCATCATAATCTAGCCTAAGGGAAGAAAATAAAATCTTTTACTTTAGCAAGATGGCAAGTAGCAAATCAGCCCTATAGTCACACTTTGGAAAATGAAGAACACGACTTATTGACGTACCCATTTGCTCTGTGGGTACAGCCTGTGCTGTTCACTGAATGAAGCAGCATCCTGTGTATAGGATGACTACATACAGCCACATAATGACCTTATGCTTCATGATTTGGACATACCATCATGCTGCACAATATCAAACCAATCTTGTTATTTCATGCTTTCATTACACAATACCAAAACCAGCATGGTAGAGCAGTGGTTACTTCGAGGCTCATGGCACTTTTTTTACTCTAAGTATACTTGGTTTTTATTTTAAAACCAGGAATTTTTTGACCTGTGGCCAGTCTTGCTGGGAGAAGTTCCCCCGTACTCAGGACCTCGCACCCCAGATGGCAGGGTATGTGAGAACCAGATTTCTTAAACTCTCTCCTATCTGGCTGGATTGCCTCACTGCTAATTTTAACGTCACATTCATTTTTATTTGCAGGAAATCGTCTTTTACAAGGTCATTGATTATATATTACATGGAAAAGAAGACATCAAAGTCATCCCGTAAGTGCCCAGGTTTTGTCTGCCAGGTACTGACACAGAGAGTAGCTAAAATCAAGGCTCTCCATGACACAAAGACTCGTGAGGAAATATTCAAAGGACAGATAGAATACAGACTAAGAGCCAGAATGCAAGTTGATGCTTTGACTCACATTTCTACAGGACAAAGGGCGTTGGGACCATGGCTAACAAGTCAGGCTCCAAAAGTTACTGCGATCAGTGATTCTTTTTAGATGCAGAAGTCAAGTTCCTTGAATGCCTGCACTTTTGCCACTTTCCTTGGCAGGCTGTGGCATCACTTCTCCTTGGTAACTTCCCTGTGTCAGCGGGTGAACCCATCCAGGTTGTCCTTGTGTTTAGGCACCCGCTGTCCCAGCCCTGCCATCCACCCCTCTGCCCAACTTCTCATGGTGAGTCCTGCTTCCGTAACTGTCATCCAGCTTCCTTGCTTGTCTCTCATCCTCCAGTCACTGTCCCCATCTCAAGGCTACCTCTGGCCTTTCTTTCTCTCTTGATACCACACTGAGACTTGTCTTTCTTAAAGTCTCCCTCTTTTCTTGCCACTGAAGTTTCCAAAGGAGCCTTGGGCACCTTGGACAAATCTGACGTAACAGGCATTTCGCCCAGTTCTAGTCACTTCACTTTGCACTGCTGTTTGTGCTGCAAGAAAAGGCCCCTTAGATACAGCACTGTTCAGGAGTTCAGGCTTGCAGATACTCTGAGCCAGGAGCTTTCTTTAAAAAGGCACTTTTCTCTGTGCTGAAAGTCTGAAACTTAACTCCCACTTCCAGGAGCAACTTCTTAAGTGTCCACAGACTATGTTATTTTATGGGTTATTCTACATTGGATCCTTGAAGGAAAAGTATTTACCTTATGTGGAAATTTTTTGCTTGTGCACATGAGTCCTTTCAAAGTAACAGGACTGTTTAGTAACTGACAGTGAAACATATAAAAGTGGACTGTACAATCAGCTGAATACATGTCATCTCCATAATCATTCTTCAGTAAACATATATCCTTAATTTTCCTTACATGATTTTCTTCCATTCAGAAATCCCACCCCAGACCACTGGGCGCTGGTTACTGGACTGCCAACCTACGTGGCTGAAAGTGGATTTGTAAGTACTTAACTAAGGCCTCATCAAGGCTTTCTGAGATGAAGTCAGACTAATGCTGCTTTCTCATCAATTCAGTTTTTTGTTTTGGTATTTAAACTTCTCACTGCCCGCATTGTAAAATGTTTTCTTGTGTGATCCCCTAGATTTGCAACATTATGAATGCTGCTGCAGATGAGATGTTTAAGTTTCAGGTACAGTGAAAACTTTCAGTCCCATCAAGGGTTCTACTTTGTATGTAAAAATGTAATTTAGAGTAAATATTACACATATTAGTATTTCTTTAGCCAGCAGCCTTTATGTAAAATGGGAATGCTGATGTATTTAGAAAACACATTAAGTACATGGTGTCTTTCTGGTTCCTATTGCTTCAAGGAAGGTCCTCTAGATGAATCAGGATGGACTATCAAAAATGTTCTCTCCATGCCAATAGTGAATAAAAAGGAAGAAATTGTTGGCGTTGTCACCTTTTATAACAGAAAAGATGGGAAACCATTTGATGAACAAGATGAGACCCTCATGGAGGTATAGTTCCTTGCTGCAGCTGGAAGTAATTCATACGCTTGAAAAAGGTCACTATTACTCATTGTATACCTACAAAGCATCCCCCAGTATTTTGCAGCTAAGTAAGTTTCTTTGTTACATATAGAGGTGTTATGCATCAGCTTGAAAGTTTTCAAAGCAACTGTATAAAACACTGGGGGGTTTCAGTCTTGGAAACTCAGCTGTGTTTGCATCATTTTGTTTCAGCATTCTTGGATTGGATACCTAGCCATGAGCAGCTGCTATGTACTAATATGACCATTCTGACCTGTGTTCACATACATGTAGCTGGCTCACACTGGCTGGGCAACTCCTTTGAGAAATTACACAGAAATTTTCTGTGTAGCTAAGATACAAAGGGTGGCCAAGTATTGAATCTACCAATAGCATCTGTGATTAGAGACCTTGCTGCTTAGAAATGCTCCCATGCTAGTTTCAATCCAATTTAGCCATTCAGCTCTTGGCATTCATTATCCGTCGGAACATTTCCTGAAATAGACTCTTTTTATCAAACAAAAACACTGAAAAAATAAAACATCAGTTTGAATTGGCCACTGAACAGCAAACAAGATGGGAGCAAACACAAGGTGTAAGTAAACATGTATGAAAGGTGATAAGAACACCTTTCTCTCCCTTGATACAAGGGTTCCTGACCTGCTGTCAGCATTGAGACACCAGCCTTTCCACAGGCATGGAGACAATTGCAACAACGCAGAAACAGCTTTCCATATGCTGAATGTCCACCCTGGATAGAGGGTCCTCCACATGCATGGATGCTCTGGAGGTCTAAGCAGATCCAACATTTGGGGAGCTGCTCTGCTGAGGAGCAAGTAGGGGTTGGGAGCAAACACTCATTGATAGATATGTGGCCAAAGTGGAGCTTGTGTTTCTCCTAAGATATATCATTCAGTGTTGTATTTCTGTGTGTCTAAGGAACACATGTTTTGTTTATTCCACCATTTCCTTCTTTTCTTCTCCCCAAGTCCTTGACACAGTTCCTGGGTTGGTCTGTACTCAACACAGACACATACGATAAGATGAACAAGCTGGAGAACAGGAAAGACATTGCTCAGGATATGGTGCTCTACCATGTGAAGTGTGACAAGGATGAAATCCAGGAAATTCTGGTAATGCCTCACAGGGTGCAGCACACTCCCAAGGGTGCTGGCCTTGCCTGTGACTTAATGCACAGACACAAGCCTCCTATCCCACAGAAAACTCCCAAGCACCATAGTGTGGAGGCAGGACCCAGGGCCCCAGTTACTGCAGAGAGGCAGAACAAGTCTCTGTTTTGACTCTGTGATCTTCCTCTCCGCCTCAGCTCACTGCCACACTGTGTCATTCCTCATTTCCTCAGCAAAGCCAGTCTTGGATATGGGCTGACACAGGTGCTACTCAGGGAAGGCAGGTAGGGTGAAAGAGGAGCTGATTTATTCCCCAATGTCTCCCTAGTGCAGAGGGTGTGGAGTTGGAAGACCTGGCTGAGACACTGCCTCAAGGGGGACATTTGCAAGTGGAGGAAACATGAGCACGAAACAAGATCAAGGAGAGGGAGAACATTTTACCAGGAAGAATGGGCTGAAAGACCCTAGACAGAGCTAAGGTCCAGGAAGAAAATGCACTTTGCATATGAGAGCTGCCCTAGGTTGCCCCGAAGCTGCAGAGAGCCAAAATCCAGTGGGGTTTGGCTGTAAGTTTAACATGTATGTGCTCTTTGCAGCCAACACGAGAAAAGCTGGGGAAGGAGCCAAGCGAGTGTGAAGAAGATGAGCTAGCAAGCATCCTGGTAAGAGCAATGTACCGCTCCAGTGGATAGCTCTGGCAAACAAATATTGCTTGCGTGGATGCAGGGAAGAGTTCTCAGTGCTGACATACTGGTATGCGTCAACAGGGCACCTGGTGAAGGGTGAAGGCAAAGCATGCCCTGCCCTCCTCTGCTGTGTGAGTTTAAGGTTATTATCGGGTGGCAGCAAATGCCTTACCCGGCTCCCAAGAGAGCTCTCTGCCACTTTATCTCAAGGAGGTCAGAGTCCACCTGGAAACTCACCAGCCAGCTTGACCTGTCACACTATTTGTTCTCCAGAGTAAATACGGAGGGCTGTAAGTCTTCCCCATAAGAACTCTCAAGTCTTGGGGTCTTTAGACTATAGCAAATCAAGAAAAGTGCTTAACAGAAAACAAGCAATACTTCTTGAACTTGACCAAACATGCCTTCCCTATTCTGCCTCCCCTATTCACTTATGGTGTTATCATGAAAAGCTGCATTTCAGTCTATTTATGTGCTATATTCTAAAAGCAGGAGTTTCTAGCAGTATCATACTGATAAATTTGTATTAAGCAAAGCCCATTCCAGGTGTTTCTAGGGATGGCATAAGTAGTACAGCAACAAATTGTCCCACCTCCTTTACAGAAAGAAGAACTCCCGGGGCCCACCAAGTTTGAAATCTATGAGTTCCGGTTCTCTGATTTTGACTGCACTGAGCTGGAGCTGGTGAAGTGTGGCATTCAGATGTACTACGAGCTTGGCGTGGTGAAGAAGTTCCAGATCCCACAGGAGGTAGGAGCTGGCAGCACTCAGGGCCTCCTGCCTTGGATGGCCAGCACATTCAGCACTGAATGGTTGAGGTCACCGTTCATGCCCTGCATACCTCATGGTGCAGCCATAGGTCTGGGGTTGTGGGAGCTTGCAGAGGTGTGTATCCTGAGCACCCCCCCCCCCCCACTGAGGGCAGGAGATCCCCTCGCAAAGCCTCTGGCTGCTACATATGTGTTTGGGGAATGAAGCTGGCCTCTGCTGCCCTGCGCTGTCTGCCACGTGCATGGGTTTGTTGTCAGGTCTATGTAGATGGGAAAAACACCACGCAAAAAATGGCTTGCACTTGCCATGTCTAATGCCTCTCACAGCCTCACTGTAAAAGCACAGTTTGCAGGCGCAGCACAGGGCAGTGCATAATTGTGCATGCTTTGTTTGCTATAGTACATACCTGACAGCTTTCAGACAACATAACCACAATGGCAGGTCGATCTGCTTTTCTTCCCCCTTCAAACAAAAATATGCCTTCATTTGGTGCAGTTGTTGCCTGACTGCTGGCGACAAGAGCGGTGAGAACAAGGGTCCACTAGCCCCTGATGTGCAAGTTCACACTCTTGGCACTCTTCACATGTGAAACCGCAGGAGTCCCGAAACTGACATTTCAGCAAGTGGTTTCCCAGCTCATCATGTGAAGTTTATTGCCATCTAGTGGGTTCTGGGGTAACTGCAGGAAGAGTTTTTACGCCGGAGAGGCAGGCAGCGAAGCAGGAGTGAAGTGGGGTGCTCTGGACGGGAAGTACTTCTGTGCTTTTTACTGATAGCATGTCAGTGTCAGAAAGTATTCCAAATATCTACTCTGTAACAACTAATCTCTGATACAGGCATGAAAAGCAGTCATTCTTTGCCTCCACTCTGAGCAGCTAAGATTTTGAAAAATGAATTATCTATGCATGATTAATTTGCTCCTTAATGAGAAAACCTATGGAGCTACAAGAGGTAGTACATGTGGAGAAGTAGAATGCAGAGGAAAAAAAAACATTTTGCTATTTCATGCCTTATATTTTAATAGTTTAGATGATATAAACACCACCCATCTCTACATCTATGGAGCCATATCACTTGAAAAGAGGTATCAGTATTACTAAATCACGGTAATTTAGTAAAACTAATTAGTATTAATAAATCTTATATACATAGAGAAACACAGAACTTCAACAAATTCACAAACAGTAGGATCAAATCTATTTTTATACAGACATTGCTCTTTCTTGTTTGTCCCTCAAGCGTCTTTGATTTTGTTTCTCTGAGATTAGAAAAAAGACATCTAGATTTTAGTGTTCCTTTTAGCCTTCCACTAGGCTTTACTATAGCAATTCTCTGCAGTAAGATGATGTTATTACAGCTTCCTATTTCTTTCTAGGGCCATCTCTGAACCTCATTCATGATTTCTGTGCACGGTCTTTATTACAAGCGCAACAGGCAGCAGCTTCATCACACAAACTGACATCCTCTTCCCCCCATTTGCAGGTACTGGTAAGGTTTGTGTACTCCGTCAGCAAAGGCTACCGGAAGATAACTTACCACAACTGGCGCCATGGCTTCAATGTCGCGCAGACCATGTTCACTCTCCTGATGGTAAGGTAACACCTTCCTAGCTAATGCTGTGGCTTGACTTTGTTAGCAGGAGGTCTTCTGTTGCACTTGCAATAGGTAGGGGAGAGAGACTACAGGACTTCCCTTCCTCCAGTAGTTTCTGACAGTAAGAGCCAGACTGAGGTTAGCTGGAAGGGATGCAGACAACCTCACACTTTCCATTTCCAGTCAGGTATAAGTTGATCGCTAGTGTGAATGTGGCAAGTGCCATTTCTCACAGGCTCTCAAGGCCACAGATGCCCCAACAATAAAAGGCGTCAGACTGCTGCTCCACACGACTGGTGGACCCTGTGCAGACAGTAAGACCCAGACAGCTCACATCAGAATTACATCTACAGTCCCCCAGATAATCCTTTGGGTGCTTCAGATTGGAATCTAAACTCCATTGCTCAGAAAGAGGCAGAGCCCCTTCACAAAGGGGTTCACTTTGTGTCCAGTGACTGGAGGGGCTCTTGTGAGGATCCAGGTGTCCCTAGGGCAAGAGGCTGCTATAGAAGCAGGCACACAACATTGCAGGTGGGCAACAAGCACATATGTACAACACGCCTACCTGAGTCTGAATTGTTTTGTTTCCAGCTGCTTCCCCATTTTAACCTAAGTGTGCCACATATTGCATTTATCTTCATGAGTTATTTTCAGTTCTCCTGGAATGTTTCAATGAGAAGATCCCCAGAACAGAGCAGTAACAGCTCAGTACCTTTTTCTATCAGAGATACTAACAAATGACATGCAAATTCTCACCCTCCAGACTGGCAAGCTGAAGCGGTATTACACAGACCTTGAGGCCTTTGCAATGGTAACTGCTGCTCTTTGCCACGATATTGACCACAGAGGAACCAACAACCTCTACCAAATGAAGTAAGCACTTTCCTGCTACTTCAAACCATTTACTGTTGCTCTCGTGTGAAGTGGGATCAGCCTGTGATCACACCAAACTCCAGAACAGCTGTTTTATACACTGCAACATTTTTTTGCAAATAACTTCACTTTTCAGGTTACTACAGCACTTGAAATCTTGCAGTGCTCTCTGGGGCTTTCTTTGGCTCACAGCAAACCTCCTTTGGTTAAAGCCACGCTCTACATTACTGTTACAGGGTGGAACATGTGCAGGACAGGCATTTAGTAGCCTCAGCATCATAGAAGACTCAGGATGCCATTGGGAGGAACCCAGCCATTAGAGGCCCAGAGGTGTCTATGGAAAACCCACCATGCATGGCACTGCCCTCACCACCTGCATAAACAAAGCACCCACGAGTACGAGGGTGCTGTTCCCAGTAGGTGGTGACCAGCTACAAAAGAACAGCTGCGTAATTTCATGACCAGTAGAGCCTTTGTTGCTCTGATGCTCAGTAGTGTCAGATCACAGCTCTTCTGCAGTGCTTGCTGGCTGTACTGTCTTACTGTCGTCTGGAGCTTTGGGATTTGTAAGTGAAGGTGGAGGGGTTTTTTGCATAGAAGAGCGTCTTGTTTGTCAGGTAGGAAAGTTCCCAAGGACTGCTGTTTCTTCTGTTCCTGTTACTAGATATGAACGTGTAGCTATTCAGGAGTTAAACAAGCTTACTGTGCTGGGTAATAACAGCCCAGTCATAAACAACATTTTTGTGCAATCTATAGTGGAAGACTATTTTATACGTCATCCAAATAGTCATAAGCAGTGTTATAAAACTCTTCTACCAGACTGAACTCATTAGCTATTAAAGTATTACTCTTAAGCCTTTTTAGAATGAGTTGAACTTTTGTGTGTGACAAAATTAAAAATAAAATGGGACACTTCTTTTCTTTTTTTAAGTAAGTGTTGTGGTAACATCTTTAATTTTTCATTTGCGCAACCAGATCTCAAAATCCTTTAGCTAAACTTCATGGATCCTCCATTTTAGAGAGACATCACTTGGAATTTGGAAAATTCTTGCTCTCTGAAGAGGTTGGTAATAAACCGTAATGCAGGGACATGAATAATTTACTTTCTGGGAAGATTTTTCAGCAACAGAGCTGACAGCTTAGCACAAGACCTTTCTCTGGTTGGGATATCCCAACTCTGAAGTTGCTTCACTTCGCAAGTACTAGGTGCTCACCCAGGACCAAAATGCACAGGCTCCTAAACGCACGATTTGGTTTCTTCAGAACCCATATTGTTACCCCCATGTAAATATGTTAAACACAGGATTGTCCTCCTGTAGCACCACTGGCAGGGCCAAGGCTAACAGACTCCCCCAGCTAACTTCTCATTTCAGGAAAGCTTGCAGTGGGACCAGGGCACACGGTTTGGGCACATGCTGTGTAACAAGCTTCAGGACACTGACCCTGTTCAGTGAATAAAACGGGAGACTAGGCATCAGCTACAGTGAACAGGGCTCACAACCCTTGCACCTTAGAGGAGCAAGCTGAAGCTATTAAAGATACGTATTAAAAAAAGCAAGCACATTTGAGAAAGGGAGATGGTCAGGAACTCACAACACCACAATGCCTGGATTTTGCAGCTCCCTTTTGTTTGCTTTTCAGTCGCTGAATATATGTCAGAACCTCAACCGCAGACAGCATGAGCACATGATTCACCTCATGGATATTGCCATTATAGCCACAGACCTGGCGCTCTACTTCAAGTAAGTTGGTCACATCCACATCTATTTTACAAAGGCAAAAAGTGATGTTTTGTTCTGAGAACCCCTCATGCAGAAATCCTATTCACTGCCTCTAATACTGACATGAGGGCTGGTGGGGAGAACTCAAACTGCTCAAAAAAACTTTGGACTTTTACTCATTATATCAAATACATGACATTTTAAGCCTCAATTTCCATCAAGGCAGTGCTGTATGATCCTGTAACAGAAAGAGATGTCTGTTGGTTCAAATAGTCCTTGCTAGCACTTCATCACTAAAGATACTCATAAATGATGAATGGCTTGGCGAGGGCTGCATTATCAGCACGCACTGGCTTCCTGGGACACACAGCTGGAATTCAACAATATATGACTTCCTAATTAGCAGGGAGCTTTCAACATGTGCTTTCAAAATGCAGTGTCAAGGCCAGAGACTGCTTCTGTGGTTTGCACTGAAGAATGATTGTGCAAAATATAAAGTCCACAAAAGAGGAATGTAAGGAAGGGTGCAATACCCAGTCCTCATACTCCAAAGGTAGGGTGGCTATATGTGAGCAGTTACCACCTCTTCCTTACCAGGTGCACACAAACCAGTCTTTGCCATCCTTGGTGCATGCAAACAAAGGCTTGGTTGAGATCAGACCGAGGCAAAATGATGCACATAGAACATATATGCAAGCTGCTTTATGGATCTGGCCTAAATGTCTTCTCTGCTAGCAATGAAAAAGCAGGTTTTTCCAAATTTCACACCACTCAAAATATGGGTGTGTTGTGTATAAACCTCTCCCCAGAATTTGATGTATATATTTAGATATATAAATAAGGTTAGCAAGGTCAGACTATGCAGGTAAAACCAGGTAGTTTCACAAAGCCAGCTCTAGGTTTCTACAGGTTGCTTAACATTCAGGGAAAAAGCCTTCTTGCACTACCAACAAAGGTGGAAGCTGACATAACTTGCAGTATCTCATACTTTCAAGTTCTTACTCATGACTGACCACTACACTAATTTTTAAGACATTTATAATAGTTTTCCCTACTTAAGAGAAGCAGGTGATGGTGGTCGATTTGTTGGGGGCCTCCTTGAGGACCTAAATGCTAGGACAGCAGCTACTGGAAACCCTTCCATAAGGGTTATCAATGCCAGGCTCAGCTATCTTTTTTCAACATGTTTGTTTCCTTGTTTGGGGGCTTTTCCTATTTATTTTTTTCCCCTCCTCAAAGAAAGAGAACAATGTTTCAGAAGATTGTTGATGAGTCCAAGACATATGATAGCACGACTGCCTGGACTGAATACCTGTCTCTGGAGACAACAAAGAAAGAGGTTGTCATGTGAGTAATCAGCTCTGAAAAGGTTAGTAATGCAGTCAGCCAGTGAGAGAGCTCCAGAACATGCCTTGTGCTGCACTTATTGCAATCAGCACCTGATACATTACTGTCTGCTCAAATCTGATTTTCTGGAGAAACAGGGGAAAATAGTGACTGGATTTGGAGTGTCCTTCTGGTCGTATACTCCTAATGAGATGCAGAATCCCTCCTGGCCATATACCAGACCACCCTGCAGGCCACAAGCAGGGGCAGGCTGCAATGGCAGATGCATGGGAATCCAGCACATTAGCAGTTCTTCCCAGTGGCAACCAGTCTGAGTTGCACAATGCTGCTGTTTGATGAAAATGCTTTGCTCTGGTGACTAAGTGCACTCACAGCCTCAGTCTGCACTGCTACACCTCCATGTGGGAGACAAAGATACTACTCCACACTCAAGATGTTCAGCCCAGTAAATTATTAAAGCAGCAAATATCTTAGTGCCAGAAGCAAGCAGTTCCCTAGCATAAATCCATGTTAGTCAAGAGAGTAATCCTTGATGAGCATCCCAGTGAGAGCCAAGGCTGTTCCAGCAACCCATTTTTCTTTCTCACTTTATCTATCTTTATCACTTTATCTACCTTTATGACTTTATTTATCACATTTTCTATCTTTATAATTTCAGCAGGGACCTCTGCTACTTAGGGGAGTATTAGAGCATGAGCATCCTGAGCCTGCAAGAGATAGGGTGCAGACTTAGAGAATAAACTTATTTCTTTTCTGGTTTTAGGGCCATGATGATGACTGCCTGTGATTTGTCAGCAATCACAAAGCCTTGGGAAGTCCAGAGTAAGGTCAGATACTAGATATACTGTTAGATTTCTCTAGCTTACACTTCAAAGTAATGCAATAAGCTGCCTAGAAGCTGAATCAAAGCCTCCTACCAAAACTACCAAAGGGACTTGAGAATAACTATGATTTTGATGCTAAATCAATCTTTAAGATTGCACTTGTGAGTTCTTTAGAAAATTCATGTTCACCAGAGAAGAAAATAACCCCCCAAAATGTTTAGCTTCTTGAGCTACAGTGAGGGGTTTTGCATGTAACATATGGGTGAAGGTTTGGTTTTTTTTTTACAGCTATACTTGCTGTCTGCTCAGTTGTTTGGTTTCCTTTAGAAGTTCCCTCCTGAACGGTACTTCATTAAGCTGTCATTAAGTTTTAAAGGAGGATAAAAGAAATAAAACCCACCTTCCTGTTGGGCGTAGAGAAAGGACAACTGAGAAAATCATAACAGGCCGCCACAACTGTGATCAAGAGGCAAATCCTGGAGGGGGACACATTGCAAATCTTTCTTAATAGATGAGCAGTACTAATAAGCTTCAGTGCAATAAGGCTGTTGAGCTGACACTACACGGGTGCAAACCCATGGTCACTGCGATACTTCTGAGGAGTAAGTTTGTGGCTGGGCTTGGACAGAAAGAGACAGAGGGGCTAAAAGTGAGATTTGCCACATGTTAGAGACCTGAAGCACATCAAGTTATAAGGCCAAAGTCAATGCTAACTTTTTCTCTCCTTGGCAACGTAGGTAGCTCTGCTGGTAGCAGCTGAATTCTGGGAGCAAGGAGACTTAGAAATAAGCGTCCTTCAGCAACAGCCTATTGTAAGTACCATGGGAGACCCAGAAGGTTCAGCTCAGACAGCAAGTCTCAGCAGAGACTTACTACAAGCAACACTGCTCTCAGAGCCCTGTGAGTTTTCTGAAATCACCATGCCTGCCAAAAGGCACTGTAAAAGCAGGTATTCAGCTAGGGAAGATGCTCTGTGACAGAGCCTCTTGTGCAGTTCTCGATACAGTTAGATTGGTCACAGTGGCTGTGAACCAGCAGGGAGTGACCCTTCCCCTTGAGACGTTGCAGTGATCCCTTGCAGAAAAAAGGAAAATGGAATACATATATCACAGAGGAAAGAAGGAGTTCTATTAAAAAGAAAAACAACAAACACAAACTTTGTAGAGTCCAGAAGTTATCTCTGGTAATTAGAAATACGTTGTTACTTAGCATATATTTTTTTCTGCTATAATAACAAATACTTAAATTGGCATTGAAAGTGCCAAAAGTCTTCATAACTAACATAACAGTCTAACATAAGCCTTTTCTCAGGTATATGGTTGAGAGGCACAAGGGAAAAGCATTTTGTCCTCCTCCCAATACAAACAGAGACCTGTCTGAAATAGCTGCTGACTGCTCTGCAGCAGAGGAAGTGAGCTGTGATAGAAGGCCTTTACAGATGGCATGGCATAACTGCCAGGTTGACACAAGAAGGCACTTTCAGGGAGAAAATAGAAGTGTCTGTTTCAATGAGGTGTCTCATACAATATGGCAAACTTGTGTCCTTCCACAGCCCATGATGGACCGGAGGAAAGCCGCTGAGCTTCCAAAGCTTCAAGTGGGTTTTATCGACTTTGTGTGCGCATTTGTCTATAAGGTAAGCAACACACCCTTGCACACCCTATCCTTTCCAACAGGGGTTCAAATCCTAGGTGAGTGACTCCTGGTGCAGCAACACCACTCATGGGGAGAGGGGCAGGTACAGGACCCAACACCTGCCCCTCCCTGGAGCACTGTATCTTGATCCCTCTTTGTGCCCTTGGTACTTTAGCTGCATGAGCCAGCCCAGGAGGTGAGGTGCTGGGGTTTTCCTGGGGTAAGATGGACAAGCACTGCCTCTGCGCTGCATTGTGCTGATGGGTACGTTTTGGTTAGGAATTTTCCCGTTTCCATGAGGAAATTCAGCCTATGCTTGATGGGCTGCTGAACAACAGAAATGAGTGGAAGACCCGTGCTGATGAGTATGATGAAAAAATGAAAGCTCTGGAGGAAGAGAAGAAAAAAGAGGAGGAGAAGATGGCTGCAAATAAAGGTCAGAAACAATACATAGTTTTTCATTCCAAACTCAAAAACATACTTATGCAATACTCTCCCAGATCTGCAGCAAACTCTGCCAAGAAGGTAAAGAGTCAGATGCCCAGAACAAGTTTCCCCAGTCTTTCTCCATCAGCAAGGTTGAAGACACCTTATCTTCAAACGAGACACCATGACAGGCTGTGAAAAAGGCCACCTGCCCAAATGCCCAGGAGATAGTGCCTGAGAAACCAGTGAGACTACATTCAGCATGAGCACTCACGCAGCTGGGAGACATCCAATTGTATACAGAGTCTGTGGCTGATGTGCTGTCCCACACAGCAGGTCATGAAGCAGAAGGAGTTAAAAAAACCTAACACTCATTGGGAGAACACTGAGGAATGGAAATTCATCCCATTTCTAGCCCAGATTACGTACTTCCTAGAAGCAAGCAGTAATAGTGTAGCAATTCATTTTGGTTGAATCCTTTTTTTTCCTTCTGTGGGCTCAGCCTCTGTAGCACTGAAATCCATCAGCTGCAGTTGGCACTGGGTGAAAGCTTGTTTGGTAGCATGAGGATTTGTTTGATTCTCAGAGAGGTGGGAGCAGAAGGCTCTCCTAGCCTCTCCCAAGTGCTTAATCAAACATCCATCACACCTTAGTGCCTTCACAGAGACAGCACCTGAAATCTGCTTTTGTTCCAGACTGGATCAAAATCCCAAACAGCCCATGGAGTGGGCATTCCTCACATGACACAGTTTAGGAATCATTAGAGCAGTCTGGATATCTGCTCTCAGTTTAATTAATAGTAATTAACATAAAAGATTAAAAGTAAGTGCTTTAGCTAGGATTTGGAGAATTTTTGAAGAATCGTTTCCTAAGTAATCAGTATTTAAGCGAGGAAGGTTTCTACTAACTCTAAAATGTTCTTTCCAAAGCAGCCTTACGTGTATGACTAGTTTGCACAGCAGACAGCTCTTGATATGGGTACTATACGTATAACCTACATTGATCACTGAATAACTTAAAAGTGCTAAAATACTTCTGTAATGGCTGAGAAGTACATTTATGACTGTACCTCTGTGTTTCTTTTTATACCACAGATGGAATAACCTGCAACGGGGGAACAGCTCCAGCTTCCAAAACCTGTAGCATACTTTAGATGTATTACCAATGCAATATATGCCACCCAAAATGAGAATGCCCATGCTTTAAATATATATATATATACATATATATATATATATAAAATGGCATACAGATACATTCCTGGTTGGACTGTTCTGCTACTTTGATTAGGCTTATGACCCATCAGGGAAGAGCTAGATCTCATTTGCCTTAACTGCATCTCTTCCTGATGATAAGGAGCCAATTCTGGCCTGTCTTTTGCTCCATTTAATGCACCTGATGTCAGATGGCATATGGCAAGTCAGAACAACATTTGGCCAAATAAATCAGGTTGCGTGACTATGGAAGAGCATTTCTCCTGTACAGAAACACTTCTTACACAAAGCAGATGAGGTCAGTTTAATTCATATTTTGCTCTATACAACACTATGTGATTGTCAATGCATGGAACTATAGCTTGCAGAGTAGAAAAACTGAAAAGGAGCCAAATTCATCATATCTAAGCCTGTATCTGTTAGGATATAATAAAGAAATCTGTAGGTAGAGGTAAAGCATGAAAAATGACCCTAGTAAACCTCTGAACTTCTCTAAAAAGTTATAATTCCATGTAAATCAAGGAAACACAGTGATAACAGTTCTACACCTCGTTCAATAATTTGCATAGGTTGCTGCTTTAAAGCACGGAGGCATTCGTGCAAGACCCAATAGCTGCCATCTTCACAAGCAAGATGCATACTCTGCGCTAACCAAGGCTTTGCTCTGGCACATGATTGTAAGAAGACAGTGTTACTATTACCTATTTCAGTTAATCAAGCAACCTGAATCATGGCATCTCCTAAATTTGTTCTGTTTTGCCTCATAATGCCAATGTTATTTGACACAGTTCTCTTCTGAGCAGTACTAACCCTCCTTCCTTTCCTCCTCCTGTTCTGAGGTATCTTGGTTTTAGATTTCTCTCGACTCTGAAAAACTGATGACTTGTATTCTTTTATTTGAGATAAAAGCTAGGTTTCATATTTATCCATGCAACCATATTAGAACATTTAATTATGTTCTTGTAGCAGTACAGAAACCCTTCTCTGCTCCTCTCTCTATCTTTTTTTTTTTGTTTGGAGATCTGTTTTGCTGGGGATTTTCTTCTTCTTCAATTACTCCTGCTACCTTCAGTGCTTTCATCCTTCAGTATCTTGTTTTGCATTGCAAAAATACAGCAAATAAAAGGAAGACTAGAACCATGGGTGTACCTGGTGATGATTTATCTGTGTCTCTGTACACTAAGTAAGTGTAATAGAATCATAGAATAGCCTGGGCTGGAAGGGACCTTCAAAGGTCATCTGGTCCAAACCCCCACAATGAGCAGGGACATTTTCAACTAGATCAGGTTGCCCAGAACTACATCCATTCTGGCCTTGAATGTCTCCAGGGATGGGACATCCACCACCTCTCTGGGAAACCTGTGACAGTATTTTACCACCCTCATTGTAAAAAAATTCTTCCTCCTGACCAGCCTGATTCTCCCCTCTTTTAGTTTAAAACCGTTAATCCTCTACGGCTACGCAGAAATTCCATGAGCAGCAAGTTGCCTCTCAGGAAAATGCAGAAACCTGTCCACCTGCATGAAAGCTAAATAAGCCACTAGTAGTGACTTCATGTTGTATGCCTCAGTTTCATTGAGAACCACGTAGGAGACTTGCGTACCAAGTCAAACAAGTCTTTTTTTTCTTTTATTTTTTTTTTCGGTGGGAAAAATGCCACAAGGTTATCATGTTGCTGAGTGGCGAGCAGTGGGCTTTCAAAAAATGACCACAAGCCACTGTACACTTAAGTGTTGAGAAAAGCTCCTTATGTCCTCAAAGATTTACAGGAAATAAAGCTGGGAGGCTGGGGTCTGTCCTGGGCTAAGATGGACGAGCACTGCATCTGCACTGCATTGCACTAATAGATGTGTTTTGGTTAGGAATTCTCCCATTTCCACGAGGAAATTCAGCCTATGCTTGGTGGGCTGCTGTCACTCATGTGTCTGTGGGAAGCCACATACAGCAAAGGGCAGTAAGGGAAATAGAAAGCCCTTTCATTTCCCTTTTATTTTCCTTTGCACTATATCCATTTCTGATGGGATGCTGTCTGTAGGCAAAATCTTTCCCCTGCAGCTTAATCTCAGGGGCTGCAGAGTTCTTGCCTGTCTCCATAGAACTTGCATCCCTAGTGGACAGTCATTGCTAACTTTGACAGAACAACCTGTGAGCAGAGACAGAAGTGACCCCTGCAGGTCATAGGCAAGCAGCATGTCTGCACTGGGGGAGCTGAGAGGAGTTGCAGGGTAGGGTGGAAGGGCTGGTGAGACAGTCTAAAGCTGCAGTTTGAGATTACCCAACAGCAAAGTGTCAGTCATCCATGGTACCATGGGAACCCTCAGCTCCCAGACCGGCTCACGCAGGGAAAACACTAAAGGAACAATGCAGTGCTCAGAAGAGGCAGCTGGTGGGAGGAAACCCTTCCCTTCCCCCTACCTGAGGAGATGCTGTGATGAGATGCTTCATCTGCTGTTCCTGCTATCTTCTCATCTGGCAAACAGGCCATATCCAGCCACAGTATGTACAGCCCTGAGCTCCAGGCAGCTTGTCCTTCCCTTTTGCCCTTCACTGTGGCTCACTCCCACTGCCTAACACACACTGAGTGTCTGAGGGGAACACTGACTTTTATTTCAGTATACATCAGGGAATTGAACTTTTTTTTTCCTTTTCAAAATGGTATCACCTAATGACATAGCCACTTTGCCAGAAGACTGGGATCAGTGTCCTTTTCAGCCAGCAATCCCTTACTAGTATGTGTTACTGTGTCTTTTTGCATCATCAGAACCATACCACTGGAAGTTTGTTTCCCACTGGAGGTAGGTCAGATGCAGGTGAAATCTGGCAAGTTTCCTACCCACAGTGCTCCCCTTGACAGCTGGCTGCCAGGAATTATTGGCCAAAGAAAAGGGAAGGGGTAAGAAATACATTTTTGCAGTCAGTATTTCCCCAGGCCTGAGAGAAAAGTGATGTCATTGCAAGACAATTTCAGGAGGGATCCATTGACCAGACAGCTCCCGGATGAGTGTGGTAAGAGTGATTCAGCTCCACTTCTGGGATATTTGCCTGTACCCCAGGGCAGTGTTTTCACTTCTGGCTTGATGCAGTTCCCAACTCCAGTGAGAAACACAAGGGGCCTGCTTTGTAAGTGCCTCACTGAAGGAGGTAAGGCATCCAGAATTCCATTCTGGGCTTTGAAGGGAGGGATAGGGAAATGAATATCCCTGTGAGACTGGGAGGGGTTTCTCACATAGGAATTCAGAAATGGAGAGCAGATTTTCCCTCCATTGCCTGAGTGAGAAGCTGCCAAGAGATTTTTAGTGCTACAGCTTGCCCATCATATCTGGTCCTAGATGGAAGGGGTAGGACAAGCTAACTCAAGACAAGACCTCTTTGCTCTGCTACTGAAAAGAATGTGGATGTTCTTCAGCTGTTCAGTCTGCTGAAGTCCAGCCTGCTCCCCCACCTGCCCAAATGTATTAAACTCTGTCTTTTCTGATCACAAACATTACCTACTAGTTATAGGCATAGTGACTAGCTGTTGCTGGAGGAATATAACATGGTGTTTCCGCCACAGCAACGGCCTGTTTGTGACAAAAGTTTCCTATCATATTCTGTAATTATTTCTGCTGCTGTTCTGTGCAACTCACTCAAATACCAACTGAAGCATTTTAAGTACTTTATTGAGAGAACGGCATATAGAGTCCACCAACCACTGCACAGTTCAGAGCCTAGCCATATATTTCCATATGTGAAATTAGGATCCAATCTTCTGTTCATTTCAATATGGAATCTTCGCTTGCTAGAAGGGAAGAAAAAACAAAGACAGTTAGGACTACTAGTCAGTCCCATGCAGTACTAAAATAGGCAAAACATTAGTGAGATCAAAAGCTACCTTTAGTGTGACATTTCTTTCTAGCCAGTTTTTATGATTCCCGCTTCTGCTTATTCAACAGAAGTGTATTTGGGGTAAAATACCTTTTTTTACTTACTCATTAGTAAATTACTGTTTTCTGAACTGATAATTCAAATTAAGCCCAGAAAAAGCTATCATTATGGATATGTCCAGTTATCCATCTTTAAAGAACAATCTCCAACAACTGCATTGCACTGAATGAAGTTATAACAATTGCTTTTATAACAGGAAAACTACACAAAAACCACTGTTGGGAAAGCAGACTGGTCATCTGTGTGCCACTTTTAAACAAACATTCTAAAGAAATAATAACAGAATTCCATTATTAAGTGAAGTAGCAACACTGTAGTACAGCCTCTATCCCCGAAAATATACAAAAGTTTCAGCTAATCTAGAAAATACCCACAGGCCCATTTATTTACTCCATGAATAACAGAGACTATATATTTAAGATGGTAAAAAAAGCTGTGCAAATAGCTTCTAGTAAGTGATAAAATTCATCAATTTGCCTATTTGATTACACGTATGTGTGGCTAATTTAGTTTTACAGGGGTTTGTTCAACATTAGTCTTGCTTAGGACAATACGAATGCCACTATTTCCCATGGAAACAGTTACTAAGCGTGTAGCTTGAGTTACTGATCCATTTCTTAAAAGTTCTGGACTGTATGTCCACTAAAGAAAAAAAAGGTGAATTCAAGCCGGACAGCACACTCCTCTGTATGGCATCGGGAGAAATCCTGTCAGAAATGCACAGATAAATAAACAATTCTAACAACAAGAGAAAGCATGCTGCAGTAGGAATGCTATAGGACAGAAGGGAATGAGAAAGAAGCAGCAGTATTAGTCCCAGTAAATCACCTCCAGTATATGCTCTTCACGTAAAATATAACAAATAAAGCTGACCTCTAACACTACACCAGTGATACCACTTTAAAGTTTGAGTTGAAATTTCAAGCAGTTGCCTATAACTTCTGGTTTAGGTAATCAGTCACACTTGTAAGACTTCTTCACTGCATGGAGTAAAGGGATCACGGGTTTGCTGCATCCAGCTGAATAACAGACATCTGAGTAACGTTAATATGCAGTTTCATGTACTTCTCACAAAATAACCGGCACAGCTTTTAGAGGTTTGTTTTCTCAGTGGAAATCCAGACTGCCATTTAATACACCCCATTTGGTTGCAAAAGTGTTTTCAACTCTACCAAAGCTTGCGTTCAGTAGAGCCTGTCAAACAGCAGCACTATTTACCCTTCACACAGCCCTAACCGCTTTTCCATGGAATCACAGGGGTGTGCAGCCCCCTGGCTGTAAGCCTGAATTTCTCTTAAAAACGCTGCATTAAGATGTCAGTCCACTTGCAAGCCAGGGTACACAGTTTGGTATGGGATGTGCGAATTAAACTGAGGGACTACCTTCTGCAAGCTCTCTCGCGATCCGCTCAAGTTCTTCACGTTTCTTTTTCTCTTCAGCCTCTATTCTTCTTTCTTCTTCAGCAATAGGCTTTAGATAGTCTGTCATTAACACACGCACTTTAAAACACAGTTTCTAGGAGCCGGCACAAAGCTCTGCACCTGCTAGCTCACTCAAAAAGGACATAAAACCACCTTCGCTGTCACGAAGGCACAATTTACATGGATCTGTCACTTCACACCGGTCAGAGCCCGGCCCCAAGGGCCGCCTCGCAGGGCCCTACCAGGTCCCCCTGTAGTGGAGCGGGGAAATGGCGGCCGTGCCCGCCTCAAGGTGCCCTTTGGGTCCCGAGCGGGGAAGGGGGAAAGGCCGCCCGCGACGCGCACTCACCGTATCGCTTCTTGCCGTAGATCATCCCCACCAGCAGGGCCGAGTACCGGGTGAACTGCGGGAGGCACAGACAAGGACGCGCCCTTGGCTCAGCTCGCACCACTAGGCCCAGCTCGCCGCCCCCCGCCCAGCCCGCCTCAGCCCGGCCCGTTGAGGCCAGAGGTCACCTCCCGGCCCCGGAGCTCAGAGGGACGCCCACACGGCACCGCGGGAACCGCCTGCCACCCTCACCTTGATGAGCGGAGAGACCTGCACCGGCGGGATCATCCTGGCGGCGGTTGTGGTGGCGGCGGCGGCGGGAAGTGACGCCTGCGGAGCTGAGGAGTGGGCGGGAAGCGTGCAGAGCTCGGCCCAACTCGGGGCGGAGCAGAGCTTCTGCTACGGAAGCCGTTAGAGCCGTTCGTGTTCCGTCCGCCCGGTGCCGGGTTTTGTGTCTGGTCGCGTGTTACCCAGGAGCCGTTAGGTCGCAAAATGAGCCGTGCGCCTTCCTCCGCGACAGAAAATGGGGCAGGCGAGAGCGTTTTCTCTTCCTTGGAGCCGCGCCCGAGGAATCCGGTTGAGTTTCGTGCTCTAGTAAAATCAGGGAATTGAACCTTCGGTCGTTAGTGACATAGTTTTAAATCGCTTGCGTAAAGTTAAGCGTACGCACCGAATGGGCCAGAAGGTAGTGAACTCCCGGCCCATGGTGTTCTCTGTTAATCAAGACACGGATAATAGAAGTTCTGCTAAAAGAAGCCTGACATGTTTCTCTCTTCAGGGAGCCTGGAGGCAGGTTCTCGGTACGCCGTCCATTTGTAGTATCACGAGGTTTTTTAGTTACTGTTTTATGTCCTGTGCCGGTAAGGCCTGAGAGTGGGTGGAATGTATGTAACCTATTGCTTCTGGGCTTTGGTGTTGAATTTTTTATTTTTTTGTTTACTTTCAGTGGCAAGAACTCAAGACACTTTGAGCATTACAAATGAGAGGTCGCTGCTAGATGGTTATCACTTCAGTTCCACGCACTGGCGTCAGCTTGTTAATGCCAAAGTAGTTTACCGTGAAGCTCAACACCAAGTCAGTCCCAAACCACTGAGGTTACTAACAGCACAGTGATTGCCTGTTCAGCCAGCTGACAGTTTCAAAATCTGTAAATACCCAACAGTGGAATGATTTTAATTAAGTGCATTTCAGGGTTACTGGTGGAACCTTATACATTCAAAATACCAAGATGCTCCATTTTTTTAATGATTTTGAGCAATTAATTGAACGACATCTCTATGCTGGATGTTAAAACAGAAAGCACTAAAGCTCTGAGAAAAAAAAAAAAAATCACTACTGCTCTTCATTTCCTACAATACAGATATTCTGGTCTTCCCTAGTGACACAGCAGGCAAGTTGGACTACGAGTCATGATACTACCCCATCGCATATGGAGAAGAAAAGGAGGAGCACATGGTGCCATGTAGTTACCCGTGATAAGATCTCAAATGATAAACATTAAGAGAGAGCTGTGCATTTTCTTCTCATCACAAGAGCATTTGTCTGTGCCACATTCCATGGTAACAAATAAGTTATGTGATGCTGTCCCAAGTAACCTCACAGGTTACGAGGCTGAAGTCTGCAAAGTTCCTATGGTGAATTTAAGCTTTGCACACTGTCAAGTACTCTCACACTGAAAAATGAAACTAAGCAAGTCCAAAATTCCTGGTGACGTGAGTTTATTTTACTGAAAAATCCGATTGCAGGAGCTGCTCATGGTTTATCAGATGCCAAACAACAGCTTTGACTATGTCTGCTTCAAACTTACATGGAAATTTGAGTCATCAGAAGAAACAGCTTCCTGGTTAGTTGTAAAAGAATTACTTGCAGTAACTAGTTGTTTTCAAGTTACATGCAAAAAGTCGTAAAGCATATGCAGTGTTCATTGCGATTAAACACAAATCCTGTCTTTGCAAAGAACTACAGCTATGACTGTTACTCTTCTAAAGTAAATTAAGAGCTGTCTACACTCATCATTATTCTGAAGGCTTCATACTGAAAGTGCATCCCTAAGCAGTCTTTAATAGAATTTTTCTGCTAGCACTATTTGTATGCAAGGCAAAGATGACAATGCTACAAGTGATTGTTACCATCTTTTAATGTCTCTAATGGATTAATCTTGAACTTGAATCCATTAACGAGGCTAACTGGCCTGAACAAACGAAACAGCTGTCATTATGGGATCACGGTTTTGAGCAGAGAGACAGCAGGCTTTTCAAATACCCGCCCATGCACTGTCGTAGTTTGTCCAACGTGACCTATTTGGTTTATGAGGCAGTTGTTCCTGACTGGCAGTACCAACACCACAGGCAAAAATTTCCGTGTCATTAGAAGGGAAGTTTTACTGCAACATTTTACTATAATTTTACTTGTTTTCAGGATATTTAATTAGAACTATTATTCTGGCAAAGAAGGCCAGCAGTCTCCTGGACTTAGGAACCTAAGTGCCCTTGACTGGCAGGTCAAGGGAGGTGGGTGATGAGAGTATATACAGTGTGCAGTGTCCAGTTCTGCCCTCCCCAGTGTAGGAGAGGCATGGACATTCTAAAATGAGTCCATCAAAGGGCAGCGGAGGAGATGCAGGGACTAGAGAGTCTCTCATGCAAGAAGAGACTGAGAGAGCTAGGACTATGCAGCCTACAGGAGAAGGATAGGGGGGTTCTCATAAATGTTTTGAATACCTGATCGGTAGGAGGAAAGACTGAGACACTCTTCTCCTTGGTGCCCAGAGATGGGATGAGATCAACGGACTCAAACTGAAATACAACAAATTCCTTTTAAATGGAAGAAAAATGTACCCTTTTTTAAACTGTAGGGGCAACTGGACATTCAAACAGGTTGACCTGCTGAGTGGTTCTGATGTCTCCATCTGTACAGATGTTCAAAGTCTGACCGGGTAAAGTCCTAAGCAACCAGCTTGAGCTGAGGCTGTTTTAAATACAAAGGTTGGACTAGGCAGTCTCCACGGGTCCCTTCCAACCTCATATATTCTGTGATTTTGGGGATTATTATCATTGTGTTTAATTTTTCTAGAGATGAAAACCTGTGGTCATTAGTGATTATGTAAAGAGCAGCTATAGTTAGATTGGGAATGTTCTTCCTACCTGAGAATCACGCAATTCAAATTAATGTCTCGTTCTGAAATGCAGTTTGTTTCTCCAGAACTTCCCAAAACTGTTGGAGTAATCCTAAATCAGTTCTGTTTATACAAAACGTCAGGTCTAAGTTTGCCTTCAAGTTTAGGTTCTCATATATCAGTAAATTGATTTGAATAATGGTATCTTGACTACAGGCAAATAATCCAGTTAGCCAATACAGTAGTATTTATACACAGCAATTAGCTACTCTTCAAAGCATACTTGTAATGAAGCTCCACAGTCAGATTCAGTTTCAGGTCTTGTTTTCTTCAAGTACCAACACGATTAGAAGCAGCGTTTCCTTACATCACATTACAAGCTTTAGGGTGTTTCATAGAAAATCACAATGATTGAGATTGGAAGGGACCTTGATGATTTTGAATGGGAAAAAAAAATATGTCTGACATACTTCTAACTGTAAACATCGGATTTCAGTTTCACTTGCAGAACAGAAATAAAGGGCTAGAAGATTTGATTTTTTCACTGATGAAAATTTATTACAAATACACATACTCACTGCTTATTATGTGCCTGCTGCACATTAGAAACAAAACCATATAGAACCAAAAGTGCTTTTATTAAATACCAGAAAAACACTGCGATACAAATGCAATGCAAAATCCTCCCAAAAGTCATTTTACCTCAGACAGGTATAAACTTCCTTGGATATCTGAACATACTCTCTCACAAGAAGTATGTAATACTAACAATTACATATTGGTATCAGGGTTCTTCAGACCAAAAGCGTAAGTGCTTTCAAGACTGATCTCAACTGAAGTGAAATACCAGAATTTGTCTTCACTAACAATTACTCCAGACATAGTTTGCTACAGTATTTTTAATTATTTCTTTTTTAAAGGAACAACAAAATCCCTCAAATGCCTTTAAATACGGCATTAAAATTGTCAGGCACTAAGTTCAAGATACAAACTACAGGCTCTGCCCAAAAGAAATGTAAAGGCTTCCAGGGCAGCCAGAGGCTAGATGACTTTGTCCATTCCTTCTGTACAACCCTCTGCAGCGTAACTTTTGGTAGGCATAAAGCTTAATAAACTGAACATAAGTGTAGAAAAACTTCAACATGCCATGGACTGGAACCTTTACAGGGATAGTTTTTTTTGCTGTCTTGCTTAGCAAGACTCAGAAATTTGTGCGATCCCCTAGTTAGCTTCTACTTAGGGAAAAACTCCTTACCTGATGGGGAACTCTTATCTGTGTCAGGAAAGTCACACACTCTCTCTGAATATGACATAATGCCATCAGAATGGATGGAAAGATGTTCTCTCAATATGAAAACAGACACAAAGAACCTGAGAAATCCAAATCTTTCATTTCAGATGAGCAACTGCTTCAGAACTGAAAATAAATTTACCTCTAGTCCTCTTTGAATCACCTCCCTGGGAGATACTAAATCTGGTTCAAACCTTGGATACATAACCACATGCATCCTCACATGTTAAATGCATCATTTTTTTTTTTTTTTCTTTTAGAAGAGCAGATATGCCTGAAGAACTTGTGGTCAGCTAGCCTTGAAGACTGCACATGGTCACAATTGCGACTCCCATCTAAACCCATGCTCAGCACAACTCAAACACAAGTAGCTTTCAAAATGCCACCACAAGTTCTTGACTATGAAGAAGAGACATTGTAACCTTAAAAAAAAGGGTGACAAAAGGGGACAGACTAGCAATCTGTGTGCCATGATGCACTATCCAGAAACGCAGAGGTCTCCGTGCCTTTCAAGCCTTGCTCCCCATCTTACAGTAGCACAGCCAGCTTCTATACCTGTGTTTGGCTCCCACAGTTGCTGCCCTATATCAGAAAAAAAAGGACATTTTGCAGGGCATGTGTTTGTGCACTTCTTAATCAATCGTCACTGCAGTTACATATCAAGCAGCATTTTTTTCACAAGGGTAACTCTAAAGGAAAGGGAACATGCTTTTCTTTGTATCCCCTATTTACCCAATTATTTCAATTACAGGTTTTGGAGACAGGGTCTCACACATGACCAGCTAAAACTTAAATATGCCGCAGTTATGGCCAAGAACGCTTTAGTTTAGGTCAGTATAATCCAAACATGAAGATTATGTGAGTCAGAAGAACTGAAGTTAATATTCTAACTTCACATGCACTGCACAGAAATTCAGGACAGTGGTTCAGTAGGAGACAAACATGCCTCCTCTTCTTCTAACAATACAACCTTCCGTCTGGAGAGAGACATCATGGACCTTAGGACAGTTAAAGCAATTCTAACAAAAATGCGCAAGGCAAGAAAAGCAAATGGGATTACAATCTGCATAAGATGGAAAATTGCTGTGCTAAATTCACTTAACAAGCATGTTAGAAAGAAGACCCCAAGGCTGACACAAGGGTAGAGAGCCAGCTTGGCAAACATGAAGGCATGCTCCTTGCCACCATATCTAGCAAAAGGATGCAAAGTTTCCCTTTCATGGAGAAGGGCTGTAGTCCATATTGCAAACTGAAATATGCTGGCAAAGAAAGTGATAACACAGCTGACCTGAATGGCTTCTATTTCATTGTGAGACTTCTCTGCAAACTCACTGGTCAGCTGGTAAGCTAGTGGAAGCCCACCAATGAAGGCCAATGAAAGTATGTTAAGCAGTCCCATTAATCGTGTAGCTTTTGTTACATAAAGGAAAAGTGAGTGATGGACAAACCACAGGAGACCGATGGTTACAAATGAGCCAAAGTATGCAAGGTAGTTTGGCCCATATTCACTTAAAGCTTCAAGAAGGCTGCCGTGGAATTTCTCCTCAACTTCTCTGGGATCAGGGACATTGTCTTCACTGTGGAGAGAAAACTTACTTTACTTTGCATAGTACTGTTATAAAAACACATCTGGAGCAAAACTGAACTACACTGTTTACTTTGAGCAAGCAGAGAACAACAGGCATCCACTCTGTATTTCTCCAATTTGTGACTTAGAAACAGCATTTCAAATAACAGCTCTGCAAATAAATTAGATCTGAAAGGAAGTCCCAGTCTAAGTTGGCATTCCTTTAAGTTCATGTAGTAAAGTTGCCTCAGTGACTAAATATCTTTTTTTTTTTTTTTTTTATAAAAGCCTTTTATCTGAAAACATGACTAAGCAAAAGTGAAACTTTGCTCTTTAAGAGTGCCTACCCCAGGACACATTACATAGACTTACGATCACTACTGCTCAAATGCGGGCATTAGAATTATCTTTTCTTTGCGTTGTGTATTTTTCCAGAAAATCATACTCAAAGTAACCACTGCAGGTTTTAGAAGTCAAAGACAATGGAAATAATTTTATGTCCTCAAAAGTCAGTATTATATTTAATAACAGAAAGCGAAGAGGCAACACAAAGCGTTACCATATATCCAAAATGAGCAGGGTTGCTACAATAGCATATACTCCATCACTGAATCCTTCGACTCGTTCCTTACTTAGAGGCTCACTGAGGTAAAAAGTGAAGGTTTCTAAGCTATGATGTTCCTCCTGTTCATCTCTACGACCTGGAAACAAACACCAGACAAAATCAGACAGTATAAAAAGACAAAATCAGATAGTGTAAAATAGGTATTTAAACAACCTATTGTGACCTCCCTTTTTCTCTCCGCCTGCCAAAATCTTGCTGTAGAAAGAAGGCTGTCATACGTCCACACAGGTCAGTCACTCCATTTTTTTGGAGCTGTGCCTCTCCCTGAACTTAATGTTGCTTCGGGGCCCCAAAAGCCCTGTCCTTTAAAATGTATGGCAGACCATTTCCACCAAGTGAATAATGGCTCAAAAGCTGTAATTGGACCAAACATTTGAGCTAAACGAGTTGCAAAGCCCTAATAGCTGGAGGTCTTCTACTGCATGGGATTAAAAACTCGCTGGAAGATGTATTGGGACATCAAATAACCTTCTTTAAAATAAATCCAATCTTTGGACAAAAGGTGGATTCTGAACTGGCCAGCTAGCCGAGTTGCACCACTTCAGCAGTATGGACTGGATGAAGAAAAAACCTCCAGCTTCCAGAGGAATTAAAGAGAGAAACTGAATGAAAAGCAAGTATAACCACAACTCAGTCAACAGAGCACTAATTTAAGTTAGTTAGCCATACAGCAGGGTGAGACATACCTGATTGCAGACCACAGTGCCCCCATCATAATAGGCATAAGCATTGTTCCTCTGTGTTTATTCCCTGGCTCTGAGAGTCTGGCTTTAGCTGTTTCACAGCATTTTTGCCTAATATTGCTGCCACATGGGGGAGTCGAAGGAATGTTCCTAAATGCAGTGTAGGCAGTCGGACTTCTGCTGGGCTGAACAACAGCAGAAGCACAAAGGTGTTATTCTTCTGACTCAGTTTGGGAGTGCTAATTCAAAAGGCGTGGTCTGTTCAGTGTTATTCTGGTCAGTTTATATTGCTCTCAAAACGGGGCACTCCACTTTTTGGGTGAATAGGTTGCATGATACCACCTTTTCCTTTATTTTAGCACTGGCAACCTCAGCACGGTTCAAGAGCAGTTCTGGCTGCTGGTGTGGTTGTGCAATTGTTAGTGCTGACGCAAGAGGGCAGAAGAAACGTAAGCAAGGAGTGTGAGGGAAGGAAGCACTTTTTAAGATGACTTAAGCCATGTGTGAAGGCATAACTTTAGACCACAGCAGTTAGATTAATGAGATGCAACACCTTAAATAATTAATTGTCCTGAAAACATTTAATTTATAGGTACTCTTCTTGCCAGTTTGAAAATGTGGAACCATAAGGTACTGTGGGGAAGAAAGTGATAAAAGCATAGAGCTTGCTTCCTGTTTTCTTCAGTCTCCATTCTCCTTTTTTAGGACAAAAGGTTTAGATGGCCTGCAGCTGTCATTCATATACTTTTGTGTGTGTACATGCATGTGCATAGTCAGGGCAAACCAGACAACTTCTGCATTCAGAAATGCTCTTTGAATGTGTTGTGCCTTACACAAACCTAGTCATAAATTAAGGTAAATGAGGCAGCAAGAGAGAAACTGTCTGGATGAAGCAGACAGTTCAATAAACCCCAAATCACTATGTTCCCAGTCTGAAAATGGAAGTACAACTAAAACTACTTCATTTCAGGCTGTCTGGATAACATGTTGGCAACCTACTAATGTATCTGGACAAATATCCATGAATACTGTTACTCACCAACAATCTTAGTTTTACACCATGTAGTGAATCGAGTGAGATGTGGAAAAACGATTACGAGCCCAAGAAGTACATAAGACTATGGAGAGAAAGTGAATACAGTTTAAATTTTGTTATCAAAATATAAATTACCTTTCAAGTTTAGTATGAAACTGTTGCTCCCAATCTTCAGGTATTGTCACATTCAGAAAAACAAATCCTGACTTAATTACATGTAAAAGGCTCATGTGAAATGCACATGCACGTCCTGAATTTTGCATGTGCAACTTGAAACTGCTTTTTGATAGCTAATTTAGTGCCAGAATGAAGCAAGATAAAACAAGAAGGGAAATAATTCTGCTAACAAAATATAGCAATGACTTCACTGGAAGTTGGAGAACTAACCCATCTGATCCTTACGGGTCCCTTCCAACTGGAGATACTCTATGATCCTATGATTCTACTACTTATGTCCCAAAGACACCTCAGTGGGTCTTGAGTGATTCACAGGCTTTGCACAAGAGCAACTTGGAGACTATTTTCATTGTTACTAATATTAAAAGAAAATACACTAGTGAACAAGGCAAGGGAGAAGAGGGAAGTAAGGGTGTTAGAGGAAAACATATTTTCAGTTAAAATTAGGCCTTTTCACATTTGGACTCATAACTATCCTTTTTATCAACAGCAACCCAATTCCTCCCAAATTTGGGTATTATTTAAACACTGCTAATTCCCATGGGATTTTTCTCAAAATTCTAAATCCAGCTTTTCCTAAAGAATAAGAGGAAAGGAAGCTCACGATACATAAAAAAACTAGATTTCAGTTCCAAACAGGAGTTCTGAGAAGATAAAAGCTATTAATAAGTAGGAGCAACTCCCTGTAATTTATAAAGATGACAGAGAAGAAGGCTGTGTAAGAGCAGGCCTTAGCCAAAAACGTTTGTTTTGAAATGCAGGTTGGCTAACTAGTCTGCTTATTCTGTTTGCTCTTACACCGAGTGCAGCAATTAGATTTACTTGCCTTCAGTTTGTGCAGTGTGATACTTACTTCATATAGCCATACACATTCACCTACTTCTGATAAGCAAGATGCTAAGTTACAGTTTAGAAGACCTGCTTTGAATTAAGAGAAGCATTAAAAAAAAAAAAAAAGTAAATCGGGCAGAGAAAATAAGGTTAATACTGTAGCAGAATATTCTTTCAAAAACTGTCCATACTCATGGATCAAATAATTATGGATTGGTATCTGTAAATTGAACACCTTCAACAGAAAATAGCAGCTATGATTACAGCACCACATAACTGGCATATTTAAGTTAAGTCTGCATATTTCACATAGATACAATTATTTTAATATAGAGTCCTAAATACAACTAATATAAACTGCTGCATCAAATTTTTCAGTTAACTGGAGAACTTACCAAAGGAATAAAGAAAAAAGAGCAGATTGCTGCTAAAAAGCATAAAATCGGTCCTCTGAGGATAATCTTTAAGATATGATGTTTATAGAAATTCTGATTTTCAGACACCTGTATCTGTTGATTAAGTAAGTGTGGGTGATAAAATCCATATGCTACTATCACAGCCTGCAAGGAGAAGAGCATTACTGATGTTACTACATAAAAGTACATGCAGCCTATCAAATGTAAACCCGTAAATCAACAAATTCCAAACCACTTGCAAAATTATTCTTCACTCCCACATGGAGGGCTGATCTTAGAAACTCTGAGATTTCACCATACACTGCATGTCAAGATTTTGCCTCCTCTAAAAATCCATGTCATGACCATAGATTTTAATGAAGTGGAATAAAGACTTCCATAATGAGGAATATGAAGTGACAAGGACTTGAGGCTGAAAGACCATGTTCACTCAGCTATGGCTGCACAGCTCAGTAATAACCTCAACAGGAAAAGTCAATTGCTATTTGCCCAAGAAATTTTAAAGAGTGGGAGAGGAATTATTATTTTGTAGACTTTGAGAACAGCTGATTTAGTTACACAGATCAGCTTCACATGACAATGCAACCTTTCATCATACATACGGATAATATGTTATTACAACTGACACACTTTGAGAAAGAATGCTGTACAAACAAACCCATTTAGCGATTACCCATAGTTAATAAACATATTTTAGTTCTACTGAAGAAAATCTATTTAAAAGTGAAAATTTAAATAGATAGCTGCAATACCTGTATAAGACCAATGACAACAGCACAGACACTGAACAGGAAAATGCCAAAAGGTACCTCCGGAAAAGAGGCCATTAAGGAAAACTAGAAAAAAAAGAAAGAATGCAACTAGATAAAATATTTAAGAAGAAATGTAGGAATAACCATACAAAAACAGAAGCAATCTTCATTCGATATTGAAACTCAAAAGCCTAAACAGTGTGTTGCATTTCAACATAATTCCACTCAGTGCAATTTCTATCCACAAACACAGGCAGGCATCCCAACCAAAGACATAGAGAGAGATGGCTTTGCTTTTATATTGATACTGCAAAACCTGAACCTCTCTGACACTATCTCCATAATAACTACAGACTGGCTTGTAGCTGAGCAGAATGTTTAACAGTAGTTTCAGTGGGAAAAAAGTTGATAGTTGTGAAAATTTGTTTTGAAGAACCTTTTTGAACCTTTTAATTTCTCTACCTCCATGGCTCCCTGTTGTATTAATTTATCCAGTTTCATTAAAGGAGGGAGGAAAGCATGGTTTAGTACCAGGGTGACACTGAAAACCTTCCAAAATTACTTCAGCTTCAAGTCAAAGTAAAAAACCTATATTCTGTTGCTGACAGAGATAATTTTAATGACCACAGCCTTATTCTTTCCAGCCTCACATTTATATATATATATAACATAAAACATATTCACAGAGAAAAGGATGCCTCTCACATAAATCTGTTCTACACATACAATAAAAATCAAGATGCATTTTAATCAACTGTTTTGTTCTGCTAATATGGTGTTCAGTTGCAAATATTCTTGCCAGGTCTAAAGGTTATCTGACCAAAAATTGTGCAGAACATCAGGTTTGCAGATGAATGAATGGCTGTCAGAATCAACCTTGCTGTCAAGTCAAAATGATACCAGAAACTGTCTAGGTTACAAAAGGAAAATATTCTGTCATCCAAAGAGGAGTTTGAAACACAGCTTTAGCTCCCTTACAAAATGTAAAACTACCATCAGACAACTCCGACATTTTTCAATACAGATGCTTTTTAAACAAGAAACCACAGGAAACTACGACTTCCTATGATTGTAATTTTTCTTCAATACCCATTTTCTGCCTGGTCTATAACATGCAGTAACTGAAGGTTATAACATGTCCTTACGAATTTAAAAAAGGTTTAACTATTACAATGGATTCAGGGTTTATACAACAGTAACACTTCTGGGTTTCTGAACACTTTGGTAAAGTCTCTCCAAATAAATGAAGAAAACCCCCCTGTAATTTAAACATATGTCAAATTTTAGAAAACTACTTACTGTGTATGGCAAGAAAGTTATGATCATCATACAAGCCTAAGAAAGAAAAAAGCATACTGAAACACTAGGCAAAATACAAAGCAAGGAATTCCCTCATTAAAGGCACATCCAGAGAATGCAACACAAACAGATCAAATACTCATGCTATGTTATGAAAAAAACCATATTTCTGAAGTTGCTGAGCTTTGATTGTAATAAATGGATAGTTCTGTACACAACTTCCATGTTTGCTATCTAGTCTGTACAGGCTTATTTTACAAAACACTACAGTTTTGTTACCAATACCACAGGCAAAAGTTTTGCTGTGGCTCTTAACAGACTTTTTTGAAAACTATCAATTCCAAAAATAACACACGTTCTAAAGAGGAGTTCCTGGTTTGTCGAAAACATCTCAGATTACAAATACTCCATATGTGATGAAGCAAAATTAAAAAAAAACAAAACAACCACCTCAAGCACAAAGAAATGCATTGCTTTGAAAACTACATTAGATAAGAATTATATGCCTTAAGCTTGTCCTCTGACATAATTTCCTGTAGTGTTATCTCATGGAGTTTAAACTCAGTATTTCTATTAAGAAAATTAACTGTGTGGTTGCACACTGTCACAAAAACAAAACTATAAATAATGTAAAGTTCTAGATGAAAGCAAGAATATGTTCACCATTGCAGCATCCCCATTACAACCACTAGGAGCCAAGATATTACAGGGTGGCTTATAAAAAAAAAAACAAACAAAAAACCACGTAAGTAAATGGAGAAGTTTCAAGAGAGAAGATTTAGGCAAGCATAAAGCTCAAAACACTGATTTAGAGATTGGTATCTCAGTGGTAGGTTTGAAAGATCACATAATCCTGTTTCAGATAAGCTTCTGAATTGCTTCTGGGCAACTTAGCAGAGAAATGGCTGAATACTGTAATTCAAACCTACCACTAAGATACTTTTATTTCTTTTTTTTTCCACCAAAGACGTAGCATTTCATGTTCTTAAGCCTGGAGGACAGATACTTCAGCTGAACATAGATGAACAATCAAAAGCTTTTGCCATAGGTGCCTCTTCAGTTCCCTCAGATGAACTTCAGACTAACCTGCTGCAGAGCTTCTTTTGGCTTATAATAAAACATGTGGAAGTTAAAAGCAAGTTAGTTACCAATAAGCCACTCTGGCAAGGAGGAATTCAAACTCTTTACATCCTCCCAACTTAGAAATTTTGCAGAGTTATGCTATTTAAATTAGAAACTTTTTGATATGTACATACAGACTTACGAAAAATTGACCTATACTTGCTAGTTAAACACCCAATTTGACAAGACTCACCAGATTTAGAAGAGCGAGGACATCATCTATAAGCTCTATCACCTGAAACAACCTTTCAAGGCAAGACAAGATATCATGAACAAGCCAGCTCCCAAAATACGTTTTACAACACTGTATACAATTGTACATTTATGGTATTATAGGACAACCTGATTTCCTTTCATCCAGAATTTATACAAGTAGTCCAAAACTCTAGCTCAAGCATGGAAGTAATTTGTCAGAAAGCTCTAAAAAGCGAGATACGAACAGTCAGTCTCAATCATGGAGAAGTTACTAAGAACATCATGTCTATTTGAAGGGCAAATGGCATATGATGTAGCAAGCAAACTGGCTTCCTTCCAACTCTATCCTTCCTCTACACCTGAAATTATGTATTTACTTTGAATTAGATTTCACTGTTAACAGTCAGCTCATCTGTGAAGTTATCCAGATGTCAGTTCTCGCCCATCAAGTTACATATCATAAACCTAACAAGGCAGTGAGGTACAAATGGATAACACTCCTTGGAAAATGGAAGATATGGGGATCATTCAAAAGCAGGAGTTAAGAATGATTTTCTGGAGAATTTGCACTTCACTATAGGATGAAATGCAGCCAGGTCAAAGGGCAGGTGACTGGTGTGCTTTCTCTCACTGCAGTTTGTTCCAGAACATCTTTATCTTTTGCCACCTGACACATCTGGGACAGGACAGCTAGAAAATTGCTGGTGAGCTGCACAAGGCTTGGGAGCCACAGAACACCCATCATCAGCTGTCGATTAATCACCTATTTACTTTAACACAGGCAAGGCTCATAATGGAGACTGACAGCCTGTGCTCACTGCTCAACCAAATGCTTCTGAAGCATGAACAAAGGCAGACTTTAACCAGCAGGCACTGTCCACTGCTCACACAAGAATATGAGTGAGCCTACTTGATACTCTGAAGCCAAAATAAAACTACAGGCACCAGACTGACTTTTAGCTTGTCAGATAAAGCAGTGATGTTTAGGGATCTGAGGCCTGCAGTAGCACTGCACGGATCTTCCAGAGCAGATTCAGATGTTCAGAGTCCATCCAGAGTCCCAGATTTTTCTTTGTCTCATATTGCCATGTGAAGAGCTATTATTCTAATTTTCTCTGAGTTTTACTTTGGAGAACAGAGGCAAATTCATGCTGTGAGTGCCAAAGTATTTTTAGAATTTTAAGGCTTAAAATTATTTCTCCTGAACATACAGCATAGGGTTGTTTGTTTGGGGTTTTTTTTACACAAAGTTGATAAGCTTTTCTTTGAAACTGCCCCACATCTTGTTAATGAAATTCCTGTTTCACAGAAGTGTTGCTTAGAATCAATAGAACCAATCACCCTCCAGAAAACCCCAACTATGCAAAGATTGTGCCTTGGCATTTACTTATGCAGGCAGTGTGATAAAAGTACTGATGTAAAGTATCAGCTTCAAGTATTGAATTACAGTTGCACACCTCTGTTAGAACGCAGATAATCCACTTAAAGGAGTAATATAGTAATATTTGTAAACTTTAAAATTCAAACAAAAATTGCCCTCATTCCAATATGATGTGTGCACATCAATTGCTTTTCAGCTACCAAGACACGGGCAGGTGATGCTGTCCAGAGTTTATAAAATGCAGCATCTGCAATACTGCAATTGATTTTGTGAGAAGCATTGCACAGAACTGACAGACAGAAGTTTTAGGCCGGCTGTATTAACAGAATCATAGGATAGTTAAGGTTGGAAGGGACCTTATGATCATTGAGTTCCAACCCCCCCACCATGGGCAGGGACACCTCACACTAAACCATATCACCCAAGGCTTCGTCCAACCTGTTCGGGTCATCCACTGCCAGGGATGGAGCATTCACAACTTCCCTGGGCAACCCATTCCAGTGCCTCACCACCCTTACAGGAAAGAATTTCCTCCTTATATCCAATCTAAACTTCCTCTGTTTAAGTTTTAACCCATTACCCCTTGTCCTGTCACTACAGTCCCTAATGAAGAGTCCCTCCTCAGCATCCCTATAGGCCCCTTTCAGATACCGGAAGGCTGATATGAGGTCTCCATGCAGCCTTCTCTTCTCCAGGCTAGCAGTTCATCTATTTGTGTAGCACACACAAACAGCATAGTTAGAAATTTAATTCCATCTAGAATACGAAGTAAAATGAAGAGCAACTTAAATTTCAGATATATATAATGCTTGGTTTTGCTTTTCTCTGTATCACTGTGTTAGCACTTACACCACTGCTTAGGGTAGCATTTCCTCACAATTATTTTTTTATGTTATCCAACAAAAGCGAATTCAGAAATTTGTCAGCAAGACAGAAATGTTATCAGACACATGGTTACTTCCTGTCCTCTTAAACAATAGGTTTTCTGTAACTTTGGGGTTAAACACTGTTCGTACCTTACATGAGCTGCCCACGCCACTGTGACTATTAAGAAGGTCATTAAGTAGACTGCAATTTTTGCTAGAAGAAGTTGCTGAACACTTTCACCCAGTTTCTGAAACAGAAAGTGAAATGCAGAGACAGAGAAAGGGAAGATAAATGTTACATTGTGACATTATTAGCAGTATCTGCAAATAAGGAAAGTCATGCAGCTGTGTAACGTATTTTTTGAAAATGCCTGCCAAGAGTACAGTTCTCTTCCATCTTTTTACTACGATGCAGAGAAACCGGTTTACTTGACACATCTAAGTGTGCTGAAACATGCAGTTAGTGGCATATGAGGTACCAACACATCTCTCCAATCTGTTTCCCAACGCTCTGTTCACCATGCAATTCCTTTATGCACGCTCTCATCACTGCTACTGCAATAACACATTTCAGGGGAGGGTTGGCCACAAAATGCCTCTTTTATATTTTCTTAGCACAGACTCGTGGCATAGAAGCAGGTTTCATGTGATGACTCTTAACAATGAGGAGGGGGGAGGGCTTAACCACAACAAATTTTTCATGTACCACCACAATGGCTTAAATAGACTGCTGCATATTTGCAGTGTTACTGTTCATACCTGGGTTTCCTTAACTAAATGACACAAAACATTTGCATCTAGGTCTGGCTTTAAGAGCGGAAAAAAAAACAAAACCCAAAATACCGATTAAAAAGAACCCACTTATTTATCAAATGATCAATTTATGTCTCCTAACATTCCTGTTTCTTTGAGAAGTTTGTTTTCTGTAGTCTTCTTTTTTCCACCTTTGCTTATTCTGATTACATTATTAACTTGGTTTCAGGATTCAGTTCACAGTATGTAAGCAACTTTGCTATGTGCTGATGTATTACCAAAAAGAGCAGATG
The DNA here is from genome assembly GCF_033783945.1 of Neopsephotus bourkii. Taxonomy (NCBI): domain Eukaryota; kingdom Metazoa; phylum Chordata; class Aves; order Psittaciformes; family Psittacidae; genus Neopsephotus; species Neopsephotus bourkii. The sequence goes on along the minus strand of NW_026901782.1, from coordinate 443,321 downwards.
CTTTCTGAAAGATGCTTTGGTCAGATGGGCAATTCATTTTTCACACAAAAGTAACTGGACAAAATCTATGGCCTACAGTATACAGCTCATTGAGGTTTTATATTACAACTTCTTCAGATTACACTGATCTTGAGTATTTAAGCTCTTCACCCCGAGTTCAACAGATGGTTTTCGTAAGGGAAATTTCTGTTGGCTTTAATGTTATTTAATGGCCTGAGCTATTTAAAAGTCTGGAACTTGAAGTGGGGTTGCTAAATTAGGATGTTACATGTACTTGAACAGTCAGAAGATAATAAAACAAAACACAAATGATACCTGATCAGGATGTATTTTTGTGTGAGCCACAGGCAAAATCTGAAACAACAAAACCTTATCAGTACATGACAATCTTTTCCTTACCGAGAGTTTTACTAAAACCCAACAGACAGCAGGTGTCCACAAACTCCCGAATCACGAACCCTGCCCGCAGTTCTGTAAGGGCAACGCTGTCCCCGCCACCCCCCACATGCACCCCGAGTCTGCACTGCGGCCAGGGAACAGCTGCACACGGCTCTCCGAAAGCGCCGGGCGGGCACGGTCGCGACCCGGAGAACCCGGCACCAGCTGCTGCTGCTGCTCCAGTGCGTTCCCCTCGCCGGCGGGCCCTGGGCCTGGTCGTGCTGCCGGGGCCACCCTCGGCGCCAGCCTGCCCCGAGCCCCGCAGTCCGGCCGCCGCCGGCCCGGGGTCCGCGGACGGGCAGGGCAGGCTCTGCGCCATGGCTGGGCTGGGCCGGGCCGGGCCGGGCCGGGCGCTCACCATCACCGTGGCGATGATGGAGAGCAGCGCATCGCTGTAGGCCAGCAGCCGGTGCGACGTCTGCGTGCTGCTCCCCAGCTCCAGCTCCATGCTCCGGCCGCGCACCGGCACCGAGTCCAGGCCCGGCTCAGCGGCTCGCGGAGCCGACATTGCTTGGCTGCGCTCCGCTCCACCCTCGGTGGGGGCGGTGCTCCCCCTCCCACCGCCCTCTGTGGGGCGGGAGCCGCCGCTTCCTTCGGGGGGAGCCTCGGGTCCGCCGGGGGGGGGGGGGTCTGTGCTGGTGTTTTGGCGTCTGAAAAACTGATGGCTGACGCAGGCTGAGGGCGCTGGGAGAAGAAGCAGTGCAATAAAGGGTGTGTTAATATCTTAGCGCCACCAAAGCTTGAAGTACAGACACCGAAGATTACACTTACCAGAGGCCGTAGTGCCTGGAGATTCTCAGCTTTGTTTATAGATCGTATTTTAAAGTCATAGAATCACTGAACGGTTTGGGCTGAAAAGGATTTAAAGCTCATCCAGTTCCAACCCCTCTGCCACGGACAGGACACCTTCCACTAGAACAGGTTGCTTCAAGTCCAGTCCAACCTGGCCTAGAGCATTGCCAGGGATGGGGCAGCCACAGCTTTCGGAGCAACCTGTGCCAGTGAATCAGCACCCTCACAGGGAAGAATTTGTTCTTAATGTCTAAATCTAAACCTGCCATCTTTCAGTTTAAGACCATTACTCTTTGCCCTGTCACTCCCTGCCCTTGTGAAAAGTCCCTTTCTCCTGTAGGACACAAGAGACATTTTATTTTCCTTTTTTTTTTCTTTCTTTTTTTCCTTATCCATTCAAGACTGGGGTTGGAGTCTACCTGTACTGTACATTATAAAACATGCTGAGAAGCATATTTTGAATGGAATGGTGCACAATGGAATGTAAAGCACAAGTATTTTAGAATGCAGCATGAGTTCATGAAGGAGGAGAGTGAAATTCTTCATATGAATGTTTTTTGATGGTTTGTATGAAATGTTTTATGAAACATGTAACTTGAGCTCAAAGTGTATTTATTAAACATAATTGAAGTAGCTCCAGGCACACAAATGTCTGTATGACTAGTTTAACTTTGAGTTGTCTCACAATGAATTCTGAAGCTAAAGAAAGGCAATGAAATAGATGAGTTAACTGATTTCATAGTGCACTTCTGATTAACTGTGGTTTAAAGTCCTTCCTCTTTATTTTTCTCTTTCACACACACTTGAGCAATCACTGTCCTCTGAGAATAGGCGTTTTCTGGTGTTAAGTGCTCAAATTTATATGCCAAGGATTAAAAAAAAAAAAAGAAAAAAAGGCAGAACCAAAAGGGGTGTGGATGTGGATGTTTTGTTTTCCTTTTTTTTTTTTTTTTTTTTTTTTCTTTCAACCAGTTACCTCTTCATGCATCACTTTGTGGAGGGTGTTTTCCATCGAGGATGACTGGCCTGTTGCATCACACTAGCTACCACTTGAGTTACCACTGGTAGGCAGTGCCTTCTCCAGTCATTCTTGCAGCTGAAATACAACTTACCTTTATATTTTTGAGGGTGGGCTTTGACTCATTCATCTAAGTGCTTTGCCTTCATTACTGCTTTCATTACCTCACTTCACTACTGGGAGGTGTCCTGAAGTGAAGGCATGCTGCTTCCTGGTAGCGAAGACTTCCTTGCAGAACAAACACACATCTTTTGCAAAATGTTTTCTGATGTCCTGTTAGGGAATGTGGTTTGCTTGTGATGGCCAGTTCCAAAGCCTTCAGTTGTAGCTGAAGTTATGCATGCATCTCAGTACCACTCTTATTACTGTTTAACTTGCCTAGGTTATGGAGTCACTAGTGATTTAGACTAGTGATTTAGAGAAGCTGAGTTTAGCAGAACATACTGCAGCAGTGTTGAGCTGCTCACCAGGAAAATGCTTTTTAAGACCAGATGACGCATCCACTGTTGTTCCTAGGTAGCTTTGTGGTACTGTGCTGTAGTTGGGTGTTCCAGTGTGCACAGTCACAGTGTTCTCTCTTAATCACTACTTCTACAGAGCATGCTGTTGGTTGCTCTACAGCTACTCCCTTAGCCACTGACACAAATACTATTTGGAGCTTGCAACCTGGAGCTGTTATGAACATCTGTTCTCACATGGAGATATACATCTGCATAGTTCACTACTGCAGCTGAGTACAATGTATGGATATTATGCCTAGGAGAAAGTATCATTTTTCCCTTACAAATTAATCTAAAATCTCTGTGCTATGTTACCAACTTGAGGTCCTTTCTATTTAGGACTTAGAGTAAGAATGGCAGCTTGAGGAAACATGCAAAAACACTGAAATCTGGCTTAGCTGTGTTCATATTTCACATCATGATAACACTTCTGCAGAGTTTAGAATGAACACGGTTAGCCAGACACAAGTCTTACAAATGGAGTTTTTTGTAGCAGTACATTGTAAAGTTCACACAAATCAGTCTTAATCTATTGAACACCTAAGGAACAAACTAGCAGAAGCAGTTACATCAGCTGTTTGTATAGATATGTTAACATTTCCACTTCGTGTTCTGCCTGTGCTTGTTCTGTAGTCCAGCTGCTTTGGGTCCTTCTCATTTGCGCATAAAGATACTAAGATATGTCAGTTAGTACCTCAAAAAACCCACAAACAAAAAGCCAAACAAGACCCCAAACCCAAACAATTTCTTTTCACCTCAGAATTCATTGCTGAAGGGCATTCTGGTAAGTAAAGTGCTGACTGAATCTTTGTTTTTATTAGTACTTGTTCTGGATAATGCTATCTGATGGAAGTTCAGTCATATCTCCCTCAGTGAAGAAAAGAAAGAACCAGTTAATTATTTTGAATCGATTTCAGGTTAGTGTCTTTGTTTGCTTGGCAAAAATCGGTCTTATTTGTTTACTGTGAAATATAATCTGATAGGACAAGGGATAATGGCTTTAAACTGAAAAAAAAAATAAAAATAAAGTATTACCTCGTACTTTTTCCATAGCAGAAGACAAAAAACCTAACAGTGAGAAATTGCAAGTGGTGTCAAACACTGAGGAGTTGCACTGCAGTTTTTCTTCTGTACCTGTATTCTCGGGATTGTTATTCATTAGGTGAGAATGGCACAGTATGAGACCAGTGATGTTGTCCTGTCTGCCCAGCCTATAGCAAACAGCAGCCGCAAGACCACTGAAGCATGTGGCATCATATCTTGAACCACCACAACAGATTGTTTGCTTTAAAACAGAGCACTGTTTTAAAGTACATTTCACACACACCTGAAGGCAATAAATCTTAATGGTTGTTCCAGGTTATGCCATTCCTGCTTGAGCATTGGACCCTCTGATGTGAATCAATTTCGCAATCTGCAGGACTCAGTGTGCCTCAGGGTTGTTGACAAACTAGCCAGATGACAAACTTTGGAACTTGGCATTACTAGATTTTATGCTTGATTACACAAGATTATGACTACATGATGTTTCTGTCTTTCATCTTATGTCCTTGTATCTTCAAATTGTGGTCAGTTTTTATCAGTGAAGGTGCAATATAATTTAAGTAACTGACCAGGATTCTGATTATCTGAGTAAATACACTGGTAAGAAATGTCAGTGAGATAACGTTTGAGCTGGGGGCCAATGCAGCACAAATAGATGAAAACAAGGTTTTGAGACAAGGAGGCACAAAATGAAATACAAACCTTTGTAAATAAGTAGAATAAGTTCTAAGTAATGTTAAGTTTGATGGTTTTGTAACAGTAGCAATGGAAAATAACTGAGGTTCATGTTTCACAGAAAAAAAAAATAATAGAGTGGAGCTAGGGAACAGAGTGAGAATCCTTGTATAAGATAAACTGTTGTAGTTGCCATAGTTTTAGGTCCTTATGACCTTAGTACAAAAATAAGGGTAAGAAAACCAGGATAGAAAAACAGGATGTGTAGATAAAGATTATCAAAACTAGCAGGTGTTCCGAATGGGCTGCAGCTAAACTAACTGACAAGTAGAAGGCCAGGATAATTATGTCTGCAGTGTTACCGAACCAATTAAGCGGGTGTGAGCATTATCTACTGCATGTGCTTCGAAGACTGCCAGAAAGTGATGAAGATTGTTGGAAGAAGTAAACGACTCCCAAAAGACCACTACCAAGTTGTGCGCATGTGAAAATGGGGGTGGAATTATGTAAAGCGGTTCTCGGATGGTAAATGAATATGTACGATGTTTAATGAATATGCGTGTTAAGCAACACTATAACCACAAGTCTGAGGTTCGGCTGAGACACGCTAGGAGGAGCTATCCCCCGTATCTCCCGGCGCTGCAAAAAAGAGTACCTGCTTGTCAACTTAAACTTTGCTGGCGAGCTCGTGGAGATTTCTCCGAATCAATTTGCAAGTACCAAGTTACCTTTTTTTGTTGTGGCTGTTTTGTTTTTTTCCAACTTTTTAAAGCGTTGGACTTACTTTGCAACTGATTATGAAATGCACAGTTAAATGTTTAGCTTCAGCTTGAGTGGGGAAAACGCTAGAAACAAAATGTACAGAAACTGTTGAAACAGATTGTGAAAATCATGGCAGTGAAGGAGAGACCTGTGCACCTCCATAAGTACATCTCATGCTGAAATTGAGATCACTGTAGCTTGTGTGAACAAAAAGGGCACATACAGTTTTAGCACTTGTGCTTTGCTTTTAGACTGTTTTAATCCGTACTTGGGTGTGGTAGTGATGGCACAGTGGCTTATCCATTCAAAGTTCCAAGCTAGCACTTTTCATTTTTCCTAGCTTTATAGATTGTACTGGAAAATACTACTTTACAGTTCTCATACTAGTATGGATTTTGAACTTATACTTTCCACTGAATTACAGATTTTTTTTTTTTTGTGGTACAGAATAACTCTATTTTTACCTCATAATTTCATTCTGATGTTTGTTTCCAGACCAGATTATCTTTAAAAGTGAATAAGTAGTTTAACACGGATATTCAGTTATGCTTCTGCATTAACTTCCTTTGGGCCCACAAGAGAAGTTACTGTAGATTGGCAATTATATAGATAATTATACAGGCTGTGCAAATAATGCAGGCACCTGGCTGATAAAGACAGTGCTGTAGGTCTCGCTGTGCAGTGGGGTGGCTGAACATATGTTGGATACCTTTACTTGTAATGATGGTGGGTGAAGATTAGTTCACATTCTGCATGTGAATTGGTTCTGCAGATATGCAACCTTTAAAACCTGGACTTTTCAAGAAATAATATGAATTGCTTTTACCTGGTTCAGTTACCCTGATGAGACAAAGAATTTTAATTTGTTACCTGATTTTTTCATTAACTTTTAACAAACCAAATGTGATTGGCATATTCAAGATCTTACTTGGACAATAAGTCATATATGATAAATACAGAACAGGTAAAAACTTTTTTTCTCCAGTGCTCCAGTGCTTTTGTCCTAAGAAAACAGACCCAAACTCGGAAGTATAATAGTGGAAACCTGTGAGTGGTCAATGCTTATCCCTGAGAGCATGTTCACAGATTTTTTTTTAAACTGAGATGAGCCTGATAATTATGGATAATTGCAGGAGTGAACTTCAACCTGACGTACCTGTTTGCAGGGAGAGTAATGCTTCCCGTCATACAAAAAGTTGACCAGTGAGATCTCAGAGGTACCCACTGGAAGTACTGAAGGGATAAACACTGCTAAAGTGCAGATTTCTGACAGTTATAAGATGTGGATCAAAATAGGTAATTCACACAGAAAATGCAATATGAGGTTTAAAACAAAGAGGGGAAGGATGTAAATCGCCTACTGAATGGCCTTAGCTTAAATACTTCTTCCAAAGTTACTACTATTCTGAAACTAACATTTCAGGATGCCTTTGCAGCTCTTCACCTTAGAGGCTGGCCCATGCAGATGGTAGTAAAATGTCAGCTAAAACAGACTTGAGAGGTTTGGAAACATGGTAAGATATACCTTTCAGAATATAAGTTACCAAAATTGCCTCTTGATAGATGCCTATAAACAGAAGTCTCTTGCTCACAGGAAATGAAATTTTATTAAGAAATCACTTTTTTGTTTTTTATTACAAAAAGAAATATTATGTATGCCTTATTTTTATCTTCTAGATAAGATGTGTGATCAGATCATAGAATCATAGAATCATAGAATCATAGAACAGTTTGGGCTGGAAGGGACCTTCAAAGGTCATCTGGTCCAAGCCCCCTGCAATGAGAAGGGACATCTTCAACTAGATCAGGTTGCCCAGAACCACATCCAGCCTGGCCTTGAATGTCTCCAGGGATGGGGCATCCTCCACCTCTCTGGGCAACCTGTGCCAGTATTTTACCACTCTTATTGTAAAGAATTTCTTCCTCACAACCAGCCTGAATGTCTCCTCTTTTAGTTTAAAACCGTCACTCCTTGTCCTGTTGCAATAGGCCCTGATAAAAGTTTCTCCCCATCTTTGGGGCCACTTTTAAGAACTGAAAGGCCACAATCAGGTCTCTCTGGAGACTTCTCCAGGCTGAACAACTGCAACTCTCTTAGAATTTCCTCTTAGGAGAGGTGCTCCAGCATTCTGATAATTTCTGTGGCCTGAAATGCAGTCATTTTTTTCATAGAAAAAGCCATCGAGGTCATAGTTAAAGCACAAAGGAGCAGCTGCATTCCATAAATAGTGGGAGCTAAAATGACACTTCATCTCAAAAATCTCGTGTGACCCTTGATGCGTAGATGTGAGCAGTGAGGTGATGTGGTGGGGAGGGTTTAGCATATGTGTTAGACTTGACAAAGCATGTAATTCAGCATTGGAGGCAGTTATGCCTCCAAAACCACTGAAAATCTGGAGATGGTTAACAGGGAAATGCTGCAAAAAATGACAAGGACTATAAAATGTGTCATGAGAGGTAAGAAATACTATCAGTGTGTCTTGCCAAAAGGAAGACTGAGATGTGACATGACTACATACATAAATCCCTGATTTATGTACTATGTTGTGGAGACAGTGTTCTCACGGGAGAACACATAATTGGTACATAAACTGAATAATCCTGAAACATACAGCAAGGCCGTGAGAGGCCCGAGGAAGCTTAAGCAAGCAAGATAAGAAGCAGCTGTAATTCACCGGGTTAATGAGAACTGTGGACTGTTGGCAAGCTTTCGAGGTCAAGTTCTCACACCTGTGCTTAACCAATTATATGTTAATCACTAAGGGTCTTCAAGACATGTATCCAATTATAATATGCCAAATCACTGTAAGTGCCTGTAAGAAATGGTATATAAGGAGTTAAAGCTTTGTAATAAATTGGCATTCGCTGATCACATTGATCATTCCTGCATTGTCCGTGACTCCCACGTCGACACTATGTTAAGAAAAACATGCACTAAAACTGTTGACTGGAGTCAGAAAAACTTGAGTATTACATTAAAGCATAAGTCTTTCATAAGAAAAGATAAATTGATTGACCAGACACAAAGTCTGCTATAAGAGTGTGGGCTAGAGGACAAAAAGCAATTGTGACACTCACTGAAGGGCTTACTGAGCGAAAATTAGAATTTCTGTTTCGTTGTTCAAGCCCTGACTCAAAGTTTCAGGGAAAAAAAAAAGTCTCAAAGTGTTATGTAAGTACTAAGCCACTGTATTTTATGGAACTATGAAATGTAGTTGAAGGAGATGATCAAACTTGATTCTCTCTACCAGTAGAAAAATATATCTGTGGTTCTCTGAATTTTATTTGCTGCCTTTTTTGTGGTTGCTTTCTGTATGTATTAACATAAACTGAAAAAGTTTGGAGGCCAAGTGGATGCTTGAAAGAAACAATTAAATAAATTATTTAATGATTCTGCACAAAATTTGTAATGAAGTTGCAGGGCTTCTTGTTCCTGGGTCCTGTAGATGCTAAAAGTTTTCATGGTTGTGAAGGGCAGCTAAGTGAGTTACTGCAACAAACATCTATCAAAGGGTGGTAATAAATTATGGCCCTTTAGCTTCAGGAAAACCCTGAACTGAAATTGTTGAGACCAAAGAAGTATTTGGAGAAATAGCACTATGCACTTGATCTGTTCCTATAGAATTTGCTGCTGGTTGCTGTGGAGATAGAATAATTGGGTAAGATGGACCCCCCATATACATTTTAATGTTCATATCAGCTGAAGAGTGTTTGCATATGGACCTGTATGTATGCTAAGGCTTTTCACTGAGTTTCTGCTATGACTAATGCTTTGGTCACAGAATCATCTTCAGGATCTCCCTGTGTAACTGTAAAATAGTACCAGTAAAATTCTCTTTTTTTTTTTCTGCAGTGCAAAACCTGTAAGGATTTTGCTTTGTGGAGAGATAACATCCCAGGCTGTAGATTACCAACAAATTGTGAGAGAGAAAGGTGAGCAAGACCCTTCATGGGTTCCTTCTTAGGTGTGTTCTGCATGTGGCCAAAGTCATGTTTTTGTGATCTTTCAAAAAGTAAAAAAGAAATGTGCATTCAGACCTAGGAGAAAACCACACAGATGTTGATATGCATTTTTCAATGCCTGGTACTGAAGATGGCATACCTGTAACAGACTTATTCTTGAAAGTGCTAGGTACCTTCTGCTTCTCTGATGCAGGAGAACTGGTGTTTGCACAAAAGTCAGAAGGCGGTTGTTACATCTGCAGGTTTGTACAGTGAAAGATTTAACACTGATGTTGCTTGTCCTTGGCGTGCATAAGCCTATGACACTTGAAGTTCACACCCAAGGGAATTCCTTATGTATTCTCAACATATTTCCCAAAGTAGCATCTTTCCAGCAGTTGAACCCCTTATATAATTATTCCCCTTCAGTCTTCCCTTCACATACATGATAAATGCAGTTTTTCTCTAATTCTATTGAACCCTATTACAAGAAAAAAATGAATACCAGTTTCTGGTACATTTTACACATTCCTCTCCCAGCTTTAATACCTAAATGGTTTCAACCCTAGTCATCATAAGCAATATAACAAGCTTTGGTGGGGCAGCTTGTAGGATTACACTTATCCTTTCAGTTTTAAGAGCTCAAGTCTGAACTAATACCACTAACTTGCCTAGATCCTGAGACTGTTGGATAAAAATGCTGATTGTCTGCTGCTATTAGCAATACAAAACATAGTATAGGAAGCTTACATGCTTACAGTTAGAAAGGTTTTAGCCAAGATAACTAGATAATCCCAAAAAGCTTCTCTAACAATTTATGAACTCTCAAGAATGTATGAACTAACTTTACAAAACTCCCTTCACTAGAACTGGACTGAAAGACTTGCATGGTTTTAGTAGCATTCAAATAACAGTGTAAAGAGACCAAGCATGCTCTCTCCCATGGCAAAGTGACAATGACACTGCAGCAGGGGATCAGGTAGTCGGACTTAATTCTAGGTGCTTAATCAAATTCAGTTTCTGCACAAGCAGTTAGAATTGTGTTGGACCAGAGCCTTTCCTTAAAGGCTATTGTGCAAAGTCTAAGAATTGGCAGTAAGTTGTGTGCTCTCTTAATCACCGGAAGTGAAAATAAGTAGCACAGCCTTCACTAGTTTCAGTGAAAGTGGCTTTTCCCATATCTAGTGGTCTTACGGATAAAGCTACCATTAAGGTTTTTATCAGTTGGTGTCAGTTTCTGGTTTTTCAGGTCGTTTTGGTACCCTGGTTTTTCTTCTTAAGCATAAAATGCCGTGTTATTTTAGTTGTCATGTGCGGGGAGAAGACTGAGCAGTCTTGATGAGCTTCATGTCTGTTAAACCTTTGCAGCAGGCTCTTACGGATGTCTGAGGTAGAGTCATTCTTGGGAACCAGACCCTGCTCTGACTCTGATTCTTGTGCATGCAGATACATAAACATTATTTCAGGCTTCTTGTATGTCAAAGTGTATGAACTCTGTATCTTTCTAGGTTTGGGTGATTTTAAAGTACTACATAGTGAGACAAAGGGGCACAAAATCACAGAATGGAATATAGAAACCTTTAGAATTAGTTTTAAGTAATGTTAAGTTTGATGGCTTTGTAACAGTAGCAATGGAAATTACTGAGGTGCATGATACATAGAGAAAACAAAATAAGAGTACAGGTAGAGAACATACTGAGAATTCTCACCAGATAAATAGTTATAGCCGACATAGTTTTAAGAAAAACAGTCTAGAAGAACAGGACACAGGGATAAGGGGTATCTGGGAACTGCAGGTGTCCAGGATGGGCTACAGTTAAACTAACTGATAAGGAGGAGGATAGGAGGATTATTATGCCTCTGGTGCTAACAAACCAATTAAACTGGTATGAGCATCTACTGCGTGTGCTTCAAAGGCTGCCAGAAGTGATGAAGATTGTTGGAAGAAGTAAACGACCCTCAGAGACCACCACCACAATTCTGTACGCATGCGGGACACTCTCTGGAAAATGATGTAATTCATATGTAGCCTCATGAATATGTATGTATGCCCAGGGACTATAAAAGGACGGCTTGTGTGGCAACTGGGGTACACATGTTAGGAGGAGCTATCCCCCTTGTCTCCCGGCACCGCAATAAAGAATACCTGCTTGTCAGCTTGAAAACTTTGTTGGCAAGTTTGTTCTTGGAGTTTTCTCCGAATCAATTTGGCTACCCAGCTGGGACCCTCTCTGCTCTTCTGCAGGACCTGCTGAGGACAGGGCTCCCTAGGGCCCTCGGGAATTTTTCCCGGAGGGACCCCTTGACTCATCCGGATCGCTGCAGGAGCAGACAAGGACCATCTCATAAAAGGTATTCTTTTCTTTTATATAGCTTGTAAGGTGCAGGGGGCATCTTGGTTTGGTAAATTGGTTTGGTAAACTGGTTTGGTAAGCGTACGCATGGTTTGGAAGCCTTCCGTAAATTGAGATAGGAAATCTCATAGGTAGACAGATGCAGAAATGGAAACAGAATGTAGAAACAAGTGGCTTATTTCCCTGTTTCTCAATGCAGGTCCCTGTTTTTCAGTGCAGGGTTTGGTGTTTGGCTATGCCACTGATGAAATTGAGGAATGTATGCCCTTCACAGTTCTTCTGGCATACAAACTGACTACAGGCATGAAGGTTCTGGAATGGAATGGAACAGAACATGGCCCTGGGTTACGCCAGATAGGAAAACACAGGTTTGTAATGCCTAAACCATAAGGTTGTGAAACAACAAAAATAATTTATCCTGCCTGCTATTAAACCAGAATTCACGTTCATCAAAATGCTGCTGTCATTTTCATGTTCCAGGGGGGTGTAAGTTTCACAAGGTATATCTGCATGTAGCACACGTGGTAGGAACAGCCAACATGGTTTTATGAGGGGGAAGTCATGTTTGACCAACCTTATAGCCTTCTATGAGGAAGTGACTAGGTGGAGGGATGATGGTAGAGCAGTAGATGTGGTTTTTCTTGATTTCAGTAAGGCATTTGATACTGTCTCCCACAGCATCCTCATAGATAAGCTAAGGAAGTGTGGGCTTGATGATCAGGTAGTGAGGTGGATCAAGAACTGGTTGGAAGGAAGAAGGCAGAGAGTTGTAGTCAATGGTGCAGAATCTAGGTGGAGGTCTGTGACTAGTGGAGACCCTCAGGGGTCGGTGCTGGGACCAGTGCTGTTTAGTATTTTCATCAACGACCTGGATGAGGGAACTGAGTGTACCCTCAGCAAGTTTGCTGATGATACTAAACTGGGAGGAGTGGCTGACACACCAGAAGGCTGTGCTGCCATTCAGCAAGACCTGGACAGGCTGGAGAGCTGGGAGGGGAGAAATTTGATGAAATTCAACAAGGGCAAGTGTAGAGTCTTGCATCTGGGGAAGAACAACCCCATGTACCAGTACAGGTTGGGGGTTGACCTGCTGGAAAGTAGTGAAGGGGAAAGGGACCTGGGGGTCCTGGTGGATAGGATGATGAACATGAGCCAGCAATGTGCCCTTGTGGCCAAGAAGGCAAATGGCATCCTAGGGTGCATTAGGAAGGGTGTGGTTAGTAGGTCAAGAGAGGTTCTCCTCCCCCTCTATTCTGCCTTGGTTATGCCGCATCTGGAATATTGTGTCCAGTTCTGGGACCCTCAGTTCAAGAAGGACAGGGAACTGCTTGAAAGAGTCCAGTGCAGAGCCACAAAGATGATTAAGGGAGTGGAACACCTCCCTTATGAGGAGAGGCTGAAGGAGCTGGGTCTCTTCAGCTTGGAGAAGAGGAGACTGAGGGGTGACCTCATCAGTGTTTACAAATATGTAACGGGTGGGTGTCATGATGATGGAGCTAGGCTTTTTTCAGTGATATCCAGTGATAGGACAAGGGGCAATGGGTGTAAACTGGAGCATAGGAGGTTCCATGTGAACATCAGGAAAAACTTCTTTACTGTGAGAGTGACAGAGCACTGGAACAGGTTGCCCAGGGGGGTTGTGGAGTCTCCCACATTGGAGATATTCAAGGCCCGCCTGGACAAGTTCCTGTGTGATGTACTCTAGGTTACCCTGCTCTTGCAGGGGGGTTGGACCAGATGATCTCTTGAGGTCCCTTCCAACCCTTGGGATTCTGTGATTCTATCACTACCTTAGCAGGTTTCTTCAAAATAACACTTGTCTTTAGCTTATTTTCCCCTGGAGATTAAGAATGTTTACAAATTGCTTACAATCAGCTGGATTTTTTTTTTTTTACATTTTGCTGGAATTTTTTTTTTTTTATGAACAAATATCAGCATTCCAGAAGCATGGCCTGGAATAGGGCTATAGTTTCCTAGATAAAACAGAGCTGTTTTGATTCAAACCTCATGTATACTATATTTGATAAGTGGTCAGAGCCACTGGCAGCTGTATTCCAGACCTGAGTGGATGAGTTACTGAGCCCACTGTAAGAGTGGTGCACCTAGGCAGTCTCAAAGGCAAGAAGTTCTGGGCTGTGAAATTCGCAGGAGAGGAAAGGAAAACCATACATGTGGCATGTAAAACTGTGGAAATATTTGCAAATGTAGTGCCTTTATTTTTTATGTGCATGCTCCAGGAGATGCTGACCTGTCATTTTGACCATTGGTTTTCTGAATGCTCAGAAGACCTTGCAGCAAAGCTTACCCCTGTAGCTGCAGCAGCTTGGTGAAAGGCCTGCATTAAGCTGGTGCAGGGGACTGCCACTCACAGCTCTGCCCACCCTGTTGCACAAGGGACAACCAGCCAGAGAAGCCTGAGCTTCCTATACTTGGTGTGATTGCTTGGCATTTAGATGCTTAAAACATCTTCACACTCAGTAACATCCTTTGCTGTCACAGATATAGCAACAGCCATGAAGACAACATGTCACAGCAGGCGGAACATATCCGGAAGGCACATGAATAGTTACCAATAGTCCAACATACTGATCTCACTGCACATAAGGAAAGATCATGCCAAACAATTCTCTCTATAGTTTCTTTGGCCTAAGTTTCACATCGATAGCAAACTTGCCAACATTTCACCTTAAATTCAATGGGAATTTGGTCCTTGATTCAAGGATAAGCAAATTTTGCCCAAGGAACATCATTAAGTATTCAAGACCAGGCTGGATGGGTCTTTGAGCAACCTGGTCTAGTGGAAGGTGTCCCTGCCAATGGCAGGAAGGTCATAACTAGATGACATTTAAAGACCTTGCTAACCTAAACCTCTTTTGCATTTAAGGAACGCCACTTAGGTCTGATATTTGCCCAGCCTGAACGTTCTCTGTGGAAGTGAGATAATTTTCTAACGTAAAATACAAATAGCAGAAACATATCTCATATCTTTCTTTATTCAGAAAAAATGTTCATAAAATCTTCCCCTCATACACAAGATAAGCATTTCTTTTCTCTTAAGCAAAAAGTAGGAAGGACTGTTTGGGTTGTATCCATGTATTCTACAGCTACCGTATGGTATCGGTCTGAGTCATTCTCTTGTGATCTCAGTGTTCATTATGGAATGTCAGACAGATCTGAAGAAGAACTGCTTGAGATTGTGCAGAAAAACTTTGATCTGCACCTTGGAGCTATCATAAGGTTTGTGTGCTATTAGTATTTACTAAAGTGAATTATTTTTTTAATGCTCTCTTTAATGGTTTGATGATAAATTTCTCTGGCTCCTAACCTCATGGAATATACCTTCATAATAAATCTCTAATTGCTGTCATTTCTGCTCTTCCCTCAGCCATGCACCCAGTATGACATACAAGGGCCAATTCATAAAACTGATCACACAATGTACTAAGTAAACCTGGTCTTAATTATAACGTGTTACATCTCCCAGTAACCTTGGTACTGTGCTGCATTGCAGCTTATTAGCTGTGTAGCAGTAAACTTGGTAAAGCAGAATTAAAATTTAACCCTGGATGTAGTTAGGCTTTCTAGTCCGTTTACAGGGTGTGTGAGGATCCCAATCCCTGCCTTATCCGGAAGGCACCAGAAATACTGGCTTTTTCTGAAAGAAGTACTGGATAAGTATAGTCTCTCTGCCTTTCATCTTTAGGTGATAACAACTTGTGAGGCAGACGTCACAAGGCAGAAAGGTTCTGGTGCCCTGACTTCTCAAACAAACCCATTGAGATGAGTGGGACGTTATGTGGTGTAATTTGTGCTTGCTCATGCACAGAAGCTGAGTGTCACTCTGCCACAATAGTGGCAGTATGGTATTTGCTTTTGCTGTTCTGGGGATATTGGCCATTAGCCCAAAGGAGAAAAGAACACCCTTAAGTGACTAGCTTCTTTATGAGGTACAAGTGTAACTTACCTTCCACTTGAGAAAAGCTGAACACTGAACGCTTGTCTCTAGTCATCATGCTGTCTTGTGCAGCCTGTTTGAAGTCAACTAAATTTAGTTGAAAAGGAATCCAGGTTTCTTAAATGCTCTCTTATGATTTCTTAAGCCATTGAAATATTGTTTGCATTTAAAAAACAGAACAGGAGTAGCCATGAGATGAGCTGTCTTGAAGTGAAAATACAGTTGTGATAAGAAGCGTCACTGAGGCTACCATACCTTCAAGACAGGAGGTGAAAACCCAAAGTTGCCTACATTGCTTCCTGCAGCCAAACCAGCTATTTTCCTTTCTGGAATATTTCTGGACCTGAAAAAGCAGATCTTTCTGACAAACATAATCCTTATGCTTAAAGAAGCATGGGAATTATCCTTTTATGCGAGAGAAAGGGCTGAAAAGATCCTTTTTTGACAAAAGAAAGGATCTGCTGGAGAGAAGCAGATCATCACCTGTCCTTACCATTAGTTACCCACCTACACGCTTGACCCTACCATTTTTCCTTCTTTTTCTTCCTTTTGTGACTAACTCATGTGTGTCTTTATGTGAACATTAAGGAAGAAAAGCTTCTTGCTTGTTTATAGCACAGCTTCCTAAGCCCTGACAGTACAGGCTTATCTTCTCAGTCCTGAAGAACTTTTGAATCTTTTGGCTGATTTTTCTCCAAACTTGACAGGCTGGAAGTTCTTAGAAGTTTAATGAAATATGCAACCATTGGAAAGAAACACTAGATCTTTCCTCTTCTCAGGAGGCAGCCACACTCTGAGTTCACCCCTTATTAAACTCTGTGACATTGTCCTAGGAGCTCAAGCCTGAGACAGATACAAGCAAGAATTTGACTGCATGTTTGGAGGAACTACTTTGGCACTTTGCGTAATACAGGTTTTAAAACCTCTGTCTGAAATGCTAAACCATTCACATTAGCTTTCTTATTACATGAGGAAAATGCTTTTAATGATTTGTGTCTTTTTTAAAGCCACAGCTATTAGCGTCATTCTAATGTATTCCTGAGGAATCTTGAGTGTATTTGACTCCAAGTGGAGGAATGTCACATATTAGTGAATAGGAAGTCTCTTTTTCCCTTTAAAAAGGAAAGACGTTTCTGACAAGCTATATCAACATTTTGCTAGTGTGGCCAGCCTTTTGCATTCCTTTTCAGAATGTTTCCTGAACATATCTGCTGAGAGATAGAGCTGACTTCTATTTTTAATAGTCTGAGATGATGCAAGGCATTATGGCACATTCTGTTGCTAGGTAATGTTTTCCAAGTGTTAACAGTTCACAAGTATAACCAAAACTCTTCTTTGCCTGTGTCATTATGGCAGTTCATCATCATCAGTAATTTGTGTGGCTGTTTCCAGACACTTTCCTTGATTTGTGTGCTCAGAAATGCTGCATTTTAAAAATATATCATCATAGCACTGGAAGTGGTGAAGGCAGTAAGAAGGGAAGAAAATAGGCAGAACCACGAGCATTGTTTAATGGTTCGTGCTAAATATTACCTTGTAATTCTTAAAATCCTGTAAGTGGTGCTTGGCTATCCATTCTAATCAGCTGCGCGCCAAAGTACTTCACAATGCCTCACTTTCTGTTTAGACAGCACTCACATTTCAATGCTTTTGTATGACGGTCAAGCACAGATGAGTGCAGTAGCCATTGGAGCCTGTGATCATGTTGCACAAAACACTACCTGAACGAAAGACGGAGGTACTGTACATCATAAATGACTCCATTAAATGTGAGAATGGGTAATTTCTTCACTATCTGCAATGTATTCATTATCCTGTTATCATTTGTGCTTCTTTCCTTACTTTGCCATTCCTCCACCAGTTTCCTCTTCAGCATCTTAAGATATGAATCATCGATTTTAAATGTCGGAATGCTGTAACTGCTCTTACTTAATACCAGGGAAATGTAATAGACAATAAAGCCATACGGCTTCACATTCACAATAAGGGAAAAATATAGGCTTCAGAGGTAAGTCTAATCAAATGCAAGTAGTTGAATATAACATTAGTCTTGAGTAAGTTTTAAAAATCTGCTTCCTTTCACATGAAGACTGGTGGATCCACTGCTTTTTTGATAGACCTGAGCTGAAGTGAGGTCACTGTATGCCTTGCACCTTACCCAGCCAGATCTAGTTAACTTGATCTAGCACAGTAGCACTGCACTCAGTGTTGTGACCTACAAAAAAGGCTTTCTTTTTATTGTTAAGGGTACAATGCTTAGATGGCAAAGGATTGCAGAGATTCAGTAATTCAGTAAATGGTCATATAGTCTCAATTTTACAGCTGTTTCAATTACAGCTAGTATCAGTTTTACTGTCATGATATTTCATTCTCCCAAAGCCTAATAGTACTTTGGTAAGAAGCTGTTATACTTGTTCCTCAGAGGAAAAGACCATTTTGACAAAGCCTCTTGTTAAATTTAATGAGGAAATGATTTGTTCAATGGAGATGTCTCTTAACAACTGCTCATTGTAAAAAAAAAAACTCTTCAAGGAGTTGGATAGTCTCTGTCTCAGACTACCAACATTTCTTTCCCCTTGTTGGTTTGTGTCTCAAAGCAGCCAGGAGCACCACTGCAGAAGAAATCCCTAACCACAGGTTGGAATGCATGCAGTATAGACCCAGTCTCCAGAGATCCTGACCACACATTTTAGCAAGATTTCTAATAACTGGTAAGTTAATTTTATTTACATCTACATTTAATTTGCTCAATCAAAATTTTCCTCAAGAACAGGGAAAGACATATCCCTTGTTTGAAAAAAGCACACAAGCTACCTCTGCTAAATGTGGTGTCTAATCCAAAATCAGAGAAAAAACTACCACTCCACAAAATCAGTGAAGTATTTTTTTTCAAATGATTGTCAAGTTTTTCTAGAAATTAATCACTTGAACTGGAACCTCAAAAGTAAAAATAGGTTCCCAAATCAGACACAAGCATTAAGATGCCAGTTACTGATGAAAGCTTAGTAACTTATAAATTATAATGTAACCTACATACAGGGATCAATAAAAATATTTTTATTTCCCAATGTTGCAACTATTGCTTTATTAACCTCGTTATCTTAACATTAAATGAACAGGCATTTATTTTAAATATGTGGTTATAACATGTTGTAAAACTCCCCCAAAATACAGTGGCTTACCTGTAATTGCACATTAGAACACACAGTTTATGCAGTGTTTTGTGACTTCATCCAAAGTAGTAGGCTGTACAGATGTTCAGCTAATACAAAAAGCTACGTGAATGAAAAATCAGTTGGGTGCAACATATGGAGGTATTAGTGGCAGTTCTAAAAACTGAATTTTTCAAATAGTGAATTTGGATTGGCGCTTCCAAAAGCCAGTGATTCTTGCTGGATTGTGCAAGGCAGAATTAAATGTGTATCTTTCAAAAGGGCAGTTTCACTCAAACATAAACTAACCAATTAGGAAAGAAAATCAACAAAACAGAAGTGCCAGCTTGGCTCTGACAGTGTGTTTCACGTCTTTCTGGCCTTAGATGAGAGGAAGGGTCTCTGCATGGAAAGTGAAGACATTAAATTAAGAAAGGGCAAACGTATTTTGTTTGCTTTGTATCAGGATTAGCTTTGTGACTCATGCTTTCAGAGCGCATCACAAAATTGGCTACACTAAAAAGTACAAACCTTGCAGAGGTATCCAGTCTTCCTTCTAAGATGTACTTCTGAAACAGATTCTCAGCTGTTCTGAACTTAATAAGCCCTATCTACAGCCATGCAGACATTATTAGATATGCCATATTCCTAGCTGTATTTTGATTAAATGCTATTTAGAGAAATGCAAAGTAGAATGCTAATTCACTACTATTTAATTGATTTAATTCATAAGGAGCTGAAAGCAATTACTGGAATGGAAATTAAAATGTGTATCTTTACTACATGCTAAGAGACAGAATGAACTTCTCGTTTAATAATTCCCCAGCTTATAGCTCTGCCTTGCCTTGACCTTATGATACAAAAGGAAATCCCTTCTTTACCACTTTCCCCACCTAATCTTTTGTACAGAACAACTCTTGGCTCATTCTGGGGGAGGCTGTAAAAGGAAGAGGACTGAGTGAGAGTTAAATGCAGACCAGAGCTTTTTCATCAGGAGTTCAACCATCCTGCAGCAGTCCAGCATGACTGTCAGAACTGGGATGCAAATTAGCAACAGATGGCACAATTTTATTTCCCTTTGTGTTTCGACAGGGATGATGCCAGCATATAAATGGGTAAGCCTTACCATCTTTAATACTTAAAGGAAAAATCCATAGACCTCTCAAGCTGCATAAATAAAAAATATGTTATTCTTTTTGGCCAAGTACTGTTTAAAAACCAGAGCACTTTACCATATATTTGTCTTGGCAATAAATAAAAGGCTCAGCCCCACTAATGCTCAGCTGCACACATTCAAACCACAGCTTACTCAGGGGTCTGCTTTGTCTTTCCAGTATAGTCCTGGAAATTAAAAAAGACAGGTCAGTAAAATATTACCCAGGCATTCTTTATATTTTTTGTCCAGAAAAGCTGCATCTGCATCAAGGCTTTCCTAGCACACCTGCAGTGCCAAATCCACCCAAATTTTCTCAAATGTAACATTCCTGCTTCTTATCCTACATTTTTTGTTGTGCTTCCTTCATGTGTAACAGGTACTGCTCCTGTAATCTTTCTTAGGAAAATCTCTCACTGTAAGCTATGACTGACTTCTCTGAGCAATTACAAGCAACCAGAGGAATTGCACAAATGTTTAGCTTGAGCTTTTAGTAGCAGACCTCACACTTTGTGCCTATCTGCATATGATTTCTGCACTGAAATTTTGAATTATGTGTGCTAAGATCCTTTCTCGGCAGTAAAATTAAACCTCTCTTGCATAAGCAGTAGACCCACAAAGTTTTAAGTACAGTGTTTTCACTGATGGAATTTTGTTTGCTAATTTTTATACAGTTAAAATGTACACACTGATAGAGAATCAAGACAGTAAGTTCAAGGGCATTTCAAGCAGGCATAAGCCTGTATTGCTGCTGAAATAAATAAATAGTCTTGCTGCCTTGTCACCCTTGGCTGTTTTTTCCAGCCTTTGGAAGAAAGGCTCTTCCATGTTAAGATAAATGTGAGATTTAGCAGTGAGACATGAACTCTCCATGTTAAAGATGGTTAGCAAAAAAACCCCCAAACACCCAAAAAAACACCACCCCCCCCCCAAGAGGCCATTTTAGCCCAAGTCACTCAATCTGTTACTGAAGTTGCAGCAGAAACATCAGTCTTCATTTAAATTAGTTAATTGCGTTTTAGTTGCTTCATATTCCATCTGTGTCAGCCTCCTTTTGGGAATAAGAAAATTGCTAACATATAATCTAGACCTTCAAACACACCAGCACTGCTTCTGTGGTTCCATACAAAAAATCCTGTTCCTTTCCCTGTGGATTTGTATGAGTGAGTTGTTGAAGAGGAATATACAGGTGAACAATAGGACAAGGGACAATGAGCAGAACGGTGCAGTATAGCAAGCCTAACTAGCACTGGTTGTTTGTCCGAAGTAATTCCAGCCCTTGCCTGAAAAAAACAATTGGAAAAGTCAGAAACTAAAATGGGATTAAGACAGGATGCTCCTGCTCTGAATACAGTCTGCTGTTCTCAAAGTGGTGGTGGTGGTAGTATGATTTATGATAGTAAAAAGGGTTTTGTTACATGGGCAATAGAAAAACAGTAGCAGATCTCACAGATTGAATGAAGTTGTCTATAAAAAAATCTGACTTTGATAATTTTTTTTTTTAATAAGACATATAGAAACATAGGAATGCTGTACAAATCTACCAGCTTTTATGACCACAGTTCTTGACTGGTAAGGAATTGTAGAACAAGATGCCATAAAATCAGAGTATCTCAAGTTGGAAGAGACCCATAAGAATCATTGAGTCCCAAATCCCTGCTCTTTGCAGGACCACCTAAAACTAAACCATATAGCTAAGAGCACTATCCAGATGCTCCTTGCACTCTGACAAGCTTGTTGCCATGCATCACTTCCATGGGGAACCAGTTCCAGTTACCAGCCACCCTGCTGGTGAATTATCTTTTCCCAGTGTGCAATGGGAAAATCTCGTGATGCAGCTTCATTCCATTTCCTTGTGCTCTGTGTCCTGTTACAGTCACCAGAGAGAGATCAGCACCTCCCCCTCTGCAACTCTCCTTGAGAAAGTTGTAGACTGTCATGAGATCACCAGCTCAGGCCTTCTGTTCTGCCCCTGTAATTTACACAGTAGCATGGAGAACAGTGAGTTCTTAGTTTATGGAAGTTGATTGAGAAATACAACTATAAAATATTTAACTACTGATCTGTGCAGGAGAAAATTAGCATGGCTACCTGAAGTCTTAAGGAATTTGGGAACATCTGGAATCAACTCAAAAGTGATGGCTGCTGGCAGGAAGCAGACTGCAATAGTAAAGATATGACTGTAACAGCAAAGACATGACAGTATCTCAAGGGGGCCTCCAAGGATGCTAGAGAGGGACTCTCCACTAGGGACTGTAGCAATAGGACATGAGATAATGGGTTCAAATTTAAACAGGGAAACGGGAGATTTAGGTTAGATACAACGAAGAAGTTCTTTACTGTGAAGGTGGTGAAACACTGGCACAGGTTGCCCAGAGAAGCTGTGGCTGCCCCATTCCTGGCAGTGTTCAAGGCCAGGTTGGATGAGGGCTGGAGCAACCTGGTCTGACAGAAGGTGTCCCTGCCCATGGCATGGGGGTTGGAACTACATGATCTTAAGGTTCTTTCCAACCCAAACCGTTTTATACTTCTGGGACTTTCTGAATGACAGTCCTGGCTATAGCAGCATTCTTTCTGAAACAACAGGCTTGCAAACAGCCTTGCTTTTAGTGATCTGCTGCCCCAGGCTTCCTCCAGCAGACAGACCTTACCGGGAAGTGATCTGCCAGTGCTAACACACAAAGTCAGCCTCACATCCAAACGCACAGGGTACCACCCTGCACGGATTGCTGCAGTTAATCAGTATCAGTGTTATCACTGTTCGGCAGCACACCGAAAAGGCACCACCATCACTGCTCACCCCGCGCAGGTAGCAGGACTGCATGAAAGGCGGGGGCTGGCCCTTCAGTGGAGGGGTGAGCAAACGAGACGGGAGGCCCCGAGGGCAGGTGAACAGTGAAAGGGTTCCGACAACTCTCTGTGAGAAGTGCATGTTCTTCCCGAGTGCCGCCAGTGCCAGTGTGACACGTACAGACACGAAGGACCCCCTCCGCTTGACAACCTCCTGCGCGGTAACAGCGGGATACCGCTCCTGTCCGGGAACGACGCCCCTCCTACCCGCGCAGGCCCCGCCGCCCCTACCGCTCCCTCCCAGTGCCTTCACTCCCCGCCGCACCGCCCGCAAGGCGCGTCGGGAGGAAACTGGAAGGCCTCGGCAGCCCTTTCGCGGCCCCCGGGCTGCAACGGACAGCTTCCCCCGGGGGCGGGCCCGGCGGCGGCGGAGGCCCGGCCAGCTGCGGCGGCGGGGCGGGCACCGAGAGCCTCCCCATGAGGTCATAAGTGACGCAACGCTCCCGGAAGCAGCCAGGAACGCAGGGAACAGCTAGCGAGGAGGGGGGCTCTCTCCGTCGCTGCAGTCGGTAGCTTGGCGGAGCCGCCCCGCCGCGCTGCACCGCCTGCGCGTCTGCCCCTCAGCCGGGCAGCACCTGCCGGCACCATGTCGCTCTTCCAGTCCGCCCTGGACTTCCTGGCGGGCCCCGGCTCCCTCGGGGCTGCCAGCCGCGACCAGAACGATTTCGTGGGGCAGACGGTGGAGATGGGCGACATGAAGCTGCGCATCAAGAGGGTCATTGCGGAGGGTAAGAGCGGGCGGCAGCGGCTGTAGGCAGCATCCCGGCCCGGGCCCGACTTTCCCGCTGCCGGGCTGAGCTGTGCTCCCCTTCGGGCCTCCCGCTCGCCCCGTCCGCCCTTTCTTGGCCGGGAGGGCTTCCTCCCTGGCAGGCCGCGCCCTGCAAGGGGAGGCCCCTTGCGGGCGAACGGGCTGCGGTGACCGCCAGGCCAGGTCTGGTCGCTTCTTCCTGCACCGGTAACCGCCCCTTCTGACGGGCTGGCTGCCTCCTCGTAGCTACTCTAGCTGGGGCCGCGGGCACGCTGAGCTGTCGCGAGTGTTGCGGTGGGTGTTCCGCGGGACCGGGTGTAGGAGCGGTGCCCCATGTTGTTAGTCTGCTTCGGGAATACCCATCGAGAGCCAGTGTGCAGCGTGGAGAGTTCTTCATTTGCTTTGTGGTGAGAATACCTTCACCACCTAACAGAACTCTCATATGAGTTCATAGTCCACATAGGACGTCATGGAAATACGGGATTGCATGTATATGTGTATATATATATTTAAAATGACAATGTGTCATATCGTGGCAAAGATGCAGATTTGCTTGTGCTGCTCAGGGTTATTTAGAATACTGTGAAATGCAGGAAAAGATGCTAACTTTAAGCAGCATATGGGCTTTCCTGGAGTTAAATGTCTGGGTGGTTTTCAGTTTCAGTGGATTTTTGGGTAGTTGTTTTGGCACATGCTTGCTAGTCTGTTTTAAAATAAGTTCTATGTTTGGTGTGTGCAGACTACTTAGTAATTAGTAGAAATTTGGATCTTGCACTTGTGGTAAGAATAATTACTTTGTTTTCAAGCAGAAGAGTCGCTGAAAGCTTGTCTTAAAAGGCTAAAATGCGATTTTTGTCCATATTAATGCAGTTATATAGTTCATTATCTTTGAACAGGTGGTTGAAGTTACTTAGGTGGAGTACCTCAGATTTCTCTTCAGAGCTTCTTTTCAGTGTTGAAGTTATTTTTTGTAGTTGATTTTTGTAATTGCCTTGTATGTAGCTGGTTTAATAAGTAGATTTATTGAATTTTTTTCTGAGTAGTTTTTTTTTTTGTTGAAATATTACCACCCTAAAGTGACCACCATGGAAATAAAAATGATTTTTCAAGATTAGCTGCGTCAGTGAAACTTAGAAAAAATCTGCTTGTGTAAAACAACAGGACATTGGTCTTCACAGCTGTTTAATCTTCTAAAGGACAAAAAATTTGCTACTTCAGTGCTTAACCACTTTTGGCATGTGATCTTAGACAAATCCTGGCAGTTTTTACATAGTAAGTAGCATGCCAAATGGAACTCAATGTCAAGTCCAGCTCTGCCTTTAGCCTTTACTTGGAGCTTCTTTACTGAACAGCCAGCCACAGTTTGTGAATGAGATGTAAGCACTCAATATGATGTGACTGCAAGGTGAATGCTGAACGAATTGGCTGATGCTGCTGGTGCTGACATTCCTGCCAGGAGGAGCTGCAGGAGAGCAACAAAGGAAAATAAGAGCAGAAAGCTATATTTGAGATGTATCTGCTGTTTAGTTCCTGGTTGTGAAACAAGGATTTTATACTTTACTTTGGTAGCAGCCTACTGTTACCTAGGATCTGACACAGGCTTCCTAAAATGTCAGGGTAATTATGCCAGGTTAGGTAAATTAAAGCAAACAGGGACATGCTTTAAGTCTAGCATTCTTGCAAATTTATCTGTAACCACTGCTTGGTGTTCCACCTTTGTCTCAGCATTACAGTTTATTTCATGATGCTGTCAGTGTACCAAGTGAAATTGGGCCTTTCTGCTTTTGTTAGGCAGACCATAGCTTGGCTAAAACGAGCTTTAGGATATATTAAGTATGAATATAAAAATGCATGTGAAATACAGAAGCCTGAACTTCTCCTGCTGTCTTCAGATTTTAATTTCTTTAGCATATTATTTTTGTTGCTGATAATTAATTTATCTTTGAGCTCTGAACCTGTTTGATACCTTGTAATACTTGCTTATATAATTGTGACTTATAAGCATTCTCTTCCATGCTTATAAATGCAGAATCTTTTTTTCTTCGGCATGAGTGCTTTCATGCCCAATTCCTTACTAGAAAGTGAAGTGATACTTTCAAAACTCGGATTTCAAATCCATGGTGAACTGTGTGTGATCTGCCAAAGCAGAGAGGTAGCCTTTTCTGTAAGATCATACGGTCTGCTTTGTTTTCAATTGGGGTGAACACAGTGTGTGGATTAGCATTACACAGTATCATACAGCAGCGTAAATTCAGTTGTTCTCACACCGCGCAGCTCTTTCCAGTATTGCAATGTGCCCATAATCTGTGTTGGTGCAGATACGTGTTTGGCCATGCTGTCAGCCGAGACACTGCCTTCATGAGCAAACACCATTCGGTTGTGTTTCCATGTTTGTTTTGTGGAGGTGCCACACTAGGAGTAGGACCCAGCCAACTGAAAATGTGGTGTGCTGTGAGAGGAACCTGAGAGCCAGGCAGGGGGGGTCGGGCGCAAGGTGGTCTCTACTATTCTTACTATCTCCCAGTACATGACTGAGCATGTCACTGAATGGACTGAGTGCTGCTGGAATATGGTGTTTTGTCCTTGGGCATTTCAGTAGCTCACTGCGGTTAAGAAATTTTTAGAGGAAATGAGTGGGGGCCTTTACATTTAATCCTTACTTGCCCTTTGTATGATCACAGAATCATAGAACAGTTTGAGTTGGAAGGGACTTCCAAAGGTCATCTAGTGTTATGCTGGCTTCAGGTGCTAGGGTTCTTCTGTGTCCTCTGGTTAAGTGCACAGACTGCCACACAATTTTATTTAAGTAAAATAGTCACTGATTGCATACCTACTTAGTAAATGTTGAGTGAATGTAAGTATCTCACACTCTTTCATGACAGAGAACACTGTTGCATGGCCATAAGTCACTTGCCAGTCTGGGTATTCTGTATGTGTCTCCATCACATCATGGGTGTCTGCTCTCACCAGGGCATCTGCATACACACAGCCCACGTACATGAGATAAAAGAGTTATCTAGATGCTTACTGTTTGGTTTTTATACAGTTAGGTGAGGGTGCCTTAACTAAACTCTGTCAGATCCCTTTCTATTAATGTGAACAGGATGTGCATTTTTGTTAACTTTTTTGCTTCTTCAGTTGATGTCCTGGAGTATCCTTTCCCCTTGTTCAGACATGTCAGGATTCCTGTACCAATCTGTACCAGATGGTTGAGGGACTGAGGTGGTCCTTGCTGAGTCAACAGCTGATGTAGCCTGCTATTTGACCTTGGGAGAGAATGGGGAGAGCAACTGACCACACCAGCCTGAACAGTGGCTTTCAGAAATTTCTTGTTTCTTGCTTCTGAAAGCATATTTGCACAAACAACCCAGCAAATTTGTTTTTCAAATGCTAGATGCTGCTGGCTTTCATTTTTGCCTCTGTTGAACAAAGCGTATCTTCTAATAGACATTGTTGTTTACCTGCTAATGGTGACACTTAAGAATGATGGGCATGTAAATAAGGGAAATTTCTTGATCTTCATCTATACTGTAGAAGGAATAGAACCTGGTCACTGGGCTGTTGGCATTCATTGAGAGACTGTCAGTGCCAAAGATGGTCAGTGAATTACAGAAACTTGTTCTTCAATTCTGTGTAGTAATGCTACTCCAATGGGAGGGTAAATTGATATGAGAGTAGCGTGTCCTGTGATGTTCACTGTCAAGTTTCAAAATTACATACAAAGGAAGTTGATTTTTTTTAATGATTATAAA
This sequence comes from Neopsephotus bourkii, assembly GCF_033783945.1. NCBI lineage: Eukaryota > Metazoa > Chordata > Aves > Psittaciformes > Psittacidae > Neopsephotus > Neopsephotus bourkii. Next base: position 416,186 of record NW_026901782.1, on the reverse strand, counting down.
TTGCGTGGATGCATTAGTTTTGGTAGTTAGCTAACTGGAGAAGCTTGTTTGCTGTGCACTGAATGAATGTTTAATAAAATTGCTGCTTTTTAGAGTGTAAATGAAGGGCAGGATGATTTGGAAGCTAAATAAGATATTGACAAAACTGCTAATGTGCTTAAATTATGCAGTCTTTAAATATAATCGTCTTATTCCTTGAATGTTTCCATTGAGGCTTTTTTTGTAAAAGCAGGCAGCTGTTGCATTGATGGGTGGCAGTAAGTTCATAAATTATTTCATATATCTTGTTGATAAAGTAAAAATAGAAGATATGAACACGGAAAATATCTATTCTAGAGGTCCTTCCATGAAAATAGGGAATTTAATCATTATGGTGAGCCATGGAGCAAAATCTGATACTGTTCAGTCTCCTATCATTTTGAAAGGAAGGGATCTTCTGCAAGTTTTGGGTTACATATTCGGTTAGGTCAGGTAATGTTTTGAGGGGGCTTTAGTGTTAAACATCAGTTGACAACTCCACTAGTAGTTCCTGTTGCCACTCAGTGCGTAATGTAACATCCCTACAAATTCTTCGCTGCCAGTGAGACTTGAATTTGCTCCTTGAGTACTGTTAATTGAGTTTTGTAGGTTAAATGTTAAATATGAAACTATCAGTAGGTGTCTTATTTTAGCTTTAAATTTTCTAGAACAGAGATCATACTAACAGAAAAATAATCTTTAAAAAGTTTGGATATTTATGTCCTGGTAAGCTGTTTTAAGTGCCATAAACCAGATAGAAAAATTCCCCTATTAATCCTTTAAATGGCTTATTTTGAAGCACTTTGTATTTGAGTTATTCAGTTTCTTAATATTTGTGATAAAGGTAATTGCATCAGGAAAATAACTTTATGCTATAATTACTGTTTAAAATTACAGTTTTTATGTTTCTCAGCCACTAATTCAACTGCAGCCTGAATATGCTGTAATTTTTTAATTCTTGAGTATAATTGCTCTTCTGTGAAGTTCTGGCTAAGTCTTTTTTTTTAATGTGAAATGGGGCAGTGTTACCTTGGTTCAGTTTAAAGAACTTACATACAACAACTCAGGGTCTTGTCAGTGGAAGGCAGTGATGGCATGGAATGAGCAACACTTGTCTTTTAGAGCCTACTGAGAAATGTTCTGCCTGCTCATATATACTATTTGTAATGTGTTTGAAAATTGTTTGTGTTAACTGCTTTAGCCAGGTACTCTTCGGCCTGACAAAAAAGCAGCAAAAGCTGAGAATAAGTGATGAAATTATAGTCTCAGTGTGTGTGAGGTTCTCCTGCAGAAGAATCAGGGAGTTCATATCCTCAAGAGAACAGCTGAAGATGGAGATACCCCTATTCATGTTAATACTCCAATGAGCAGATGATTGTGGGGTGCTTGCTGTCTCTTCAAATAATAGTTGTATCTCATGAAGCATGTTGACTTTTTAGTGCTGATTTAGATATGGGACAGCTGAGAGAAATACCAGAAAGGGGCTTTTCAGACAGCGAGGAGGTGTTAGACAAAGCTGTGGAACTTGGGCAGTTTAAGCCTCACTTCACTTAAGACTTTAGATAAATTACAAGTTTATAATACACTGAGTCCATTTAGCCTCGTTTTTAATTCCAGATAATGGGTTTTAGCTTCTAACTACATAGTTTTACTTGTTCCTAGATTTAGAAAAAAAACACACTTTGAGAATAGACAGGGATTTTTTCTTCCTCCTGTGGGGGTTAGGACTGTGACTTTCAGTTTCTGCATCTTCTCCAAGGCTTTTTGATAAGAGTTAATGTTAATACTAGCCTTTTATTCTTTTCTTGATAGAGAATTTTCCTCTCAATACAACAGTAATTTGCAAGTAAGACGAATCTTGCTTGTGATGTGCCACTTGTCTAGTTGTTCTGTCAGTAGAAGGATGTTCGAAATGGTTAGGATGAATTTTCTGTATTTGAAAACAGCCAAGGACAGTTAGGATTGAGATATATGAAAGGGAATTCCCTGAAATTTCACCTTTTCTTTCTTTTTTTTTGAAGAAAAAGATATCCGTGCAAAGAAATACTACTCATGGTTCCTCTTTGCTTAACTATCTATGCAAGCTTGCTAACTTTCCAATACTTTGTTGCTTGTTTTACATACAAAGCTGAGGAATTAAGAGTAAAGGAGGTGCATGTTTGCGTGAAAAGCAGGGAACAAGAAAGCTATGCAGCACTCAGCAACCATTCTTCATGTGTACTGATTTCTTATGCTTCCTTTTGAGCAACAAGTATGGATGAAAATAGCAGAGAAGAGGAGAAACATGATGAAAAAAATGCATTTTTCAGACTGACAGGAGTCTAAAACTTTCACCATGAAACTTTAGTGAAAGGAAGCTATATTATTCCTTAGTCAGAAAGGTGGCTACAGACTAACTTTATTTTCAAAAGCTGTCATGAATTGAAGCCATGTAGGTGACTTGTTATAAGCTGCATTCTGGCAATGAAGCTTACGTCTGTCATTAAAGTATCAAAACTTGCTGCTTTAGACTTACAGGCTTTTTCAGTATTTTGAGTGTGAACAGGCAGGATTAGTTTACCAAGCTTCTAGGCACAATCCTAATTTGTGATTAAATGCTGATTTATTTTTTTTTGATGGATATAATTCATAAAACTCTGGGCAGCAGAGAGGCAATGAACACTTAACAGTCGAATTTCTGTGAACACTGATAGTTCAATTTGCTGGCAGATGGTTGAAGTAACTATGGAAGAAGGAGAGCTCACATCAAGTTAAGAAATTGCAACAGCCTGTGATGTAAAGGATGATAACAGTTACTCTGCAGACCTTGTATAAGGAAGTGTGAAAAAAATATGGCAGTCAGTAAAGAAGAACAGGAGCACCGTGACCTAGCAGCTTTCCAGTTGATGTTGCCTTAGCTGTAGATACAGAGAGGTTTTTCAACACAAAGCATGGAAGGGGGGTTGGAACTGGGTGATCTGAAGTCATGATTAAAGTCCTTTCCAACCCATGATCCTATGGAGCAGAACAGTGATGTTTTTTTAAAGCTAGTGTTTCTTTGGATGCAGCAGTTTCTGCTTGCAGGTGATCTCTGCAAGTTTGAGGGTGTTCTACCTCCCTGCTTCTCAAGGTTTACTGGGAAATGTTCAGACCTTTGAGTCATCCTTCCTATTTGAGACAGCTTCAGCTTGTTATTATGACTTTGCAACTGACACAAATGGATGACTGGACTTCAGGAAAAAAAGTTTGAGTCAGTGCTTGCAACAGTGACAGCATTAAAGATGTTGCTTGTACACTGGTAGAAAAACATCTGTTTGCTTTCATTAAGATGCACTCTAACTTGTAGTTCAGGCTAGAATTACCATCTTTTAATTAAGTTATAATTGAAACATAAGTACTCAAAATCGATTTGGAAGCAAATTTGGTCAGTATTTGGGAGGGGAGCAGACAAGTCATATCAGTAGCTATAAACAGGAAGTTATCCACACCATTCCTTTGTCATGACTGGTTAAGTGTGTAACGAAACAATGCATTACAGTAGCAAGCAGTTTTATATTGTGATTGAGGTTCCTGTTTTGGTGCTTCACTAGCTGACAAGTAGGAAAACTGTCATTTCACTGAAATTCCTTGGCTGAAAAAGCTAATGAAGATGGGGAAAAATTGACAGTTTTAAATCCAATTTGTTTTCTAGTGCAGTGAACTTAATTGATATGTGATGCCTAGGTGTATCTTGAGGGAAAATGCAAATCTCTTGGTTGGAAAAGAAAATTGAGTCTTGTCAGCTTAAAATTTGACCTCAGCAAAATCTTAATTTGGACAACTTGTGTGCAGATTTCACTGGATTTCCAGATAATGTCAAGTATACTTCACTTAAGAGTCAAATAGCAGTGCTTTAATGTAAGTAGAGCTTGTATTAACTTCCACTGACAGCAAGAACTTGCCATTTTTAAATGGCTTGCATTGCTGAAAATGTTCTTGCATTGTTAGGTAAAAATGAATGTTTCTGATTGTCAGTTACTATTGAGACCAAAAACCAGTATGTATGTTGAAACAGATACACAGCTGAACATGAAATCTCTGTAGATTCCTAGCTAGCAATTAAGAGCAGTGAAATTTATTTTTCTTGTTAGAAATGAGGTTATGTGCAGAAAAATCAATTAAACTTTGGGATCCTTCTTGGGGTAGTTGTAACATTGTGATTTGAGTGTTAAAACACAGGCTTTTCCATCAAGAAATTAACTTTTGTAGTTCTCATAAATGTGGCTTAGTTTTAGGCCTGAATTTCAGGATCATTTGTGAACAGAGGGAAAGATTTCAGGGCAGCTGTGAATATGTCTTGAGTTTTGGGAGGACTGCATGATGTTCAATTCCATGAAGATTTGAAGTTTATGTTTTTTGAAGTCTAATCTCTTCTCAGTTGGGTGAACATATTCTTTTATTGCATCATACTGGATGTCAACAAGATTAAACTTAGTGATAATGTGCAACTTGGTCTGTGTTGTAAGCATTTCTTGTATTGGACGATGTGTTTGTAATTTATGAGACTAGTTGAAATAATTGGAAAGGTATGAATGCTTCTAAGGGCCTTAAAAGTTTGCATCAGCTTGGTGGTTACTCAGATATATGCTTTAAATGGTGGATAGAATTGATCTGATGAGTTAATTGTGATGCATACGTGCTTTCACCAGTGAAATATCCAGAAAGGCATTGGATAAATTTGAATGAAGCGTAGTTAGCTTTTGGAATACATGCATATGCGTAGGTCAGTGTATGTTTGTAGTAGTATGGGTGTATGCCTGAAGTCCAGAGTAGACTTGCCCCATTCCAGCTGTGGTAGAACCCTTGGCAGTGTACAGAGCTGAACTTGCAGAATAACTTGTCCCTAATTTGGGGTTTCTCTGTTACCATTTTGCTCTTGAGCGCATTCCAGAAAACTAACCGTGCAGTGATTTTGTGTACGAGAAGCACTTAATTTTGTAATCAAAGCACATATTTTCAAGATGCAGCTTTTGCAGGGTTATTAGAATAAAGAAAAGAAATATATACCAAGGTGAATGTAAAGAGTTTCTTCTGGAGGGCCAGCAGTACTTCTGCTGTGTAGAAGGTCTGTAGTATCTGTGTAGGACAAAGACATGGAAGCAGTAGCTCTGTGGTACAGTGACTGGTGTGCACTTCTGTAGGAGCTTGCAACTCACTGGGACAGTGCACTCTGAAACCTGGGGCATGCCTCTGGACTTTAGTAGGGAACTAACTGGGAAGTGAGATCAAAAACCATGGATTCCCAGACCCAGCCTCAGTAGAAGGATGACTTGCAGATTATCTTGATTGTTTCACCAGCTTTGTGAAATCCATAAACAGTCAGCACTGTCCAGAACCATGTTTTTTTTTGCATATGTTCTCATTCAGAGAGGAGCAAATTGTCTTCAGGTAGTAAGCATGGAGTTTATTCTGTCTCCAGTCTCTGTCCCATCAGTGTGCAAAATGCTGATTGTAATGGCTGATCAGAACACTTGCACTGGGGCTTTGAAAAAGCTAAGAGAACTTCCTGTTGTGGGAAGTACCAAATCTGATGAATGACTGAATCAAAGTAAATAGATAAGCACAGTACACATATGGGTAATATATGGTGTTCTGAACTGCAGCCCTTGCTGTCTCATCTTCAGTATTTTCATTGATACTCTAGCTCTTCCGTGGTTCACTGGTTACTCTCTTCTGTTTGTCCTCCCTGCAGCTGGGATCTTGGTTTTGCTCATTTTGTGTATTATTCCCTTTTAGACACCAAAAGCAAAGGCAACATCTAGGAATCTGTCATTTATTTCTTTCATGTTGTGAATGCTACTGGCAAAGTGACAAGTTGTGTAGCAGGAGTCTTGGAGCACACTGTGATGGTCAATTGCCATGTAAAACTTTGGAGAGTACTTCTTGGAAAGCCTTGTATTTGATGGAATTGCACAAAGCAAATACTGTGTTCACTTCAGCCTCATGTTAATATTCCTTATCCACAAAGAAGGTATCGGGTACTGAAGTGACTACTGATTTGCATCCTGCATCTTTCAAAAGAAGTGCCTTGTCAACTTGTTGCATGCCTGTTGTGGTTCATGCTTCAGTTATTCTGTTCTCTTAGCCTTTTTGACAAGTAAAATTTTGTATTTCATTGACATCTTCTATGCTGTTCTCCAAGTTATTGCTAGAGGGAGCATTGCAGTGTAGTTTGTAGAATCATACAATGGTTGGGGTTGGAAAGAGCCCTAAGATTATATAGTTCCAACCCCTCCCATGGGCAGGGGCGCCTCACACTAGACCATTTCGCCCAAGGCTCTGTCCAGCCTGGCCTTGAATACTGCCATGAATGGAGCATTCTCCACTTTTTTGGGCAATCCATTCCAGTACCTCACCACCCTTACACTAAAGATCTTCCTCAAATCCAGTCTAAACTTCCCCTGTTTAAGTTTTAACCTATTACCCCATGTCCTATAACTACAGTCCAGTGGAAATAGAATTTAACTACAGCCCAAAGTAAATAGAATTTTAGAATAAAAGGAGTAGAAAAGCAAATTGTTGAAGTTTGTCACTTTGGTTGTTAATCTACTAAAGATACTCTGAAACAGAGTGAATATGCAACACACTGTTGGTGTAATGACAAGGATGACATTCAGGGAAGAATTTGAAGTGATACCAGGATCTTTGAAATGGAGTCGAACTGAACAAATACATTCTTTTGGTAGTTAGATTAACATAATTAGCAATTGAGGAAACTTAGCAGCCTTGTCTTTTTCTTAGTCATATTTACCTTCTAGAAGTTTGCACAGTGTTTGAGTGAACTCATAGTGTTAGATGAAATAAGTATTCTGACCAAAGCAGTTGGAAGGAAAATAATGTTGTATGGAGTGACAGATAGCAGTTTAGTAACAGTAACTCCCCTTATTCGAAGCATTTGCTTCAATGCTTGAAATCACTTTCAGCTTTTAATATGAAGCCTGAAGCATGGCAATTACCCTAAAAGTATGAGGAAGTGAATGTTAAATATTTTATTTCTCTTGGCTATTGCTATTTTTATAAGAAACGTAATAGTGCAAAACCAAATAGTTGTTCAATTAAAATAATTAGGTAGTATTTGCAGAACTGAATCTTGGTATTATAAGGACCTGTATTAAAAAAAAAAAAGAAAGAGGTACTTAATAGGAAATCTGCATATGTAGATTAAAAAAATGTGGGAAAGTAACAAATTCACTGTGCTTCTAGCATGTATTAAAGAAAGAAGCTCTTTTATGTAGGTTACCCATACTCTTGGCAAGTCATTGAAAAACGCATATTCTTACATTCAGGTATCTAAATTCACGTGATAGCTCTTTTAGACTAAAAAGAATGACTTACTTGGATGTTGAAATTAAAACGGACTTAATGTCCCTTCTTCTTGTAGGTGGCTTTGCTTTCGTCTATGAAGCTCAGGATCTTGGAAGTGGCAAAGATTATGCTTTAAAGGTAAAATGTACTTCAGGTTTATAAGTTCTTTTTGCTTGATGCTTTAGCATGGTAGTTAATTTTTAATGCATAACACGAACAAGTAATTTAGAAAAATTCATAATGAGAGTGGTGTTTGTAGCACACTGTAAATGTTAGGACCTTGTGTTTTATACCAGAGATGGGGACTGCTTTGTTGGGTACTGCTGCTGTTTGTCTTCATTTGGTCTAGAAATTCATGACACTGCATAAGCATTTTGGGTGAAAAGAATCTTTCCTAATTACCTGAAATGGGCTATGTTAATAGTTTCACTCATCAGCAGGAGATTTTGCTCACTGGCTAGCCTCCCTTTGTACTTCCAGAGTAAGTTTCATCAGTATTAAAAATAATGGTCTGAACTTTGACTCATTAATCAGATATTCAGTCTGGCATTTCTGGATTTGTGTTTTTGAAGGCTCGTAATAATTATGTAACAGCTGAAAAACTGAAGCATTGTGGAAAGGACAAAGTGAAGTCACTGTATTCACCATAAAATGGCTTCATTTTTGGGGTAGGGATGTTCTGTGACTCTATCAGTACAAAGACTTCTTACCTTGGAGGAGAAGCGAGAAGGGTAGTAGTAAGAGAAGTAGGAGAGGTAAGATTACCAACAGTAGTTACTGTTTTTTCCTTTTTGTACCACATCTTGCAGTAACAAAACATGACCAAACCCATACAGTATGTGTGTTCAAAATGTTATCAAGAAGTAGCCACATTTAAAAAGTTACAGCTAAAAGTACGTTACTGTACTTCCTCTGTTTTATAAAACTGGTACTTCTGTAGCAAATTGCGCAGATTGATTCTGGTCAAGTGTTGGCTCTAAATCCAAGCTATGTTGGTAATAGTAATGCTTAATTTTGCTACTGATTACTCAGATACTATTGAAAGAGTTGGGTTACATAATTTGGACAAGTTTTGGCTGGTATAGGTTGAAGGTTGTTCCTAGAGATTTGAGGCAGAAAATGAGTTTTTACTTGTCAGTGCACAATGCTGTAGCCAGGAGAACTTCAGTGTTTTATACAACAGAAAACTGTCAGAGTAGTTAGGTCATGAGTGTTGAAGGTTACAACTGCTCAGCTATCGCTAAACCTGAACAGTACAGGTAGCTGGAAAACTGGGTGTTCCGCTCATGGCAATATGTCCAAATGTACAATATGCCTACTTTGTTTACTGTCCCATCACATTTCCTTAGGTTTTTGACTGTAGCTTATCCTTTGTGTTGTGAAAAAAAAAAATAAAATCCATGCACTGTTTTTCTGTAAGTTTTAATAACTATCGTCTCAATTTTTTCTGTTTTCTGGCAGCGGTTGTTGTCTAATGAAGAAGAAAAGAACAAAGCTATCATTCAGGAAGTTTGTTTTATGGTATCCTTTTCTGGAACATACTTTAATGTTTTGATTTAATTTCCTGATAGCAAACATTTCTGAGAAAGAGGACTACTCTACACGTTCAGTTCTTTCAATGCCGTACACTACTTAAAAGGATAAGAATTCTGAGGAAGGTTTGGGTCCTGGTTTATCAGGGATCTGGCATCAACGTCCAGCAAGTTCAGTTCTTCAAAAGTTGCAGGAACTTAATATGTGTGGATAACTTTCATAGCTTGTATAGACTTTGTCATTTACTTTGCGTAGCAAAAAATGAAATTCTTATTTGGGCTTTCTTGCATTCGTGTGACTGTGTTCAAGAGACCTTTTGGTTAATCAGATGATACCTAGATCTTAAGTAGACTTCCCTCACTTGCTTTGGATATATTGCCTTTTTGACTACACAGAACTTTGCTTTTACTTTCCAGAGTTTTTTTAATTTCTGCCTCAGATGCATCTGGCTTTATAAAGTAATACTGAATGTTAATTTATTAGAATACGTGCATCAGAAACAAGAAGTAGATGATTCTCAGGGTTGTTGCTGTCCTCTTCATCTTCAGTGAAGCTAGATGGTAGAGTATAATGCAGTCTTGGTGAGTTTTCAGTCCATGAGTTTAGTAAACTCAGTATTTGCTCCCTGGCATCTGCTCTAAGACCCTCAGTTTGTTTCAAGAGTCAGTGAGTAGCTGTAGTATGCCACTGTTTCGTTTCCAGTCTGAGTATTCAGCTTCAGTTTGAGTTACCGTGCAAAACCACTTAATTTAAATTACTTAAATATTTTTGTGTGATTACTGAAATGTTCGATGGAGTCTTACACTAAACACCATTCACTGGAAGTAACTATACATATTATAGATACTCTGTGTTGTCAGGAGTAAAGAACTGAATGTACTGTAGATGTTTTTTCACAGCTTGGGCTCATTAAAGTATATGTACAGCATGAATGAGGGTTAACTGTTGCTATCTTTCCAAGTTATAACTGTGAAATTAATTCCTGTGGCTCTGAGTAAAAGGTGATGAAGACATGCATAAAATGTAAACTAGTACTTTGGAGCTGTTCTAATTTGATGGATCCAACTTGCCTTTTTTTTATAGCTTTGCTGTACTTACGACGTCTTCGCTTTTTTCTTTTTAGAATTGGTGAATGCATCTTGTAAATAGTGTGTGTTTGCCTCAGGCCTGAGTATCAGTACATGACCAGAGTGAGGCATGCCGGGGCAGCACAAACAGGCGTAATGCAGTGTAACTACTACTGGCGGGATCTGAGATCACTTAAATTTTATTCACTTTTACATAGTTCAAAAATGATACCATGAAACATGACAAAGGTTTTAGTATAAAGAATTATTACTCATGACGGGAGGGTAAGTTCCTTGGTCTTTCAGAGCTGTTACTTGTTTTGAACTTTATTTTACTTAAAATTGAAACATAATATACTTACTACTTCCTTAGAAAGGACAGGTGTTGCTACAATAGCCCTTTCTTAATCAGCCAGCTAGAGAAGTGGCTAATAGTTAAAAGATCTCTCTGCTACATATGTTAATGCCTTGATGTCGCTATTAGAAGACAAAAATAAGTGACTAGGACTGTTATGAAGTCCTCAGCCTTAATCACAAGGATTTTTTTAATGTTTCATTTTGACTTTTTATATCTTCAGCAGGTTCCACTGAAGTCTGTTTTTTTAGCTGAGGCATGATTCCTTGTTCTACTTAATATCTTTATTACAGCTGTAATGCTTTTTGTGGTTTTAAGCTAACATTTCAGATGAGAATGAGTTCTGTGAACTGCTGTATACAGTTGTATCAGTAAACTTGGCAGTCTTCCTTGAACACATTATCTCCAGAAAAAACTTTCAGGGCATCCCAACATTGTCCAGTTCTGTTCTGCTGCTTCAATAGGAAAAGAAGAATCAGACACAGGGCAAGGAGAATTTCTTCTGCTTACAGAGCTGTGTAAAGGTAAACTTTTTTTTCTTTCTCAGCAGTACATTTTGTTTTTGACATTTATTTGCACAGGTTGCATCATGGTTTAGAAGCTTTGAAAGCCTCTTAAAGGTAGCATAGTTCAGTGGAGCTTGAGTTCAGCCTCGTCACTTGTGGGATGAGGAGCATGTTCTTTGAGACTATAGTTCAACCTCATCTTAAATATGGGATTAGTATTAAGTTCTTTAAGACTGGTTGGAGGAAGGAAGAGGAGAAATAGTTCCTTAGAGCACTATTTCCTTTGGGCACTGCAGTCAGTGTGGATATACAGTTACAGAATATCCATCTAATATTCACAGCTGAGGGCTGTATGTCTTCCTTGATGAGAAAAGTATCTGCCTATTTGTGCCAGGCTTTTAGAATTTGTCGTGTTCTGTGCATGCTTATGTGAATTTTTCTCATTTCCTGTAGGGCAGCTGGTGGAATTCTTAAAGAAGGTGGAACCCAAAGGCCCTATCTCCTGTGACACAGTTTTGAAGATCTTTTATCAGACCTGCAGAGCAGTGCAGCATATGCATAAACAGAAGCCTCCTATTATCCATAGAGACTTAAAGGTGTGTTGCAGTATTTAAATAAAGGCTGAGTTTTTAAACAGCAAAGGAGCTCGTCAGGCTGAATCAGTGTTAAGACTGTTGATCAAGTACAGTGGACACTCTTGAAAGTGGTGCTTATTGCACCTTTTGCCTTGCCAAGACTGCTGGATGTCAGTGAAGGTCATGACTGAAATACTTGCATCTCTTTCAGCATCATCATCTTGTGCTTGTGGTTAGTACTAGTTGTACTGTCTGAACAAGCTGACAGAAAAGTAATGTATCATGGTTTTCTGGTTAAGTTTGTCTTCAAGTAGTTTACTTTTGATAAAGTAACCAGCTACAACTTGTGTTGCAGAGTTGAGCAGGTTTTCTAAATAGAAGAGAGGTAAACCTTTGAAGGAGAAGAGGGGGCAATGCTGGATTCTCTGTAAAAGGTTACATAGCCTTTGAGAACATCCAGTAAGCTGTTAGTTTTAGAACTAGCAACAACTTGCATTGCATTGCATTTTAGGGCTTGGTTTTAAATTTAATTTGAAAATTTGGTAGGCATAATTCATGACAGATTTTTCTTTTTGTTAGCCTTTACAAAGTTGCTATAGGATTATGCTATAGCAAAGTGGTGTCCCCTTAAAAACTTTGGTGATTTGACAGGACTTCATCTCTTTTTGAATTTTGAAGGCAGCACCTTTACATCCATGCTGTGTAATAAATGAAGGAGACCTAATCATCAGTGGGATTCTGGTGTACTACAAATAGACTTAAACCCAGTGGAAGGACATGGTCTTTGTAAACATAAGCAAAATAAGATTTTTATTCCTCAGTGTCTGAATTTGATATGTCAGTTTCCTGCTTGATGTGATACCAGCTGAATATAAGAAGGGAGAATTCATTCCTCCTTAAGTAAGCATGTACTTGATTACTTTAGGGAAAGGAAAATGAAGCCAATTACTAAAAAAGTAAATGTGTGCTAAGTGTTTTCAACACTGATGAAAGCTTTGATGTTGGGCAGTAGTATAACCCCTTAGTATCAAAATAGTTTTGAAGATGAAGCACTCTTTTCCCCCATGCCCCCTGTTTTTTTTTTCTTGGTACCATTGAACAGACTTCTACCTCATGTAAAAGAACTTTTAACCAAGCTGTCATAGAACATTCTTGATGTTACTTTCCAGGGGAAAATCTTTTCAACACTGAAGTTTCTGTACACCAGCCCCTAGAAAAGCTTGTAGACAAGCAAATCTCTTCTCTGAAACGGGGGTAACAAACTCTACAGATAAATACAGAATTTCTACATAGCCAGCTCTGTAGAAGTTGAACGAATGCTATAATTCAAAGTCTGTTTTTTCTTGTCAAGTAATGCAAGTTCCTGACAAAGATAAAATATGGAAAAAGGTAGAAGTTTAGTTTTGTGTTGGTTTCACGTTACCAGGGCTCCAAGGCAAGATGGAGTGATAGTTGTGCTGCAATAGGCAGAGACCTTACTACAGCCAGAAGCCAAATAGAGTCATTTAACTGTGCTGCCCTTTCAAAAGGCTGAACTAAGGTCAGCAGCATAAAAATCTTTGGTCAAAGTTTTGAGCATGAGATGTAACGTAGCTGTTGAGGAGGTGTGTTTGTAGTTTGGAGTCGTAACAGTATAAGGATTCATGAGCTTCTACAGTGCAGCCTAAAAACGAATTCACCTTTGCAGTGGTGGCTGTTTCTGTTTTCCTGTGCTTTTCTTCTCTTCCTTGTCAGTGTAATGCATTAATTGTTCCTCAGCTTCTTTGGATGAAGTTTGAACTTACAGTGTGTGTGTACAGCACTGTAAGAACCCAGCTATTTACTGTGTTGTAAAAATTTTAAGCTAGTTAGAGGATGGTTTGTAAAATACCATTGCTTCTCTGGTGTTTTAATTGTCTGAATTTCAGCTTTTCAGGATTTGCTATGAAGCGTACAGCTAGTCTGTATAACACAGGTCACAGAGCCTGTTCAGATCTCAATAAGCAGTTGGAATGTTTTACATTACTAGCAACCTTTACCGAAGCGTGAAAAACAGAATGTATGCGTGCAGAAGCTTGATCTCTGGTCTCAAATATGACCATTTTTAGTATCTAAATTTTATGTTGAATGTCCACACACCTTTCTTCTTGTACGTGGAGATAAGCAAAGGTTATCCAACAGAGAAGGGAATTCAGATTGCTCATTGAGATTGATACTTTAATCATTGTTAACAAAGCTTGTGTCTTCCTATAGGGTAGTCAAAATTAATTTTATGGTGGAAGAATTTGGAAGGGGCATGTGTAAGGCAGGCTAGTAGTATGTTCTGAAAACAGGTTTTACAGAAGGATGTCCAGAGATGTGGTTTCAAAGGGAAAGGGAAGACAAACCTACTTACCTAAGTGTAGTGTTGTAATGTTACTAATATACCTTTTGGCTTTTACACCTTTACCTGACTTCATGCAGGGATACGAATTTCCTTTTCAGCTTCTTTGTGATTATGATCCCCCAATACTTCTGCCCAATACCTGCTTTTACCGTCTCCTTAAGTTTTCTCACTATTTCACTTAGCAATCCCAGGAGGTGGGGTTATATGAAGTATAAAAGGGAGAGATGATGAAGTACTTGGGCAGCGCGTGGTCCTCAAATAGCTGGTTTCTATCTCTACAGTGATACCAGTGTCACAGCTGACTCTTTCTGGGGGTCTCCCAGTAGCCTGCTTTTCTACTAGAACGTTCATGTCTTATGTCTACAGGAGTCGTAGCTTCAACTCAATTGCAGTTAAGCTGAGAGTGTTCAGTTTTATGCATTAAAATGTTCAGGTTTAAAGACACTGCTTCTGCAAGTGGTCCTTTGAAGAACTGGCTTCTTATTAGGCACTAATGAAATGCCGTTTGTTTTTTTTTCTCCCGGGGCTTTATTTTCTAATCGTTTGAACATTTCCTGCTCATAGTGTTTTTTTTGGTACTTCCTTTTAAAAATTGGCTAGATTGCTACCGTATATGTGTATGGTACTGTCTGAAATCTTTGTGTGCAGAGCTAAAGTGTGGATTTTTATATGTATGCACAGGTGAGTTGATGTTTAAAAGAATGCCTTTTAGTATACAGGAAGAAAAGACATCTTTGATTTATTATTCCACCTCTTTTTTGAAGGTTGAAAACTTGCTTATTAGTAACCAAGGGACAATTAAACTTTGTGACTTCGGTAGTGCCACAACTACAGCTTACTATCCTGACTACAACTGGTCTGCACAAAAGAGAGCACTGGTTGAAGAAGAGGTAAGACTATTTTAATGTGATTAATCTTAATATCAACAGTGGATTCATTTAACTGTTACTATTAGTCTGATATCGATTCATGGGAATTCTAAAACAACTGAAGATGGTTTCAGTTGTAATGTTGTCTGTAAAGTTTTGGTTTTGTATTTGTGTTGCCAGAGTTCAGACACTGTCTGCAGGTATAATCATAGCTCTTTAGCTGTATATACAAACACTGTGTCAACTTGAGCAGTTTCAGTTCTGCAATCTGGTGTGAAAATAGAAGTGATTACTAGAGTTTCTTCTAACTGCACATTTAACAGAAAGTAAAAAAATTGGTTATGCCAGAGTGATTCCCCCCTCATCTGTTTTTTCAGTTGAATGGTTTAAATAAAGAAGTGAAAAGTCTGCTCAGTGGAATATGAACAGACACCGTGGCAGTGCCTCCCAGACTACAGTGACAGTGTCAAGCATGCACTGTGCTTTTGCAAAGTGCATTTGTTCTTAGTTTAGAGTTTAGAGTAATGCTGGCAAGTCTAATGTAATATATGAGCTGGACTCAGAATTAAGTATGGAGAAATACAGTGACACTTAAAATTTGTGTGCATGATTTCTGATATCATAACTACCCCTGTGAGCCCCCCCCTGTTTTGGAATCCAGCATCATTGGAAATCAACCTGTTGATTCCTGGAGAAGAAATTATGATGATACACTACTGTCTTGTATACCCATGCAAAAAGATGGTAGAAAAGGTCTCTTGAAGGATCCCTTTGAACACAGCTTAACTCTTTGGATGTGTTTACTCTGTCATTAAGTGTGATTAAGTAAAAAATACACACTGGAGCATGAATTCGCTACTTGGTATATTGGCTTTTTTTTTTTCTTTTTTCTGTATTTGTGTCCATATCTCTGTCTCATGTAGAACAGTAATTTTACTTAATGTGCTTTGCAGTTTGGAAGGACTCTTGAATATCACTATTACTTCTTTGAGTACTGTCTTTATATGGCCTTATATCAAAGCTGTTGTGACTATTGCAGGATTCATAGAATCATAGAATAGTTAGGGTTGGAAAGTACCTTAAGATCATCAAGTTCCACCCCCCCTGCCATGGGCAGGGACACCTCCCACTAAACCATGTCACCCATGGCTTTGTCCAACCTGGCCTTGAACACTGCCAGGGATGGAGCATTTACAACTTCCCTGGGCAACCCATTCCAGTTCCTCACCAGTTGATGGATTCTGTCATCAAGTATTTCTGAAATTAATTTTCAAAGTGAGAATGCTATCCATTCTATATGGGGAGCTCTTTCCTTGGTTGATTGTCATTAGAGCTTATTAGTCAAACTTCTGTTTTACGAAATTCTGTCTTCTGCAGATCACAAGGAATACAACGCCAATGTACAGGACACCAGAAATGGTAGACTTGTATTCAAATTTTCCAATTGGTGAAAAACAGGACATTTGGGTAAGAAATTTTTCTCTTGCTGTATCATAGCTGCTAATGTCATGTTTAAACTGAGTTTGCAGTCTTCATGTTAATTTGATTAAATAAAAACACTGAAATAAACACGGAATAGATTGGCTTACTTCAAAATGAACTTTAATGGTGAACTGTGTATCTAAATATTAAGAGAATATTTAGAGGTGAGTATTTATATATATTAAGAGATAAGTATTTGAGGTTTTCTCCCAGATCTAGCTTGTTTTCCACAGTGAGGAGGAATGCTGAAATTTGTAATTTAGTAGCATTGTTGCCTAGTTGAAGCTTGACATCCTAGATCCAGAATACTTGCAGTCCTTAGATTTAAATTCTGGCCTTTTGTGTTCTGCCGTATGTGTAATCCTGGGACAGCCTATTGAGGAGTTAAAGGTGCTTGTGCCTAAGTACTACATCTAGATGAAATACAGGCAGTGAGGATGAGAGTAATGCAGAGATCATTCATGCTTTTTGTAGAAAAGATGATAAATTGTTAACATTCACTGTGAAAATCATAAGCAGATATTAAATAAATTCTCAGTTCTGTCTTTCAGTTGTGTAATACTGTAATAATGCTGAGCTATTGCCCAGTAGCCTCATGCTTAAGGACTTAGTTTATTGTGTGCTTTTTACAGAGGCAGGTATCAAGTTGTTCAGCTGTTATCTGTATTGGCAGTGTTAAAAGTCAAATTAAGAAAATGTAATACTGGTGCTTTAAGAGTTTTTATTTCTAATCTCAGAACTTAATTGAATTTCTTAAATTAGTTACAATATACTGCAAAAACTCTTACTCAGCTTCTACAGTTGTTGACGATTTTCTTCTGCCATGTGAAGAAACACGAAGAAAAATACTTTTTTCTGACCATTTGATCACTTTATTTGTGCTAAATACTGGAAGTCTAGGCCAAAATTACGTCTGGGTAAACATAAAGGTAGAAATGTGTTTAACAAAAGCCTCACTCAAAAGGCTACAACTTATATTTTGTTTAGAATAATTCCTCATCCATTAGCATTAACATGGTGGTTGTCTCCTGCTGTGTCTTTGGAAGATCTACTCCATTTACTAAGTCTTTGTTGAAACATGTTATTCTGTGTGTTTTCCATTACACACTGGGTTCAATGAAAATATGAAAAGTATCTGGCAATAGAATATCGCACTGTCTTGGAAAGCATAACTGATCTTGTAGTTTGTGGTTATGATAAACAAAATTGCCTTCTATAGAAGGCAGGTGTGGTGATTAACACTCCTGGTTGTGGTCACTGTGCTGATCACGATGTGAGCTTGGATGGCCCTTCATACATTCCCACTCTTGCCAATCTATGAAAAAGCAGAAGAGTAAGATTTGGAATACATTAGCTAAGGAACAAAATTTCAAAGTTGGGTTCAAAGAAAAACCAAAACACCACCACCCCACCCCCCAAAAAAGATAAAAAATCCAAAACAAACAAAAAAAAACCCTCCCTATCCCCTCAAAAAGACACAACAAAAACCCCCCAAAACAAAAAAGCGGGGTGGGGGGGGTGGGGAACAATAAAACAAGCCAAAAAATCACACAAACAAACCAACCTTAAAGTCAGTGCAAGACATCCAGCAGGTAGGCTGAATTATCTCTTTACATTTCATGTAGTTTAATTCTTTTTAGGAAGTATCCAGGTCGAATCACAATTGGTGTTTAAAATATTCAAAATGTATCACTCCTGCAGTCCTGCAATGCAAAAGCTAAAGATAAAGCAGAGGGAATCACAGAATCACAGAATCCCAAGGTTGGAAGGGACCTCAAGAGATCATCTGGTCCAACCCCCGTGCAAGAGCAGGGTAACCTAGAGTACATCACACAGGAGCTTGTCCAGGCAGGCCTTGAATATCTCCAATGTGGGAGACTCCACAACCCCCCTGGGCAACCTGTTCCAGTTGAAAAGCATTCTCTAGCAATGGATTCAAAGATCTAAGTGGTCTGTTCAGTTCCTGTGTGTTCAGCTGATTCGCTTTGTGGGTTTTTTTTTCTGCCATGTGTGGCTATGGATGCTGTCTTCTGATGTGCATAGTGTCATTTTGGACTGTGGGAGAGTTGTTTCATTCCTCAAATTAGAATTATGGTCCGCCTTACTTCTTTGTAAACAGGCATTTCCATAGCAGAATAAGTAGTATTTCCTGTACATGATCCTTCAGTGCATACATTATGGAGAGCTGTATCTCAACAGACTGACAAAAATCTACTTGCTATACAGTAACACATAATTAATTATATGCAGTTTATTTCTGTCCCTGGATTGAGAGACTCAACTAAATACCAGACCTTTGAGACTTCAGTAATGTTCAAATCTTTGAAACTCTTCTTGGGTTAAATTGGCAGTGAAGGAGAGTTGGAGGTTGTTCATGCAGAGGACTGGAGGCAGTGAGCAGATTTCTTAGCTAATGTGTTAGAATCATAGAATACTTAGGGTTGGAAAGGACCTTAAGATCATCAAGTTCCAACCCCCCTGCCATAGGCAGGGACACCTAGCACTAAACCATGTCACCCAAGGCCTCGTCCAACCTGGCCTTGAACACTGCCAGGGATGGAGGATTCATTAGCTTGTCTTGTTCATGGGGGCTGTGAGAGTGCATATGCTGAAGTAACTAAGCTGGGGTTCAGAAGAACTTTGAGGAGGAGTTTTCCAGTCCTTTGTGTAAACATTTGGTGGAGGCATTGGATGCTTTATAATAAAACTCTTATAGGGCAGATGGAACACAGTTCTCTTACTGTGTTATTACTGTGTGATTACTGTTACTACTGTATAACTGCCATATTTAATCTGTTAACTTGTGTGAAAAGAGAATATATATCAGTTTACATTTTCTTAGAAAAGAGATGAGATTATCCTAACTAAACCGTAATACCCAGTCTATTCTGAGTTTAGAATTGAAAACTGACTTCTGGGTGGTTGTTCCTTTGTCAGGGTGCACATGTGTCAAGTTTGGATATACCAGGGTATTTGAAAGTTCCCAGCATTGATAGTCCTGGTTTTGTGATCTATGAGACTTGAATTGTCATGTCTGAAAATGTTCTTAAACATTATTTGGTTTAAGCATTGAGTAGTGGATTGTAGGAAGTAAAAGGGCTGTCATTTCAGGCTTATTTTCTTAAAATCTTTACCGGAAGTGTTTCAGGGACTATCTGTCCCCACAGTATCATTTTAACTGATAAACATTTAAATGCTTACATAGCAGGTGCATTGCATAATGAGTTAGAAATAGAAAAGACTGAATTCTGTCTCCACAAATAAAATAAGTCTCCTTAAAATGCATGATGAAGGTATGAAAACTTCAGAGCCTCTTTAAAAGAAAAATCTCTGTTCTTGAACATGCTTGGTGTTGCAGGACTACTCATTTTTGTGTACTGTGAAATTCGTAAAATGGATTTATTATAATTATTTTTTAAAAGATAGGAATAAAAGAATCCCTGAACCTGAAAAATTCCATAAATGGGAAAAACCCCACAAACCTATGTAGTAGCAGAACTGCTTCTTGGAGTTCTCTAATTGACATGCCAAACAAATGAGTGTTTCACTAAGTGTTCTGTCTTCAGAAAAGCATCAAAAGTGTGAAGGTGAAAGGAGTTCTAAATTTCTAAATGAGTGTGAAGCTGATCTCTAAAGCTTTGGGAATATATGGAGTTGATGTTTGAAACCTGAACTTTGCAAGCATCATTAGAAAGCTTAATCAATTTTGTAGTCTAAAATTCTGCTTTAAATATTACTGCTTGAATTAAAAACAGCACAAAAAAGAACAACCAGCCAATTGGGTCATGAATCAGAAAACTTAAATTTATAAACTCTTCTCATTCTATGATAAGTCTTACATAAAGAAGGTGGGTGTTGCAGACTGAGTTTTGTTCATGGCTGTGAGAACCATCTAGTTTCCTCTTGGACTGTGGTGCTATCTCATAAGATACAAGATAAGGTGTAGAGGGTTCAGGATAAGGTGTTTCTTTATCATTGGGTCAATAGCCTTGTATAAAGTACCAACACTCCTTTGAGTGGTGGAGGGGGAAGAGGGCAGAAGTGTGCTCATGCCCCAGTCCAGGCTACAGCTGCTGAAGGCAAGAGAACCAACAACTGAGTAGCCACTCTCTGTTAATATGGGCAGCCCTGCCTCCCTGTCTGGGGCTTACACTGAGGTTTTCCATTCTATGCCTCCCTGATGGCTGGGAGACATTCATCTGGGACAATAATTCTGGTTACTACAGGCATTCTGCCCACTTAGGTGGCCGCTGCTTCACGGGGGCTAGTGGCAGGAGTTCAGTCCCGCTGTACCCTGTGAAAACAGAACTCCCTTTGCCCGTGGCCTTGGGGAACTTCCAGCTCCCTGTAAGAGCTGGTGTTACCTGTTCTGCAGACTGTTGGCAACTCTCCAGCTTGGTGGCAGAGGAGGAAGAGGGCTGCAGTGTGTTGTGGACTGGTTGTTTCCCTGTCTTGGATGTCCAGCTATAGTTCAAAGTAGCCACTGTCCATCACTGCAGGCAGGCCCTGTCTCTGTGCCCACCTTTCCCTGTCCTTGCTTCTCTGGTGGCTCATCTTCCAGTGGGGGGCTCATACAGCCCTTTTTATACCATCCAGGGCTGGCAATATCACCAGCTGCCCCTGTGAGTGTTCTGCTTGCTGCAGCACCACCACGACATCTGCATACTGTTCGCTGGGTAAAAGAACTGGGTGGCCAAGCTTGAAAAGTGGTGGTGAATGGAGTTAAATCCAGTTGGTGGCTGGTCACAAGTTGTGTTCTGCAGGGCTTGGTACTGGGGCCAGTTCTGTTTAGTATCTTTGTCAGTTAGCTGGACAAGGAGATTGATTACATCCTTGGTTTGCAGGTAATACCAAGTTGGGGGGAAGTGTTGGTCTGCTGGAGTATAGGAAGGCCTATATCAGCAATAGTGCTGCCAGCAGGGCCAGGGCAGTGATCACCTGTACTGGGCACTGGCAAGGGTGCACCTTGAGTCCTGTGTTCAGTTCTGGGCCGCTCACTGCAAGAGAGACATTTTGGTGCTGGAGTGGGTCAGGAGAAAAGCAGCAAAGTTGGTGAAGGGTCTGGAGTGCAAGTCTTCTGGTGGAGAGCTGAGGGAGCTGCAGCTGCGTAGCTGGGAGTAGGAGATTGTAGCAAGGTAGGTGTTGATATTGTCTCCCAAGTAGCAAGCTACAGGGCAAGAAGAGGTGCTTGAAGTTGCACCAGGGAGTTTAGATTAGAGGTTAAGACATCTTACTTCCCCAGAAGGTTTTCCAGCATTGGAAAAGGCTGTCCGGGGCAGTGGTTGAGCCACCATCCCAGGAGGTATTTTTGAGAGGTGCTTAGGGACATGGTTTAATGGTAGACTTGGCAGTGTTAGGTTAACGGTTGGACTCTGATCTAAAGTGTTTTTTTCCAGCATAAATGATTGCACGATTCTATGAAATATTTCTGTTTTAACTCTGTCTAGGCTCTGGGCTGTATCCTGTACTTGCTGTGCTTTAGGCAACATCCATTTGAAGATGGAGCTAAACTTCGCATAGTCAATGGGAAATATGTGATACCTCAAAATGACACCCGCTACTCTGTGTTTCACGATCTTATTCGTAAGTTTACAGTGTTACTTAATTTGGTGTCTTCATGGGTACATTTTATTAATGACTGTTGTCTAACATGTTGACATGGGATGATGAAAAAGCTTAACTTAAACAGCTTCTTGGTTTGTTAAACATTCTAATCCATTATAAAAAAAATTAAAATTTTAAATGAAATGTAAAACTTGTGTTTTTTTTAGTTTTGTTGCCTGTCTTGATTAGAATTAGGCCGTAGGAACAACCAGTGTTTTGATTTAGTTTCTTTGAATTTGTGTTAGAAATTCTGTTTTCATTAAGTTTTCAATAGATTATGAGAAACCTGAATATAAATATGTCTCCGGCTCTGACAGGCTTAAAGTTACTTCCGACGTTAATCATCAACTGATCCTAAAGTATATTCTGAAAAAACTCTTAACCGAAGTGTTTTGTTGTTTTTTTTTTTTTTTGATGGATACCCATTATGACAATTATATTTGGTTACAGATTTAGCAATTGCTTTACTCTGTTTATGTGCTTGATTACTTATTGCACTGGAGTGCCCTGAAGAAATTAATGTATGCTGGGAGAAAAGCTCTGAAGGATTTCTGTTACATTGAATCTCTTTTTTAGGTTCTGCTTTGAAGGTGAACCCTGAGGAGAGGCTATCAATCACTGAACTTGTGAATCAACTGCAGGAGATTGCAGCAGCTAGGAATGTGAATCCTAAATCGCCCATCACAGAGGTAAAGATGTCTCATAAAGAGTATTACTGATTAGGTCTCCTTTATCTCCTCTTCTATCTTGTAAGTGTGAGTTTAGTAACAGATGTCAGTAGGTGCCCTGTTCCTTAATCTTTTGAAAATTTCACAGCAATTTGTTTTGAGATTCAGTTGAATTGACCTGCATGACTTCTAAGATTGGAAAACTTTTGAAAAGGTTCCTTTTAAGGCACAGAGCTTACATGACATGCAAGGAAATTAGTTGTAATTATTATTTGTTGAAAAACTTCTCATGCTCTTGGGTCATTCTTTATTATTCAAGTGCTCTGTTTAACATGCTGCACTTAATCACAGTAGCATTGAAAAATCTACTATATGAAGGCTTTGCCTGTGTTTACTTGAAACCCACTGAAATATCTTCTGTTCAATGCTTAATTTTCACAAAATTGCATGTGAATCTATTAGATTATCTTAACTTCGTGGCTTTTTCCTGAGGTTCAGCTTGCTTGTTCTCGCCATGTAAAAGTAATTTACAAAGCCTAATAAGCTGGCTAAATTGACAAGAAAATACTCATAGTAACTATTAATCTTCTCAGCTCCTGGAACAAAATGGAGGCTATGGAAACAATGCTCAGCCTCGGACATCTGTGACCTCCGTTTCACAGAGCTCCAAGCCTGCAGGACAGCTCAACAATATGTACAATGCAGGTAAGTACAGAAGAAGACAACATCTTAGTGTAAAATCAATTGCATAACTTCTGGGGATAGGGGGAAATCTTCTGGGGGTTTTAGACATCTTGGGCAAGTACTAGCTATTTTGCATTTATATTGCTGTTTCTAATTTTGTTTTATATTTCTCAGGGTTTGGTTTTATGTTGATGCATGTAAAATTTGAATGTCTGAAGTTCATTGCTGGGCAAGATAAAATTTGGTTTCCTATATAAAGTAATTGAAACTAAAATGCATTATTGACCTGTGGATGTGAAAAAAGTCAACTAAAACTTGATGGAAGTGCAGATACAGTAAGTGGCAAGAGCCACTAGAACAAGAGCAGTGGAGAAAGTAGACTTTAGGCGATTAACCCAAGTAAAAGTGGATTATTTTAAAGTCCAAACTTCTCGATTCAGGGAGGCAATGGTATTTTAAAGTGTCTTCTGTAAAGTGGAGAATTTAAGATGAGTTTAAGTTCAGACTATTAAAAATCTTTCAGAAATGCTGCATTTTAATTGAAAATCTGTTACTTTAACAGAAGTTAATGAAACCAGTACATACCGTTTGTGTACAATATTGGGTCATTGGGGTAAGAAAGTGACAGTTGTCTTTGCTTTCTAAGAACTACCTAACATCAGTTGCAACTTTATAATATAGCAGCTGTTCTGTGGCTTTTGGTATAATTGTGCTAAAATGGGCTTGGTGTTTAACTTCAGAAAGTCCAGTAAAGAGCTGCAGAAGCAATTGCAGGGATTTGGCTATGGACCACAGTAGTTCATTAACGTTAAGGAGTCGCTGACCTGACATGTATTTGTTTTAGCCTGCAAAAAGCATGTCTGAGGACTAAATACTTCTATAAGTATCTGGGGTCCTTCTCGCCTTCTTGCTTTCTTCCCCAAGAGACTTTTGATGCCCCTGTGATAGTTTGAAGTGTATCCGACAGTGATCATAGTCTAAAGCTATTTAGTATTTTCACTTCCAAAAAACTAATGTCTGACAGCCTCAAAAGTTAAAAGCTATATCTTAAACTCAGTTTATTTGATACCTAGTCAGTAGTTTCAGAAATAGCTGGTACTGCCTTGAGTGCAGCTAATAAGGGACTATTGTGCAGGTAGGCCTTCAGGAGGTGGTTGCACCATAGGACATCAAAGGTGAGAAGAAGTTGTGGTTCCATCTGAGGAAAAATAATAGTTGCACTAGCAATACTAAATAGTCAACCAAAACATGTTTCCACAGCAACGCAATTAACAGCTGACATATGCATTCTGTGAAAATAGATATTCCAGAATTCATTCAGTTGAAACTAATTGCACTTAATATAGTAGAGAAAATGAGAATTTGCTAGGCTTATTTGCATCTGATGCCTTATTAAAAAGCAATTTCTGTACCCATCATATATATCATATGTGGATGTGGAGCACTTCAATTAATGTAGAACATATCAAAGGATTTAGCATGAGGTGTCCCTGCCCATGGCAGGGGGGTTGGAACTTGATTATCTTAAGGTCCTTTCCAACCCTAACTATTCTATGATTCTATGATTATTTTGTACTGTGTTCAGTTTTCCTTCTAGTTTGATACTTCTTGCTTGATACACTGAATTGTGAGGGAGACAAAGGATATTAATGTTCCAGGGAAACTTCTAAAATTGGGTAATATTTATTGTGGTGATGTTACCTATCTATCAATTGCTGTGGAAGAATCCAACTTCCTAATAGAATTATGATCAAAAGGCTGTCTGGCCATTTGTTTTGTGCAAGAATGAGTACTGTTTGCTGTATACAATCACATTAATAAGTATGTTGTGCTTGAAAAGTAACTGAATTATGACAGCTGCTTTTGAAGCCCTGCATTAAAATGTGTCTGCTGGGGGTGCTTAAGTAGATTTGCTAATGATAAGCTACACTTTAAGAGATTGATACTAAAAGAAAAAAAACAAACAGTAGTTTGCTGCACTGCCAATATAAAATAAATGCTTTACTTTCAGATTTTTTTTACCTTATTTTGTCTTAAATGCGACAGTCAATTACAACGTGTCAAGTAGTTCGCTAAACCTCCTGACTTCAGGAAGTACTATGTTTTGCATAAGTCATAGTTAAGCAGAACTTTAGAACTCTGAGCCTTTCAACAAGGTGTAGCCTGTATCTGCATTCACTCCCATATTTATTGGCAGCTTGCTTTAGGATGGAGCCCATTCCAGGGTATGACTTAAAGTACAATTATTTTTATTCAACTACTCTAGGCCTGACCGTTGCGGAATGTGACCAGACTTATGGAGGGTTCTTTGATATTCTGAGGGGTGGAACAGAGCGATTTTTCACTAATATTAAGGATACATCTTCTAAAGTTATCCAGTCTGTGGCCAAGTGAGTAAAAAACCCCAAACCACCAAACTTAAATTGTGATGGTTAGAGTTCTAAATGAAGGATTGGGAGGTTACTCCAGAAATGCTCAAATTCAGTATTATTTTCTAAGTATGAGCAGTAAGAGCTGATAGCTAGCTCTGTGATTTTATGAACGATATAAATACCAGAGTTTCTTTAGCAATTACATACTAGAAATGAGAATGCTGGGGGCAAAAGCCTTTCCAGAGTTTACTGCTTTCTCTGCTGCATTTTAAGTACTAAAGCTTGGAAGAGATGAGCAGGTGGGGGCTGGAGCAGGGTGGAGAGGTGTGGACTATCATGGTTCAGAATGAATTGAGTGAGTTGTGTATAAGAGAAGGAGGAAAAAAAGGTGGTGGAAAGTACAAATAAAGGAAATGGGGGCAGGAATTAAAACTGCAGAGAAACAGTGTATGAGTTCTTCTGTCCAGTTTAGTTTGCAGGCAGAGTCCTATGCCCTCTAAAGCAAAGTGAGAGAATCTGCAGTTTGTCTCCTTTGCCCTGTATTGCATGGAAAAAGACTTGCACTGTTTTGATGTATATGTTCTCAGATATCTCGTGATTATTTTTTTCTAATCAGATTTTCAGTCCTATTCCAAATGTTTCCAGTACCTCTGTGTGATAAATATTAATCTGTGATTCCTCCATTTTTCATCCGTAATAATTTATGCAGTGTAAAATTTTTTTCTTAATCCTAAAAAGACCAGGTAAGTTACTACTGAATACCATGGCTGAACTAGAGCTTCCTAAGGAATATTGCACCTTGTCCCTCACTGTACAGTCTGTGGCCCTATAATTGGGATACTGTGCTGTGGCTTGTGAAGTCTGTTGCTTGCTACATGTTTTTCTGCCACTGAGAATAACTTGTGCATAGTGCATTCTAAAATGTTTGTAATAATTGGGTTAGATCTGTAGGTGTTGCACCTCTGTAGCCAGTTCAAGTGCATTTTTAGCTGTTTGCTCTTACACTTAGACTGTTTAAACTTGCTGTGTGTGGGTTAGAAAGATCGTGTCCTCTGTTTTGTAAGTCACAAAAGCTATTCAGCTTTGGTTTGTCCTTAAGCTTTCTGCAGAAGCTGTAGCATCAAACAATCTGGGGAAACTACGATGACTCAAGAGAAGACAGGGGAAGTACAAGGGGAATGAGTTGTTGCATGATGAAAAGTGGTGACTTGTTAGCAGCTCAGCAGAATTGTGGGAATTCCATGTATGAAATAGCATGATTAGCTGCAACTTTTAAACAACTGCTCTGCATTTTATTTGTTTGGCATGTGCTGCCTTGCAGGCCTCTGTTCTTTACCTCCTTGTACCTGCTACCTTCTGTGGAACTGATCTTCTCCCTTCCTGTTCAGTCCTACTTCTGTTCCTTTTGTGGTATCTTGTTAAATGAAATGTGCTTTGTCGGTAAAACGTGGAATGTTACGCAGATTCTTTGCCTTTGATGGCTCTACTACTTACAAACTTTAAGGTACTTAACACCTTCTCTTAAGTCATGCCAGTTTTGCTTAGATTAAGTTCTACAGCAGAGAAATTGCTTTTCTTCCTTTGTGGCATATAACACTTAAATTCTTCTTTGCCTCTGACAATGTTATAAGCCTTATTTTCCCATGCCTGTGTTCCTGTATTAGATCTTACTCTGATACTGTGTTTTGATTGTACACTACATGCTTCTGAAGCACTCCTGCACTTCCACTTCTTGTGTTCTTTTTTCCACATGACTTTATGGATTGTTGTGCCTCCAACAGTCAGTTGTATTTGAAGAAGTTTCCTTTTCTTTCTCCTGCAAGTGGCATCTTCCTTAAAGGCCACTGGAAGTTTTAATTACTTTTTTGAATTTCTTTTTGTGCCATTTTCCCCGTTTCTAGTAGTGGATTAGCACTGTCTAAAATGGAATCTTTTATATGGAATGGCTTATTCTTTGCCTGAACCTTATTTTTATCTCTTACTTAACAGGCGTGTGTGCCTTTTTGCTTTGTGTGGTTTCCTTTGGTTGCATAGTAAGTGTAGTGTGTGAGGAATGAGGTAGTAACTGTACATCCAGCTGCATTTACAGAGGTCATCTGATAACTTCTGAAGTATAGGACATTGGTTACTTGCTGTCTGAAAAGATGCTCTTCATTTCACATGCTCTTTGTTACTGTTCCTTGTTCAGATTATGGGAACTGGCCAGAGTCCTGCATCTCCTAATTCTAGAGTTACTATGTGACTCTGAATTGCTGGTTAGTGTTCTGTGGCTGAACTATGTGCTTGGCACTTTAGTTAGAATCCCTTTTCTGACAAAAATGGGAAAGTGTGATTGAGGTGAAACGTGAGGCTCTTGATTCCTGCAGAGACCCCCATGGCAATATTGTTTATACCTTAAATTTGTGTGGGACATTGGAACTGTTGGAATCTTCTAAACTGATTCAAATGTTACTTCACATGATTATTTACATTTTGGTAGTGTTTGAGCCTCTGTGAGGAATGTGAGTGCTATTGAAGATATGTTAGTGCAGGTCTTTGTGGAACTTACTATTAGTGAAGGAAAAAAGTAATTTTCATTCCTTCATATAAGGCTTTTGTGTATTTTGAATCTTAACTCTGTTTGACACTTCACTGAAATGGCAGGACATGGAATTAACATGAGCAATACTTAATGTTATGTAGGACCTAAGGTAGTCCCGGGTTCTTTAGCATTCACTGTGCTGTTGAGAGTCCCCCTACTGGGCTTGTATATTCTTAAGCTGTTTGTGCTTTAACCAAGTTGAAGTGTTAATTCTTTGTTTACATCTACTATAGAACATATCTGTTTGTCATGATCATTCTCTGCCTTTACAAACTTGTGTTGTGGCTACAGCCAGTACCATCAGGGATGTGAGAATGCCTCTTCTACAGTTGCATCCTTGACTTCATTTCCAAAACTCTTCAACCAGCATGAGACACAGACACTCTGGACAAACTAAAATGTCTCTTCCCTGTGCATTTTCCTCACCACACTTAAGCACTCCATGTGTTGGAGTGTGTCATTTCATCAGGTAGGCGCTTTCCTCCTTGCTTATCATTGCTTTCTGAATGTGGAGTTATTTCATTTTTCTGCAGACTGGATTCTTTCTGACTGAATACAGACCACAAATGTAGTTGGTGTTCTGTAGTTGCTACAGAAAATGTTGTTTTTTTTTTTTTTTTTTTTTTTTTTTAAACTCTCCCATGGCTGCCTTATCTTGATTCAAATTTTGGTCTCGTTTACACTAATAAGTGATAAAGCCTGAAAACCGCTATGTCACAGGCTTCTAGGAATAGGAGATTGAATGAGGGCCATCCTGCTTGTCCCCCAGGCCACCTCACTTGCAGGTGTTGCAGTCCTTGTTACAGATTCAGGTTAGGCAGAAACAGTTTATAGTTATGTGAGAGAGAACACAGAGTAACAGAGGTTTAGCCCTCTCTTGATTAAAAACTGACTTAAAAGGAAATACTGGGTGTGTACACACCTAGAGCCAATATGCGCTGCTCTGTGAAGGGGCCTGATATGACAGAGCAGCATCTGTGTAGAAGGGAAGTTTGTTCCAGTAGGTGTACCTGTTTGTGCCTGATATCTCAGCCTGCAGCCATGTGGCCTCAACATAGCTCTCCTCTGTTCATCTTGTTTATGATGCTGCTATGCCCTGGACCAGCTTTTATGCTTATTGAGGTCTGCATCTACAGAGGTTACAAGTGCCCTGCCAAAAAAGCATACCACAATGTTTTTAAAAATCCAGTCTCCACAGGTGTTGAAAGCAGCATGCAAAAGTTAGGATCAGTTTTGTTTTGCTTTGTCAGAACAGTGTCTTTCATTGAAGAGATTATGATCTAACACTCTAGGGAACAATTAGCTGCCTTCTGTTGCAAGCTTTTGTTGCTTCTAAGGTAAATTTGCTTCTGGTTTGATGCTGCATTAATGTTTTATTTCATGGATCCTTGTGTTGCTTTAGGTAGTTGAATGATTAATTCAGTTATATGAAGTAAAACCAATTGGGAGTCGGTTGATGTGGATTTCAGTGCTGCATTTCTTCCTGGCTTGAAAAAATTAAACTGCAAAATTGTGGTTTTTAGCTAATGAATAGATATTTTTCTAATCTTGTGAGTGTAGAGATATCTGGAGGAAGATTGCTTAGTGTTAGAGCATTCTTTAAGTTAAGATGATGATTTGTGTGCTCACACTGTAGCTGTGCTGCTTAGTCTGTCATTCTTTATTCTTTCCCATCTTCGGCTGTTAGTAACACAAAGTAACTATGCACTATTACATAATTTTTTGGTTTACGCTAACTAGCTGATTTTGTGAATTGTTAATTTTAATTGAATTTTTAATTTGCTGGAGTTTTATTTAATATTAGTTATGGTATTTAATGCAGCTGTTCTCTGACAAGATCCATGCCAACCATTTACACAGTGAAAAGTTTTCAACATCTAATTAAAACTTCTGATTTTGTTAAGGTGTTTGGTCTGACAAATGCGCATATCTTCTTTCCTAGTTTTCCCACTAGACTTCTTGCTAAATACCATGAAGTTGCCTGGTATCATCACAAAAGTGACTAAATATTGGTATCCTAAAATACTTTCTTGTTTAAGTTAATTAGAGCTTTAAAAGCACACTGTTTTCCATATAGATCACAAGCCAGAAATACTCCATGCAGTCTTTTGGTTTGTTTCTGTGCTCTTCTACCCTTATCACCTGCCAACAACATCACTAAAATTTCTGCTGTTAACAAAATGAAAGACCTTATTCTAACTTATAGTTACAGGAATGTTGTAACTAAATAAGTAGGAATGCATACCAGTTATACACTGATAAGCATAGTTGGTTTTGTTTTGTTCGGTTTTTTAAGCTTCTTGCTGCTTAAAGCAATCTTTGTTACCAGTCTGACATGAAACACTTCTTTAAAACCAGTGTAGCTTTCGTTCAAATCTTTTACTAAAATAGCTTTGAAATAAAGTTCAAGGAATAGTAATTTATGGATGGGGTCACATATTTTAGGAGACTTTTGCTGATTTTGCTGTTTAGCAGCTACATTTTAATTATACATTCTGATGCTTT
The DNA here is from genome assembly GCF_033783945.1 of Neopsephotus bourkii. NCBI lineage: Eukaryota > Metazoa > Chordata > Aves > Psittaciformes > Psittacidae > Neopsephotus > Neopsephotus bourkii. The sequence continues at coordinate 385,679 of NW_026901782.1, read as the reverse complement.
TCCAATTGTTAGAGGCATACATTTTTTTTCCGCAAAACAGCAAGCTTGAGTTGGCTGTGCTCTGATGTAGACATACCAAGCTGTACTTTTTCAGCAATGTGTGTATGGTGAGATCCAAGGTCTTAATAATTTTAATTTAGACAAATGTAAAAAGCAAATCTGAATTTAATGGTGTTGCTAGTGAAAAGTCAGTTTGTGAAAGTATTCTCAAAGGAATGTGTGAGGATTGTTTGTTTTTGCTCTTAATAATTCTGTGCTTCTGCTTCTAGTTGCTGCTCATGTTCAGTGCTCTAACACTGAGGTTATAATGGTTCTTTTTTCTCAGGCTATTGTATTAGATGGTTCTTTATACAAAAAATAGTTGATATAGTTAGAATCATCTGCATGTTTTCTTGCTTGAAGCTGGTGGGTGTAAGCAGCAAATAATGGTTGACACTTTGCAGTCTTAAGAAAGACTATGCTCATCACTAATTTTAGTAAGAAATCATGATTAGCTGTGAATGTAAATTTCTGCCTTAATTAGTTTGTTTGCCACCATATTACACTTGAGCTACACGATTAAGTTATGTACTTTCAAAGATGAAAAGATGAAGAATTTTGAAATAGTTGTTACTCGGCCATTTTGTGTGCCTCCTTATACAAGATTTTCCAAGGTTGCTTTTTTGTTTTTTTTTTGACTTCGATTCCCTTGAGGCCTTGGGTTGTCAGTGGTTGATAGGACACTGATTATGCTGTTCCACGTAAATACTGTTTAATGTGTTTTTCAGAACAATTGTTCTTGCTTTATCTAAAAACCTCCTCCCAATCCTTGTAAATTCAATAATCTTTTACTGAATCCCTCTAGCCTCCCTCATTTTTAGTAGGAAGCAGTAAGAGATGAAAGCATATGTTTCAAAATTTGAGTGCAGTATTTGTCTGCTCTTTCAAGCAGTGTCTTGAAACTTCATAGTACTATAAAAGTTGTGCTTTGACAGTGCCTCTGCATTCCTTAAACATGTATCATAGGGGTGTCTAAACCAAATTCTGTAGGCGAGGTTTGTTTTTACTTTGCCAATCAGAAGTGCAGACCTCTGTGATTATGCTTAAGAGTCTGTGTGATTGTACTCAAGAAAATTGTCCTGCATTGGGGCTCTTCATTCTTTTTCTCAAGCTTTTTTTTTATCCTGCTACATAGCAGATACCCTATAAACAAACATTATTGTGGTCTTAAAATAGTAAATTAATTGGCATAGTGAGTGAGGTAACAATGGAAGGAATGGACCTAAATATAAAAACAATCAGAGAGTGTTTGAAAAAGGCTGCTCTTTAAAACTGTGCACAACTATATGAGAAAGATGAGTAATGATTAATGCCTTGCTCACTGTGGGAGTTTTGGAAATGAATTTTTTGATGAATGAGTTAAATGAGGATTAGATATTCAGGTATCCTCTGTTCATATGAAATCCAGAAAATGGGCAGCATGGCCATCTGAGCCGGATAGTAACATGCCAGAGTTACATAATTTAACATGTAATATTTCAACAAATAATCCTTGTTTTAAGCATAATGAATCCTCATTGAACTTCGATACTGTTACCTACAATGAATGTTTATCAGTAAGAGCAGGGGCTAGAGGAATGAGTTAAGCATTGAAGGCATCTGTACAAAATCCCCAGCGGTGGTTTTGTTGCAATTCATGTAAATGAGTAACTGTTCAAATACATGTCTGTTCTGGAAACCTTGAAGTGTGAGGTAGCAAGCTTCAGATGGAAGAAGTGAAGCATTCGTGGGAAGGGGATGTAGCCTGAGAGACCTGGGTTTTGGACTTTTCATCTTGAACAGTTTATTTCCTGGTATTAACTTCAATTTGTTCTGTTTCAGTTATGCAAAAGGAGACTTGGATATATCTTACATCACTTCCAGAATTGCTGGTATGATGACTGTGTGTGTCTTAAGAATAATTTGATTGCTCTTAATATATGAAAAAAGTGAGTACTTCATCTGGTGTTTGTTCCGTCTTCAGTGATGTCCTTTCCAGCTGAAGGTGTAGAATCTGCCATCAAAAATAACATAGAGGACGTGCGGTTATGTCTGGACTCTAAACATCCTGGCCACTATGCTGTGTACAATCTCTCTCCAAGAACGTACCGTCCCTCCAGGTTCCATAATAGGGTTTGTATAGTTACTGTTTTTTTCTGTAAAAGGTCTTTCAGCGCAATGTCTCAGTTATGCATTCATTTTTTTTATTGTGAAATATGTTAAAGTAGGCTATATAATCAAAAAGATGACAAAAGAATTAGGTATAAACATGAGGTAAAGAATCATCTATATCTGCTTGCCTTTGCTTTCAGTCTAAACTTAACTGATTAAAGACTAATCTTTTAGCTTATTGACTAAAGTCTGTATTTCCTAGGCTAGTAATATCTTTGAGAACATGAAATTTTTCAGGCCTAAATGGAGAATACTTAACTGAAAATGTTACTAAAATGTCAGTCTCTTCTAAATCCAGAGGTTTTCCTTTATCAAAAGTGGTACTCCTTTGACTGATGTACACAATATGTTTACTGGGCTTTCTCCGTTTCCTTCTGCATACTGTTTGACTCCCATATGGCTCAGCCCTATCTGACTGCTTGTTGCTACTTTCTGAAATATTGGTATAGCTTAGCTGAGCCTCCATAAGACTTTCTGGCTATTTCTCTGGTACTAAAATGAAGACTTCTGCCTAATTCAGTAACAGGGTAGTGAGGACCACTTGTTAGGTGCTGACAGTGTCTGTTCCTAAGTACACCTCGACTGACTTTTAAATAGCTCGACAGTGGAGACTGTGTTGTGAGTTGTCTAGACCTGGACACATTAAACCTCACCTTAAATATTCTGTAGTGATCATAACCCTTCCCCACAAATACTGACTGCCCAGACGAGAGTCTAGAAACATTATTTATTACAGGGAACCCCTTTTGGGTCTTATCCTGCAGGGTAATCCTTAGCATTACTTCAGTTATCCAAATTCACTTACACTGTCAGGCTGAGGTACTTTTAATGTATTCTGTCTAGTGCTTGTCATTCCTTCTTACTTCTTTGTTTTTCCTTGTAAACCTCCTGTATAACTAATTTGGAGCAGGTACCTCAAAACATAAGCTTCAGCAGTACTTTTTAGCTCCAGATTACTGGAAAGTCTACCAAGGCTGACAGTGAACTATTTATTCCTCATCATACAAAGGTGTCAATCTCCATTTATGGAATGATAAGTTCTGTAACTGGGAGATCATTTACCCTAGGGATAATTTTTTGGTTATGCAATGCAAGTCTGAGGTGCCTGTACACTGATATTCCTGATGTATTGGGACTGTGAGTGGTTAATAGAAGCAAAGCTAAATCAACCAGCGGTCTGGAACTGTTCTGGTCTATATTTATCTTTGACATTAATTTTGTCTTTGATCTTTATTTTGCTGGGAAGTAATAGTAGTTCATTGTCAAAACATTATAGGTTCCTGTCCACTTTATTGGCTAGGAGTATTAAGCAAATTCCTACAAAACTTTTTTTTTTTTTTTTTTTAATGGAAGACAAAAGCAGCTATTTTACTTGGAAGACAGTCTTTAAATATATTGGGGAAATTTTTGCTAATTTTTGCTAATTCCGGTGCACAGTGAACAATACTGACTTGAATTCGTTATCAGTGCTGAGTGACAGCAGCCATGTAGAAAGCTAAGGAAGCTTAGTTTTTCTGTAGTGCCTGCAAAAGATGATTATGGCAAGCCTTAAACTTTATCAGAGGAAACCAGCTTCTGATCTTCTTAACTCTGATACTTTTTATTTTTTAATGGGTATTTATGAAATTACATTTTCTTGCTGTATGTTATCTGTATGTAACTTTTACAGATTTCTTTAGCCTAAGCTAGTGGTAGTTTTGAAGTTATCTTTGCTAGTTTTGAGTCCTGCTTGGAGCAGGTTGCTTATAAGAGGTAGTGTTGTATGGTCCACATCTTTTAACAAAAGTGGCATTTGAGTGGAAGGTTGAAGGGTAAATCAGAAAAAAGTCAGTTCTTTTTTTCTTTTTTTGAATACACTTGCTTTTCTAGGCTGTTTGCTGGGTTGTAGCTGCAGTGCTGCAATATGATTTTCACTGCTGTTGTAATATTTGAGATGTACAGAAGCCACATTGAATCCTGTAGGGAACTGGAATATGAGGATCTCCTTGCCTTAGCTTTTATTTATTTAGTGATGACTTTGCTTAAGCTTTCACTGGCAAAAGAATGCTCAACTTAAGTCTCTTGCAAAGTAACACTTCATGAAACTGCCTTTTTTTTTTTTTTTTTTTTTAATTAAAATACCAGCATACAGTGGAAAAACTGTAGAGGACTTTGTAGCTCAGACTTTCTTCCAGTCTTTTTTTCCTCAGCTTGGCACAAAAATAATTGAGATTAGAATCTTTTGTAATAAATCAGTTCAGGTAATTAATCTCAGAGTAACTCTCATATACTGCATTCTTACTGGACTATGATTTTTAAGAATATAGACTCTCAGAAGTAAAGATGATTATTTGGTAATGTTTTGTAGCACTAATTGTGGAAGGAATATTACTTAACTGTTGAGGCCCTTTGAATAAAGGACAAATGTAAAGGCAAACAAAGTCTGGTTTTGGGTTTTTGCTTAAGAGTAGGTGCACACATGTTGAAAGATCTTTAACTACGTACAGTTTTCTTAGAACAAGAAATAATCTGAGTTCTTAATAGTTCTAGTGCAGGACACTATAGACAGGACTGGAATTATATTGCACTTCATTCTACAAGGTGTAAGACTACTTTTCTTGAGTATCTTGCTTAATTTCTACCTGAAGGTGGCATTAAATTATAAAATCGCCTCTTATACCCACAGCTTATACTATGTAAATGTTTGTGACTGTGTGATCTCATCTCTCACCTCTGTTTCTCTCTTACTGCAGGTTTCTGAATGTGGCTGGCCAGCAAGACGAGCACCAAATCTTCAGAATCTGTATAGCATATGCAAGAACATGCATTTATGGCTGAAACAAGACCAGAAAAATGTTTGCATTGTGCACTGCCTTGTAAGAAATTGATTTAAGTCTTGAAATGCTTTGCTCAGTACTTCAAATTTTGAATAAGGATGCTAGTATCTACTCACTTTGTGAGTTTTATTGGCTATCTTTACTGTGACACCTGGGTTTGATTCCATCCTACTGTGTTTTTAGGAAAGCTATTTACATAAATTTTCTCCTTAGGCAAAGGAGAAAATACATGCTTACTTGCATGTAGCATGGGAGGCAGTATATAGGTGGGACTAAAGCAAAGTAGCCTTTGGGAGAATCAGCTCTACTATTTCAGTGTTCCACTTTTTTGTTCATGCTTTATGAATGACAGGTGGGTGTACACTGCATTTCCAGATACCGTTGATTCAGAACCAGGTAGAGCTTCCTCATCTTAATAATTCCTGTAGAGGTTTACAGTAACACAGTGAGTTTAGCTATTTCATTGCAATTTGAGTGATCCAGTTGAAAACAAGCAGTTGAAAACAACTTTAAATGGCAGCTTCCTGCTTCAGCTACCGTTAAGTCTTTCTGAACTGGCAGTGACTGGGGTCAAGTTTTAACTGGCATTGTGTTCTACTGATACCACAAGACTGTACCACATACGGCAGAGACTGGAGTAACTCCTGGACATCTGCAGTAAAACTTAGCTCTATGTAATTATTTGGGGCCATGCATGGTGGTAATCCTAGAAAATTTGCCCAGCTCTAAGAAGGTGTGAGTACAAGATTATCTTGGTGGAACTTAATGGCCAAGACTTGCAACTGAATATGCTGCAGCTCTTTAAGTGTGCTTCAGATAACTGTTTGACCCGTGTTTAAATGAACCAAGTTAAGATAATTATATACACACTGTGAAAGGGTATACTTTACTTTTTAAAGGTTATTCCTTTTCAAAATAGTTTAGACACAAAACTCCTCTAGCTTTTTGAGGCTTTGGGACAAAACTTTTGCTCAGAATCTGGACTTTTCTGATAATTGTTTTTTTTTTATTGCTGCCTTAAGGACTGTTCGTGCCTGAAGATTGTTTGATTTTGTAGCCAATATCCATCATCCTTGTAAAAACATACAGGGAAAAATTTAAATTCTTACTGTTTTGTCTCTGGGAGTATTTCTTTTGCTCCCACTCTGCAACTTATGAAGCTTCTTTCTGAAGTGCAAGGTTCACAGTATCACAGTATGCTAGAGATTGGAAGGGACCTCAAAAGATCATCTAGTCCAGTCCCCCTGCCGGAGCAGGAACACCTAGATAAGGTTACACAGGAACGTGTCCAGGTGGGTTTTGAATGTCTCCAGAGAAGGAGACCCCACAACCTCCCTGGGCAGCCTGTTCCAGTGTTCTGTCACCCTCACTGAGAAGAAGTTTCTTCTCAAGTTTAAGGGGAACCTCTTGTGTTCCAGTTTGTACCCATTACCCCTTGTCCTATCATTGTTTGCCACTGAGAAGAGCCTGGCTCCATCCTCGTGACACTCCCCCTTTATATATTTATATACACTAATAAGGTCACCCCTCAATCTCCTCCAAACTATAGAGACCCAGCTCCCTCAGTCTTTCCTCATAAGGGAGATGCTCCACTCCCTTAATCATCTTAGTTGCCCTGTGCTGGACTCTCTCCAGCAGGTCCCTGTCCTTCTTGAACTGAGGGGCCCAGAACTGGACACAGTATTACAGATGCGGTCTCACCAGGGCAGGGTAGAGGGGAAGGAGGACCTCTCTTGACCTACTAACCACCCCCCTTCTGATACATTCCAGGATGCCGTTGGCCTTCTTGGCCACAAGGGCACAGTGTTGGCTCGTGATCATCCTGTTGTCCACTAGGACCCTGAGGTCCCTCTCCCCTACACTGCTCTCTAACAGGTCGTTCCCCAACCTATACTGGAACCTGGGGTTGTTCCTGCCCAGATGCAGGACTCTACACTTGTTATATTTCATCAAGTTATTCCCTGCCCGACTCTCCAGCCTGTCCAGGTCTCTCTGGATGGCAGCACAGCCTTCTGGCGTGTCAGCCACTCCTCCCAGCTTAGTGTCATCAGCAAACTTGCTGATAGTACACTCAGTTCCCTCATCTGAATCATTGATGAATATATTAAATGATACTGGTCCCAGTACCGACCCTTGAGGCACTCCACTAGATACAGGCCTCCAACTAGACTCCGCCCCATAGACTACAACTCTCTGGCTTCTCTCCTTCAGCCAGTTCACAGTCCACCTCACTACCCGATCATCCAGACTACACTTCCTCAATTTAGCTGTCAGGAGGATGCTGTAGGTAAGATTCTGTCATCAGTTTTGTTTAGTAATGTGTAAGATACTCTTTTTTTTTTTTTTTTTTTTTTTTGAATCCTGCATTTCTGGTTATAAGGTAGTCTTTAAAGTTATGTGAAGTTGTTGACTGACTTCCATGTCATAGTTGCAAAGGGTTTACTGTAATTTGCTTGCTGACCTCTTTGTATAATGATTTCTCTTCCCTCCCTGTGATGGTTGAACTTGGAAGTGGCTTTGTAATGCAAGTGTACATAGGTCACTGCTTGTTATGCTGATCATGTATTTAATATTTTGTTGTAAGTGTAGACATTTCAGTGTAGGGACAATATTTGTGTTCCATCTGTGTGACATTTAACTGAAAAGCAGGTTCCAGCCCATGGAATCAAAAACTAGTTTAGTGACTTCTGGAAATCACTGGGGTTGCTACTTACACCAGCAGTAATGATATTCTTGCTGAGCTGCTTTTTAAATATCTAGCTGGAAGACCTTTTCATTAATCTCAGTAATGGTTGGAATAGAAGTCTGGCTTTCAAGGAAACACATTAAAAATGGTTGAAGAAAAAAACCTCTTCTTTCCCACCTCCACACTTACATGACAAATGATTTACAGAAAAAACCTGTTGCATACAGCTATCAAAAAACCCTTGAAAGGACCTCTTCTGTCAGCCTTTACCTCTTCTGAATCTTCAGTCTGTTATATAACATAAGGGTAGTCTCAGATGTGTGTAGCTGTGATCCTTGCAGAAAGAAGTTCAGTGTTCTTGTTTCCTTCACTTAGTCTGTGGCAAGTTACTAATGTTGGGCAGTTACAGTCAGAAGACTGAAGAGTTATTGTGGCTTAGTTCTTCTGAATCTTAGGATTTCTTCCGTAGCAGAAGTCCATGGTTATCAACTAAAACCAGCACTGAACTGGGGTTTCCTATAGTATTCAGGAAACAAAGATGTGTATTAGTGATAGTAACATGAAGGCAAAAATAGTTTTAAGCTAAAGCAATTATTCACATTTAAGCAACCAGATATGTGGTATCTTTTGTATGGTGTGGAAATCAATAAAACTTTTCACATTCAAATACAGCCTTAAAATCTAATGATCACACTAGACCTTGGACTTTGTTACATTAAATAAGGAGATAGCATGTTCTTCAGTAACTTCTGTAATTCCTTTTTCCCTTGGTTTAATAAGAGTTACAGCTTCTTTTTTTTTTTTGTTTTTGTTTTGTTTTTTTTTTTTTTGTAGGATGGAAGAGCAGCATCTGCTGTGGTAGTTTGTTCTTTTCTGTGTTTCTGTCGTCTCTTCACTACTGCTGAAGCTGCAGTTTATATGTTCAGTATGAAGCGCTGTCCTCCTGGCATTTGGCCTTCTCATAAAAGGTATGGTGGCAGCCTGTAGGATAGCGTTGAAGCAAGTAGTTACACAGTTGTGAATATGCTACTGTTTTTACAGGATGCTTTTTAGGAAGATGTATTATTTCAATAGTGTCTGTGTTTGAATAGCTAAGTACTTGGAAAAATGGGTCTATCATGAGTGGCGAAAGTAGTTTTGAATTTTGTGAGCCCTTAAGTTACCCTTTATGTTCTTATTAAAAGTGAGTCAAGTATAGCCTAGCCTGTAGTGAAGAAATGTTAGGAATGAAAGCAAGGGTATGTCATGCTTTTGAATGATCTCAAGTTTTACATTTGTGAAAGAGGATTTTGTCTTTATTCCATGTTTGCTGGACTTAACAGTAGGTTTTACTGTGTCAGAACATTGCAAGTTCTGTAAAAAAAAAACCAATCTTTTTTCTGTTTAGGTAGTAATGCCTCCTGCTTTTCAAAGGAGTGCATGCAGAGGGGATTTCATACACTTTGACAATGCTTTAAACTGATTCTATGTTTTAATTTGATCGATGTTAAAATGAAGTCTCAGTAGCAACTCTGGTTGTAAGGGTGACTACTACATTAAGAATTAGATTTAGAAAGATGAGTTAAATATTATGCTGTTGTACAGATTTACTTTGAGTATATTTAATAGGGTCCTCTGAAAGGCAACTTCTACTAATGAAGATAAACTTAAAGCCTGTAGGAAGCTTTGACTTACTAACTTAAGAACTGCAACTTTGATCTGATGTGTAAGGAAAAATAAATACTTCCCCTAGTTCAGTGTTTTAAGGCCTTTGGGAAGAGTAGATAGTTTGTATCACAAGTGAATATATGTCAACCTACAGACCTAAGGCAGTATCTTTTGAAGGTGAGACATACATGCAGATGAGTTCGTATGGAGTGCTGTATTCAATTTTCTAGGCAGTATATTTCTGTTGTGATGCAGGCTTTTGTACAGAAGCTGTTTCTGTCCTTACATCGAGGCTGTCTAGGAATCATAAATATTTCTCCATGTTTCTATTTAACTTTCTTTTAATGAAATTCTATAAAATTTGAACATAATTTGCTGGAAGTGCCGTTAAGTTTTCCCAGTGTTTTACTGTTATCTGTTAGCACTCAGTGGCTGGATATGAATGAAAATAACTTGACCAGGAATTCACCCATTTTAGAATTGGGTTCTCTGACTAAATTAGTACCTTTTGGTTTTGGCAGATACATCGAATATATGTGTGATATGATGGCTGAAGAGCCCATCATTCCTCACAGCAAGCCCATCCTAATCAGATCAATCATCATGACTCCTGTTCCTCTTTTCAGTAAGCAGCGTAATGGTTGCAGGCCTTTTTGTGAAGTTTATGTAGGTGATGAGAGAGTAACCACTACCTCCCAGGAATATGACAAAATGAAGTAAGTGCAAGTTGCAATTTGTGCCGAAACAGCATGTTCCATTTTTTTGGACTAACTTAAATGTGAAGTCCTTACTGTGAGAAGAAAGCATGATTTTGGGTGTGCCAGTTGAGCAGAAAGCTTCTTTAATGTATGGAATGTCTCCTCTGTCCCCTTTAGCTGATATGGAAAGGTAAATCATGGGAAAGAGACAAGGTGGTTATAATAGCATGGACCTGTTCCTGCAGAAAGTGCAGGAATGGATGCCACCTGGATGATGATGGGTGGCATAATGGGCACTGGGAGGCAGAGGTGAGCAAGACCTTTCTTCTTACTCCACATCGTATGAACTAGGAAGGTTGATCCCTGGTGTACATGGACTGAATGAACATCATGCCTCAATCATGGAAACAGTAAGGATCCCCCAGGCATGGTAGCTGCAAGGGGTGTGGTCATTAGCCTCTGTACAGCTCCAAAGTCTGCTACTGAAAATGGGTTCTATATTAATAAAACCCAGGAATTGCAAATGGTACTAGCAGTACTAGGTGTAGATAGTAATAAGCAGAGGAAAGATGAGAGAATACCAAGGTTCTTCCAGTGTTCCTAAAAATCCAAGCCCTGTATGAAGTTTAGTTAATTTGAAGGCAGCAGAAACAGTTGTGGAGTGTTTTATTTTTCTCTGCTACTGTCCCTTTGTGGGACTCCTGACATATCACAGCAGTGCAGCTGCAGTTTTTCTCTGCATCTTTCTTCATAACAGCTTGCTTTATGCTATCTTGTCTCTTGCATTTCTGAGCAATCCTTGAAGATATTTCTCCCGTATTTGATTTGAGAACCTACAGGTCTAAATTTGTCTGTTGCTCTGCTGTAAGCAGCTGTTAATGTTGTTATCTTTGGAGCAGCTTTTAAGTTTTAATCATTCAGAGCTAATTCACTCTTAACTGAAGCAGATTTTTATGGGTTGATATTGAGGGCCTTAGAGAAACCAAACTAAACATAAGGTAAGACATGCTGATTTTCTTGTTAAATGAAATTAACTGTTGCTGTGTCTTTTCTTCAGGGAGTTTAAAATTGAAGATGGGAAAGCAGTAATTCCACTAGGTATAACAGTCCAGGGAGATGTTCTCATTGTAATCTATCATGCCAGGTCAACACTAGGAGGCCGACTTCAAGCCAAGGTAACGATTAATTTAACAGCCTATGTGAAGGATTTGCTTTTTCTAGTTGCAGTTTTGTATCATACTCGTATTTGTGATCTCATTAAGGACATGGATTTATTTGTTTTTGTTTGTCCAAAGAAATATGTGAGGTTTCAACCTACTTGGGAATTCAGCCTTTTCAAGCTAATAAGTATGTACATTGTTAGTGCTCTGCAAGTAGATGCTTTCATAAGCATTTCTGGAAATGACTTCAGTAGTGATAGTTTATTATACTTGCATGGAAAGACTAGCCATTTTTTGGTGCATCGTTTGTTATATGTTAAGTTTCACAACAAGATTTTTTAATTCCATTCACACAAACTGCAACCAAAACAAAAACACCACTCAAGAAGTAGAATTCTGGGGACAGTGTATAATAAATAGGTTAGAAAAATCCATTTGGATCTGTACTCTCTGTAGACCATGTGATCTTTGTACTCTTATTTCTAGAGCTAGATTGAGATTTTTATAGCCGATCTGCTTACTGGTTTTTGTTCTCCTAGTGAGAATGCGTATTTCCTTTTTTTAATTCAACTGTGGATGCAAACGTATTGCAAGATCACAGAACTTGTTAATGAAGCCTGTCTTCAAGTTTCTAAAAAAGAAGCATGTTGGTATATTTTCCTTTCTTTTTTTTCCTTTCTTTTTTTTTTTTTTTTTTTACTCCAGATGAGTAACCCAAATTAAACTTGGAGATCCATGTAAAAGGTAGGAAGGGGTAGTGCAAAGTTTAGGTTAACTTGGAGCATTGTGAAAGTTGATCCGGAGGTTCTTCAAGCAGTTTCCATACATATGGGGCAAACAAGCATAATCATATGTGTCAGCTATTACTGAAATGAATAGTTTTCCCTATGTTTTTTTTTCTACTTTGTAGAAAGGTATTTTGTTCTGTTGCAGAGGTATAAGACTTCCCTAATGTTCCTAGAGTGTTAGGATGCTCTGAAAGATCTGGTCCTTAAAACTGAAAGCTCAGTGAAATGGTTCTCTAATGTGCAAAAATAACTAGTGCATCTTTCAAGGTCATCAGTGAGGAGGGTACACAACTGATGAAAGCTCAACAGCTGGCTTACACTCCTTGTGGAACCTCAGTTTCACTGATAATAGGTTTTCTTTGATGTGGTTTCTCCGCCATTTATTCACTGATTGGAAAAGATTAGGATTTTTTCATCTGTATACTGTGACACATTATACATGAATAGTGATTTCGATGATCCTGGTTTGGAGCTTTGATGGAACAACATTCAATGTGTCCTTAGTTTCACATACTTTAAATTGCTCCTTGAACCTCTCTGCAGAAATATCATGGAGATCAACAACCACGTTTCAATATTGCTCTTAACAGCCTAGATCTGGGCACTGTGAAAGTTGGCAACTTGCTCACAGTTGAGGGAAGATTAGTTAGGATTAGTCTTCTAGGAAATGTCTTGCATAGCAGGGGATTAAGAAAACTGATTCAATAGGGTGTTCAGGTTTTCATTTGTAGTTCAGGGTAGGGATGAATTGATCAGAGAAACTCTCTTCACTATGTCATTGCCTTTCTTGTGTCCAGTGTTGGGTTCCTCAGTACAAGACTTGAGATGTGTCCTCATGCATGCTGGATAGAGGGGAAAGATCACCTCCTTCAGCATGCTGGCAATGTTTTGGCTGTTACTTGACTTCTGGTTATGATGTTCAATAAATGCTCATTTAGAAGGAAAGCTTCCATAGTTTAGTTTTATTATACTGTATTTCCTAGACTATTATTGTATGACTTGCTTTGTTAAGGATTGGCAAGACTATTCCACATGTGTTGTACTAAGGACAGGGTACAAATACGTTGTGGATTTATCAATTTGCTGCAATTTGTATTTGTGCAAGACCAGGAGATACATGAATCTTCTACAGTAGCATTTTCTGGACTCTTACATGCTGATCAGGCGTTAAGAAAGTGGCTTTTATGGTCAGCAGAAGAAAGAGTCGGGGAAGTTGAATGGTTATAATGAATCAGTTTGGAAAAGCCTTATAATCTGACTGGGATGAATGGCTGACTTGAGAGTTTTCAAACAAGAACTCTTTGCCTGTCTTAATGAAGTGTCCTTTAAGTGTGCTGTGTTTAAAACTGTTCCAAATTGACTCCTTTATATATAGAACCATAGAATAGTTAGGGTTGAGAAAGGAACCTAAGATCATCTACTTCCAGCCCCCCTGCCATGGGCAGGGACACCTCCCACTAAACTGTGTCACCCAAGGCTCTGTCCAACCAGGCCTTCAGTACCGCCAGGGATGGAGCATTCACAACTTCCCTGGGCAACCCATTCCAGTGCCTCACCACCCTAACAGTGAAAAATTTCTTCCTTATCCAATCTGAACTTCCTCTGTTTAAGTTTGAACCCGTTACCCCTTCTCCTGTTACTACAGTCCCTAATGAAGAGTCCCTCTCTGGCATCCTTGTAGGCCGCCTTCAGATACTGGAAGGCTGCTGTGAGGTTTCCACACAGCCTTCTCTTCTCCAGGCTGAACAGTCCCAACTTTCTCGCCTATCTTCATACGGGAGGTGCTGTGATGTAATTCTTGATTAGTATTTTTCTGAGTGTATGTTATTTAGAAAAGTAATGAAGGTCACACAGTTTCAGCATCCAGAACAGGGTCTGGAAATATTTAACAGACTTCAGTTGCCTGTTTGCGGTTAGTGATGAGATGTATATGGTTTTAAGGTGTTTTGCTTTCTTTATGGTAGTAATTGATTCATCTATATTCTGTCTTAAGCTGCATTTAAATCTCACAATAAAATGTACATGGAATTAAACAGCAGCAGAACAAACACTTTAAAATATTTTAATACTGAAAGTATTTTGTGTTATATTAAAGGCACAACACTGTGTGTACTATTCATGTGTATTTATAGTTTCCCTGTATTTTTTGCTTTTAACAGATGGCTTCAATGAAGATGTTTCAGATTCAGTTCCACACAGGTTTTGTGCCCCGAAATGCCACCACAGTGAAATTTGCCAAGTATGTTTCTGCCTACATGTTTCTATAGGAGACTGGAAGAAGTTTTATTTAACTGTTTAACCTGCCAAGCCAACATATGGCAGGGCAGGAATATAGTCATTGTAGAAAGTAATGACTTTGACTGTAATAAGATTCTTCTCTTTTCTTACCCCAAGGAAGCTGAAGGTTTGTTCATGATACAAAAAAAAGTTCTGTACCAAAATACCACCCATTTAAACTATATGGAAAAAGTAAACAAATACAGTATGTTTTCAGTCTTATACTATTATTTCTTTTGAAGTTTTGTCTTGGACTTCAGTGATTTTAATCAAGTTAGCTGTCAGTATCAACAATCTACTTGTATATATCTTTGCAGGTATGATCTGGATGCCTGTGACATACAAGAAAAATACCCTGATTTGTTTCAAGTCAATCTGGAAGTAGAGGTAGAGCCCAGAGACAGACCTAGCTGTGAACAGCCACCGTGGGATAACATGAATATAAAGGGACTGAATCCCAAGATTCTTTTCTCCACCCGAGAGGAACAACAAGAGATTTTATCCAAATTTGGTAATGAATCTCTTGAAAAACTAGATAATATGACAAAGATTCTCATGTACTTAGTGCTGAAGGGTTTTATTTAATTTCTGATGTTTCTCTAAGTGAAAGAATTCTAAAAGGTTTTTTTGTAAATATGAGTTAAAAGTTTGCATTGTATGAAAGAGTATGAATTATCTTTCAATAATGGATTATAATTATCTTTGTCTTTCCTCCACTGTCATTACATATGCTGGCTTTAAAGCTGTGAATATGCTACTGGCAGGGATTGTAGCAAATGAAATTGTGACAGCCAGGTTTTGTAGGCAACATGTCTTGAAATAACTATATTTGGCTAAACTGACACCATTATCTTTTCATTTAAAATCATCTGAACATTCCTCACAAAAATTTTTATTGAGGTGTTTATGTACAGCCAAGTAATACTGTAATTCAGTTTATAAACTTTTTCTGATGTGGTCTAGTAGCTGTTTGTTTTGTTTTTTAATACTACATATTCTGTAATTCATTTGTAGATGCCTTCATCAATTCCAGTTAATATTGTTCAGTATCTTTCTTCTCCTGGTATCAGTAATTAGCTTTGACATTTTCATTAAGGCCCTTAAGCCTTCTCTTTGCTTCCAGAATAAAAAGCATGATGGAGATTACTGTAGTGATTTTAGTATACCATATGTGAACTCTTACTTTTTGTCCCTTAATATGGTACATCTTAATTACACTTTTTTTTTCTACAAGGTGGTTGCTGCTCTTAGCATGCTTTTTTAGAATCGTATGTTTGGTTCATATTATGATTTAGGTGATTTTCTATTTAACTTAGTTTATAGAGATTTAAAAAAATTTCTGAACACACCCCTTGTCTCACTAAAGATGTTTCACTGATAGTGCAGATCTCTAAAAATTAATCTTATATTTAAGTCACTTTCATTTTCTGATTTATAAATGAAATATGAGAGTTTTAAATTCCACTGAAAATACTTCTTAAAACTGGTGGGAAGGGAATAGGAGAAGAACAAGTGCTGTGAACAGGTTTTATAAAACTTGCCTTATTAAAATTGAATTTGCACTATTTCATTAATCATGATCATTCATATCTGTTTTCTAAGGCAGACTATATTTTTCAGCATCTCTGTAAGCGATAGCTGAGTATATGAAAGGAAGGTGAAGTGGTCTACCAGTTTAGTTTTAGACACATTTTCTCCCAGGCATTCATTCTATTCTATTCAAAGAGTGGTTGTACACTTACTAATTTAGCGAGTCCTCATACTAGGCATGAGGAAGCTGCCTTCTTGAGAGGTGGTACAGTAGTACGTAACTCAACACAACTCAGTCTTGCACAAGAGTCACTTAATATCTGATCTTAGTAAAATAAGAAATGTAAGAAGTAAATCACAGCACATAGTGTATTAATTCATTTTAGATATTTAGCAGCTCCATGTTTTTCTGTGGCTGTATACTCTGGGGTCTCCCTATAGCTGCATTTGCTCTTCTCTGGTACTCTGTTCCTTATTGCAGACACTGTTCATAGCTCTTGCATATTTTAGGGGAAGGTTGGTACAAGTGAGGTGTTAATTACATTTCCCTGCAAACGTAAATAAAATATTTCAGTGTTTTGCTATGAGTCTGATTTAATAAAATATTGTTATGGTCTCACCAGCTTTTAAGTTAAAACAAAGTCAATAATGCTAATTTCAGATAGGGGCTGGGAGCCTGACTTTGGCTTTGCAGAGCAATGGATGCTTTGAGACAGTTGTCTTGCTGTAGTCTAGCCAACTGCTAGGACCAAGACTGAGTTTTAGAAAGTTTCTGTGTAAGGGTTTGGCTTAAAATCTGTGTTACAGGGAAACCGGAGCTGCCTAGACAGCCAGGTTCAACTGCACAATATGAGGCAGAAGCATCTCAGCTAGAGCAATCTTCAGAAAGTGCACCTACTGATACAGAATCCCCACACAGCAGTAGTACTGATGCAAATAACTTCTTTCATTCTCTGGATTGGAAAGGTACCTGTTTTCTTCTGAAGTAACTATCTGTTGTATCTTGTACACCTTCCAGTGAGTGCTTAAGTCTTCTTATGCAGCAAACGTCACTATTCAGCAGAACAATGAGAAAAAGCTATTTAAAGAGTGAGCTCTGCAGGTTCATAGGTGGCTGTTCCACTCCACTTGGATAAACAGCAAGTAGTGGCTTTTGGTATTGTGTGTAATTTAAATGCTAAGCTGAATTTTTCTTTTTCTGCAGTAATCTTAACCTTAAAAGTCTGCAAGGAAGCCTTTGTATTCACACAGTTCCACTTACGATGGCTGACAAACAGGAAAAGTAGACTAACCAGTGGGCTCTGTATCAGTGTGTATGGACTGAGAAAACTTAACTTTATCATGTGTGTGTAAGCCCTCCTTCTGGGTTCTGTTTTGATGGCAAAAATGTCAGTAACTGCTTATGCTGTCATTGAATGCTGTGACTGAGTAAAGCAGCAGTTAGTGAGTAATCTTCCAAGCTGTAAGTGGTATGGTGTTCTGAGATGAATGTCGAAGTCAGTTTCATTTTGAAAAAATCCGCAATCCTTGCCCTTGCAGAGTAGCAAATATGGTAGTGAGCTGCCCCTTTGCCTGCCCTGTACAAAGAGGTGGTAGGCATCAGTTATTTTTTTTATCAATTCTTTTGTGAGCTTTAATTAATTAAGGATTGACCTCATATGATCTTACCATTTAAGTCTGTGCTTATTCTAGTTGGCAGAAGAATCCTGGTAATCTAAAGATGTTATTTTTTTTTTATTCAAGAAGGGAAAAGTCCAGAAAGTGGAATAGAGGACAGTTCATCTAAAAACGATCATGTTCAACTGTCTGATGATAGGGAGGAGAGTGAGCCTTCAGATGAGGAATACCCTACCTTTCCAAGCGAAGAAAGTGCAGTAAGCGTTGATGAAAAAGACTCTGTTACTCCAGAAGGAGAGTTGCTTTTTGAAGCCAATTTTGAAGCTCCGGCTGCACCAATACAAAAATTTCTTCCTGAAGAAAATGTAGACTTACTGGGACTAGACTCTGATATTTCACTACAACAGAAACGACCTGTCTCAGAAACAAATTCTTCGTCAAGTAATGCAGACTTGTTGAACAATCTGTTTGTGGATAACACATCACAAGAGCCTACTGGGGATCTTCTTGGACAAGGAACAGATTTCTTTTTCAGCAGTCAGTGTCCAGCTGCTACTCAGGGTACATCTTCAGCAGCAGTCATGTCTTCAGGTATGTAAATTTAACATTAGTACTCTGGCTGGCCAGCAGGTGAAAACTACTGCTTGCATTGTGCTTAGAAAATGAGTCCTGTGTTTTGGTCAGTACAGTGAAGACATATGCATCTGTAGCAAGAATCTGCATAGAATAGATGCTTCTACTGCACGAAGGAGAGAAATGGCAGTATATTATCTGGGTATTTTGTTATGTTGCCAATATCCTATTAGCTGTAAACCATATAAACAGAAAAGAATCAAATTTTGGATTTAAAGGAGATTCAGTATTCTTAAACAATTTCCATACAAACATCACATGCCAGATTCTCTTTTAAATCCATAAGGAAATAATTTCTCTTGCCAAGGAATATAATTCTAATGAATTACTGCTTTCTTGCACTTTATATAAGCAATAGCATTATGTGTAGTACAGAGCTGTGCTGCTTAAGTCAAACGTCTGTGTG
The DNA here is from genome assembly GCF_033783945.1 of Neopsephotus bourkii. Lineage (NCBI taxonomy): Eukaryota > Metazoa > Chordata > Aves > Psittaciformes > Psittacidae > Neopsephotus > Neopsephotus bourkii. The sequence goes on along the minus strand of NW_026901782.1, from coordinate 367,231 downwards.
GGATTTTTGAGTGTTAATCATTTAAGACTGCTAGGGAGCTGGAAATCCTGTAGATTACTGCTCAGACCAGTAGCATACTGCTAGAAAGCATTTTCTTGCTGGATTTAATGATGTTGTTGGCAGGTCTGTACCCTAAATGTTGCACACTGCTAGGTATTTGGTATTTAAAACAAGGTGTTTTACTTTAGATGTTCTGTTTCTCTTACCAATGGATAGCTGGGTCATTGTCACATGACTAAACTGTTGGGAGTAGCAATTCTCTGCCTGCATTGAACGGAGTTGGAGAATATCAGTCAAAGAATCTATGAAACTTCCAAGGTTTAGTTTATTTGTACAAAGGTAATTAGATGATTTATTTGGTGTAAAAGCTTTAACCTACATACACCTGAAGAGTATTTTTGTAGAGAATTTAGGTTATTTAGAATATTACTTTCTTTTTAAGCAGTTCAGTATTGATTTTTATCACTGTGGTCTATGTGAAATCAATTTCCTTTTTTTGACATAAGCAAAAGCCTGTAAGAGAAGCCTTATGGCTTTTTTTTCTTTATGCCTTTCTCCATGGAACACCTGGACAATAGTCCTGTATGTATCTTAACTACTTTTGAATTGGATAAAAGATACAGAAGTAAGAATTTTTGGCCACTGTTGTATTTTCATTTTCATATCAAACTTGTACTTGAGGTTTTGTGTACATGTGATGCCATAGTAGATAGTTCGATGGCAATTCAGGGTTTGGTTTTTTGAAGTGATACTGAGTCTTGGACCCCTGGATGTGCTAGCGTGCTGTGGCAGGATTATTTCTTCAGCATCTGAGTGAATCTGGCAGGAGTCCCTGAGCTCTTGGCGATTTTGACCCTAGGGGGCAGCAGAAACGGGAGGATCACAAGCTATAATTCCAGCGGACTGTCACATGTTGCCCCATACTATAAATACTCTTCCAGTTACTTTTTTTTCTTCACTGTGAGCACTAGAGACCTGTTGAAAGTCTTGCTTCTGTTGGTTTTCAGTCTTGGGTTGACGTGCTTTCTGCCCCAGAGTCACCAATGCCGTCGAGTCAAAATGGTAGTATGAATGTTTTACTTAATATACTTTTTAGTAGTTTAGTAGTCTGTTTTGTTTAAACTTTCCAGAGATTTGACATTATAGAACATTTAACAAATGTAATTCTTCTATTCTATGCAGCTGATCGCTCACTTAAGGTGTCTTACATGGATGAAATTAATAACGTTATTGAATGTATGCAGTCTTGGTAAGGATTTGGGTTTGAAGACAAAGTTGTGCATATTGTATATGGCTGACATACTTCTATCAACATGAAAGCACGAATGTCTAAAGGAAGGGGACAGGTGGTAACGACCATGAAAAATTCTCAGAAAGCTGCTGCAGTTATCAGCTTGAGCTCTAATCTTTGTCTGTGCCCCCAAAGGACTAAGGCTTTATCAACTTTGTTCTAAAATTTGTTTGGGTTTTGATATTTTTTTGTTTTGTCCCCCCCCCCCCCCCTTTTTTTTTAGCTGATCCTTTTGACCCATTCACAATGTCATCAAGTTTAGACAATCAAGCCTTGTCTGGTCCAGACCTCTTTGGAGACTTCCTTCATCCAACTTCTACATCTAGTACAGTTCCTTCTGCACACAGTTCACTTCCGCCTTCTTCCAGCTCAGATTTCTTGAATTTAGGTAAGTGTGCTTCTGGTGTTCTGTTTCTCAACAGTTTCTGCTGTTCTGTGCATTTGCCTTTCAGCTTAGTCAAGGTGGATTAATGCCTTAATAGATCCACTTGTTGTGACTGCTCTTTTAATCAGCTCTGTGTTCTGGGACTGTGGATATGAATGCACCAATTAATGCATCCTGTATAATGTCATGCTAATACTTACAATGAGAGGACTTCTAGCATTGCTTCTGTTAGGAGCTGTCGTTTCCTCTGAGAGCTCTTAGAGCTGAGGGTACGCAAACACTTGTGAACTTAGTTTTAGATAGCAGATTGCTAGTTTGCTTGCATTCAGATTTTAAAGATTTTCTAGAAGCCTTGGGAGAGAAATGAGCAAGTCAAGTTATAGTATAGCCAGTTCTTAAAATGCAAGCTGAGGATAGCTTGGACTTTCATGACCTCAATGCAGTGTGGTAATATACTTATGGAGTATGTTATGTAATATGTTAATCTTGTTTCACTTAATTTCTCTGATGTATTTTTGGTGAAGCCTTTTCCTCATGCATTTATTTTAAAATCTATTAATGTAAACAAAAAGCTTTGGTATATTTGGTCTTCCCATATTTCTATCCTACGCATATCATTTCCAAAGTGTTACTAAGTAGAGCTGCTAAGCATGCTCATTCTTCAAAAAGAAACTGTGCAAAAATGGAGTGGTGGAGCCTGAAGTGCTGCTTTTTAAATGTGTCTTTCAAAGAAAAGCATGGGTCTGCCTCATAGGAATGGGAGTCTGTAACAGTTCTTCTCTGCTGCTCTTTCATTCCCACACTGTTCCCCTGCTCTTACATAGGCCCTTTCCGTGGGATAGTCTTTCAAGAAGATGGGTCTGTAGGATACAGTCCTTCAGGAACAGGCTGCCCCAGCGTGAGTCCTGGAGGGGCTGCAGCTCCTACCAGGAGCCTGCTGTCGCATGGGCTCTTTTCTATGGCTGCAGCTTCATCCAGGGCATGCCATCTGTGTGGAGTCCCCCATAGGCTGCTGTGTCGATATTTGCTCCACTGTGGTCTTCTGGGCTGCAGGGGAATCTGTGTTCTGACACCTGGTGCTCCTCTTCCTCCTGTTCCACTGACCTTGGGGTCTGCAGGGCTGTTTCTTGTCCTTTTTTCACCCCTGTCACAGCTGCTCTGCAGCAGTTTTTAACATGTTTACCTGTGTTTTCCCAGAGGTGCCCCCATTTTGGCTGAGGGGCTCAGCTGTGTCCTCAGCTGCCTGGGTCTGTTGGAGATAGCTGTTGGATATGGCTGTGTCCAGCACAGAGCAGTACAGGTCTCTCCTCAGAGGCTACCACTACAGACCCCCCTCTCCTCAGAGGCTACCACTACAGATAGAAATGGTGGTATTGCCTCCCTTGCCCTGAATCTAGGAGTGTCTTCCGAGAGCATATTGCATGTGGTTTTGAGTTGCTCCTCCTTGTTGGACAGTTGGTCTGCTTGACCCTGCAGGGTGATGCAGTCTGAGCTACAGAGAAACTGGATTTAAAAAAAAAGAAGCAGTATTTGCCTGGCTGAGGTGAGGGCTTACTCCTCAAAAAATGCAAGTTTAGCTGGCTGATCACCTGCTTTATAATGTATTTAAGCAATTATATTCCAGCTGTGGTTGATTCTTCTGAGAAGTTCCCACTTTGCTGCTTCCTTTGCAACAAATTTGTTCTATCGTATAAATAGTAATAGATGTATTTTTTTAGTTGTGTACTTCTATAGTTGCCAGTTTTATGTAACTTTTAGTTAGGACACTGTTGTTGTCACTGCATGAGGTTACCAAACAGATGTTTTTTTTCTGTTCATTAGAGGATTTAATCAGTATTGATCTGTGGAGCATCATTTCAGGCAAAATCTGCCCCACTCCAGAGATGGGGACCTCTGGAGATCAGCTAGTTGGCCTGCTCAAAGCAGGGTCAAGTAGAGCAGGCTGCTAATGACCATGTGTTTGCCAATTTTCATTATTTCTGGGAATGCAGGCTGTACAACCTCTAGGGAGTACCTGCGCCAGTGTTTGACTACTTACAGAAGAAACTGTTTTGGTTTGTGCCCATTGCCTCTCTTGTCCTTCCACTGGGCAGCACTGAGAAGAGTCTGACTCAGTCTTTATTTCTTCCTGTTAGGTATTTATGTACATTGATAAGATTGCCCACCCTAGTCCTTCTATTCTCCAGGTTAAACAATACCAGCACCCTCAGCCTATCCTCATGCCAGAGGTGCTCTAATCCCTACATCGGAGAACTGTTTTGTGTACCAAATTTAAATTGGAAAAAGACATAAATGTGAACTACTACAGTATAAATATATACCTGCATCCTCAAGGAGACCACTGTTAATGTTCAGCTGTTAAGCTGTTATTGGAGCTATAAAAAAAATTCTAGACATATAAATGTCTAGAATTAAATTTTAGTGATAAGTTTTGTTCAGGAGTAAACAGTTGCTAAACATTTATAGATACCAGGAGAAAAGCTGTTTCAGTGAACACAAGTTCAAGAATTACAGTTCAAGGTTTGTAATTCTCAGTGTGGCTTGAAATTTAAAAGCACAGGAGTTTTGAAATGTAATTTCAATTTGTAGCAAAGATAGATCTTAAAGAATATCCAGTCTGTTAAGGAATTCTGTCTTCTAATATGAAAATTTTGAGCATTTGCTGCTAAATGGCAGTGTGTTAACAAGGTAATTTAATTTTCTGTGAAAAGCTGTACTAATTTGGCAGAGAAGCTATTAGGTGGAATGACTGTTCACTTCAGAATTGGTAACCTGCTCTTAAGTGGCCTCACTTGCAAAAGTAAGCTATTGTCAGAGGCTGGAGGAGTATCCATTTTTCTTTAGGTATCTGTTCAGTGAGCATTTTTGAGAACATTTGACTATACAAGTAGAAGGTCATCTCTAATAAAAGTTGAGTTAGGCACGTATTTCCCTGTATCAGAATTATCTGATCAAAAGATAGCAGGAGATGTGGAAGGTGACCAAAAGAAATTTAAATCTCCTAAGTGGAAGTTAATTTCTCTGACAACCGTGTTCTCAGTCAGGCTTTAGACATGGTTAAAAAACCTTGCATCATACTAAACCAGCCTCTTAGTTCACAGAAAATCCTGTTGTCCTCTGTCATTAAAGGATTTCCTGTTGAGATAAGTTAAATAAAGAAAACCTTATGTGAAGTTGTGTGTAGGATATAGTAAAACACAGGTCTCTTATTTTGGGAAGATGGAAAGTGTCATCTGATTATCAGCATCTTACATTTATTTTAGTTTGGTTTGAGCAGTGTTAGTATAGAACTGTACTCTGGCCTCCAAGTGGCTTGCTGCTGTATGGATAAGGGTTATAAATAAGCACGTTAATGAAGAACTTAAGGGACAAACAGGAATGAATCTGCTTGTCCAATATCTCAGTTGCTTCAATTTCTGGAATATTTAGCTATGCTTCATGTTTTACCCTTTGTTTAGATACTCTGCTGCTTTACCTTGATGTGTCTGTACAAACTCTAGTGTGCCAGGTTACAAAATCGAAGGATTCTGAAGTGCCTCATCAGAATATGTGTAACACCATTTCTTGATGTTAAAATCTATTGCAATGCCTAAGTTGTACAGCTAGAAATACTATAGCATAATAATAAATAGTTCCAGGAGGAACATCTTCTCTGTTCAGCATGTTCTTGTACTCCATTGTTTCAGATTTTTCTGATGGAAGTGTTGTGGATGTATGTGAGCTTTTGCTATTCATAGTGCATTTAGGAGTGCGCATAGCAGTAGGCTACTCTGCTTTGTTCAGGGTGGAGGAAGTGGTGAACTTGACTGCTCTTATGCCAGCAGTTATAAAACACCTGATTACTCTAGTGTATTCTCAGTCTTTCAGAATGCATTTAGCTGTAATTTACTTTATTCTCACTTCTCCCAACTTGGTTTTATAATAGTTAATTATGTATGTGGTGGTTCATTTCCCCATGCCCTGTAAAAACCTTGTAATAGCAGAGATAATAAGCTAAAGTTATTTCTGGCTTAAAATCATTACTAATATTAATTCAAGGCCTGCTTAATGTTGGGAGTGTCATCTGGTACAGCAGATTTTTAAACTGGTGAATAGACACTTTCAGATACTTTGTTTATAGCTAGTGACGCTGCTGTGTAGCAGATAGCTGGGGTCCTGAGTACTGAAGCAAGTACACTGCTGTTCTGTTGGTAGTTTCAAAGGCAGGGAGATGAGGCTTAAGTCTGGAGAAAGGGCTAAAAATCATACCATCCTGTCAGAAGACTTTGGCTGCTCTACATTTTAATCTGTTTTCCTTTACATGCAGCAGAGGTGACTCTTCTGTAATACAGGCTCATGGCAGACATCTATTGCGGAGTATTTGATGTGTTCTCTTTGCAGCTGTAAGATCCAAGTATAAATAGGATTAGTGGATTGCGTTGGTGGAGGAGATATTTAATTTGCTTCAAATTGTTTCCTCAGATAAGATAAAATGACCTTTGTGATTTGATATCAATATTCAGAATGTAAAGTTGAGAAGCTGAGAGAAGTAAAAAATCATGATGTAGTAGTGAAAATGTCCAAAAGCATCAAAATGGCACTATTTGTGTAAGGGTGGCTGGGTTAGCTTTCCAGACTTTAGGTCTTCAAAATGTCTTAGAGCACCACTGAACATACTGGTTTTGCTGAAACACCACCTCTCCTTTAGCACTGACTGTTGTGGCACTCAAGGGGTAGTTACATTCGAAAGCTGTCTTGCTTCACTGAGTCTCTGAAAGCTGTGCTCAAAAGGAATGCACAGAGGTGTCCTGAAGCTTTGAGTGTTCTAATCTTAGGACCTCTCACTCTGAGGAAGGCTTGCCTCATACTATGTGTGGGAGAGGGTGGAATAATTTGCAAGCATCAGGGGTGAAAGTTTTAACTTTGTGATGGATGTGATGCTTTCTAGAAGTTAGTGGAAGCAGCCTTGCATCCTTTGACCGTGACTGTTTCATTGCCCGTTTGCAGTTGGTGTGGTGGTCTTGTGTTGAATGCAGAAAAATGGCTTTTTCCATAGATGTAGTGATTCTCAGTCTTTTCCCAGAATCGATCACCTCCTGTATCCTGCTTTTCAATTGCATGCCTTCATTCATGGATTTAACCTAAAGGGGACGTTAGTTTGTCAAGAGCTCCGTTTGTCAGATGAGGCCTTGGGTAGGCAAACCTGCAGTTTGAAGTAAGCTGGTTCCATCTCTAGCAGCCAGACTGCTGAGTAATATGGAACACCACTTCATGAGGCAGTTCTGATTTCTGGTTACCTGCTGTGTTGTCAGGAACAACAGCATGCCATCCCTTAGCTAGTCATAGTTCATAACATTGCTGGTGCATGAAAATATCCTTTCTGTGAAGTGCACGGGATGTTGCAAATACAAGTGAAGGGATTCCAGTGGTAAAACCCTTCTGAGGCCTTTTTAAGACTGTGTGACTGTGATATGGAGAAATTTCAGCAAGCCATGTAGCTGGCCATTATAGCTGACAGTCTGGTTCACAGTTCTGTTGGCGTTGGCAAAATATCCATTATTGTAATGCTTTTCTTAAAGAATAATCAAAAGATTATTTTTTCCACTATAGGAAATTTGACACCAGAGCCACCTAAAATGCCATCTTCTACAAGCCACCCAGATCTCTTAGGTGGATGGGATTCTTGGGCAGATTCCTCAGCATCTGGCAATGTAGCGTCACCACAGTTGAAGCCTCTTTTTGAAGGTATTACAAAATTAAATCTTTACATTAGAAGGAATAAGGAATATTTCAGACTTGGTCAGTTTAATCACCTGAAACTGCTTAACATGTCCTCATGCCTTTTGTTGCTTAAAGGACTCTGTGCTCTTGTGCTTAAATGCCTCTTTAGTAAGGCACTTCTGTAGTTTTTAATTTCAGAGCAGAAGAACCAAATAGTTTCAGTTGTCTGTAGAATCGTAGTATAGTTAGGGTTGGAAAGGATCTTAAGATCATCTAGTTTCACCGCCCCTGCCATGGGCAGGGACACCTCACACTGAACCATGTCATCCAAGGCTCTGTCCAACCTGGCCTTGAACGCTGCCAGGGATGGAGCATTCACAACTTCCCTGGGCAACCCATTCCAGTGCCTCACCACCCTTACACTGTCTAAACTTCCCCTGTTTTAAGTTTTAACCTGTTACCCCATGTCACTACAGTCCCTATAGTAATGGTGATTCTTGTGGTAAAAGGTGTCATGGAACAGAACGCTGGGGAAGTTTACTCAAGGTGTTGTGGAAATAGTACTTCTGTTCATTCTCTCAATTTCCAAATAACACCAAGTACGTAATATGTTTTCTTACTATACAGGTCAAGCTTTTACCACAGGGAGCCAGTCCAGTGTGTCTTCAGGTCTGTCTTTCAGCCAGGCAAAATCTCAAGACTTTGATCCTTTTGCTGATCTTGCCAATCTTGGATCTGGTCTTCCAGGTAAGATCTTGCATTTAAGAGACTATGTTTAATGCCCTTATCGTTTGATTTGCTTCATGTAACAGTCAATGTAACTGATAGCTTGTGTAAAGGAAAGTGTTTTCTTGTAATTGTTAACAACCAGCTTGAGGTAGTTGCTGAGAGTGGACTCAACAAGATTCAATCTTTACAGAGATTTTGCAAAACATCTGGAGTAATATTTCAGACAATAACCACAGCTGTGATTTAGAAACAGTATAAATACTTACTGCATCAGAATCTAGTTGTAGAAGGTAAGAGAAACAAGGAGTTGCTGATCCAGTAACTGAGCATGAGGTTTCTTATCAGTATTGACATATCTGTGAAGGATATAAATGAAAGCTTGATTAAATTGTTAGCTACAAAGTGACAGTTGTTTTCCTTTTATTCAGTACTCTTCTTTGAATTCAGTATGCCTTCATAGCTGTGCTACTCAAATCTGTCATGTTTGTGTGAACACAAATCAAGCCCATGCTTGCTCGTGGTATTCCTGTGCATTATGAACATTTGTCAGTTTGCAGTGGTGTGCACAAGAAGTTACGGAAGATGAGACGCATCGTAGTTTAACATTTGTCCCGAGATGTTATGTTTACCCGCAACCCAGAAATTAGCCCTGCAGCATTCTAAACAGCAGAAATACTAAGGGCAATAGAAAGAGCACAGGTCCTTGCATTTCAGGACCACACCACCATAATAGCAGATCGCTGATTTGTTGCTATTTGATGTGACTAACCACCAGAAATCCAAGGAATGATTTGTAGAACAGCCTGTAGTTGCTTAGTTGCAGAATTGCAGGAATGTTCTTTCCTTTACCCTGAAGCTCATAGAGGGTTTTATCCTGTTGCCTTGGCAGTTACCATGTGTATTGAATTGATCACCCTCTTGGTGAAATAAACACAAGGTCACATACAGTATTTGACTTCTTAGTGTTGCCTGTTTGTAATTACTCACAAAATTCTGGTGTTGAAGCAGTACCAATAAGGTGGCTCAGTAGTACAAAAATCTACAGAAACTTTCTGGTTCAATAGTTCAGGTTAATATGAACATGTTAAATCTATAGTGTAGCAGTAAAAAAGAAATTGTGTTTGACTTGGAGATGTAGGTATAGCACACACTGAAGCAGTGAAAGAAACTACTGTTTTTAGCAGGATTTAGATCAGTTTATTAGTTCTGTTAGATAACTCTCAATAGGAAAAGTTACTGTGTTTAAAATTAGCCACGTGCCATTGTACTAGTTAACCTTTTTGAGGCTTGAACTAAATTTTCTGGGAATTGTAATAACTAGAGTTTAGGCTGTTGTATTTTTCAAAGGACTTTTTTAGCCTTCACATACAAGTCGTTACTCTGGGAAAAGAGAGTGAAAGCTGCTTATATTGGGAATTCTGTGTAAACAGAAAATGAATTATAGCTAAAGGTAGTTAGTGGTAGGGTATCAGGCTTTTGGTAGGATACCAGTAGTGTTCTGTCATAGTTTGTATTCTTACACTCTTCAAGGAGTAATCTTGTAGCAGAAAGTAGGAGTGTGATGCTGAAAATTACTGATGATAGTGAGCAATGGCTTGTCCTACAGGAAGAATTGGTGGCCTTGAACACTGAAGTAATGAATGTAGAATTCCTTGCAAGAGTAGTAGAATTAGATTATTTCTTCAGTGTATGAGGTCATGTACTCTGACTAGTAACAGGGTCCACAAATTAGAAGTCACCAGAGCCTGAATTGACAATGCAGTTGTGTGCTTTCATGAAAAAACAGTGCAGTCGTAGATTTTATCAGGTGTTGCATTGCAATAGTAGGTTTTAATCGGGTGTGGTATTTAGAGGCTTAGTATAGTATACTATACATGGTCCTGGAGACCATCCTCTTGTTTAAGCTGTTATAAATGTGAGCAGCAGCAGCCACAAAAGAGAGCTATCAGGGGAGCTGAGAAGCTGAAAGAGGAAAGTGAGTTCACATTAGTATGTATACACAGGCAAGCTTGGGTGTTTTCTTTCTGAGGTTGTAGGGTAAATAAAAGAGATGGGAAGTAAAAACAAGTTTAAACTGGCTTGGGATGTGTTTTAGCTGAAAGTCAGGTTAATCATCACCTGATTAATCATGTATGTGGAGATGCAAATACCAATTCACCTTCCTCCAAGAAATAATGAGATGGGATCATAAGGTTGTTTTCAAGACCAAGTGATAAAGACTTCTGTTTTGAAGTGTGTTTCATTCACTGTACTTTCTAGCAGGTTTCAGGTGTGTAATCTTATTTACCACTAGTCTTGAATTCATGTTCATTTTTAGGGAATTCTTCCAACATGGAGAGGTCTTAATCTCTTTTAGGATGCCATAAGTGTATAAAATGTTTTCTTTTCCAAAAAATCTAGACGTATCTGAATTCAACCTTGCTGTTTTTATCCTGTGATGGATACATGCCAGGTATAAGCAAGCTGTCAAGGGAACTGAGTTTCTAAGAGTCTTTCCAAAGGAAGTCAGTCAAGGGCAATTTAACGGTAGCTTGGTTTATAATAAAAAAACACACCAAAGTCATGTTTAGTCTCATCAGGGAGACAAAAAGCTGAAAAAATGAATTTAAAAAGTTGATTTGTTTGCATTTTGCTCAATTTGTTTACATTTCTTAGCAGCTTCACCTGCTACTCTGGAGAACAGACAGGGCCTTTTCTCTATTCTGCAGTACTCAGTGTTATTCATACTGGTTTAATGAAGGGAAATGGGATGCTAAAAACTTAGTCTATCTTTGTTGATAAAGGCCTATAGATCACACCAGGGTGATTATGACAGTAACTCTTGCAGGCTTCAGTGCTTTTTTTGCCGATGTGCAACATTCCCTGCTAATGTTGCTGTAGAATAACCTTCTCATCTTTCTTAAACAGTAGTGCAAGAAATCATTAGACTTTGAAAGCATTCACTTGAAAATACTAGTTATCTTACACTTTCTTGATTGTGTGATTACTTTTTTCCATGTCCTCTGCTTATTAACAGATGTTGAAGTGTAATGAATTCAGTAATGGCTCTAGCTCCTGCCATCCAAGTTACTTGTTGAGACTCTTAACTTCATTTTACACTTTTCTGTCACACTTTCTCTTGTGTAGTGATATCACTGTAGTGACAGTGTAATAACACACTATGTTAGGTGTCAAGACAAAACTGTCTTGTGTTAAACAGGTGACAGATACTGAGCTGAACAAATAATTTAGCATTTATTGTTAGGTTCCTCCAGTAGTGGACTCTTGACTGGAGGCTTTGGTCAGAAGACTGCTCCATCTCAGAAGCTGGGAAATCAGTGGCAGAAATCCACAAAACCACAAAGTACTTCATGGCAATCTCAGCCTAAATCCAGCACAGCAGCTAAACCAAATTATACAGTAAACTTCAGTGTTATTGGAGGACGAGAGGAAAGAGGAGTCAGAACCCCAAGCTTTGGTAAGTTTTCTGAAACATTACTTATAATGGTGCTTGTGACACACACAGTAAAAAGATGTGACATTCTTTTTAGCTGAAGAATAGTAGCTAGCTAGTCTTAAAGGTTAAACTTACTGGAAATTCTTGTGTTTCAAACAGTGGTGGGAAGGTAGGAGGTGGAATCACTTTTGGAACCAGTCCTGTAAGATGTTCCAACTGAACAGGCAAACCTAGAGGTGTAGGGATGGACAGGGACTCATCCACATTGTTGGAAAAAATTATTTTCCTGGTGTGTTGGTATTAGGATTATGCTTCTCTTTATTTAATTGGCATATAGATGAACATCAGGTACTTCTAAAAGTTGAATTTATTCTTTTGATCTGTATCTGGAAAGAGATGAGCAGGATGGAAAGGCACGAGTGTGAGCTGCAGCACAGGAAAGTCTGATTGGACAACAGGGAAGAAAATACCAATTTTCTTTAGCATGATGAAATGCTGAAACGGTGCAAGGGTTGTTGTGATTCCTCATTCTTGAAAACGGATGGACCTCAACTGAACAAGGACCTGAGAAACTACCTAGTTGTCCCTGTTTTGAGTGGGGGCTGGACTAGGTGACATCCAGAGGCCTCTTCAGAATTCAGTTATTCTACAGTTCTCTGAAATTTGTTGGTTCTATAATGACCATTGATACTGATATTTGATTGATATTTTATTGGTATTTTTAAGTTTTGGCATACTTAAATGTTGACTGCATATTTCTGACTAGAGGATGAAGTATGTGATCACTTGACAGACTGCTGTACAGCAGTTCAAATTACTTTCTAGTGGAAAAATGCAACCATTTCCGAACTCGTGAAGGTAGATGGGTACTCCCTCAAATCTACTCATTTTTTGGGGGGGGGAAATAACCCCAAAAGACAAGCAAATAGTCAAACACAGCTATTTGTTTTGCTGGACTGAAAGCACATCAATGATCCCTTTGTTCCTGTCCTTCTGTTAATCTTGTAGAGTTTATCAAGCCACTAAAGTATATTTATCATGATAGTGAGAAATGTCAGATACAGGCGTATCTAAGTGCAGTGGATTTCCCCCTTTAATATATTCTCCTATGTAACTTTTCATTTCATGTTTTTCTTCTTCCATAGGTCAAAAGCCAAAAGTTTCAGAAAATGACTTTGAGGATCTCTTATCTGATCAAGGGTTTTCAGCTAAATCTGATAAAAAGGGACCAAAGACCATTGCTGAGATGAGGAAACAAGAAATGTCTAAAGATATGGACCCCTTGAAACTCAAGGTTTGTTTAAGAGTTTTCTACTTAAATAAAATCTCAGCTTATGCTTAAAACTGCTGATACCAGAACAGGAGATACAGTGACTAACAGAGCAGATTGATAAAGCAGAATGAAATTTTATCTGTATTTAAATCATTTGACTGTAGAATTTAATTGGCATGAACAAGAGTCAGTTGGCAATGAAACAACAGTGGCAACAACACAAAAGTTATTTGGATGGAATGCAATTTTCTGTTTGTTTCAGCTAAGCTTGGAGAATTTAAGAACCTGTTTTCCTGTCAGAGCCCATTTCTTGAAGCTAGATATGTCTCATAATACAAAACTACTGTTTTAAAAAACAGGCAGGTGAGAACAGCTGTCTCCAGGGTGACCATTAACTTGCATTTACCGTTAGCAAGTGCTGCTACTGTCCTAAGAAATTACTAAAAGATGCAGTTCTGGAGATGAGCTGTGGAACTGGTCTGTGGGGTGTTACCTGGTAGGCTGTTAAGGTTTTCTGATGTATTACTCACTGATAGCATCACATATTAATATATTTTCAGTTTTGTGGTCTGTATGGTGCTGATGCTGAAATTGGTTTTCACAGAGTATCTTAAGAGAGTGTGCAGAGCTTGCCTGGGTACCTTTTAACACAAATCACAGTAAATGGAAATAGAGGTTTTTATATACCATACTGATGGCCAACAGAGAGCAGAGATTTTCATATTATGTAAAGCAGTGTTCAGTGGGGACACTGTATTACTGTATCACAGAGGCTTGAATAGTATTTTTAAAGTCTGTGAAATGATCAGTTACTCTAATCGAGTTTCATGGGGGTATCTGAAAAAACACTTCAGTTTGTGCACCCCTGCAGGTTGGTTAAGGAAACATTAACTACTAATATATGTGACCTGCAAATTGCGTGCAGACCAGGGAAGAATTTTAGTAAATCAGTGTTGTGCCCTGACGGGGAATTAATGTAATCATAACAAATGTTTTTAATTACTCTGTCAATTCTCTTGTCATTATTTTTGCAGGGTTTTCTAATGTGTAACCATCTGAGTAATTTCTCTTGCAATGAGTCAATATCTGCAATAAACTAATGACAATGAGTTACACCCTAGTGGCAGATGCAGATTTTCACTTTGGGTGGCAAATGATCTGAGTGCCGGAAAGAAGAATATAGTAAGACACTTGGGCTTGGGGGCTGATGCAGCAAGACAACTGTACTTGAGTCTTACTCTTGTAGTCTTGTACATAGTGAAGGTTATGTGTCTGGACAGACTGAGAATGCTTACAGTGCTGTATTCAGTGCTGTATGTTCTGTTTTTCCCAGATTCTTGAATGGATTGAAGGAAAGGAGAGAAATATCAGAGCACTAATATCCACTCTTCATACAGTGCTTTGGGAAGGGGAAAATAAGTGGAAACCAGTCAGCATGGCAGATCTAGTAACTCCTGAACAAGTAAAGAAGTACTACCGGAAAGCAGTGCTTGTAGTTCATCCAGATAAGGTTAGTGTGTTCCTCTGATCCTTTTTTTAATTTTTTTTAGAAGGAATACAAGCTGCTTTTACCACAACATGCTAGTCAGTGACGGATGCTGCAAACTTGCTTCTTGATCAGCATCCGAGATGCTCTTCACATTGCTTCCACTGTCTGCTGAATTTCATGTGCTGCTGCATTGAGGTAGTACAGGGTTTTTCTTGTCATCCTGACACATCACAGAATACAACAAATAAACGTTAACAAATTAAAGATCCCATAAAGTCAGTTACACTAGGTTTTAACTGACTGCTGGCAGGTTTAACGCTGATTAGTGGAATCTGCTTTATACCGGCTGATACTTCAGGTGTTCTAGGACTATTGACCAGTGTATGAAGGCTCAGAGCAAAACGCTTGGAAAAAAAACTGGTCTCCAGCTGGATGCTGAGCCATTGACCACAGCTCCTTGTGTGTGGCCATCCAGCCAGTTCTTTATCCACCGAGTGGTCCACCTATCAAGTTGATGTCTCTCCAATTTACAGACAAGGATGTCGTGTGGGACAGTGTTGAACACTTTACACAAGTCCGGGTAGATGACATCAACTGCTCTACCGCTGTCCATCAGTTCTGTAGCCCCATCATAAAAGGCCACCAAATCGGTCAGGCAGGATTTCCCCTTAGTGAAGCCATGCTGGCTGTCACCAAGCACCTTGTTGTTTTTCATGTGCCTTGGCATGCCTTCCAGGAGAATCTGCTCCAAGATTTTGCTAGGCACAGAGGTGAGACTGACTGGTCTGTAATTGCCTGGGTCATCCATTTTCCCCTTCTTGAAAATGGGGGTTATATTTCCCTTTTTCCAGTTGTCGATCAGCAACAGATTTTTCTCCAGGCAATGCTATCCAGGAAGAGTTATCTTAAGTAATACTTAAATTTTATTCTTGTATGCTATTGCATGATCTGCCAGGAAACAAAAAAAATTAGTGGATTTGGTCATTAACAGTATTAAGTAATAAAACTGTATATGTTAAGCTTGGAAACTGATTTTAGCAAAGTTTCAGTTATTTATAACTTGGACTAAAAAGTTTGAAGTAATATAAGGAACCCAAGGCTTTGGCTTTGTTTAAAATACTCATGGTAAACTTTGGGTAAGATTGGAGAGAGCTCTGTGTCTGCAAAGTTATATTCACACAGCTGCCTAAAGCTGCTGAATAAGATGGCAAATATAAAAGGGGTGAGATCTTTCCTAAGTCTCATATTTCCTAACATTTTTATGCTTCTAATATGTTTGTTTTCAGGCCACAGGACAACCTTATGAGCAGTATGCCAAAATGATCTTCATGGAATTGAATGATGCATGGTCAGAGTTTGAAAATCAGGGATCAAAGTCCCTTTTCTAGAACATCACCTCTTAACAGAACTGCTTCCAAAACATGGAACTGACCATTGTTGTGACTTTATTGCGCCTATCAATGAAGCGCTTTTTCCTGATTTCAGCGCAGTTTCTAATGATGCACTTACATGTGGTGAGGTGTGGTATAAGATCTACAGTACAAAGCATTACATAGATGCATTAAGAAAACAGCTGCTCAATATTTGGAAGAAATCAGTCTGGGAGTAAAACTTTCCTTTCAGTTTTATATATGGTAAAACAGAATTTTAATGAAGCTCCATGATTTCTGGGATACTAATTATAAATCATTCCAGTTTCGTTGATCTGTTTTACCTAAACATTCCCCAATTTGTCTGTTACTTCAGTAGTTTTGTGATTCAATTTTGATGTTTGGTGCCTGTCGCCGTGTTCAAAGTGCTTTAGTTATCAGCAGTGAATTTGCTTGGCTTATCTCAAACCTGGAGGTGTATATTTTCATCTGTGTTTTATGTAATCAATCTGATAATCATTCTGTAAATAACATTTTTTCTGACAATACCTCTGTTCCTTACAATAAAGTAACAGTTGTTTAGCCAAAATCCCCCCAAATCCTCAATGTGGGAAAGTCAGCCAGGGTTGTTCTTGATTTTTTTTTTTTTTTTAATGCATAAGAATCTAGAAACAAATCGTGACTGAAGGTCTGCATGACCCTGATGTTTTGTTATTTATTATGAACCTTTGGAAGGCAGTGCTCTGGTCAGTGCTTATTTCCTAGTTCTTTAAATGGTGTCTTTTGCTTCCAATTTCAGTAGAACATTCCTTTCATTGCATTTCAGATACTTTGATAGGAATAGTGTTATTCTGAAACTTGAAGCACAAAGCATTTTGCTCTGCTTTGATTTGTCTGAGTAAATACTACATGACTCGTTGTCATCAGGAGAGCATATAAAGTGCTTTAACACATTTTGTTGCATGTCTGAACTTCCGTATTTTGAGATATGCATGACACCATTGTATGTGAAAACATGGAGTATATTGATAGGCTGTTGTATTTCTGCTCACCTACCTTCCATGCACCAGCTAGTGCAAGAGGAGTAGAGGCACAACTTGATAACAAAACTTGCCATGTTTTCTCATCCCTATGCCTGTTGAGAAGGAAGTTTTTTCACTAGTACTGGGGTGAATGAATACAAATGACCAATGACTGTTATACTCTGTGTAATAACAATGCAATTTTCATGTCATGTTTGAAAATGTTGAAAATTAATGTTGTGGTATTGAAGCTTTGGCAGCAATTTCTTGAAGCAGTACAGTTGGACATTCAAGGGGATATTTTTATTGTCTTGCCATTTTGTACATTTTGCATGCTTAACTGAGAGGCAAGCTGTACCATTATAAGAGGTAGCTGTTCAGCTGAGCAACATCTGAACAGAAAACATAAGATTCTAATGCCACCTCAACAGTTTTAAATCTCAGTAGGTGTCTTTATAAAAAGAGGTATTTTTCTGTGTGATTTAGAGTAAGAGCTAATCCTTTTTTCTTCAGGATGCTTCATTAATTCTTTGTATGTGTGGTCTGCATCCA
Organism: Neopsephotus bourkii; assembly: GCF_033783945.1. Taxonomy (NCBI): domain Eukaryota; kingdom Metazoa; phylum Chordata; class Aves; order Psittaciformes; family Psittacidae; genus Neopsephotus; species Neopsephotus bourkii. The sequence goes on along the minus strand of NW_026901782.1, from coordinate 349,984 downwards.
TGGAAATTTAAGGCTTCTCCTGGTAAGATAAGTTTGTTGGTGACCTGCATGGCTTTTTAGAGTTCTAGGGCAAACGGTGTCTAGTAATAGGTTTAAAAAGACAGAGATATTTATATAATGACTGTGATTGACTGCACTCCTATATGCAGCTGAGAGATAAAGCATTTCTGAGGGAGCTGCTTTTAGTAAGAGAAGACTACTTTGAAAGCCCATATTCGTTTCAGCATGTGTAGGCAACTTGATTTTGAGGGACACATTTTCAATTGCTCTTTTCTTGACATACGTGTTTAAAGAATTAAAACTGAAAATTGGAAGAAAAATTCCTTCCTCTGCTTTGTATGTTTGTAGCATTTTCTGAATGTCTACATTTATCTTGGTTTGATTTCTCTACTCTTGTTTGCAAAACTTTCTTGAACAGTGGAGAAGACCCTCAGATGTGATGTAAGTGAGCAGGGAAACATGAGTGCATGCAAGCAAATATTTTATTGAAAACTCAACATCTCTTGAAATCGATTCTCACTTTTTTTGTAGTTATGGAAAACCATGAAGTTTGGCTGTGGATTTTTCTAAGAGCCATTCAGGAATTACTGAAACTTCAGTCAGGCTGACAGGGCCCCTTGACTTACAGCTTAATCAGCTGTGATCCTCAGTGATGGAGCTGGCCAATTTCATTGTCCTGCTCCTCTCTGTATATTTGAGTTTCGGTGCTAACAGATCTGAGAGGCTCATTTGAAAGTCCTGAAACCTTGACAGTGAAACTGCTCTGGTTTTTGTGTAACTGTCATTTAGTGGTGTGGCGTACAAGAATGTGCAAAAAGTTGGGTTTTAGTAAGACCTTCCAGGCAAACTTTGAAAAACTCAAGTGATGAACACGGTAAACTGGTATTTTTTTTCTTTAGAAGATAAAGCAGTAAGAGAACCACTAAAGCTGTTTCCATAGTGTAAGGCTTGCATGACATAGTGTAAGGCTTTTCAGCCTTTTCTCGTGCTCTGTACTTCATTGTTGATTAGTCGCTATATCAGATAGGATGGCATTCAGAATATTATACATCTTACTGTAGTTGTATTCTTAATGTCCACAAGCTGAAAAGCTTTTAGAATAGGCTACAGAAAAATTAAGCTGAAACTTGATGAGGTACTGCAAATTCTGTCTTGAGTTTAAAGTGTATGTTTTCCATTCGTGCTTATTGCGCAGTTAAATTTGGAAATGCTGAAGTGAAGTTATACCCTGAGAGCTAGGCTTTGTATCTGCTTCTGCTGACTGGAAAGCTTGAGGTTGAGGTAAACGTTGCCGATAATTTGATGTTGTGTTCACCAGACCTCGTATGTGGCACTTCAATTTCTGTGTGAAACACCTCCTTGACTCTTGAAGTAAATCATGGTGCCTTTTGGCCCATGTTTGTAGTTTGTCTGCCTGTTAATGACAACTGACTAATACCATATTGCCTTTGCAGCCTACCAGGATGCAGTTCTTAAGTGAGTAGGTTGACCATGGTTAAGCAAAGAAAAAAACAGTGAAACATAGGTTAAGGGGAGAGTAAAGAACACCCAGACGCTAGCCTGCTTCCCAAATGTTGTTTTCTAATTCTCTCTTCACCTGTTCCTACCTACCTCTGCTAAAACTCAGTGTAGACTAGTAGAAAGAACTCAGTCTGTAGCCTGTTTTTTCAGCCCTTTTAGAAGAGCTACTGACTGGCTATGTACAAGTGGCAGTGCTGAATGCTCGGCTTTTTTGTGGAAGTTGCTATAAAGCAGGGCTGATAAAATGATACCGTGGATTTACACCAGTTATTTCTGAATTAAATTACTTGTGTCATACTGGTGTTAGATCTGGAGAGCCAGGCAACTTGACGTTTAAAATGGAGATCTGCGAAGAAGCGATGTTGAGTGTGTGTGGCTAGAACCTGCCAGAAGAGAAGTGATGTGTTTTGACCATACTGGAGGAAATCAGTTGGTGTCTTTAACCTTGGGCATGCCTGTTTAGTGTTTCCTAGTGTGGTCAGGTTTCCTTGAGCTTAACAGCAGGGAAGAGAAAGAAAATGAGCAGTTAAGCACCTACATTCATACTAAATCAGTATTGTTAGTGGGTAGCTGTTCCCCAAGCCTGGGGTCATCAATCCTGGTAGGAAAACTTCCTCTGTGTTTTCAGTTGGGTAGAGTTCAGAGAGCTTGTTCATCAGCGGTAGCTTCCTTCAACAAATACAGAAGTAATACAGAATCTCCAAATATAGAATGGAAAACCTACAACAGTGCTGCTGAAGTTCTTTTCCTTGTGACAGTGGCAAAGTCTTTGGGGTTGCTGCTGTGAGGATCACTACTGCTCATGAAAAATGCCTTGTTTACCTCCATGTCTTTGCTAGTTGTCAAAAGCTCCTCCAGTGTTGTTTTGCCAACCACAGAGCAATGGTTCTTTCCTGAATGCAGACTATGTTTCAAAGCTGTGCGAACAGGATTAATAATATATTGCACAAACCAAAGCAGAGTTTGAGCATAACTGAAGTCTCAGCTGCCCTTTGGGACTGCTGAGTTATGTGCGCCATTCCACCTCCCAAAGCCCAGACTGGAGTTTCCCCAGCAGCAGCAGTATGTTTGTGCAGTCATTGCCCATTGCGTTCTCTGCTGCTCACAGGAATTTTTCAGGGGCAGCATAAATACAGAAATCTTGTTGCTCCTTAGCTGTGTCCTTACTTGTCTTGTAACTGCAGTGTGACGAATGCTTTGTAAGTAAGTTCACATCAGGTTTGTACAGTTGCCTGTGCTTTATGAGTCAGATGACATTTTCCGTCAAGAACTTGCAGGTGAGTGATCTGCAAAAGCTGCAGAAGAAATGTACTCTTTCTGACCCCTTGCGCCTGTCTGTGGTGCAGAGTAGCTCTAGCTACCAGGGGCCCAGAGACCACTAGCAAAGAGTGACTCAGTTGGTCTGTGGTTCTGACCTTGGTGAACCATGCAATGCTTGCTTGCTCTGTTTGGGTGAGCTTATTGTAGGCTGCAGTTTAGACTGCATTAAGCTTCCAACATACGCTCCAAAAATACAAAGTAATTTTTATGAAGGATACGTGTTGTCATAGAAGCTTTTATTACCAAAAGAGGATTTAGAGGCATTGTGAGAACTCCCAAAACTCTTTAGTGGAATGTACTGTATATTTGCAATGTAGACTTCTGTAAGTGATTGTCATCTCTGATAAGGTCTTAACTTGCTCTGAGGTCCTTATTGTATTTACCTGTAGTTGTGATTGTACTTTCTATACCTGTGATTTTTCTGGTTTGGGGATATGTGGAAGGGCAGAACAGATCTTCAAGTCCTGTTTTTTGCCATCTTTCAGGAAATGTACTGAGTAATTTTGCTACTAGTGAAATTAAAATTATACTTGTATGTATATAATGGTAATATAGTCAACTTAAGTCTTGTTTAAAAGTAGATTTAATGTTTGGCACAATGTCCTTGAACAGAATATTTTGCTTTGAAATGTATTACGACTTAACCAGTGATGAATTAAAACAAACAAAAAAATCACTTTGCATGTTTGTTTCTTTAGCGATGGAGAAATGACCAGAATACCCGAAGCATTTCCATAGCCTCTTTCAGTTCATTCACAATATGCAAGTGCTGAAGATGTGGTTCTCATTAGTATGTTGAGGATGACTGAACCTGTTAGAAACCAAGTGTCTCTTCAGAAGTCTCTTCTGCTGGAGGGGAGTCCCTGCAGTGTCCTCTGTGTTTAGTAGCTGAATGTCTCAGACTGCCTTCATCAGGCTGCAAAGGGGTTCTTGCATGGAACTTGGTGCAGTGTTCCCTTGCCCAAGGGAAGCTCTTGCATAGGTGTGTGAGGAGAGCAGACACTAGTGAACAAGACTAAGGAATGAGCAGCCTGTACAGAGGGTGGGGAGTGGGACATACAATGATACAAGGACTACAGATCTGAGAAACCTATGAAGGAATGCTGGGGAAGGGGGGCGTTGCTGCTGGGACAGTACTAACAGGGTGCCCAGAAGCATCTCTTGACTCCATGCTCTCAAACAAGAATGGAGTGGGAAGCAGGGTCTTTTATAGCTTGGAACAAGCCACTTGGTGATATTGAGGAAGTTTCCTTAAAAACATAGCTGTTCAGGATTACCATGCAGCATCCAGAAGAGAAGGGTGGAAAACAGGGAGTATATGGGAGAATGGATGGTCATGACCAAAGGAGGATGGGTAGGATAGGCATGGGGCAGGAAAGAAAAGTGTTAGCAAGCTGACAAGTAAGCAAGGCAAAGTTCTGTTAGGGAAGGGCCATTGCCATTGGTAATGTTTTTTCATATTCTGCTTACTACTTCAGATAGTCTCATGGGTTTGTGAGAACTTAAGGTGGGTCTTACAGCCATTTCCTCACTGAATTGTCTTTCTCCCTGTACCACGTACAGAACGTGCTGCTACTTCTGTTGTTAATCTATTTATTCTTAATGTGCAAAGCTGATGGAAAATGTATTGATACCTACTTCTGGTCCTTTGCTGCAGCAAACAAGGGTAATACTAGTCTGTCTTTGTCATATACAGAGCCTCTGGCTATGCTGATGTGTACTTAGACTGAGTAGGGAGTACAGTCCATAGCAGATGAAAATCCTGCAGTGTCCAACTGCACCAGTAAGTAATTACACCAGGTAGGTAGAATGTGTGAATAGCATGGCCCAAGTTCAGTATTAAGCAGAGCAAACAAAATGGCAAGAGCCAGTGGGGTGTTACAAAAAGGAATACTGTGTACGGTGGTGTGCAGAGCAACCTGTGACAAGCCAAGCCAAAGCCTTCAAGTTTGTGCTGTAGGCAGCTGTTCCAGATGCTGAAGTACTGAAGGGGATATAATTTGTGCTGCCTCAGGAGCACCTCTGCTGTGGCTGTGAGAGGAGAACTTCTGGCAGGTTCTTCCCCTTCTGTTGCAGAACATAGCAAAAAGCACCTTTTAGTACAAGCTTTAAGGGATTCTTCATGTTCTGTCATCTCTAAAGCAGTGTTTGCTGCTCTCCTGGGATGGCTTCTGCTCCTAACCAACAGTCTGGGCACACACACAGTGATGGCTGTGAAGTTCTCTGGTGTTCTCTGACAGCAGACCCCAGGGTTAAGTAGTTATCCTTGTGTGGGTGTTTGGGTGCTCACATGTAGTAAGGCCTCACTTGGCCATTGTCAGTCAGTGAACTTGCTTGCTTCCTTGTGCGTGGTGCTGGTGAGCAACAAGACAGCATCAGCACCCGGCAGGTTGCACTCTGAGGAGATGGGATTGCCAGTGCACAGCTTCCCTGCCAAACAACACTCAGTGTATTCATCGGACCTCCAATGTGCAAGATGAAACCTGGAGAGAGACAGCTCATCTAACGTGCTCAGGAAGGTAATCAGAATGACAAACGCCTTCAGAGGTTTAAGATTGCAGCTGCTAAATCTGTTTATTTCTCTTGTACAAAGCAAACTGAAATACACTGAGATTTTTTTTTTTTTTTTTATGAGCTTAAACCTTGTGGCTTACATCTCTGTGGGAAGAGGAATACTGTATTTGTGCAACAACTTGTGTAGGAAATAGGATGGAACCGCCTCAATAAAAGGGAGAAATCAGGAGGCCTGGTTGTATTTGGTACTTGTTGTGTGCTGTGAAGTGCTGAGTTTTCCCTAGTACAGAAGCGTTCGAGCTCAGTGCTTCCACTGGGCCTGCTCCTCTCCTAATCCTCGCTAGCTCTGTCCTGTCAGTTTCATTATGAAGCTCAAAAATGCTGAGAGATGTTCACAGCCTTCTTAGTAGCTGTTAATAGTGTCAGACCCAGAGCCTTCCCTGTTTGTTGTCTTTGGTTCCAAGGCTTAAGTTGCTCTGGGCTTCTGGAGTTTCCACAGCAATGGATTCACCACACTTAATGCGGAAACTGACCTTCAGCAAAGCAGAACCAGTCCACCTGCAGCAGCAAGCAACTGTGATGTCTCATGGCTCCTCATTCCCTGCTGTATGCCTACTCTGCCTCAATCCCAGCTGAGATTCACCCTAAAGGCAAGGTGCAGGTTTATTATAGGGGTGTGTGAACCCTGAGAACTGGACTCTCACACATTCTCCATGAATGGAATTAGGATGTAGAACCAGTGTATGTTCAGTACATTTCATTCTGAGACTTTTTTTGTATATTATGGTTAAACTTGCCTCTCCTGCCCTCACTGACTCATGAAGCACAGGTATTAGTGCCAGCACCTTTTTTCTTTTTACAACTGTCTTGCTTCACCACGGAAGCTGCTGCCCCTTTTCCTTTTGCTTCTCACTAGGCTCCCTCCCAGCATCAGCCTTACCTCGTCTGCCTCTGCCCCTGCCTACCGAGCTGCTCCCCGCCCGTGCAGGGTAACGACCACTTTGGACTTGTCTTTCTTCTCCAGTGTGGGGGGCATCATGAGGAGCACATCTCCCATGGCATTCGAGTCCATCTGTAGTCCCTGCTGGACCTGGGAGGGAAGCGTGGCCGAGAAGCACCGAAGCTGTGCCATGCACGACCGCCGCTTGGATTTGCCGTCCTGAGTAAAGCACCTGCCTGCCAGTGGAACTGCTCAAGAGAACTACATTTACTTGTTTTGATCGCCATCTGCCGGCAGGAGCACATGTTCATACCCATTGCACACCCCTACAACACAGCGTTGCGGGGTTTTTTACCCAAACCTCTGTGCTACGCTAATCATTTTGCATGTGTTTGTGTATTTTTGTATGTGAAAGCTGCAGAAAAGGGGGTGCTTTTGGCTGTCGGCAGCTCATGATGCCCGGGGCAGGGCTGGGGCTGAAGCGCAGCAGAGGCGCACAGCTCATTCCCTCAAGCCCGCTGGGGACCGCGCTGTGCTCCTGTCCCAGACTGGGCACCGCTGCCCGCCTTCCCACAGGAAAGGTTCCGAGGGATGCCTGTCTGCCCTGACCAGCACTGGTCTCAGGGTGGCGCCCTTGGTACGTGCTGTAGGAGAAAAGACGGATCCCTGAGCCCAGCGCTCCAGTGCCCCATCACGAATGGCATCAAGTTCATCTGATCAGTATGTTAAATACTTCAGCTCGGGTGCCCTGGGAGGCTTCCTGTCCGAAGAAAGATGCCAGCAGCTTCAGAGTTGATCTGTATTTATTTACCCTTACACAGAAAGTCATAAAATTCAGGCTAAGCAACAGCAATTCAAAAGGAGTTGACACCATCAAGACCTTAAAAGCGAACTGATTTTTACCCGAAGGAATGATCAAGCATCTTGTGTACAGTAAATAAAATTAGATGAGCTTCAACTTCTAATTCCGCTGCTGTCAAGTGTAACGTGTCTTCTTCCACTGAGGAGTGATAAATGCGGTTCTTTAATTTCAGTGCTATGTAAATAATATTAGAAGCTTATCTGTGATGCTGGAAGCTCAGTATGTGATGGAAGATGAGCATAGGCTTAAAAGAACTATTGCTGTGATCTGTGGTGGCATTTAAAAATACCTATTCTTTTTCCACAGATAAACTGAAATGCAAATGCATTTCCAAAGGTACTTTTCCTAGCAGAAGTATCTGTTGTTTGTGCTGAAGCATGCAAAGAGGAGATGGCAAGAGATCATGCACTTATCCAGGAATGCTAAATTAAGTTCCAGGTCTGCAGAACGCTGAGGGAACTTTTAATCCCTTAACTTGGAGAAAGGCTGCATCAGTTTGAACGATCCTCACTGGACAATGCCTAGGAGAAGGCACACATCCATCTGCTGCTCCCACTTGTGCCCTCCTGCCAGATCCACCTTGCTCTTTCTCCCAGAAAGTTGCTAGAGTTCAACATTAACAAAACCAAACATTTTTCTTCTACCCTTCTTTGGGAAATGGCTTGAGCCTCAAGAATGAGAATCTCCAGAAGCCTGTACAGGAGAGCATGGGGAAGGTGCATGTGGCTGGGAGGAAAGCATTACAAAGGGTGCCAGGGGTGTCTGTGTGGGAGCAGTGCTGCTGCCAGTCTCTGTATGAACCCAAAGCTTGGAGTCCAAGAGCCTGGGCATGCTCTGGCTTCATCTGTTGGCACAGCTTTGCTCTGGGATGGCTCCTCCAACGTAAGAAAAGAGTAGAAAGTTTACTCTAAAATGCACAATACTTTGTTTCTAGCACCAGATACTTTGCCAGCATCTTGTCTTAGCCCTTCCTGTCCCTTGCCCATTGGCATCCCATGTCCTTTGCCAGGAGAAATGCTGTACTGATAGCAGGCAATTTCTTCCTTCTTATTCTTGGGTGATAATCTTTGATCTTGGATGACCTTTGTACGTTTCAGACCCCATACTTGCTAACAGATTATACTTTCTCCTCTCCTGTGGGTCCACATGGTTAATTATACAATGATTACTCAGGTTTCTGCTTCTTTGTACATGACATGATTTTTAGGAAGGGAGAACCACACAACTGTACTAGCTGAACAGAACTTATGCTAACAGAGGTAGGCAATAGTGTACAAAAAAACCCAACCCCAACCTCAAACTCACAGGACCAGAGTGGACACTGGCCATTACAGATAACTTTGCTGCTGCAGCTTAGACAAGCTAGACGGTATGTGCATAATCATATGGTAAGGTGCAGGTGACGCATCTTAATTTTGTACAGATTGCTGAAATCAAGCAAAAATAGCTTCAAAACCTATCGAAGGGCTTGTATAGTCCATTAATGTTACAAAGCTTAAGGTCTGTTACGAGGATGGCTGAGCTCCAAGGCTCCAGTTTCTAGGTGAGAAGTCTTTTTAAGATGTGAAATTTCAGAAGTTCCTGTGTGCCAGTGATGTGCCTGTGATGAGCAAACACCCACCTCTCCCTCTAAGGAATTTCTGATGCTTATGAGGAATAAAGTCCTTCAAACAACTTACAATACCATGGACTTTGCAATGAGAGGTTAATACCTTTGATTATTTACATAGCTTCTAAAAACTCTCAGGTTTGGTGCCATTATAGTGCAGGTCTTACAGGCCTGTGTGCTTCCTATATTCAGATGTTTGCCTGTGTCTGAAGCAATTTTTGCCCTTGTTTTACATATCCAGCTATTGATGCTGAAGCCATTCAGTTTTGGTGCAATAAGCCATGAACAACAAAGCAGCCTGGTGCTCTTGGCAAACATGCTCTGAAGCAGAGTCTCATTTTCAGATAAACAGAATTATCTGCTTATTGATCTCTCCACAACCCTAGTGTTGGAGTCACCTAAAATAGTGATGTCTTCTCTCATTACAGCACTTTTGGAGGTTTCCCTTGGCATCATGTAAAACTGCAGCCATACCTCCACTTAGGGTTTTTAGCTAAACCTTGGCTTTCTACAGTGCAGACTAGCTGGTACCTGGCTTGGGCAGATGCTCCTCCTTGGTGATTATGGGTGCTGTGCTGCCAGCACTGTGCCTCCAAGCTTTGTGTCTGTGGGAGGCCATAGACAGGCCTTTGTGGAGGAGACAGAGGGTGTCTGTGGCATTATCAGTGTGCTGTCTTTGCAGCAGAAGGGTTTTGTAAGAGACTTATTCTCTGCAGCTCTGCTTTTTGCTAAAGGGCAGAATAAATATTGAAGCGCTAGCAATATCCAGCTGAGCTGTCTGAATAATCCTCCAAGAAACTGCATAACAAAGAAGTGAATTCTGTATATCAGCTGTTTACACTGGTCTGTAATTCATCTCTGTCAAATAACACATCCACTAGCACCCTTCCTGATTTCAGATACGCCAACATGGACCTTTCAGCCCTAGCGATGTAAGGATGAGATGACACGAGCTGTTTGCCTCCTCTCTACCCGCAATGTTACCATGTGAGCAGTCAACAGGATTAGGAGCATCCTCTGTCGTGCGAGCTACTGCTCGCCAATTGAACCCTGGGGCTTTGTGTGAGTAGAATACACAGATTGGTGCTTGCAGCGTGCTGGCTGGTCAAAACACCTTGCTAGGCAGAACTGAATCTGCTCCTGCTGCTGCAGAGTCAGCACCGAAGTCTGACCAAGGGAGCTGGCTCAGCACTGCTGCAGGGAAGACTGTTGGCAGGACCTTGCTCTGGAGCTTGCAGGGGCTGCCGCAGGGAGGAGGGTGGCTCTGGGATGCTGGGTACCTGCGGGGCCTCTGCCTCCAGGGCAGGCGTTTTGGAAGCACAGCATGTGGCATATGGGAATTTGCACACTGCTTCCCCAAAGGCACTGGCCTAGATCCACCTGCCTTGCACAGTCTGGGCCCCTTGGAGAGGGTCTTGGTGCATTTGCTGTTGTGGGTCCAGGGCAGATCAGACCTTGGGGTTTCTGGAAAGCTCCCTGATATGATTGCCTGTGATGCGATGAGCCTGAAGCTGCAATGGCCAGCCAAGCAAACACAGGTTTAATAGCTCAGCATCAGAAAAGGGATCTGTCCTTCTCCATTGATTCCATGACACGGCAACATATCCTTTGGTGCCATTGGGCAAGGGACTGAGTAAAAGCAACTGGGTGCCTTCAGCCAGCCCTGTAGAGGTACACACTATTCTGCTCCTGCTGCATCCTCCTGACATGCCTCATGCTGGCAGGAGACCAGAGGAACCAGCCCATTGCTGTGTGTCTTGTAAATCCTGTATGTCACAGAGAGGGAGGGGATCACTGCTCCTCTTCCTGTCACAGTAGCTGGAAAGCATCAGACATACAGCAGTGGGCTGTTTCTCCTTATGGTCCAAATTTGCACTTCCTAAGTCTTGTACATGCTCTTCTATAACAGATACACTTCTGCCTAATATAATAACAGCACAAGAGGCTCTGCTGTTCAGCCTGGTCATTCCTCAGTGCTGTGAAGGGGCTGGTGCGTCCCACAGTCTCTCCTCCTGCTCCCATATGTCTGACGATTGCTCTGAGGGCAGGGCACCTTCTAAAGCTTCCCCTTCTGCCTAAGGAACTGCTGGGTCTGAGGTCTGCACCTAGCATCAAGTGTGCTTTGGCCCCAGAACAGGGTTTATGTATTTACTTTGGAGTCCTGCTGCTTGTCTCATGCAAGGTAACCGAATAGTTTGGGCTGGAAGGGACCTTCAAAGGTCATCTGGTCCAGGTCCACTGCAATGAACAGGGATGTCTTCAACTATATCAAGTTGCCCAGAGCCATATCCAGCCTGGCCTTGAATGTCTCCAGGGATGGCTCAACCACCACCTCTCTGGGCAACCTGTGCCAGTGTTTTACCACCCTTACTGTGAAGAATTTCCTCTCATCCAGCCTGAATCTCCTCTCTTTTAGTTTAAAACCATCACCCCTCACCCTATGCAACAGGCCCTGCTAAAGAGTCTTTCTTCATCTTTCTTATAGGCCCCTTCTAAGAACTGAAAGGCCACAATCAGGTCTCCGCAGAGATTTCTCTTCTCCAGGCTGAACAACCCAAACTCTTTCATCCTTTCCTTATAGGAGAGGTGCTCCAGGCCTTTGATCACTTTTGTGGCCTCCTTTAGACCTGCTCCAACAGGTCCATACAGAGCCCTGGGGTGGTGGTGAATCCCATCAGCTGGGGGGGGTTTGGGTGGTGGGAACAGGCTGACAGCATGTCCTTCCATCATCCACACTGTGCTCTCTACATGCTGGAGTTCACAGAGGCTTAATTTGCGAGTGTTGGGTATGCAAAGCATGTTGCCATATGCATGGCCAGTTTTACTGTGAGGAAGGCTTTAGTGGCTGTGAAACAAGGTAAGTCGAACAGCGTTTTGTTGGTATCGGTTCACAAAAGAATTCAAAGTGAGGGTTCTGCATGACAACAACAAGAGATGTATTAAGTCCAGTGTTAGATGGTTCATGAAATAATTAGCGTTTCCAAGGGTGTCCTAATTTCAGACAAAAGTGAAAATTCAACAAGATGAACAGAAAATGACAGGTTACGCTTCTGGAACAAGGCACTTTAATCGAGCCAGATGGGCCCAGATGTTTCCTCCCACTCCCTGACTGCCATGATCACCTATTCAGAGAGAAATGTGAGAGAAACTGTAACAAAGATGCAAGGAAATATTTTCCACGAGCAATGATTACATTAGGGGGACTTCAGGCAGCTCTAAACTGCTTCAGTGAGGCTAATTGTGTATGAAAATAGGAACATCTGAAGGCTGATTTAAAGAGATGTTTACTGCTGCTCGCTCTTCAGTTTGCATTTTGATCCAAGAAAGACTTTATAATTAGTCCCCGCTCTCTTCAGTTGGCTTTCACCCCAGGTTTCCTCTTGGTCATCTGCCTTGCCTGTTCCTATTAACGCAAGCACACCTCTTCTCTCTGTTTCAGCTTTCCTGATGAGCCTTATAACAGTGACTGCTTTTCTTCTGATCCATTTTTAGAGCTTCAGCTTGCAGTTGCACCTGAGAGGAATGGCGCCAGGTGCAGTGCTTCAAGGAGCTGTCCTTGGGCAGCCCCAACTGCACACTTCTGCTACTGCATCCTCCTCTTTCTCCTTCCCCTTCTCAGCTCAATCTCCTCCCAGATAAACAACTGCCTCCATATTTTACTGTTGCTCCATTGGCTCCAGTTTTGCAACTTCCATACCCAAGTTTGGTATTTCTGATACAGTTATCCATACCATCTCTGTCCTCTATGCTATTACAGATGCAACTCCCAAGTCACTGCTGGCCTGGAAAGAATTGTTCCCTGGAAGGCCCCCAGATGTCCTTTCCCTGTGAAGTTCAGCCACTTCTCACATCTCTGAATGGGCTGTGAAACCAGCCAGCCATCAGAGTGCCTGGAAATTCCCATCTCCTTCTTCCTCCACCACACTCTGTCCTGAAGAGTTGGCAGAGTCCCCCGCAGGGCCACGTCCCAGCACTGTCCACAGGTTATCAGTATGCCACCTCCACTCCTCTCCATCACAGCAAGGACAGAGGAAACACAGGAAGCAGCCACCCAAGTGATCCCTGCCATCACCCTGTAGAGGGCAGGAAGGGCAGGGGAGGGGGTGACTTATGAGAAACAGACACAACTCAGCTGCCTTGTTACTCACTTTCAGTTGAAGCTTCTGTAGCATCCTGATGTCCCCAGTTCATCTTTGGGGACACTTCTGGAGACTAGGCACAGCACCTTGTCCCTCACAGGCACTCCTGGTTGGATGGAGGTGGGGACATCCCAGGTACGTTTCATCTTCCCTTCCTTGAACAGAGTGTCATCCCAGAGCTGGGACTGGATCTGGAGAATTGCCCCACTCGTGTGAGTCCCAGACTGCATCGGGGTCTTTTGCCAGGGCTGCCCGTGGTGGTGCTGCTGGGAAAGGGAAGTTAACTGTCTTTGGCACCAAGAAATTCTCCTGAAGGAAACCCCTCTGGTCTGTGGGTCACTTGTCCTCTTCCAAATGCTCTGTTAGGAAAAGGGCCTCTCCTGCCTGGTCCAGCCTCCAAAGTGCTCCACTGCCAGCCATTGGGTTGGAGCTGTGACTCTTCAAGTCCCACCATACCCCAAGAAGGAGCTGACAGGCCTTAAATCAGGACCTCTGCATCTTCAGAGAGGTTCAGTGGGAGCTGAGCACCCTTCCTCCATGAGCTGCATCCCAACTGAGCTCAGGGGCAGGGGATTGTTGGTGAGTATTACGGTAATTAACACTGCACAGCAGCATTTATCTCTCAGGTTCATGTGACCCTGCTGGGAACTGATTCCTGCTAGAGGGTTCTTCCCCAGGCTGGTGGAGCAAAAACCTCCATGGAAACCCACTGCCTCCTCTTCCTCCCCACTTGGTGCAAGTGTTTGACCAAGGGATTCAGATTTGCTTTACAGCCAGACAGGAGCCTGTCTCCCTTGGCTAACCCAGGGCAGTGTGTTTCTCACCTCACACCTAAAACCCTGTTACAGACTGGCAGGGGAGCAGGCACAAACTGCCTGAGGTGGTGCTGGAGGGGTGTGAAGCTGCTGCTTCTGTCACCACAATCAAGTTCTTCCTGGAAGGGATTCTCTACATGAAAGCAGTGGAGAGCAGGACAGCACAGATCAGCAAACATCCCTGCAAAAGCTTGCTCCTCTTCAAGTTGTCAGCTTTCTTTCGATATCCCGTTAAGCGCTGTGGTCAGTTGATGTTCCGGTGCTTTCTGTGGGGGCATATATGCAGGTCAAATAGTGAAGAGCTCTACTGACAGCACAACAGTCTGAGACAAACTGCCTTGTAGCTCCCATTCATCAAAAAGGAAAAGCTTAAAGCTATTACACAAGTCTTTAGCCCTGCTCTGGATCCCCCTATGTGGATTAATCACTGACAGCCCCAGGGATCAGAGCTAATACTTATGTTCAGTTATTTCAAGCAACACTACAAGCCAAACAGCTGATAAAAAACGTCTTAAGAAGACAGTAAACTCCTCACCACCCCCTCACGCTTGTTACGTAGAAGCTTACAGAATCTCCTTTCTGTTGATGGGAATAAAGAGGCTTTGTTTTTCCCTCTCTCCAGTAGGTTCCTGCATAGGAGTTAGTTGCACAGAAATAAAAATTACAAAAGTTCCTGGCCTGATCTTGATGTAGGAAAACAGTGCCCTACATGGTAACAGATGTAGTCTATCTGGACTTCTGTAATGCCTTTGACATGGTCCCCCACAACATTCTTCTGTGCAAGTTGGAGAGATATGGATTTGATGGGCAGAGTGTTTCAGTGGATAAGGAATTGGCTGGATGGTCAGTCACATCCAGAGAGTAGTGGTCAGTGGCTGAATGTCCGGATGGACATCAATGACAAGTGGCATCCCTCAGGACCTGTATTGTGGCCAGGCAATAGGCTCTGCTTTCTGGCAGGCTAGAAGTGGGCAGGGAAGTATCTGCCAAATTCTGCACACTCTAGTTTCTCCCAAAGGAAATATATGCCACCACTACCGGTAAAGGAACCTGGTTCCCTCACTGGATATATATACACAGGCTTTATTTTTTTTGGAAGCAGAAACAAAAATTATTCAGCATTCCCTAATTTCCAAAATATTTTTTTTTTTTTCATGAAAGGTACAAGGGTCAGATCTTCCCCTGAAAACAGCTGATCTTTGCTGCTGTCACAGCCTGCTCAGGACATGCCTTCACACGTGGGAGAAGTGACAGATAAAGGCGGAAAGGAACCTTTTCTTTTTGCTTTTTAATCACTAAGGCCAAGTCACTGTAGCAAGTGCTATCTGGTTATCAGCAATACAGAGCGAACAGAAGCCCCTATAAATAAATGATGACTAGCTCTTGGCTTGTGAAAGGAAATGCCTGCCTTATCACTGTGGTTGGGATGGCTCCAGTGCAGTCCTGGGAGGACATTTACTGTCAGCACGTGGGATATTATCAAAATGAAGATGTCGGAGGTCCTCATCTCCTCAAGGGGGTGCACCCTGGTCGACCACCACACTCTGCAGAGCTGGGTCTGTTGCGGTGAAGCACCTATCCTGCCCCTGCTGCTCCAGAGTGTTGTGGAAGAAGGAGAAGGGCTCAGCTGCAGCCTGGAAAGACTTGTTCCTGCCCATGCAGCATGGACTCCACATTACCAGGTTCTGTGTGGCTCAGAGGAGCCTGCTTGGTTTTGAACTGTAATCCTACAGTTTAGTGACTGGTGCATGGAGCTGCTGGCTTGAACACACAATCACCTTAATAATGGGCTCCTGAAAATGCTGCCTTCTTCCCACCTTTCCTCCCATGTTTCTTTTTGCTGTAGCAGCTGGCTCTGCTGACCAATTGGCCTTCTGGGGAAGCCTAGCTTCTGAACAGACTTAGCGCCTTGTATATTTGCATGGACGTGAATCCCACTTCTGCTGCTACCCACAAGCCCTGCACACTGCACAAGTACCTCCTGTGGCTGAGCCCTGGCCTGGCACCAAATCCCACCAGCAAATCATGAGGTTGGGTCTCAGGCTAAGGCAGCCACTGGCAACCCTGTGAGGGCTGTCCACATCTACACAGTTGAAAGGGATGTTCCTGTAACCACCTGAAGCCCATGGCATGGAGCTCGCTCCACTTCAAATGCCCTGGAGAAGAAACTGACTTTAAATGGATGATCAAAGGCTACTGAGCAGTTAGCACTAACAGTGTCCTTGAGCAGTGCCTGCTGCACCCTCTCCTGAGCAGTGGGCTGAGAGAGCGACCTGTGGGTGCCTGTACCACTGATAAGTATGAGGGGGTTTGTGGGGCCAGGGAAAGCCCATTGCAGGTGAGAGTCTCTGCCCTGGAGCTGAGGGGGCTCCTAGAGACAAAGCCCTTTGGCAGCAGTGTATGTGCCACCCAGCATCCACCACCCGGATGCCAAGGAGAAAACACGTCCTGCCTGACTGCCTCTCCTAGGAACATGTTTCTGAGGGTTCTCCCACGGAGAAAAACCTCCTGATATAGGTCACTGCTGCTTCCTGCTGTTTGCAAACACCCTCACTAACTGTGCCGCTTGTTTCAGCATCAGGCAGAAGTAAGTCAAATGCCTCATGAAAAGTCAGAGAAACTTGTGCCAGCCTGGATCTTCTGTGTAACCACCCCCCCCCCCCCCCTTCCAAACAGATCCTGCTCTAATGATGGCATCATGCTTTCCTCCTTCTCCCCAGTTAGCACCAGGTCTAGCAGTAACTACATTTGGGAGTTGTTTTAATGGTATGATAATCATTTCCCCTCTGCTCTACTTCCGTGCTCTCTGGCATTCAGAAAGGTCAATGGTTTGATTCCTAAAGGAACTTAATATGTATTTATTTTGCATTTGAAGAACTGAATAGAAAAGAGGGTGATTTTTTTAACATTCTATATTGGGTCTCACCTAAAACCTTCCGATTAGTCTAGTTCCCCTGGTATACCTGTATTACACAGACCTTGCAACTCCAGCAAACACAGCAGCTCTATTAGCAGAAGACAGCTTTAACCAGCTGATGTAGAGCATCCATCTTTTCTGTGGTAACACACCTTTTAAAGAGCAGTGTTTTGAAAGCAGAGGATGCAGCATCTATGTGACAACAGCCAAATGTGCTGGGAGGGGTGACTGGGG
The DNA here is from genome assembly GCF_033783945.1 of Neopsephotus bourkii. Classification (NCBI taxonomy): domain Eukaryota; kingdom Metazoa; phylum Chordata; class Aves; order Psittaciformes; family Psittacidae; genus Neopsephotus; species Neopsephotus bourkii. The sequence continues at coordinate 333,113 of NW_026901782.1, read as the reverse complement.
GGACAGAACAAGCTGTCTGGGGAGGCTGGTGCAAGGAAGAAGGGCAATGGAGAGCTCAAGCATGGGTTTGAGAGCAACCATGAACAGACACACAGTGTGCCTTAGCGAGGATCCTGAGCAAAACTTCCCCAAGGATCTAGGGGAGTTCTGGCAGCAGTGGAGGGGAATTACTAGGTGCTGGGAGGATACTTAATGCCTGCCATGAACTGCCTGCTCTGCCTGAAAAGCGCCAGGAGCTGGAAGGAGTTCATTTGCTGTGCTTTATTTCTGTTTCAGTGACGATGATTTCCCCTAAGAAAAGGTTGTTTAGTGCCTGTTCTGACAAAAAAGCTGCCCCAAGTGTGAGAATCATCATTATCATCAGGGCTGCACCATAGGCAGTGTGGCCACAACAGAAAGATGACTGAAACATCCCTTATGTTTGTTCAGGTGGGAAGACGGGAAGTGGGGTCACTCCAGCAGTAATGGCTGGGTGACTTGTTCTGCTTTCCTTGCACAGGAAAGAGGGAAGGAGACTGGCGCCTACTGTTCTCCCTCCAGACCCAGCAGGCATAGCGTCAGCTCTGTGGTGATCTTAAATGTCAAGCAAGTTCATGAGGATGCAGAGCATGTGCTGTTGTTTAAGCGGATATCCCAGCCCCTGGTCTCTAGATGAGAACTGAGTTCCAAGGGTAAGCTCAAGAGAATGCAGACTTTGCAAAGGAAGTGAAATTAGAAGTAATGTATTGAAAGTGAACTGTGTATTGCAGCAGGTGAATGCAAATGAATGCACTATAAATATTGAACAGAATAAATAGCATGTGTATAAATTCTATAAATATAACAGAAGGGAATACTTGTACCGAACATTCTGAAAGCTTGAAGATATTAAAATGCCACAGATGGGTAGCAAACATTGCACAGACTTCTGATGCAGCCTGGTTTTATTATTCTTCTTTTACAAGAACTAACTTGGCTCTCTAACCTGTAGTCAGTTTGAGAGAAAAACGAACAAACAAAATGTCTGAAACACTTCTAATAGCTTCCTAGCTTTTAGACCAGTAACAAGGGTGTTCCTCAGGGATCGGTGTTGGGACCGGTCTTGTTCAACATCTTTGTCACTGACATGGACAGTAGGATTGAGTGCGCCCTCAGCAAGTTTGCCGATGACACCAAGCTGTGTGGTTCGGTTGATACGCTGGAGGGAAGGAATGCCATCCAGAGGGACCATGACACGCTTGTGAGGTGGGCTGATGCCAACCTCATGAAGTTTAACCATGACAAGTGCAAGGTCCTACACCTGGGTCGGAGCAATCCCAGACACAGCTACAGGCTGGGCAGAGAAGAGATTCAGAGCAGCCCTGCGGAGAAGGACTTGGGGGTGTTGGTCGATGAGAAAATGAACATGAGCCAGGTTCAGTGTGCGCTTGCAGCCCAGAAAGCCAACCGTATCCTGGGCTGCACCAAAAGGAGCGTGACCAGCAGGTCGAAGGAGGTGATCCTGCCCCTCTACACTGCTCTTGTGAGACCTCACCTGGAGTATTGTGTACAGTTCTGGTGTCCTCAACATAAAAAGGACATGGAGCTGTTGGAACAAGTCCAGAGGAGGGCCACAAGGATGATCAGGGGACTGGAGCACCTCCTGTATTAAGACAGGCTGAGAAAGTTGGGACTGTTCAGCCTGGAGAAGAGAAGGCTGCATGGAGACCTCATAGCAGCCTTCCAGTATCTGAAGGGGGCCTATAGGCATGCTGCTGATGGACTCTTCTTTAGGGACTGTACTGATAGGACAAGGGGTAATGGGTTAAAACTTAAACAGGAGAAGTTTAGATTGGATATAAGGAGGAAGTTCTTTACTGTGATGGTGGTGAGGCACTGGAATAGGCTGCCCAGGGAAGTTGTGAATGCTGCATCCCTGGCAGTGTTCAAGACCGGTTTGGAGGAAGCCTTGGGTGATATGGTTTAGTGTGAGGTGTCCCTGCCCATGGTGGGGGGGCTGGAACTAGATGATCTTAAGGTCTTTTCCAACCCTAACTATTCTATGATTCTTGCTGAAGATCACATTCTCTGGTTCCTCTTTCCTATTTCATTAAGCTTAAGCTGAAAGTTTTAACATAATACTGATTACCCTTCAGAGAAATCTAATGCATCTGAAAGAAATGCAAAAATGCATTGCCTTTGTTACTTTCTTCCTTTTTTTTTTTTTTTTTTTTTGTATATACAACTTTGGGATTAAGAAGCTCCCAAACATTCTGTTGTGTTTGCACAATACCCAGCTCAGCAGATCCAGCCCATCTCTGGGGTCTCTATGTTCTGCTGAAAAGTCTGCAAACCTTCCCTGCCTCTTCCAGACATCCATCAAGCTTGCATTCCTGCAGGAGCCCACTCTGGGTCTATGGCTGACTGAAAGCACTACCAGATGCTTTGCTCCTGCACACTCCTTTGCCAGTTCTGAAACAGAGAACTGTCCTTCCCAGGGGTTTCTGCTCTCATTCATATCAGCTGCACCAGCTTGGGAAACAAGCACATTCCTGCTGCTTGCATAAAAACTGCGTGGTGGTGCTTGTTGCATCCCATCTCACCCATAGGGTGAGACACCAATGTAAACACTTGTGTCCAAGAAGGAGACCATCTTCATTGCAGTGATTCCCAGCAAAGATAAAATACCACAGAATTTCTAGCCGAATATTGCTTTAATCAGAAAAGGTACCTGTCAGCTGCTGCGCTTCACTGCAGTCCTTAAGAAAAATCTCAGGGACCTGGTGGAGATAATTTGGTTTAAATGGGGGAACACTGTGCTCTGGAGGCTTTGTAAAATAAAACCTTGTTTGGTGGCATAATAAAACAGTAAGGTCTGAAAACATTTCTCCCATGGTGCTATGCCATATTCTCTTTTCCTTCATTTCTATGCTGTCTCCGGTTCCCTACAAACTTCAAATGAAAAAAATCCTTGCATTGAAAAAATACAAAAAAGCTGCCACTTGACTATGGCTCTTGCATGTGGAGGTGTGCTGTGTTCTTTTCCTGGAGCAGCCCTGGCTGCTAATGCACTGGTGTGTGATGGTCAGTGCCTGACTCCAACACTGGCCTTGTGCAAATAATTGAAACCTGCCACAGGTTAGAGTTCTGCTCATTCTGAGTGGGAAAAGCACGTTCTTGGTTAACTTTTGCTCACCCTATTCTTACGGCAGCAGTCCCCAGGTGGCACTGTTTGGCCGTTTTATGTGCATTTTTCTTGTTTCTTTTTTTTTTTTTTGTTCTTCCATATATAATGAAGGGCTGCTTCCTAGGAGCCATGGCATATTTCTTTGTGTTTTTAGAATGTCCCCCATAGAAATGGCTTTATTCTTTTTGACTGTCAGTGTTTCACAGTGCTCGGCTCTCCTCCCTAACAGATCTTCTCCTCTCTCAACTTTGAATTTTCTTGAAGTACTGTAGGCAGCAAGAACCTGATAGCAGGACACCTGTATAGTACACCCTGAAACATCATAATCAACCTGGTATCTTGCTCTGCAGCTCTGAATTTCCATACTTTTACTGCTGAGTGTGTTTGTGTTTCTTTTTGGTTTTTAATGTCCTTTTTATGCCTGATTTCATTGTTAACTCATATTCAACTACTTAAAGAAAATCAAAATTACTTTGATACATTTTTCTCCAGATAGCAACACAAGCTAATAAGGGGCTTCTATTCTGTTAATAACTGCTAAGATTTCTATTGCTATAATTTGAAGAAAAGCTTAAGAATAATTCTTGCTGTTGCATTTGGTACCCAGGAAGAGGACACAGGACCAGATGAAAACAGGGCAACACAATGGACAGAAATGCTCAGGAAGAACAGCATAGTGGCAGTGAAACCTGTTCTTGGGTGGAGGGGATTACGTTCCTCATCTAGTTAAGGAAATGGTGAGGTTCAGAATGAAAATGTCTGTTCAGTAAAGTCGTTTTAAAACAACAAAATGAACAAGACTGACTACTGTTATTCACTTTGGGAAGCTGAGGAATAGCTGATTTAGAGAAGGAAGGACAGAGGTGGTAGGCGCTGACTGCAACAGCCCATTCAGAGACAGGACTGATCTACAATGTCCTGTGGGTTATAATTTGTTTACATTTTTGCTAATAATTTTTAGCACAAGAGTTAGAACTGGATTATGTAAGGAGATGAGGGCAATGACACAGCATGAGTTTCAGTAACCTGAAGTGGTAAGATTATGCTCTTCAGAATCAGCAGCTGGAATCTTTGTTATCAGCTGGAAATACATCAGAGGTAGTGCAGGAGAAATGAAATGTGAGAGTATGCCAGTTACAGGATGATCAGAGTACTGGTGGGGCACAACTATGGGGAAGTTCTTCAGCTATGTCATAGCCATTGCAGCAGGGAGGCAAGAGACACTCAGAGTCTCAAGTGACCTACTGAGGCCTCCTTTGAAACACTGTGTGCAGCACTGGTCAGTTGCAATATCAAAATGAGTCCCAGTGTGACAAACGACAGTCTTGGTGGGTGCAACACAGCCAAAAGGGGCTGAGGTGCAATGACAGTGTCCTCTGCAAAGTCATCAGTGCAGGGGGACGGAAAACCAGCTGGGAGTGAGAGGAGCTAACTATGCTGGATGACATTCAAGACCAGGTTGGACGAGGCCTTGGGTGATATGGCTTAGTGTGAGGTGTCTCTGCCCACGGCAGGGGGGTTGGAACTTGATGATCTTAAGGTCCTTTCCAACCCTAGCTGTTCTATGATTCTATGACATGCAATGCTGCCGCATGAACAAGGGATCACCAGCATGTTGAAGGTGGGAATTTGGAGCTTTCTAGCAACTGAAAGCCATCTTTTTTGGAACAGCCTAAGAAGCTTGAATGACAGCAAGATGGAATATAACAGATTTATGGAAGACAGAATATAATATGATGGGAAAGGGATGGTTTTAATGGCTTCTTCTACTTTTCTGTGCTATTTTGCTAGGAAAAAGAGATGTGATTTGTCATAATTAGTTTTTCCTTGTAAAATTTTTGGGACTGAGCTTAATTACTGTTACAAGTAAAACCCACACAAAACAGATGGAAAAACAAAGAAAAAAAATCTTGCCCTCCTGTTGTAGCTATTATACTGTATGATTTTGGTGTTATGGGTATTCTGATAATTAAACTTACAGTTCAGCCTGCTGCAGTTTGAAATGGTGTGTGTAATGGAAGACGTCTGTTTCAATACAAGAGAATACTCAAGATGTCTGTCCTAATAGTAGAGATATTCAAGGAATGGAAAAGCATTTTTGCTAAGGGCTATATAGAAATCACATCTTCTTGACACTTCTTGATTCTTAGTTACAGTAATTCGTGTGCTCACTGAGAGCTTTCAAAAGTCATTAAAATAGACAGAAAATACTCGTAATTTTTTTCCCTCCCCTACTATTAGGAACACTGGTGACCTTTGAAAATCTTTCAAAAGCTTAGCTAATTTCAATGGTGCCATGACCCAGGCCTCATTCTTCATCTATACTTCAAGAAAGGCACTGTGAATAGCTAAAGTAAGGGGCAGATCACAGATGTTGCTTAAGCCTCATTTCATCTGATGGATGGGTCAGAAGCTGTTCTGGAAATGAAAAGAAAGCTCAGACAAGGAAACTTTGTCAGTTTACTAGTGCAGATAAGCCTAACAGCCTGCAATTGGACATAAGGACTCTTTGCCTGATTTCCTCTAGAAATAGGACTTACAAGCTCGTAATGTCTCTGTATGTCAGTGACAGTCCATCTTAAGGTTTTAATCTTCTTGTCAAGTACAAAGAAACATGGCAGAGAAGCAGCAATGCTGCATGACTTGAGGACACAGGCGGCTGAATAAAGTGGGGAGGTCCTAGAAAAGGCTAGAAGCAGTAAAGCAAACTTTTGTCTTATTAGACCTTAGGAACCCATGAGACTTCATAAATGCTTCAGTGGCAGGGGAAGAAAAAGGTGCAGCCATTTTGAGAAATGAAGCTATAGAAACCCTGGATGGTTTTGTATTTTTGATTGGCAAATCAGTTTTCTTGACCCAGATGCAGTGGCCAGGTGTAAACACAGTGACACGCAACACAAATGCAGTGATGCAGATAGTCTGTTTCAGGGACCAGCTTCCACTGGGTGACTCTGCACCAGGCTTGGCTTCCTGTGACCATCCAGGCAGGCTGAGCTCCCTCTGCTACTCAGTGCTACTTACCATGGCATGCAAAAACTGAATCTCAGCTTCCTCCCACAAAAAATGCAGCACTCTGCCATTACAGCAGCAAACTGGGGAACCCCACAAAGCAATGGTCTTGGAACTATAGGTGGAGGACATGGGGGAAAGTGGGCACACGTGCAATGCAGAATGACTCTGGCCCACACAGGAGCAGCTAGCCTTCCCCACAGGGAAGGAAGCAGGTATGACTGCCTGACAGGCTGTGAACTGGTGACAAAGCTACCAAAGCAAGTTCTAGCCACAGGGTACTGGAAGTGATTGATACTGAAAACATAAGCACTTGAAAACCTATCTGAGAATTTACTGGTGCCACAGTTTGATGATGCTGATTCATTAACTATGATGCTGATTCATTACCTTATGTGAGTAAAGACAGCTAAATTACTGCTTGTTCCTCCCTCACAAATACTTGATTTTAATAATTTGCCCTCCAACATTTTGCTTCCTGTGCCTGCACAGTAACAAGCAGCATTTCTGGACCTCTCTGCAGCCACTGACACATCCTATTAAGGATGCTTGTACAGGTCCAGCTTCTCTCTGGGTGATGGCTTGGCTATTCAGCATCAAATTTGAAAAAGTGCACACTTCAGTTAGCAAATGGGCAACCAGCCTGTGCTCTTAATGCCTGCCAGCCTTTCACATTTTCTTCTTTCTTAAGCTGAACAGCTCAATAGTGCCCGAGCATAAAGATCAGCAGGCTTACGATGCTAGCTTTGTACAGCTTGATATTTCCCAGCAGTGAAAAGTCCTTTCTCCTGGTAACAAATATATGTGATAAGAAGTGTCAGAGAAAAAGCTGATTGCCAAAATGAGAAGTGCTTACATTACATGCTGGTATTTCTTAACATGAACAATGTGGTGTTTAGCTATTAATAAATATGTAGGCTTAAAGGAATTAAAAGACAGTATTACTGAACATCTGACACTTCCAGGTGAATTTTGAAGTTAGTGCACTTCAAAATTAATACTTGGGCTTAGAGAAGGGAGAGATACGAGGCAAGAAGGCAATAATGATAAAAAAAACTGGGCTAGGATTTCTTACTTAGGAAGGTTATTTCAGTAAATTCGTAAGTCATGGAAGAATGTAACTATATTTCCTACTTCAGCATTGCAATTGTTTATCACCATTGTTCATGGAGACCATGGAAAAGAGGATTTCTCCACTATGAGAAATTCTCTGTGGGACAAAGGCCACATGACTAAAGAAAGCCCTATAACACTAGGCAGATCAGGCAAACCAGGAGGCCTGGAGGGGGCTGAAGTTGTCACTTGCATGCTGGGGACAAACATGCTAATGTCATGGAGAGGGAGCAGCTACGCAGAAAATGGGGCAGTCCTGTTTCTTGAAGTTGTGGGCTGCAGTTGCTGGACTCCCCAGCGATCAAGATGTGAATGTGGCTGTTGCGAGTGTTCTGGTTGGGATGCTCCTATCATGCCCCTTTTCTCCCACTGCTCTGTGGATTCTTTAGCACCTGCTAAAGGGTCAGCTTACACCAGAGAGGACTTTCTTTGTGGGGCACTGATAAGAGTCTCTTTCCTGTTTCCAGGTCCTCATTAAACCTGGAAGAACCAAGTATCATCAGGCCCCCTGTTCACTGCCTAGTGATGAGTTAAGGGCGTTAGGAAGAGCAGGAGAGAGGCTGTCAAACATAGAACATGGCTACACAAGCTTTGTCATTAGGAATAAGAAACAGAACAGGAAAGGAAATGGAATTGAAGGAAGAGACAAAGTAAGATAAGGGGCAAAGTTAGAGGGAGAAGGGATTTGGGTCAGTTTTCATATGCAAAGCAAAGCTGTTGCTTTAGTTGTGCTTTGATTTGGCTCCTTCTCTCAATGCCTGCCCTGAAGGCTAAGTGGCTGGCATTACTCTAGCTGGTGGAGTCTGCTGACTTTTCGGGAAGAGAAGGGTGTCAAGATGTCATCTACTCAAGTGGTTTTGGAAGATTTCCTTGAGGACTTCTTATTCTGATTTGTGTTTTATCCAACCTATTTAGACTGAATGAAAAACCAACATTGCATCAGCGCATCCCAAGATCTGTTCTAACCAGCAGCACATGTGGGGATCAGGCTCAGCTATCCCAGCCTATGCTTGAAGATCTCAGAGAACCTGCCTGCAAGGGAGCACAACAGCAATTGTAAAGCCAGTGCTTTCTTAAGCAGAAATGACTGTTTAAGTCTCTGTACAATCCTATGCAGAGAAAGTGGGATAGAGATATTGCTACTAAGCAGTGTAGGCTTTGAGTGCAGGTCTCTGGGGGGAAAACTAACAACCAGCCTCTTTTTTCAATTAGTTCTTGCTCTGCAGCTTTGCTTCCCCTTTGAAAGCAAGTAATTTCATACTGCAGCAAGGAGTAAGTCTGCAGTCTGCTGAAACAAAACAGACTTTGCCTTCCTACAGCTCACCATCTGAGGTTATCAGGGTTTATCTTCTTCAGTAATCCTTGGCTGCCTCAATCCTGATCCCTTAGGCTCTACAAGCATGGTCTCCATAGTGCCTAAACCTGAAGGTAGTCTGTGTGCATGTGCATGTGTGTAGACAGCTAATTGTTTGATGTGGATAAACCTACGGAAATATTTTTTAATATGTTTTTGCTGTTTAATTCTCCTCTATGTGCAGAAGTTCCCATTCGGGCTCAGATTTGAGAAGCAGGGTTTACAATGGCAGTGTTTCTACATTGTCTTTTGTCTCAGCAGCTACAAACCTCTGGAGATTTTGCAGTGCACCTGAAGAGAGGAGGAACAGTCACACTTCAGTAGACAGTCTTTGGTAACCTTTTTTTATGTTTTACCGTGGCTTGACTGCAGCAGAGACCAGACATACATTCAAATTACTAGGTACTAAAGAACGGAGAAAGGATAGGAGAGAAAAAATTACTGTGTGTCCTTCTGATTTCTAACTACACAGCAGTGCTTTCAGAGTGCCAGATTGTCCTGGAAATGTCATTTATTTATTTATTTATTTATTTTATTTATTATCACAGCTTCAATTTACTGGTATGCTACAGCACACTCACTGAAGGTAAAAATAGTGGCTTTTACTTACACTGGTCAATTTTGAAATTGCCCCCATTCCTGCTCCTACTGTGTGTTCCCCAATACAGTACTGAATGTATTTGGAACAACTTTATGAAGTATCACTCTAATCACAGAATAGGGATGCTTGTTTAAAACACTGGCATGTGATGTTCACATACCTGACCTTGTAAAGTTTGGAAGAATGTGCAGGTTTCACAGAACCGCACGCAGTCACTGAAACCCTGTTAAATTAGGACCACATGGGGAGAATACTGGTGACAGTTCAAAGAGCAAGGTGGTAAGCTGCAGATCCCTAGAAGTTATTAACAGCAGGTAACCTGACAGCAAGACTACAAGGGGATCAGTCAAAATAAGATTAAGTGAGAGCAGCGGAAAGAAGAAAAAAAACCTTAAGAAACTGGCTGCATATTGGCTCTGTTGGAAACTAGAGGAGAGGGGAAAATAAGGTTTCTTTGGTCTCGTTGTTTTTTTAATTTCCCCCCAGACAAAATGTGAAATATAAAAACTGAAACTGTCGGGAGAAATGGAGCTAACATGCAGCATTTCATGAACTGAGGAGAACGTTGGAAGGTGGTGTGCTCTTCCCTCATGGGACACACCCACCTTTTTGTCTAAATCTGTGTTTTAATTGTTGCCATAGTATAGAAAAAACCCTGAGGGATGCCAGAGAGATTAACAGTATCACTTGGCTGCTTTAAGTGTTGGTTGCAAACAGCTTCACCAAAATGTGTTCCTACTGGTTTAGTGGAACCGATGGTATGCCTGGTCAAGGCAAGGCTTGATTGGCCTTCTATATGCCCACTTCTCAGCATACTTTGGGGCAATGCTTCCCATGAGGATTTGGCAGGGAGTATTAAATTCCTTCTTCTTCCCTGAAACACTCAAGTTTGCTTGAGTGGCTCTTCACAAAAACAGCATTAGCAACATGCTGCTCATGCAGAGAAATACATAGATTCATCTTCCATGTGAGTGAGTTGCACTGTGCTTCAGAGGCTTGCTGGAGCTGATGAAGTGACAGCCTCCTGAACTGCATGGATTGCACTTTACCGCGTGACCTTTCCTGACACTCTGACATGAACATTCAACCTTCTAAAGGCTATTTAAATTAGTAAGCACCCATTGGCATAAACTGGTGCACACAACGCTGTTCATGTGCTTACAAACTGGGGAGCACATAAACATTTACTCTGAATTCTTATCAAATGAACAGCTCTCACAAGGCATAAATCTGTCATGCACAATGGAAGAGGTTACACCCAAAACCTTGTAAAATGGCTAAAGAAATGCATATCAGCAATTTTGAGTACATTATGCCATAATATAGATTCACAGGCAATTGCTCAGTCAAATCTAAAGTTTTGGGCAGCACTCAGGTTTTTTCTTAGCTATTTGATGCCTGTAGTTCAGTGCAATAATAATGACCTTGAAAGCATGTTGCTACAAGAACTTGCCAAAGCTGAGGGGGTGGAATGGTGATGCTACTGTGGTGGAAAGCTGTGTGGTTCGGTTGATACGCTGGAGGGAAGGAATGCCATCCAGAGGGACCTTGACATGCTTGTGAGGTGGGCTGATGCCAACCTCATGAAGTTTAACCATGAAAAGTTCAAGGTCCTACACCTGGGTTGGAGCAATCCCAGGCACAGCTAAAGGCTGGGCAGAGGCTGGAGAGCTGGGCGGGGAATAACTTGATGAAATATAACAAGTGTAGAGTCCTGCATCTGGGCAGGAACAACCCCAGGTTCCAGTATAGGCTGGGGAACGACCTGTTAGAGAGCAGTGTAGGGGAGAGGGACCTGGGGGTCCTGGTGGACGACAGGGTGACCATGAGCCGACACTGTGCCCTTGTGGCCAAGAAGGCCAATGGCATCCTGGGTTGTATTAGAAGGGGGGTGGTTAGTAGGTCGAGAGAGGTCCTCCTTCCCCTCTACTCTGCCCTGGTGAGACCTCATCTGGAATATTGTGTCCAGTTCTGGGCCCCTCAGTTTAAGAAGGACAGGGACCTGCTGGAGAGAGTCCAGCGCAGGGCAGCTAAGATGATTAAGGGAGTGGAGCATCTCCCTTATGAGGAAAGACTGAGGGAGCTGGGTCTCTATAGTTTGGAGAAGAGGAGATTGAGGGGTGACCTTATTAGTGTATATAAATATATAAAGGGGGAGTGTCACGAGGATGGAGCCAGGCTCTTCTCAGTGGCAAACAATGAAAGGACAAGGGGTAATGGGTACAAACTGGAGCACAAGAGGTTCCACTTAAACCTGAGAAGAAACTTCTTCTCAGTGAGGGTGACGGAACACTGGAACAGGCTGCCCAGGGAGGTTGTGGAATCTCCTTCTCTGGAGACATTCAAAACCCGCCTGGACACGTTCCTGTGTAACCTTATCTAGGTGTTCCTGCTCCGGCAGGGGGATTGGACTAGATGATCTTTTGAGGTCCCTTCCAATCTCTAACATACTGTGATACTGTGTGATACTGTGACATTCAGAGCAGCCCTGCGGAGAAGGACTTGAGGGTGCTGGTCGATGAGAAAATGAACATGAGCCAGCTTCAGTGTGCGCTTGCAGCCCAGAAAGCCAACTGTATCCTGGGCTGCACCAAAAGGAGCGTGACCAGCAGGTCGAAGGAGGTGATCCTGCCCCTCTACACTGCTCTTGTGAGACCTCACCTGGAGTATTGTGTACAGTTCTGGTGTCCTCAACATAAAAAGGACATGGATCTGTTGGAACAAGTCTAGAGGAGGGCCACAAGGATGATCAGGGGACTGGAGCTTCTCCTGTATTAAGACAGGCTGAGAAAGTTGGGACTGTTCAGCCTGGAGAAGAGAAGACTGCGTGGAGACCTCATAGCAGCCTTCCAGTATCTGAAGGGAGCCTATAGGGATGCTGGGGAGGGACTCTTCAATAGGGACTGTAGTGATAGGACAAGGGGTAATGGGTGAAAACTTAAACAGGAGAAGTTTAGATTGGATATAAGGAGGAAATTCTTTCCTGTTAGGGTGGTGAGGCACTGGAATAGGTTGCCCAGGGAGGTTGTGAATGCTGCATCCCTGGCAGTGTTCAAGACTGGTTTGGAGGAAGCCTTGAGTGATATGGTTTAGTGTGAGGTGTCCCTGCCCATGGCAGGGGGGTGGAACCTGATGATCTTAAGGTCTTTTCCAACCCTAACTATTCTATGATTCCATTCTATGATTCTATGAATGGTCAGAAACAGGTACTAAGGAGTGTGAACAACATGCTAGCTAGTGTATTTATGTCTTTAGAGGAATCTTTTTGCACGAACACAGAAACTGGGATCTTACGTGGGAATTTTAAGGTGTGGAACATGAAGAAAGATGCAGTGTTTGGGGAATTTCCACCTTACTCCTGAAAGGGAATGTGCTATATCTGTTCAGGAAATAAAAAGCAGGTATTTTTTAGTTGTTGTTTTGTTATTTATAAACACTGCCTCATTAGGGTGTTTTGTATGTGTTAGGAGAGTTAACTTTTCTTATTTTCTGCTTGGAGAGTCTTACTAGCTCAAAGTAAAACAGAAAATGCTCATTAAAAGTAACAAACCAGCTCAGTTTTCTAGACATAGAAATAATGTAAGTTTGAGGCGTGTTACATAAAGACATCTTAGAGCTTGAAGCACACACACAGTGGCTGCCAGTAAAAGCCAGAAGTTTGCTTTTGCCCTTGCCTAATGATTTTAAGCCTTGCACATTCTCTCTGAATTTCACTGTGCTGTCTCTAGTCAGCTGCAGTCAATTACTGAATACTAACTTTCATGGGCCTTGCAAGCCATGTTTCTGTAAAGAAACAACCAAACTGTATCTAACAAAATGCAGCTTCTTTTTCACATAATGGCTTTGCTTCTTCTTAGGAAACGGAAATGTTAGAAGTAGTCTGAGTAGCACCATAAGGTGGTAAAAGGGATCGGAAAAAGCACTTACTACATGGCCTAAATGTAGCAGAGTGGTCAGAAATGTATCTCCAATCTGTCACATAAGCAGCGTGAGCCCAAAAGCCACGAGCTGATTAAGACACCCTAGGAAAGCCTTGGAGGGATATGAAGTTATACAAAGCTTTCATCCCAAACCCACTCACGTGTGTCTTTCACATCAAGGCAGCTTTGCCTAGTGACAGCTGTTGCAAAGTCCAGCATGAGCAGTTGGCCAGTAAAAACTGGCAGTAAAAGCACAAACTGACCAGTTTAAGTGGGAAAACACTCTCAGAAGTATGTACAATGCATTTGGCTTGTCTTTATGCAAAACAGATCTTACCTGGTGTCAAAGGAAATGGCCCAGCAGAAAAACTGCTGTGGACCCCAATTATATGGTTCTTGTAGAGTCACATCACCAGGCACATAGCTATAGGATGGTGGCTGTAAACAGGTGAGGTGTCAGTGGCATTAAGCTGTCGCAGCGCAGCTTTATCTGGTAACAGAACACAGCTCAGCCCAGGATAGTGACTGCCAGACAGGCAGCCTGTGGCTGCTGCATCACTTCTCAGGGAAAACATGCTGCTCACAGGGCAAGCTAAGGAGTTATGTGTGCTGCAAATAACCTATTCTGCACCTTTCTAGCAGAGTCAGGACACAAACTGCTTGGGTAGAGATGAAAAGCAGTTTTGTTAGCAGAAAGAAATGTTTTGCGTTTCCACGCTGTCTTTATCAATGATCATAGCGAGATCAGTATCAACTGCTTCTATCTGCAGAATGTCCTTTGTTTCCTTTTTCACAGAATTAAAGTTTTCTACAAATTTATGTCTCCTCTTACATCTGCCATGGCATGCCCGCTAGTCTGCTCCCTATCAATGGAAACTAAAAGGTTTAATACTACTCAGTAAAAAGAAATGTATATGCATGTGGGGAGATGCTGCTTGCCACACACCTGCAATAGTCACCAACTTTTTCTCGCCTGCCACGCCGGTACTGCAGCTTCACATGAAATCTCCCTGCCATCACAGCCCTGTTTTCCAACCCGTGTTTCAGGGCAAGCAGCTCTCAGCGCCGCTTGTCCTTGGAGCAAACACCGCCTCTACCACCGGCACGAACCTAAGGCCTCAGCACCTCCCTCTCCCTTCCACAACGAAACATCTCAACGCGCAGATGCAAGTGCAGGGTCTACTTCCGCCTTGGGACCACGCCTCCCGCGGAGGGGGTTGGCTGGCCGCTAGCCAATAGTAGTGCTCGGCGGGCAGGTACTGCGGGCTCTAATTGGTCTGTGGGGGAAGGGGCGGGGTGGTTGGTGTGCTCCCCAGAAAGCCGGCGGAACGGGGCCGGGGGAGGTCGGCTCCGCGAGAGCAGGATGAGGCTGCGTTCGGGTGTGTTCGCCACCTCCTGCCTCCTGGTGGAGGTGCTGGGGGTCGCGCTGTTCCTCCGTGGCTTCTTCCCGGTGCCCGTCAGGTCCCTGCCCCGCAGAGAGGCTAGCGGGGACCTTCCAGCCGAACCGGCCCCGCCCGGCCCAGGTAATCCGAGCAGCCCGCTCCTCCCCTTCTCTGTGGCTCCTGCTCGCCAGGGCAGCTGGCCGGCCCGCCCCGCCTCACCCTAGGTAACGTTTACGGCTGTCACCTCCCGCTGAGGTAACCCTGGCCCGGCGCGGCGGGGTCAGGGTCGGGCGGAGAACCCCGGAGGGGCTGCGTGTCGTGCTGCTCACCGTCGCGTGTGCGCCGGGTCACCGTGTTGTGGGGTGCAGAGGCGGGAGCAGCCGGAGCAGCCGGTGCCAGCCGGTGCCGCTACAGACAGCGGGACAGCTGTCTGTAGCATGTTTCCACACCTGCTTCCAAGACGATTAGAAATTAACTGATTTTGCACGTGGTTGTCGGTCACTGACAGCGAGCCTGCTCGCAAAAAGGCCTGAGCATCAGCTGCCACGTTTTTTGAGGGTGTGCTTTTCTGGCCTTGGCCATCCCAATCCCGATGCTCTTTAATGGCAAGCTGTTCACATTAAATAATACCATTTCACTTACAAAGCTTCACGTGCTTGCTGTGTTAACTTACTGGTTGCATTGTGCTGGAGAATCGTGGTTTCTGTGGTGCGTGAATGTCTTAATGCCACTTTAGTGACACTTTGACACTTCAGTAGTGAGGAAAGCAACTGCAGTAATAAAGGTTTGCATCACAGTCTGGTCAGATTGCAAAATGCACAGTGTTGCTGGCCATTACTGTTTCTCTGAAGTCATGGTCACTACAGGTCCTGCTCAGTATTTCTTAGCTGAAACTGTGAAATCAAAGTCTTCAAGCATGTTCTTAATGAAAGGTTGGTAGAGGATGTGCTGGTAAATAGCTGTCTCTCATGTCCAGTCACAAGTTACATTAAAATAATGTGAAAAAGAGGAATGTGTACTTGAAGGAGTGTTCTTTACCAGTGTTTGGGGCTTGGATGGAATTTAAGGATCAGTGGACAGCTGAGTTAAGTAGTATTTTGCACACACAAAACTCTTGCTCAGTACCACCACTTATGGTTAACTTGGTGGAACAGGACTGTAACTGCCAAACTGGACCTTTATCTACGTGTTATTGTTAATCCTTCTAAAGTATATGACATTATGCATGTTCGGGCAGGTTTACTTAAATTGTGAGAAAGAGTGGAGGGAAGAGAAGGTTGTGTAATTTAGAGCATAGTGTGTTGATACCAGTTCAGCAGGAACACCGAAAGAATCTAATCTGGTAACAGTGTGTCGATGCAGCCAAATGGCAGGCTGCTGTTTAGCTGGAGATTACCAAGACTGTCAGAGATGTTTGATAGGCTGCTGTGAGTGAAATGTTCCATTCACATGTGATTATTATCAGGAGACTACCATAGCAGGGGACTGTTCGGCTGGGAGGGAGGTGTCAGACAACTGGCTTTTGAAAAGACTGCTTTGAACTGAAGATTATAAATGTGTGCCCCAGGGTTCTACAAGCAGTTTAAATTTAGGCATGTCACTAGTACTCTAGGTAGATGTAGGCAGAAATGGAGTGACAGTAGAAGAAAACTTCCTTTCTGTAGTTCATGCGTGACAGTTTGCTTGCAGAGTTATCACTTGGTCTGGATTATAAACTCTGAAGGCAGAAGATTACTTACAAAACCATGACACAGAAGGCTTTCAGTCTACTTTAGAGCTGTTCAGAAAATAGTATTTCTTCAGTGCTCTAAATTTCTTGAATGATTCACTTTGTGAGTCCTGACTGCTATTGGATCCATGCTGTCTTGCCTGGGGGATGACTGTGTAACAGTGAAACCTTACCTCATTGTGGTAAGTTTTTGGTAGAACCTCTGTTTTTCTTTGTGCCTTACAGAAGTTCAGATTGGTTTAAAGTAACTGTTTTCTAAATAACCATAGCAGGAATGAATAAGCATGTTGCATGCCAGGAGTTGCACAATGTATTGCTTTAACTGTCTTACAATAAGTATTTTAAAGTGTCTTGTCATTGAATCCTATTTCCTTTCCACTTTTCAATACTTTGGCTTACTGAGGAATAACACTGTAAGAGGGAGTTGTGAGAAGGAGGTGTATGTGATATGAACATTTTTCGTGTCCAACAAGTTTTGTTTCGCTAGTCAAGTGGATAGGAGTAAATGCCGAGAAAGATTTAACTAACAGTATAGTACCACCAGTTGCACCTTCACTGAGAGCTAAAGCATGTCTTCTAAGCTGATAAATGAAGTCCTGGAAAAACAACATTATAATTTTAATCAGGTTGCTGGCACTTAGTGATTTGTTGTTGAGACTTCCTTTTTCCCCCTGTTGTGCCCCCTTCCCCAGTTTCCTCATCTGGACAGAATTGCTAGCAGTAATGAGTCTGTGAATGTCAATTTATTGTTGTTTGTCTATCTACCCAAAACCACAGTTTCAGAGGTTAATTTTTTAAAGGTTGGTTTGTTAGACACAACATTGGCTGCGACCTTTCCAACTTGTCAACCACTTACACAGAAACAAATTTTACTGTGAAGGAGTGTAAACCCGCTACTTTATATAACGCATGTACTGGGAAGCTGATTCACCACAATATTGTTTAAGTAGAGATTGGTGGGTAAGATCCATTCTGCTTCCATTTTGTCCTTCTGTGTGTTTCTCTGGTAGAGATATGGGACCTTTAGAGGTTGGGCCAAAAACTACCGCTGTAAAAGCTAAATGTCAGCATGTGGACCAAGCTCAATGCAAATGAAGAGCTGCTGCAGCCAGCATTAAGTCCATAAAAGGGAAAGAGGTGAGCTTGAAGGCAAGACAGTGCCTACTGCCTGATGCACAGCAGCATTTTGATGTACTTGGCCATGTAGCATGTTCAGGGGATTCTGGAATTGGATTTTCACCCTGAAGCTGCCATCACTGAACAGTCCTGGCATACAGGCTTCTACCTTGAAGGGTGCCAATGTACACAGATCTTTTTCCCTCAGATTTCAAAGGACCTGTCTATTTGTAATTCTCATGTTCTCTTATGGTGGGATTTAATTGAGAGGCCTTGATAGAAATGGAGAAGTGGATATTAGCACAGGTGAATGTTTCATCTTTTTTACTAATAAAAGTTGTATTTCAGATGTGTTTAGTTCAGTTTTACTAAATTAGCCAGAGAGAAGGTAGCAACTATTCCTTCTTATTCTTTTGAGCATTCTCCATTTCACAGCTCATTCACATCACGTCATGATGCTTCCCATTGTGCACTCCACTCATGTTTCGTTTCACTTCCTGGATGGTGTACTGGATTTTTTGTTGTGTCATTCCTGTACTGGATGGCCTGAAAACTCTGCTTCCTCTGATTACTTCTCATGTTTGCTATTGTTTGCAACCTCTCACTTATGAATATAAATTTAGTACAGAAGTTGTCCTTTAACATCTGTTTAGCCATTGTTAAAATTTGTTAACGACTTTTAATATCATTTTTTTTGTTGCTGTTTAGGAATGATTTCTAACTGGACCAGAATTCCACCACCTCTTTTCAAAAAAGTTGTCATTGTGCTGATAGATGCTTTGAGAGATGACTTTGTGTTTGGGTCCAAAGGTGAACAGTTCATGCCATATACTAAACAAATTATTGAAAAAGGGACATCCTACAGTTTCATTGCTGAAGCGAAGCCACCCACTGTGACTATGCCTCGAATTAAGGTAAGTGGGTGAGTTTTCCACTTAGGGTAGTTTCTCGAAAACTGAGAAAGCTTTTAAGGCTGGGTTATTTCATATGCTCAAAGTTGGCATAAAGGGTAGGTTTGCTGTGTTACTGCGCTTTGTGGCTGGAACTTGCTTTGCTGTAGTGGTGTATGGGATAGAGTCCTGATTTGCTGTGGCCCAGAGGTTTTTCCTGAAGAAAGGGTCAGGTCAGAGGTCAAAGGAATGTACAGGGGGCTGAGCAAGAGGAAGAAGTGGCAGCTTCAACTCAAATCAAATTGCCTTTTTTTTCCTTAGTTGGTAGCTCTGTGGTGGGAAGGTCTGTAAGAATTGGTCAAGGGCAGTTAAGGCCCTTGTGCTGGCATAAGTGATTGATATAATCTTTTTATTTATAATCATGGTAAGACACTAGCTTCTCAGTTATCACATTTTCCAGTTGTCTTCTATTCAAGAGCATGTTCATTGCTATTTGTGTTCTTATAACTTCCGATAGGAAATCCAGTTTAGTGTAAATCTGTTTTGTCATACGGATGATTTTGCAGAGCTTAAAAATGAAACTCTGCCAGATTCCAGGTAACTAAAATATGTATTGTGACTGTCATCAAAATACTTGATCATCCAGGCTTCTCAGCGATGGATCTGAGTGACATTTCTTGCATTGAAGAAGCTGAGGGAATGAGCTTTGGTAGGTCAGCTGGAAGGTCAGTGAGAGAGTGAAGGGGAGATAGCCTGGTAGCTCTTGATAGGTGGACTTTATTACTTTTTCCAGAAGATGCTTAACTGCTGTTTTGAATGTGCTCCCATTGTTACTGTTATCTTAAGTCAGCTTACTTGGGTCTTCTTTTTTGGTGTTTTACTGACTAGTAAATGGAGTGAATTTCAGCTGGCATACAAAGTCTTTTTGCTGTCTGTTAAGTAAGAAAATACAATTTTTTACTTCTTTTTTGCAGAGAAGTTATGATTTCTTGTATCAGCTAGCACTATGTTGTGACAGGTGATGTGATGTGGCATTGCAGCTCATGTGTTCTTTTTAATTTATTTTGTTTCTTTGTTGAAATTATAAGTTCTCTGCTGTCTACTTCATTACTTTGTCTTACACTAACACTGTGTTCTGAATTCTGGAAACTTTTTGGTTTCTGTTCACATGTCTCTCTTATGTTCTTCTTTTATGTAGGCTTTGATGACGGGTAGCATACCTGGTTTCATTGATGTTATCGTGAATCTCAACTCTCCAGCTCTTTTGGATGACAACCTGATATGGCAGGCAAAAACAGCAGGAAAAAGAATAATCTTTTACGGTGATGATACTTGGGTTAAATTGTTTCCAAAGCATTTTGTGGAGTATGATGGAACAACATCCTTTTTTGTGTCAGACTTTACAGAGGTGAGAGGCTTTGTATAATCCCAAGTTAAATAAGTACAAACATAGTTGCAACTTCTAAGAATGAATGAGTACAACTATCCTTGTGTAATACAAACCTAACAATTAAATACAAAATTGCATTTATATGTGTTTTCAGTATTGGCAATGTGGAGATAAGCATTTCAGTCACTTGTGCATATGCTGTAGGAAGTGTTTGGATGATACAGTAACAAAGAGTGTGCTACTGTATAACTTTCCTAACATGCAGTAGTCTCGCAAAACTTGTGTTAGGAAGTTACACCACTTCCACTATCCACATTTCCAGTTCCTATCACATTTATTTTAGTGTGTGCCATCTTTAAAGGGCCAGTTAATATATAATCTCACTCTTGTGGTCTGACAACACCAACCTGTGTGATGTGGTCAACGGGCTGGAGGGAAGGGATGGAATTCAGAGGGACCTTGACAGGCTTGAGAGGTGGACCAGTGCCAATGTCATGAAGTTCAACAAGGCCAAGTACAAGGCCCTGCACCTGTGTCAGGGCAATCCCAAGTCCAGAAGGAGGGCCATGAAGATACTCAGAGGGCTGGAGCACCTTCCCTGTGAAGACAAGCTGAGAGAGCTGGGCTTATTCAGCCTGGAGAAGAGGCGGCTTTGGGGAGGCCTTAGAACAGCCTTCCACTATCTAAAGTTAGCCTACAAGAACGCTGGAGAGGGATGTTTCTTAAGAGTGAACAGTGATAGAACAAGGGGTAATGGCTTTAAGCTGAAAGAGGGTAGGTTTAGGTTATATATTATGAAGAAATTCTTTACTGTGAGGGTGGTGAGGCACTGAAAGAAGTTCCCCAGAGAAGTTTTGGCTGCCCCATCCCTGGCACTGTTCAAGGCCAGATTGCATGGGGCAACCTTTGAACAACCTTGTCTACTGAAAGGTGTCCCTGCCAATGGCAGGGGGCTTGGAACTAGATGAGCTTTAAGGTCCCTTCTCACCTAAACAATTCTATGATTCTTAGAGCCACACTTTCTATAGCATTGTTTTGCTTTTGTAGTTGCAATATGAGTAGTGTTTCAGTATGTTATCAAACAAGGAGCACAGAAAGTAAATGAAAAATTGAAGAAATTTCTTATTCTGGGCACGCTAAAAGAGTAAATGGCTTGGCAATTCTAGTTTGTATTTTGAACCTTTATGTTTTGTAAAACCTGAGGCTATCAACCTGCTGCTACTGACATTAAGTATTCTTATTACCATGTTTAAGGAAGTTAGGTAAGTCTAACGTGCACTGTAAGACACTTTTAATTGGTTGCAGTTACATGTCTCTCAAGCTCATTATTCAGAAAGCATAAAGATCGCGTATGGTCTGTTAAGCAGAAAGCTTTTATTATTTTTTTTAGGTAGTTATATCCAGAGTCATCAAAATGGTGTTGCATGTGAAATTTTGCAAGGCTTCTTAATATCCAGAGAGAAACATATGCAACTAAAAATAGGTTGTGAACCTAAGCAGAACATATGAATTAGGCCCCAAATAACACTTTCTGAATAATTTTTCTTTCTTGCTGTGTTGTCAGTTCTTTTACCTACAGCAAGTACAATCTTTTTGTGTTTGCACAGTAGAAAAAATTGAGTGGAAAGAAGGGGAGTGGGTTTTTCCCCTGTGCTTCCAAGCACCAAAGAGAGGCTTTTCCCTATACCTACTTCTGAAGTGATAAATCAAGAGTGTGAAGGATAGAAGTGACTGAATATTTCTTAAAGCAGTTGTTAAAAGTATCTGTGGAAGCATGGTGACCTATTTTCTCTGTTTCCGTGTAATCTGGTGCCTCATGACCAGAAAAAAGTGTAATGGGGTAAAGAGTCTGTGTTGTAAGACAGATTTTTTGACTGCTTGACATTGAACTGATCAATCTGATTTTTTTTTTTTCCTCTGTTAACATTGTGAGTGACTCTAATTCTCATCAGCTTTTACAGAATTTTCATGGATAGTGTGATCTCATTTTTCTGTGCTTTATACAAGACTGGAACAATTTTTACCTTGTAATTGTTTTCCTTTTATTTCTGAGGTTGATGATAATGTTACCAGGCATTTGGATAGAGTGTTAAAGAGAGAAGACTGGGATCTTCTAATACTGCATTACCTGGGCTTGGACCATATTGGACATGTGACTGGGCCAAACAGCCCATTAGTGGGAACAAAACTGCGGGAAATGGATAACATCCTGAAGAAGATTCATATTTCTCTTCTTTCAAAGGTAATATAGCTCCTTCTTGGATCAGTTTCTGTTAGTTGTGGACTAACTTTAAAATGCTTGCCTGGTTGTGGGTGGTGGCTTGTTTATTCCTAGACCAAAATGGGTATTCTTTTGTTCTTTTCCTTCCCTGGCCATTCCCCAGTTAATGGTATATAGTATCATTTTTAAGGATTTACTGACTGACCTTAGTAACATCTGTTAGCAGTCTCTTCTGAATAGCTGTGGGAAGTACTCCCCCTTGGTGTGCAGGAAGAGAAGAGGAATGCATGCCAAAATTCTCATATCACACATAAATTAAAATGGTGGTTGGTGTGCTTTCTGGTACTGAAATTCAGCAGAAGGACTAGTGGGCATGTATAGCTATTGGCTCTGATTTCTACAGTTGTGAAGTCATACCTAATTCTTAGATATTGAAAACATTAATATGGAAATTATGGTTGTAAGTAGCATTTTTTTATGTTAAATGTAGCACAAATTACTAAAGCTGAATCTGGTTTTAGATATGGAAATATAGGATGTCACTCAACTAAATAGTCTGGATGTTGAAATACTAAGTCCTAATTTGATGTGCCCTGAAGCTTTTTTCTTGGTTGGTTCTGGCAACTGCAGTTCACAGTAGCTGCTTACAAAATTTCAATAGTATTTTTAGTCAGATGCTATTTTATAAGAGAGATTAAATCCTGCTTGTGGAATCTGTGATTTAATGAACATTGCAGTGGTTTTGCTGCAGTCTGTTAGTATGTTTTGCTTTTGCTGAACATATGCAAACCTTTATCTCTGTTTTAGAATCAGAAATAATAAAATCACTACTGGTACTGGTAATAACTAGAGATGACAAAAAGCTGCTTTGTTATGGAATCACAATATTTATTTTCTGCTGTCTTTGTTAGCTTGAAATTGTTGGAGAGGCTTCATTTATGCTTATGTTTCTTTTTCTTCAGAAAAATAAACATAATTTGAGCGCAGTCATGTCGTAGTTCTACCCCAAAAGCACTTGAGACTAGAGATTCTTAGAAATAGGGTAATTTCTTATATTGCTTCTATAATACTTATATTTACAATATTAATAATTTTGCATTTATATTAAAAACTCAATGATGTTGAAGAAATGGAGGGGCAAATACTTCTCTGATAATGCTACTGCTCCTGGACTCCTGATTCCTCCCTCCCCCCCACCCCCCCGATAATTTAATCCTTTAAGCTTTTTTGTGGTTGGTTTTTTTTTTTTTGTAATGTGCTGAAAAGTATGTAGCATACATACGTGTGCCTTAACTGTTAAAAATTAATTTTACTGTATAGCAGTTGCAGATGACTCTTGTGATCTGCCCCAGGTGTTGTGAGCTAATTTAAAAAATGGAAATTATTTTGAGAAATACTCGTGTGAAAATGACAAAGATAGTGAAGCGTTATGTATGCACATCTTGTTTGTCCTGTATCTTTATTTTTTTTCTGTGACTTGCAGGAAGAAGCCTCTCTTCCCAATTTGCTAGTTGTTTGTGGGGATCATGGGATGTCTGAAACAGGTAGTCATGGTGGTTCTTCAGCTGGAGAAGTACACACACCACTACTGTTTATCAGCTCCACTTTTGAAAAGAGAAGTGGTAAGGATCAAAAAATCTTTGACCTTTTTTCAGAGCACATTGCCATCCCTATATTAGCTCTGGAATTCCTCCTGAAAAGTTCTAGAGATATCTGGCAAGGTCATTCTGTGTGGCGTAGAACTCTAGTTTTAGCCAGAGTTTGCACCTGTATTGTTTTGAAACCATGATGTAGGCTTCTCTCCCACTGAGAGAGTTGGGTAATTCTCAGAGGGTAACCTTTTGCAGCACTGTCCTACTTGAGTGTTGAGAGCTAATGTGATCTGTTGTCAGGATTCTGGGATAGTGGTAAATGGATAAGATTAGAAATAAAATTCTGTTTAAACTGAGTTTTGTCTGTCTTGGCTACAATATTTCCCTGGCCTCCATTCTTCCATCTTAGAGAGCCGGCATAGAGGAATGAATGACAATTTCTCATTCTGAGTGTAACAGGAAAGATGAAGAACTGCTTTTTCTCTCTGAATTTATCTCTGTGAGTTTATCTGCTTCTGAAACTTATTTTCTACTTGTGTAGTACATCTTAAGGTAAGAGGCAAGAAGAGAATGGTGTGGTAGAGAATCTTTAATATGTAGTTTTGTTTAAATAAACTCCTTGACTTGAGTGAATTGGTGAAATGTAGTTATAGCAGGACTTAATATTTTCTTCAAAATAGTACTTCCCTCTTCCTTTCATTCTGCCTTTTGCTCATGTCAGTCTGATTTCCTTGTTTTTAAAGCTGAACCTTGTTTGCAGGACCTTGCCTTGTTTATCTTGCTAGAGGTTTCTGCAGCATGGTGGAAGTACATTTATCTCTTTCATTTATAAAGTTGTTATTCAGCTACAAGAGAAAGCATTGTTTGAGGAGTCATTGAACTATTTTCAAACCCAAAACAAAGTCAAGAGCTGACCATAGTGCTCAGGGAAGTTCTTGCTTTACAAATTTCATTGTTAGTTGTTAGGAATCAGGCCATGAGAGTGTAGGTTCTGTAAATGCAATCTCCTATTCACTGGGATTAGTTTCTATTAGGTTTAAATCAAACATGCAGGTTTTACAATACAGTAAAATACCTCTGTTCACCTGTCTTTTGGATCAAGTTTGTGATTTCTAATGATGCTCATATAAATACAGAGCAGCTTTCTCATTGCTACACTAATCAGAATTCTAGCGACTGCTCTTTATGATCCTATTGTAAACAAAATGTACTGTAGTTAATTTAGTAGATCTCAAAATAGTAATCCTGTGGGCTTTTGCATTTAGTATGCTGTCAGAATATTACTTGTGTAGCCTTCTGCAGGAATGTGTCACCCATGATTGGTTAAATGCATTTAGTAGTTTGTCTTTCTCTAACCAGTGAAGAACTTGCCTTTAAAGATGAAATCTGAAAACTGCTGATGTGCAGGCACTCATGCAAAGAGGTTTTAGGGATTATAGATGGCATTCTGTACAAGCATGGGATTAATCAAAGCTACATGAGAAATGAGAGAAGATCTAATGCTCTTAAAGGGACCCTTGAGAGTTATAAAGACTGCATATAAAATTCTTTCTGTACCGTACTTAAGTCAAAACACTTCAGTGCCTGGAGTTACAAAGAGAACAAAGAAAAAGCATAATAGAAAAACAGTGTTATGTAACTACTAAAGCATGCAAAGAAACAATTGACAAGACAATCTTAAACAAAAGATTACTTACATTTGTGAAATCATTCATGTGTGTAGGTGTCTGTGGGACTGAAGGCTAATCCACATAACTGCAGGAAGGTAATGGCATCCTGCACAGAACTCTTTAAAAATCACTAGGTTTGCCTGTACAGAGCCATGGATTTGGGCGTCAGCATTCTTTATCTGACCTGTAATTCTGTTTGCCTAGCAACCTGATAATTAGTTATATCTTGAGCTATTGTCATTATCAGGAACATTCCAAAATGCTGTCAAGATCGTTTCAAATTCTCATTCTTTGTCCATGCGTTAAATCAGTCTAGTGTAGTGCTTTCTGTTTTTCTAATGTAAAAGTTATCAAACCCTTTTATGATGTGGGCTGCAACTTGGTATTCAGGTGATCTCCTGGACCACCTGCTTTTTTACAGGTACAATATTAATGTTGTGTTTATAGCAGTTGCTGAGAATTGAATAAATTTTGCTTTTACAACAGCATAGGACAGTAGCTGAAAAAGATCACTCAGCTGTTTGGAGGTTACTCCAAACAGCTGATCTAATATCAATGGAAAAAACTTTGAAACTAACAAAATGCCAGCTGTCTCTGGAGAAATAGAATGGACCTGTTACTGAAACACCTTCTTTCTTTTTCCTTTTTTGGTTGATTCTAGGTCCTCTAACACAACCTGAACTTGTGCAACAAACTGATTTAGCTAGCACTCTGGCAGTGGGCCTTGGTCTACCAATTTCAAGAAACAGTGTTGGGAACCTTATATTGCCAGTTGTGGGAGGCAGGACAATGAGAGAACAACTGCGTTTTGTGCACTTGAATGGGTTCCAGCTTAGTAGACTCCTGCAAGAGAATACACCTGCGTATGAAAAAGGTAAATCAACAAAAAAAACCCGTTACATGTACAAAAGGAAATTGTTCACAACATTATGTGGACATTTACAGTCAAGAGCATAGCATGGGACTGCAAAGTAGCTATGCAGTTGAGAGTAGTCTTTGGAGAAATGATAATGAGTTCAGTCTTTATCGTAACTTACTCTGGCACACTGTCTCTAAACAAAGATTTTTTCAATGACAAGTACTACCCTATTAGGCAAAAGAGCAGAAATAATGCTGAGAGAGTAAGATTAAATTGAAACTCCCAGTGTTGTGAAATTGTAGTGGTTCCGTACTTGCTATTTCTAAGGTATCCTACATAGGGCACTGATTTTGAGCTGTTTGGAAGAATAACACAATGAAGTTGTATTTTCTAGTTTAAATAAAAGCATGCTTCAGGTAAAGTTAGGAAATAATTTAGAGTGAGTTATGTTCTGGAATAGGTTGCCCAGGGAGGTTGTGAATGCTCCATACCTGGCAGTGTTCAAGATCAGGTTGGGCGAGGCCTTGGTTGATATGGTTTAGTGTGAGATGTCCCTGCCCATGGCAGGGAGGTTGGAACTTGATGATCTTAAGGTCATTTCCAGCCCTAACTGTTCTATGATTCTATGAATTTATTTGGAGTGAAAATGTAGAAGACTGCAGAGTTGCTTATTAAAAATATGTGTGTGTGTGTGTGTGTGTGTGTGTGTGTGTGTGTGTATTTGGAGGAAAGAGTAAAAAACAAGTGGAAAAAAATAAGCCAAATCTGGCAAAATGTAATATATTGTAATGAAGCATGTTACAAACTGCAATATAACTGGGGAAGCTAATATGATAATTACCTGGAATGAAGTTGAGTTGGAGGATGAAGGAAGAATATTTTACCATGGACATTAGAAGAAATTGTCTTAAAGTGACAGTGAAGCTTGAAGTCCTTGTCACGATTTATAATGTTGAATCATTAAAATAACTGGATGAGAATGCAGAGCTGTGTTACAGCTACGAATAATTAAAGTTGATAACATAAAGTTTAGCAAGATGATTAGTGTAGGTCAAGAATTAATTATCTTTCAACATCACAGCTTCTAATCATAATTAAACCCTGTCCAGGAGTGTAACAAAACAAATGCCGCTCATGGTAGCAACATGTCAGTAGCAGGACCCATGTTCCATCAATTCTGAGCTGTTTTTTTTCTGCACAGATTTTCTCACTTAACCTGTTTGTGTGAAGTGAGCAAAATTAAACTGTGGATGGAGTTTAGGATATGGCTGTGTTACTGAAAATTCCAACACAAAGCTCCATCTCACAGTATTTCTGCAAGGGCTGGTGAAACAGACAGGTTTCTAGTAGCTTCTGATTTACATCTTCACTTTCATTACTTATTTATTTATTTTTTTTTTTGCCCAGGAGCAGCTTAATTTCAACTTGTAGCTTTAATCTGAGAAATTTAATCAAAATTGATGAGGATGGAAATGTGATCAATTTTTATGCTGCTCTTGCTTTGCAAAGTGCTATGAGAAGTGCTACCATACTGGAAAAGGGTTGGGAGTCAAAGTACCCCTCATGAGCTTCTCTTTCTTCAGTAATGGAGAGTCTTAGTAGCAACTCAGGATTAGTGGACAGATGAACACAGGGCAATATTTTTGGGGTGTCTGCTACAGACAGCCTGATGGGAAGAAGTAGCTCTTCAGACAAATTGAGGAAGTCCCATGTTCACTGTCTGTATTGTTCATATGGTACTTCAACCATCCTCTTGCAATTTAGGCTGGGTAACAGGATAGTGAGATGGATTGAAGACTGACTCAGCTGCTGGGCTCACAGGGCAGAGTACCTCTTCAGCAAGCCTACACACAGTTCAGAGCTGGGAGGAGTGGTTGGTACAGTAGATGGGTCTGCTGCCACACAGAGGCACCTCAGGCTGGAGAAAAGGGCTGAGAGCAACCTCTTTAAGATTCAGTGATGATTTGGCACTGACTGGCTGAAAAGCAGCTGATGGAGAAGGACAAAGGACTCTTAGAGACACCAGCTGAACATCAGCCAGCAGTATACCCATGTGGAAGGAAGGCACATGTGGTGTTCAGTTCTGGGGTCCCCAGTAAAAGAAACACATTGATGTAATGCATGTAGTGAGTACAGCAAAGGGCCATGGAGATGATGAAGGGAGTGGAATATCTGCCATACAAGGATAGGCTTAGGATGCTAGAACTGTTCAGCTTGGAAAGGAGACTCAGCAGGGACTGTATCAGTGTAGGTAGTATGTGATGGGAGGAAATAAAGAAGATAGAACCAGGGTCTACTTGGTGGTGGCCAGTGAGTAGGCTGCAGGCAGTGGGCATAAACTGATATACATGAAATTTTATTTAAATGGAAGAAAAATCTTTTTTATGTAGGGGTTGTCAAGCAGTAGAATCTGATGCCCAGAGAGGTTGTGGAGTCTCCATACCTGGAGATATTCAAGACCTGATTGGACACAGCTCTGAGGAAGCTGCACTAGCATATCCTGCTCTGAGCATTTGGGTTTTATTTGTGCACCATCAGGACACTCTTCAGAGTTGTGCTGAGAGATGGCCAAACCATCTCTTTGACAGACAAGGTGTCTGCCACTTTCTTTGAGGGAGAAACTCCAGAAGATAACCTAGTTAGACATCTCACTCACATTTGCTGCTGCAGGTTCAAGCTTTCCAATGCTGGTTCTTGGCTAGTAACAACTGATGGATCATAACATAAATGATAAATGCTAAGAGAAATGCCTATGACGGGAGCTTCGTTTTAAAGTGAGAGATAGTTGCAGGAATAGCCTAAGCTTTGTTGCTGCTTCATTTTCTTTTTTTCCCCTAGTTGTTATTATTTTTGAACTCTTCAGCACAAAAAGAGTAGGTTCTTCTGAAGGGGAAAACATGGAATTCCTGCAAAGGCTATTGTAATTTGCAGCACAAACATAGGGAACCATCTATCAGTACCTTGAATATGATGACTGAGTCATGGTAAGAAAAAAAAATGCCCATTTTAAGCTATAGCATAATGTATACATTCATTCTTGGAGCAATGTTCATTCCCTTTTAAATGGAAAAAGATGAAGTTGGATGTTGATTAAGATGAATCACAGTCAGCTGGAAAGGCAGAATGACCTTTACATGCTGTTTTATGAAGAAGACATAGAGTGCTCTGGATTCAGCCACTCCAATGTTAAGTACAAACCAGAGCAGTGCACAAAAATAGCATATTGTTAAAGTGTGCTTTCAGTGTATCTGTTTAATAAAGAGCAGAATGGAGGCAGCTCGGTAACTTCTCTCCCTCCCCCCAGTGTCTGTTCATGCAAACATGCATTTTCAAACCAAGAGCTTGTACAGCATTTCATGGGACTTGGATTTTGAGGTACAGAGGGATCTTCATGGTTAAAACTATTTTTAGGTAAATTTTTAATGAGAAACTTGAAGCTCTGCTAAAGGCTTCATTATCTTGAGAATAATTTTTTTGAAACATCCTAATAAATGCTAATGTGAGGCATTAGCTTTTCTTTTGATAGAGATGGACACATGCAGCTAAAAAAATCTGAAAAGGAGGGTAAAACAGCTGACAGAAATGCAGAAACTGAAAGGGGGAAGTATCTAGAAACTCTGAGAGAGTTCATATCTCACTGTAAGGTAGGCAACTGTAAGTAGTAGTGCTTCCCTTGTTCTGAACTTCTGAACATGAACTTGAATAATGAAGTAGGATTGTTACAGGATTGTTTCTTTGAAAGGCACTTCATAGTGGAATGAAGAGTCATGCTTGAGGGGTAGTTGGATGTTGTTATTAAAATGAATCTCTTCTTTTCAATTTGGAACTAATCCTGAACTTGTGTTGATTAAAATAAATTGATTGTTACTGGAAGATTTATATATTGAAACTGGAGGAATCACTTTTATGTTATCCATTCTTTTCTTACAAATATAACTTTCTTTTAAAATGATTGCTGCCTGTGAGTGGAACTAAGTGAAATTATTACCAAACAGATGCTTGAGAAGCAGAGCCATTTGCTTGTGATAACACTGCTGAAGTAGAAATTGCTAGTGAAATACTATGCAAATAAACCATTGCCAATGCTTTGGGAATCATGTAACTCGCAAGCTTGCTTTGAATTTTGCTCCAAGTTTAACTTGTGAATATCCCATGCAGAAATGACTTCCAAGTGTTACTCACCAGATACCTGACTACTTCTTCAACAGAGTCTATGACCCGTCTCATTTTATACTTACTGCAAACAAATGTACCATTGAACAGATTATCATTGGAGTTCTCAAAGGAAATTTGGTAGTCGTGGTCCTTTATTTCTTTCTTTAGGATCTTTAAACCATTCACTTAATGTATCTCAAAGATATAAATGTGGATTTGACTAAAGCAGTCCTCTTTCTTAATATGACAGTGTGGGTTTGGTGGACAGTTTTGTGTAAAGAGGTTGGTTTAAGGTTGGTTTCAAGGTAGGTTAGATGGAGCTTTGACCAACCTAGTCTAGTGGAAGGTGTCTGCCCACGGCAGGGGGTTGGAACTAGGTGATCTTTAAGGTCTCTTCAGTCCAAGTCATTCCATGATAATCTGAACTGCTAAGGTAGATGAGCATGAAATAAAAATGTTAAAAGGAACAAAGAGGTAAACTGAACATGAAGAGGGAGCAGAACAGGAGCAGAATATCTGGAGAGAATCAAAATGTAACTTGAACTCATTTCAGTGTTCTGTTTAATGAAATAGTGTCAACTCAAATCTCAGTTTGAATAGTCATTTCAAATCTTCAGGTTCATTTGTTTAAAGCTCATTTTAGAAGATCCTGTCTGGATTTCTGGATTTCATCAAAAGTATGAATATTTATCTCACTTCAAATATACTGGAAGAGGAACTTCCTGTGAAATCCACTGTTCAAAGAACTACTCTAGGACAGTGAAAGGCCTCATGAACCCTGACAACTATCTCAGTATACACGTTTTGCTGCTGGCTGAATTGTACATTTTAGCAGATACTGCAAGCCTCTCGCATAGCAGAATCTGCATGCTTTGAGATGGCTTGGGAGTTAAACTGGACATTCAGTTAAACATTTTTTTTCCCAAGTCTGATATACTGTTGATCTAACAGGAGTAAAAATTAACTGTAACTTAAGTTCTTTTGACACCAAACCTTACTTCAGTCATTGCATTAACCCTTGTCATCTGAAACTACACAGCAAATGTGTTGCCCTGCTTTTAGTTAAGAAGGTAAGGGTTGCAAGATGGGAAGATGTCCTTTTTGTCCCTTAAGTTGTTATTAGCTTTGAAGTGAAATTGCAAGGAAGTAGCATGGATTATTAATGTGAGGTGAAACTAAACATATATTTCTTGCAAATAATGAAGATGTATGTGAATGTTCACATATAGCATAATGTCCGATGAGATACAAGTTTCTGAAAGTTACGTTCATGTTGTCTTTGTGTTGTTGACTAAGTGCGTACTGAATGAATCTGATTGCATACTATGTACAAAAGACCAATATTTTAAATACTGTATGGCATGTTGGACTATGGGGTGATGCACTTATAAAGTGAACAGGGAAAATATGTCTTAAGTTCTTTCAGGAACAACACCATTTTTCACATTTACATTAATACATAGAAACTAAACTAATTGTTCTATTAAAAAAAAAATCTTGAAATTAATCTGGCATGTAGTGAATAGAATGCTCTTTAGGTGCATGTAGAATCCACAGTAATAATTCTGGCAGAAATAGTTTTAATTTTTTTTTACCTTTACGCTTGTAATGAGCACTCTACAATTTTTTTGGAATACGTGAACAAAGCGATGTTCTTCTATTTTCACCTGCAGAATCTGGTTATTGTCACTGCTGAATATATCTTTTTGGGAAGTAAGCAGTCTATTGAGGCTCAGCTTTTTGCTTAGGTGTTTCATAATGGGAAAGTTGATGTTGAAAATCAACATTAGTTGGTGGGAAAACAAAGTGGTAGAGTACTTTCATGTGTCCCTTGGATTGGTTCAAATCGCCCTTTGGCATGTATGAACATGAAAAATGGTGTAAAGTAAGGATTCTTTGGAATAACTAGGGAGGGGAATACATGTGGGAAGAAAGCTACTACAGTTGTACTTGGGAATGACTTCCAAAATGTAGGATTTGTTGTTTGCTTCTTTCCTGTTGTCCTCACTCAAGCTTTTAAAATACATTTAGAGAGAAAAGAGTAATGCAGACAGGTTTCAACAGTGTGAGAAAGAAAAGAAACTGTAGCGTTTCTGTAGCTATATTAAAAAACATACTTGCACTGAAACCTGAACCCTCAAAATTCAATGGTTGATTTAAAATTATTTCCTTCAGGGACATAGTCTAGGACTAGTCATGTCCTCATCTGTGGTTCTGAAAGCAGATCAAATCTTGGTGTGTGTTGTGATTGTTCAGCTGCAATCCATTTACACATATCTGTATCAGAAGACTTAATTAAAAATACGTTTCTAAAGAAACACTTTAACACTTTTAAAGAAAGCACTAGCTTCATAGTCCAAATATCTGAAGCCAAATTACTTCAGCTGTGAACTTTTCTATTACTGCTTCAGAATCTTACATCCCATGTATTTAACTTCATGTTAGCAACAGACTCTCCCTAGCTTTGCTGCAAAATCAAGGTCCTTAATACGATGTGTATGTTCTTTGGTGTTTTTTCCTGAGATCACCTATTTGATCATTTCCCATTTGACTTGTGCAATTTGGCCTGGATAAGAGTGGCTCCAGTGGAAAATATTACCTTTTTTTTTTTTTTTCTTCAGGATTTAAAGTATTTGAGTAAGTTTGTCTTGGAAACCTTTTGTAAGAGTAAATGGGCGTTTTAATAAATTTATCACTTGCAGAAGTCTTGACATTTTATCAGGTGAGAGATTAATTGCTTTTATTTTGAGGAACTGGCTCATTACAGTCTTGCTGCAGAAAGATAACGTAACATTCTAGGTGTGAAAAACATTTCAATCCCCATAGCAATTTCTTTTAATATACTATACAAAACAAAATACCGCATCTCTAATTAATCTTCCTTTGTGGATCCTCTTACCTTTTTTTTTTTTTTTCCCCTTCTCCTTAGATCCTGGATATGAACATTTTAAGATAGCAGAAAAGTCCCATGCTAATTGGATCAAACTATATTTAGAGGGGAATAATTCAAAAATACTCTTAAATCTTGGCAAAAAAGTCCTGAAGCAATATTTGGAGGCCCTGAAGACTCTGAGTTCTTCACTAAGCAAGCAAGTGGCACAATATGACATGTATTCGATGATGGTTGGGATTGTGATCATTATGGAGGTAGGAAAATGTATATTTCTGTGAAAAAGCTAAGTGCACTAATGTAGAAGTTTCTTGGTTTTGACCATTTCTTGTATCCTTCTATTGGTCTTTAGAGTCACTGAGTATGAACTCTTAGAGTTGGCTGACTTTCTGGATGAGGTTAGTATTCTTGTATGACTGGGTCTCTAAAATGATCCAAGAAAGCTTTTGATAGAAGCTACTTATTTATAGTAAATATGCAGATGTGCTACGACTTAAACTAGTCATATCAGTTAGCCTTCTACCTTTTGAGTATCCTTACTGTATTAAAGAAAAACCCCAACGTCTGGCAAGTAAGTTCCTACCTGTTCCTCTTATTTAATAGTGGGCATAGCTGCTGAGAACAAACAATACCTTGTATGGTCAATTTTCACAATTCTCAGAGTTGTTCTTTGTACTGATAGGTGTAGAGCCCTGAAATAAATACTTGCTGTAAAGTGCTGGATTACCACTTCGTATCTCATGTAAGAATAAAGATAAGATATCACATGTCTGGAATTTTAAGTGGTTGTCTGCAATTGATAATTTGGTCAAATCTCAAATGCTAAAAATATACTCTGTGGGAATCCTTTGTGAATCATGCTTAAGGGAAAACAGGCATGGACACTGAACTTCCATGTATCAGAGCTTGCACTGATCTTTTAGAGTTTCAACTTTTGTAAGGATAAGCACTGTTCCATTGTTCCATGGAAATACCTACTCTAAGCTTAATTTAGTAATTGAGTGCGTATAGCACTGTGCAAGACTGTTTAATTGCTGTAGCACTGGTCCTCTTCAGTTCCTGCAACAAATAACAGTACATAAACAGCTATTTAGTATTCGAGCCTCTTTTGTCTTGGCAAGGCTTTATGCTTTCTGTATGCAGTGTTCTGTTTACAGACTATGTCTGAAATAGTTTTCTGGTAGACTGCTCAGTGGGGTTTATCACACTGCTAACCACTTCACAGGAATTAGTTCCACAGTGACCTTAGAAAATAGATGGTAGGCTCAGTTCCCACTCTGCAGAGGGTAAAGCTTAAGTGCTTATAGTTTGTTCCTTTGCTTTGGGAACCTATACGTTCAAGCTCTTGACTGTTACTTTGGACCTGAAATATTGATATTTTTTTTTTTTTTTTCCTGGAGTGCAGTTGTAGGCATTTACTGCTTCTACAAAACAGATACCATGTATTTTATTCAATGGGCTTTCATCAAAAGAAATGTGCAGCTACTAGCCATGGAAATTTTCATTGAGAAGAGTTTGCTCACCATCACTGTAAGACTTGGTGCAAAACTGGAACAATGGCTTCCTTTCTCCAATGTAGTGCTCCAGAAACTGCCTGGATTTCCAAAATCTTTTTGCCTTGATATGTATTTTCCAATCTTTACTGAATAAATAAGGGTACGGAATCTCACAGGTGGCTTCAACTACACCATCCTATAAATGGCATTTATCCTGCATTTCAGATGAGGATAATACCTCTAGGACGTGAATTGATAGCAGTGCATTTGCTCAAAAGAGCTAAATTTAGGTTTGTAGATAACTACAATTCAAGCTTTTTCCCATCAGGTATGCTGTTTATGTTTTAAGTGTTGTGTTAAAGGTTAAGACCTAAGCCAGTTTGATGCTATGATAACTTATTTTTTTGTAACCAAATGAACGGTATGAAGTAGAATATGAAGAAGGAAGACTGCAGTACTGCTTTGAACTTTTTTTGGTCTACTTTATCTCTCTGTATTATGGGAAGAAGTTTAGGCAGAGGTCTTCCAAGTGATAGTGAAAATCACAGGTTGGCAATGGTTTGACATGGTTTTTATCTTGATTTGTTTTCATTTTGCCCTAGCTAAAACTGATTGAACTCAGTCTAGTCCTAGCTCCACCTGTGCCCCTTGCAAAGCATTTTAGCATGTGGTTGAATTTTCCCTTTACTTGTAAAGGTTTGTACGTGGGTAGCAGAAATTATTTCTGATATTATTCATCTCTGCTGCTACAGTTACTTGAGAGGAAACTTTGAATTCTTCCTGATCTGTGTGCAGGTTAGGGCAAAGAGAATGTAAAACCAGTCAATCAAATGAAGATGAGGAGAGGTACAAAAAATTAATAACAGGAGAACTAATAAGCTTGAAATACAACAGACACTTGTGTGATAGTGTCAGAACTTTTGCTGATCTGGGAAAGTAACTCTCAGTATCTCTGTGCATGTGTATCTCACATTGTGAGATAAATGGCCTTTGGCAGTGTGTGTATGTAGCTTTAGGCATTTATAGGTGACAAATAACAGGTCAAATTTGTTCACTTATGAACTATTTTGATATTGGGTATTAAACTTTTAACTTTTGCAGGAAATGAAAATCATGCATGTGATCAGTTACCACAGATAAGGAACTCTGCTAACTTGTGTGTCCAAGCTCTTAATAAATGGCAACACAATCTTTAATTCTTCTATTTATATGGTAATATCTTACTGGGGATAAAAATATCCAGTATAGTTCTTCACAGATTTTTTGATGAAGTGTGTATATTAGCAGAACGGCATGGTATTAGCACAATCACAACAGTATGATTTTTGTGTGTGTGTGTGACTTCTCACTCTATGTTTTAGTTAACCCAGAGTCTTTAAGTATTAATTCTCTATTTTATTCTAGGTTCTGCTGCTGCTTTTGCTTAGCATTCCAAAAGCCCTGAGCAGCAGGGCAGAATTTGAAGTGCCGCTTTCCCCTCCACTCTTCTCCCTGCTGTTTTACTTGGTGTGTCTGATGCTTTGTGCAGTTCACGTCATTGTATGCACATCGGCAGAAAGTTTATGCTATTTCTGCAGTATGTCCTGGTTCACAGCAGTTGGAGTGATGATGCTGATATCCGCACTCATGTGTGGTATTTTGTCTGCCATTGCAAAGATCTTTGATAATTCCAGACTTCCAGTGAAGGTGAGAGCATGCATTAATTACTGTTCATAATGTTTTGCTCATTATGGCATACTTTTAGATAAAGTTTTATGAAGGTTTTCTTTGTGTGTACTTATTATTTGTAATGTAACTTGAATAATTAAATTGTGTAATTGAAAGATGTGTTCACTGTGGCATGATACTGATTTCTGTAAAGAAGATGACAGAAGTGCTTATTTTCACATTACTTAAATAAGTGTTCTAATTAGCATAAATTATTTTGCAGTTAATTTTATGTGGGAATTTTATGCTGTTACACAGTGATATTTCACAATTGCAATTAAAGTAGATGTATGATATTTTGCAACAACATGCAGTGGTGTTGATCCGTCCTTTCGCAAATACCACATACATTAGTGCTCTAAGACTAATGGGAAAAACATTTTGCTAGTACCCTTTCTTATATTTGTATTCTTAATGCTTTTTCAAAATAGTTTTCAATCTGTAGCAGAGGAAGCAAAATTAATCTGGCTCTTCTACTTTTTAAGTTAACTTTTTAAGTTTTTTAAGTTTATGAAATTGAGTTTGTTACAATCTTTGGAATGCTCAGAAGTATTCTCAGTTGTATGAGTAGTTACCATCTATAAAATAGGTTGATGAGTTTTATTGTTGTATTGTTGAGTAGTATTCAGGTAATATCAAGGAAATAGAATTTGCAATGTCTTATTTAATTGTTAAACTTAGTATGCTAAGAACTGTCAGTCATACCATAAAATCAGTCTCTAGCTGTTTTTTTCTGATGCTTGTTAGTGGTATCTTTCAAAGGTATATGAAATTAAGTAAGTTTTCAATGTTCCTAGCGCTCTATTCAGTGCTGCAGCCTCTGTGCAGTACAGTCCTTTGTCAATCTAGGTTTCTTTGAATCACTTTTGGGAATTTGCATCTCTTTTCTTAGTGTATGAAAATGTGTGGAAAGTACATTGCTTTAGTGATATGACATCTCTTCTAGCTAAAAAGCTAACTTTCTGACTTAAAGAAACATCTAATAACTGCTGTATTCATATAATTCAAAAAATTCACTGCCTCTGAGTGGAGATTAATACTGCACTCAGTGCAGTTCATTTCAGTATATTGAAAACTATTAAAAAGGGAGTTGCTGATACAACATGGTTTCCTATGTTTTTATTTGTGGACCACATAAAATTTATGTGTCTCTGTTGATCATTTAGAATCAGAGAATCATAGAATGGTTTGGGTTGGAAGGGACCTTAAAGCTCATCCAGTTCCAGCCCCCTGCCACGGGCAGCGATACCTTCCACTAGACCAGGTTGCTCAAAGCCCCATCCAACCTGGCCTTGAACACTGCCAAGGATGGGGCAGCCACAGCTTTCCTGGGCAACCTGTGCCAGTGTCTCACCACCCTCATAGTTAAGAACTTCATCCTAATGTCTGATCTGAATCTCCCCTCTCTCAGTTTAAAACCGTTATCCTCTGTACTATCAATACATGCCCTTGTAAAAAGTCCCTCTCCAGCTTTCCTGTAGGCCCCTTTAAGTACTGGAAGCTGCTCTAAGGCCTTCCTGAAGCCCTTTCTTCTTCAGGCTGAACAATCTCAGCTCTCTCAACCTGTCTTCATAGTAGAGGTGCTCCAGCCCTCTGAGCATCTGCATGGCCTCCAAAAGGTCTACATCCTTCTTATGTTCAGCTCGAGCTGAATGCAGGTATTTATGCAGACTAAAATAGAGGAACAAGTCAGTTAACTGTGTCTGCTCTATTAAATTTGGGAAAGAAGTTTCAGCTCATATGTATAACTGCTAACAGAACAGTCTTTGTCAGTGTTAATCACAGTTTGCTTTTGGTAATTCAAATGTTTGTGTCAAAGTAATGTTAATGTTTTGCTGCCAAAGCTGGTGATGCTTATGGGTTGGATTTTTTTGTATGGCAGACAAAAGAAGAAGGTAATGTGAATGGAGAAATCTATTGAATGAGATGACTAGCTCTACAGTGTATTAGCACTGTTGGTACATTGTTGTGTGTTGGTCTTGAAATGGACTCAGTTCACTTCTGCTTTTTCCAAACATTTATTAACCCACAGATAATTCCTTGTGACACCCACTGCCATAGGACTAATTTTAAAGTAACCTTATATGACTCAGGAAGAATGCTTTCCTACTAGGTCAAAGACTGGAATCTGGGAAAATACTGCTATTCCTTGGCTATTACTAAGTTTAGAATAGGCTATTGGTTGACAGGTACAAGGTCTGCCTTTTTAGTTTGTTCTCTTAGGGTTTCATTCCCATCTGTTCTTGGCATGTTTTCATTCTTGGTGGGAGACAGCTGCTGGTGTGAACAACTTCTTGTATGTGGCTTATATATTGCTAATAGAGCAGCTCTGTCAGTGATAACAGCAGCAACTGAAAAATGTCTCCTGGAATTCAAAACTTGAATTCAGTAGAAAGGCTTTTCTTGTGAAAGCAATTAATTGCTAGCTCCCTGATGGAGGCAAATAATTCCTCAAGGTACACATACAAAGAATCACCCATACAACCTGTTGGAAGCTGTTCTGCTTCCAGAATGAATCTTTCTGAGAAACTTTAGAGGAGAAAGTACTATTTACATACCCATAATCTGTTGGCCATTTTGGATGATTCCTCCTCATCAACTATGCGTAGGGAGAATGGACAGGAGTGTGTGTGAAGTCTTTATCTTTGATTTCAGTTTTCTTCCTTCCCCACCCCTGCTTTGTCTGTACATATGCCTTGGAGGACAAGCTGAGCAAAACCAGACAAACTGATTAGAAATTATATCCAGGATACTTTATACAATTTTGTATCTTTGCTGGAGCTTTCTAGCTGCTTGATGTTGGGGCTTTAGATCCAATCCCTTCTTACTTGAAGAAGGCTGTTTCATCAGCGACTTGTCTACTTTTCCTTATTGGTACCAATGAGTAGACCATCTGGAATCCAAGAAATGGGGGGAAAAAGACCCCCTTTTATTCACAAGTGAATAAAATTGGCATTACTAGTAATTACACTTCTGTAATAATAGGACAGGGATTAGTTAGTGTGTCTTGGATGTGAAGATGCTTATTTTCACATCACCTTTTAAAATATATCCATTTGGCTGTAACAGAACAGTTATTAATTCCGGCATTTTCTATTTGAACTAGAAAGGTGGGGGAATATCTGAAACTGATGCATGCGTGTTTTCTGGAGTTTTACCCAGCTGGGACCTCAGGACATACCGGCAGATGAAAAGATCATTTGCTTCAAGATCGTAATAAGTGAATGAGAAGCTTTTAGCAATGATTTCCAGGAGGTTTTTAGTGTTTGTTTTTACAAGGCTGGGGCAAATAGAAATAAAAAATGTTGGATTCTCCACTGCAGGTCTGTCTGTGATCATATTTCTACCTGAGACATACCTGAAGATGTGAGAATCTGAAGTGTGTTTTATGAAGTGTAGGCAATAGTAATTATGGTTGAAGCAGACATGGCTTTGTATCTAGACCTATAGAAATCAATTTTTATCATTCCATCTTCAGTCCTATTCCGTAAGTGACTGGATTGCTGGATATATATCTCCTCTGGTAAGTCAGAGAGTCTGGAGGATGCCAAAGGAGCAGTGGATAATCTGGCGTTGCTTGCAGTGTGGATGCGAGACATTATTTACTGGCAACTTGGGCAAAACCACTGCAATTCACAAATCTTCATATACCACCTTCTGTTCTTTTTTCCAATAGAATACCTAGACTCTGGAGAAGAAACTGGTTGTCTAGATATGCTGCGTCTTGATCTTGAAGGGCCTTCTATGTGAGTTAGGATTATTACTTATGCTAAAATACCTGTGAATTTAAGTGTCTGTGACCTGTGCATCTGTGCATTGCAAATCTGCATATGGGCTCAGCTTCTGAAGGAGCTGTGAATTCCTTCTTTTCTGATGGCAGGAATGGAATCCTGGTTCAGGGTTTTGCTATTTAAAACAGCTAAAAGCATTTTTTAAGCTCATGCTATATGATAAAATGTAGGTATTTTAAAAGTAATTAAGATAAGCTCTCCTGTTAATGGCTTCAGAGCTTTTTCTCTACAAATTGTTTCCGTTCACATCTAAAGATTTCTCTGAAGTGCTTCTCATTTGTAATGCTTTCTTTCCACTGTGGCTGAATATAGAAACTGATTACCAAGTTCATGAATTTTCTGAAGACCAGTGCAGGCAGTGTTAGCATCTGCTTCCTGACTGTTATTTATAGGTTCTGATTACTATATTTCTAGCAGCACCAGTCCCTTCTTTTAATGACACTTCAGGCTTTAAATAATCCTGCAGCCCTTTATGAATTACAGAAAAATTGAGGAAAATTCTGACTTCATGGTTCATGGTTTCATTGTAATTGCTTGGTAGTTGACTTTATGATATTTACTACTAGTAATTGTATTTTCTCCTATTTCTGATAGAAATAAAACTGGTATTTTTTTAAAAATAGAATGTAAAAGTTAATGCTTGTGAAATACAGCTTTTGAGAATTTTCATTATGCAGAATTATAGTGTTTGTTTTATTAAGTAAACAAAATATTTTTCTGTTTATTTTAAACCACCCTGTTTATTTTAAAATATTCTTGTTTTTCCTCCTCTGTGTGGTATTATTGCTGAATGGAACAATGAAACATTTTTATGCAGTTGTACCTTCTTTTCCCTTTTTTTTTTTTTTTTCCTTTTTTTTGACTTAGGGAAAAGCGAAAAGTGTAGGAAAAAGTGTGGTCTGTATTACTCTGTCATAGGAAAGTTATGATCACTGGGAATCAAAAAGGTGCAGAGAGTTCAAATTATCAGAAGGGAACAGAATGATGAGTATGTATATTGTGGGTGATGGCGAGCATGAAAAATAAATTGTTTCTCTTCCAAAAGTGATTGAAAAATTGCTCAGGCATTAACTTTTGATGGTTAATATTTGTGAAAAAGTTTTAGTCTCAACCACACAGAAGCCACATCAGTGGAACTGGACCAAGATGATAGACTACGGGAGGTTTTATTTCAGACTGAAGAAAATGAAAGTTTCATAGGCAGAGATTCATGTATTCCATTTTTGATGTTCTGGCACTTCTGTAAACTAGCAAGATGTGTTCAAAGATAGGGCAATACACTTCTGTATTACTTAGTTACTAGTGCTGATACATCGAATGATAAAGCTACCCAGGCTTGGGAGATAGTAGGCTTAAAGTTGAAAGTCTGGCATTTATAAATTTCTAAACCAAAGATTCTGTATTAAGTTTGTGTGCCAAGATACTGGTGTGAGTCATATGAGTCTTTTGGTACCCGGAGTGCCTGCTGAGTTCTTGAGGGCTGGAGGTGTTCAGCAGCTAGAAAGACAGAGCTGTAGCTATCAGAGTAGGACCTGCATTTCTGTGCATGTAAATGAGATCTAAAAAATTTAGTATAAGCAATCTGAGGTCAGGCTATAAAAAAAGCTGTAATGATGGCATTCCTAAGAAGGTACAGTACATATATGAGGGGTTACCAATGCATTTAGAAAAATTCTATGAAGTTGTTTTCAGTATTCTTAGATCAGGAGATTGTAATTTGCAGGTAAGTTTTCATTTTGCATGTGGCCAACTCTGATCTGAAATGTGGTTTATCAATAAATGCCCCCTAGACATTAATCCTTTGGAAATATCGTAGTAATGTGGTTTTTTGTTTGTTTGTTTGTTTTTCTCTCTTCTGGAGTTTTGAGAGTCAGATAACCAGGCAAGAAGTACGGATTTCTGTCTGACACTGGGACGTTCACGCTAATACCATCTCTTTATTGAGACTTTTGCATGTTTGCTATTGATAATACATCACTTTTTCAGTTTTCCTGTCAGTTCTAACAACAACCAAATACAAGAGAGCAATACGTATATGGATTTTGTGTTGTCTTATAAAGAAGACAAATGAATTGAAGACTCGTTTTTGAGGATCTCTGATTTCTTTGTCTCTGCAAACAGATAGTACTTTCGTGCTCACTCATTTAGTTAGCCAAGATCTCTAAGGTCGGCCTGATGAAATTATTGGAGTTTAAATTTTCTGTAGTTTAGTCATGTACTGATTTTGTCTCAGCTTTGTGAATTTCATGGTCTTTGGTCTTTGCACGGACTAGCTTGTCCTTTTGTTCCAAATACTATCTTATGGTATTTAAATTTTCAGAGTAGAGTACTAAACAAAAAGGAGTGGTCTTCAGAGCACCAAAGAAATCAAATACTAGTAAATTTAGATTGTGTCTGGGCAGTTTTTCAGATTATGAATGTTCTTGTGCTAAATTTAGAGTTTTTCCCTCCTCCTCCTCCCCCCCTTGTTGTCTGTAGTCTTATGGGGTGTTCTTTTTTTTTTTTTTTTTGGTGGGGTGGGTTGTTTTGGTTTTTTAAGTGGTTGGGGGGGGTGGGTTTTTTTTTTCTTTTAAGTGAAGTGACTTTGTAATATATTTCTCTTCATCAAGGACTGTAGTGATAGGACAAGGGCAATGGGTTCAAATTTAAACAGGAGATTCTTCAGGTTGACTATAACGAAGAAATTCTTTACTATGAGGTTGGTGAGGTACTGGCACAGGTTGCCCAGAGAAGCTGTGGCAGTGTTCAAGGCCAGGTTGGACAGGGCTGGGAGCAACCTGGTAAAGTGTGAGGTGTCACTGCCCATGGCAGGGGGTTGGATCTGGATGATCTTAAGGTCCTCTCCAATCCAAACCATTCTATGGTTCTATGACTTTATTTCTTTAACAGCACAAGAAATGGATAGGATGTGAGTACTTGATAACTTTAACTATACCTTCTGCATTCTTTCACATCTTTAAAATCTTGATTTTTGCAAAATTTGTTTTCCTCAAAGCAAAATTACAGATAGTCTTAGCTTCTTGCATCAAGTATGTTTGTTGTTTTCTCCATGTTATGTAGTTTTCCTTATTGATCAAAAATACATATACTGCTGTCAGTAAATCTTAAACATAAGTGAGACTGTCATCTAAGATACTCAGATACTCATATAATTTACAGCCACTTTCTTGTACCTGCTCTAATATTAGTGAGTTTCTCTATTCTTCTAACAAATTATTTAAATAGTTCAGGAATCACAATACACTGTGCATCTTTGAATGTGAGTACACACATATGAAGGATATTCAAGGCTGTCCTTTTAAGCTTGTTCATAGGGTCAAATGTAGGAGGATGATGCACTTGAAGTGTGCAGTTAAAGAAGTACATGAAAGTAAGTTCAGAGATCCTTGTTCTCAATAAAAAATGGCATGCAGTAGTTTTAATGTGGCTTTTAGGTTGTTTATTAGTTGTTTAAAATACCAGTCTGAGATAGTCTGTGACATTCTCTAGTAGAGGCAAAATTGAGAAAATAAAATGGTAAAGGATGACTTTTGACACTTCCTTTCCCAGAATGCTTCACAAGTACATAGCCCTGTTTGTTAAGGCATCTTGGGAAAGCCCTGCTGGTTCCGGTGCCCTCCACAGCTGGGACATTTGTCCTGCCCTGCTGCTAGAGCCCAACTCTGTGCACTCAGCCCGCGCCCATGTCCCTGCCTTTGGATCCGACTTTGAGAAGCTAAACAGGCAGGGGTGTGTCATGTTACCTCTTGGACATAGGCATGCACTCTGGGCCCTCCAGCTGCTGATGCAGGCCTACAAGCTTGATGATCCATGGTCACTTCTGTTGCTGACACCCTGACCTTTCTTGTACTCTGATTACCCAGCTGATGATGCCTCAGGCATACAGTACCTATGGCCTGTGGTCCCTACTCAGGTCTCAGGCTCATGGACCCTCATGTGCTGCAGTCACTGGCATTATGGAAGTGTGGGTCCAATGACCCATGATCCGTCCCCAGTTGCAGGCATTTGCTTTTACTTCTCTGTCTCAAATTCTGGCATGCAGGCTTATCCTGAGTTACAGTGAGAACTTGCAGCACCCACAAGTGAGACAAGGAGTGGAGTTGCACAGAAAGATAAGAGAGGATTTAGTAACACAGAATAGACCACAGTGATCAGGCACAGGGCTCAGCCAGT
Organism: Neopsephotus bourkii; assembly: GCF_033783945.1. Lineage (NCBI taxonomy): Eukaryota > Metazoa > Chordata > Aves > Psittaciformes > Psittacidae > Neopsephotus > Neopsephotus bourkii. Next base: position 288,910 of record NW_026901782.1, on the reverse strand, counting down.
GAAATGCATTGAATGGCACCTGCTTATGCGTGACTCTGGCTCCTTATCCCTTCCTCCTCTCACTTTGCCTTCTGCCTCCAGCCTGTTCCTCCCCCACTTTGACACTTTCCTGAAGCTTTGTTTAGTGAGTTTGTATAGATCTACAGGCGCCATCAGGTATCTGTAATACTCATGTTCTGTCACTTCCCGCTGATCTGTTACAAAGTCCAGGCTGATGCTCTTCACAGCTATGCTTGTGGTTTCTTAATGGCCTGCCAATTAATGGCTGAAGAGTTTTGGTCATCCTTATGATCTCCTGCAGTGCTTACTTAGCAGGTTTGTGTCTCTGTGTGATCTTTTTGTGGCTTTCCCAGTTACTTTGTATTCCCTGTGAGCTGAAAAGGTCCTTTACCTGATAATGTCAATGGACCAGGTGCTCTCACCTTCCACATGCCCTTACGCTCTCTTTTTAGCTGCATCATTGAGGGCGGTAATGATGAGGCAATTCCTAGTAGCTGCTGTGAAGAGAAAATCAAACTAATGGGGGCTGTAGAGAATTTTGTGAGTTTGGATAGGCACAGCATGTGAAATAAATAATTGACGGGTAAGGTTTAAAGTAGATTTTATGATGAAGGACACGTTTCGAGCTCTTCAAGGTTAAAAGGTGCCATCATATCGTCTGCAAGTAACTTTTGTTAATTTTAGTAGTGAAGGCTGTCACTCTGCTGAGTTAAGGGTAGCACAGATTGAAACTATTAGAAAATTACCTGTTTTCTATACCTCAGGTTTGATTTCTGCAGGATTTCTACTTTAATTTCTACAGACATGCAGCGGGGAGAGAGCTTGTTTCAAACCTGCTGTCACAGGGTGGTAGGGAATCTTGATCTGTAGAGTTGTGATGATTATTTGTAGAGAAGCTTTTTCTTTTAAAAAGAATATCACCTTAAAAGGTATGATTATGTTGTAATGCTAGCTAAATAGGCTAACCAAAATGAGTCTTTTATAAATTTTTGTATTTGTCAAGATAGAAATAACTTGTCTTGCTGTTTTATTAGAAAAAAAAATTTGTAAGCATAATATGAATGCTTAAACAAGTGAAATTTGTGTATACTTTCATCAATTTTTTTTTTCTTTTTTGTTTTGTTTCTTTCAGAGTCCAGTTTTGTCCAGTTCCAGCTGGTCAGAAATTGATGTGCTGATTCTGGCTGGAACAGTTGGCCATGTTTTGAGTTTGGGGGCAAGCAGTTTTGTTGAAGAGGAGCATCAAACCTGGTATTTTCTAATTAATACGCTTTGTTTGGTGCTGAGTCAGGAACTTTGTAAGAACAATTTTCTTCCGAAAGAGTATGACCCTCAACATAGTACCACTGTAAAACAAAATTTTGGGGAAGTCTCTGAGTACAAGAACATAGACATTCCAGCAGCAGATAATTCAAAATTGGGCAAGACCACCAGTTCAGCTGAATTCAGCAGAGGATCAGAGAAGTGGATAAGCTTAGCGAGTCCATGGATCATCCTTATTTGCTGTCGGCTGCTTCGATCCTTGAATCAGACAGGTGTCCAGTGGGCTCATCAGCCAGACTTTGGACACTGGTTGACAAGGTGGGTATTTTATTTATTGTCATACTTTGTGTCTTAATTAAAAATTAATGTACATTTCATTTGGTAAAATGCGTATTTACATTTCTATACAGTCTCTGTTTAGAAAGTGCTGCAAACATGCAGAGCAGGTAAATAGTGAAGTAACATAATGAATTTTTCACTTCTATTTCCTGCAGGAGTAATTCCTTGTGTACTATCAATAATAACCTCTGCCCTGCACCATGGCTTATCTAATTAATGCCAATTATACATGATAGGTTTATCAGAGGCAAAAAGTAAATATTTTCCATGTGCAAGTCAACAGTGTCTGGTTTGGAAATTAAAAATCGTGTAACGGAATTAAACCCTTGAATTTAAGGCTGAAGGTTTTGCATAGTCCCAAACTTTATGAAGCTGAAGAAAATGCTGCACATAGAATTCTTCCTTGTCTTTCACAGACATAAAACGTGTGGGTAGAAAACTGAAGGAGTTTTTCAAATGTAGTATGATGAACAAGAAAGTATTTTTTAAAACTTCAGGTATGACGGAGAAGGGCTTCTACTTTTTCTACTAGTTTTTAGTACTGTGAAGAAGTACAGTCATTACTGAGATATAAGGAGTACTTGATATTTGAGCTGTCTACTTCATCTGGTGGACAGAGATGCAACACCTTGTAGCTGACCCTGTAGTCAGGGTTTTGCAGACAGCAGATGGGGGAGGAGTAGATTTCTTGCTAGTATCTTGTGGAAGAATTCCACATGGAAGAAATGTCATTCGTCATTCATTAAAAGTGACATGAGCAGATGAACCAGTATGAAACTTGTTACTTATTGGCAGCTTTACAGATAAAATGCTAATTGCTGTGACAGGCATGGGTGCTGAAGACATGAGTTATGAGGGAATTTATTGAAGTATAGCAGTTCTATACCAAAGCTTTTGCTATGCATTCCTCCTCTTCAGATGAGGCAAGGGACTGAGGAGGAATGCTACATTTCCAACATTAAGTCCCACACGACAGAGAACTCAAGTTGTTATGAGCTTAAGCAAGTGTGAGAGCAGGATTAGGTGTGATTTGGTGCAACTGGGAGGATTTTTTTAGTTAATCCTGAGCACCTCCAGAAGATGTATTGCTTAGATCTAATCTAGAATTATTTTAAAGATCTATTGCCTAGAGCTAATCTAGATCTATTCCTGTGTCAGATGTCTTCTTCAGAATGTCAACCCTTTCCTTTGGAGTGGAGTAGCCACAATTCTGTGAAACAAGGAGTTGACATTCTTTCAGCTGAAAAATTGCATTGTTACAGAGATAGACTTTTGCTCATATGGTCCCCCTGGAATGTTTACTGATACTTAGAATCATAGAATAGTTAGGGTTGGAAAGGACCTTAAGATCATCAAGTTCCAACCCCCTGACATGGGCAGGGACACCTCGCTCTAAACCATATTACCCAAGGCCTCATACCATATTACCATGGCCTTGAACACTGCCAGGGATGGCGCATTCACGACCTCCCAGGACAACCTATTCCAGTGCCTCACCACCCTAACAGGAAAGAATTTCCTCCTTATATCCAATCTAAACTTCCCCTGTTTAAGTTTTAACCCATTACCCCTTGTCCTATCACTACAGTCCCTAATGAAGAGTCCATCCCCAGCATCCCTATAGGCCCCCTTCAGATACTGGAAGGCTGCTATGAGGTCTCCACGCAGCCTTCTCTTCTCCAGGCTGAACAGCCCGAACTTTCTCAGCCCATCTTCATATGGGAGGTGCTCCAGTCCCTTGATCATTCTCGTGGCCCTCCTCTGGACTTGTTCCAGCAGATCCATGTCCTTTTTATGTTGAGGACACCAGAACTGCACACAACACTCCAAGTGAGGTCTCACGAGGGCAGAATAAAGGGGCCGGATCACCTCCTTTGACCTGCTGGTCACGCTCCTTTTGATGCAGCCCAGGATACAGTTGGCTTTCTGGGCTGCAAGCACACACTGAAGCTGGCTCATGTTCATTTTCTCATTGACCAGCACCCCCAAGTCCTTCTCCGCAGGGCTGCTCTGAATCTCTTCTCAGCCCAGCCTTTAGGTGTGCCTGGGACTGCTCACACCCAGGTGTAGGACCTTGCACTTGGCATGGTTAAACTTCATGAGGTTGGCATCAGCCCACCTCACAAGCGTGTCAAGGTCCCTCTGGATGGCATTCCTTCCCTCCAGCGTATCAACCGAACCACACAGCTTGGTGTCATCGGCAAACTTGCTGAGGGTGCACTCAATCCCACTGTCCATGTCAGCGACGAAGATGTTAAACAAGACTGGTCCCAACACTGATCCCTGAGGGACACCACTCGTTACTGGTCTCCAGCTGGACATTGAGCCATTGACCACAACTCTTTGTGTGCGGCCATCCAGCCAGTTCTTTATCCACCAGTGGTCTATCCATCAAATTGATGTCTCTCCAATTTAGAGACAAGAATGTCGTGTGGGACAGTGTCGAATGCTTTACACAAGTCCAGGTAGATGACATCAACTGCTTTACCACTGTCCATCAGTTCTGTAGCCCCATCATAAAAGGCCACCAAATTGGTCAGGCAGGATTTCCCCTTAGTGAAGCCATGCTGGCTGTCACCAAGCACCTTGTTGTTTTTCATGTGCCTTGGCATGCCTTCCAGGAGAATCTGCTCCAAGATTTTGCCAGGCACAGAGGTGAGATTGACTGGTCTGTAATTGCCTGGGTCATCCCTTTTCACCTTCTTGAAAATGGGGGTTATATTTCCCTTTTTCCAGTCGTTGGGAACTTCACATGACTGACATGATTTTTCAAATATGATGGCCAGCGGCTTAGCAACTTCATTCGCCAGCTCCTTCAGGACCCGTGGATGGATTTCATCAGGACCCATGGACTTGTGCACGTTCAGATTTTTTAAGATGGTCTTGAACCAATTCCTCTCCTACAGTGGGCCCAGGGTCTCCATTCTTACAATCCCTGCATCTGCCTTCCAAGACTTGGGTGGTGCGGTCAGAGCCTTTGCTAGAGAAGACCGAGGCAAAGAAGTCATTCAGAACCTCAGCCTTCTCCAAATCCTGTGTAGCTAGTTCACCCGAGAGCTTCCTGAGGGGGCCTACATTCTGCCTAATCTGTTTTTTATTTGCTATGTACCTGTAGAATCCCTTCCTGTTATCCTTAATATCCCTAGCCAAGTTTAATTCTAACTGGGCCTTAGCTTTGGAAATATTACCAGCCTTCTAAAAATCGTGTGTGTGTGCCTGGACTTCTGAGAATCTGTCTTGGTTAAATGTGCTCCCACCTCTCATTTCTTGGTGCTAGGAATGCCTATAGAGCAGCAAAACCTCTTATAGCTTTGGGCTGTGGGGACTCAGGGAGCAGCATGGGAAGAATGTGGTCTACAGCTAGAGCAAGTGCTTCTAGGTCTTCCAAATCAGGAAGATTTAACAAGAGCTGAGAGATTCTGTATGCCCAGTTCTAACACTATTGCCTCTTAGGAGCTTCCAGGCAATGCACTCAAGTAACCCAAAGCTCCTAACACCTGCTCTGGCTTTGTCTTTTTATAGTTGTTGTGGAGGGGGGGGGAACAGGGAAAGAGGAGGCTTTCTGTGTGTTTCTTTCTTCTTTTCCTGTGATTCAGTGTGTTTTGAAGGATTCCTATCCATCTCTAAAAACCGCAGAATCACAGGATGGCTGAGGTTGGAGGGATATCTGGAAATGGTTTGTTTCAGTCCCCCTACTCAGAGTGCAGTGATCTTGGACAGATTGTTCAGATCTGTGTCCAGCTGGGTCTTTGGTATCTCCAAGCGTGGAGACTCCATGGCTATTCTGGGCAATCTCTTTTATTTTTATTTTTATTTTTTTTTTGCCTCCAAAATTTTCCATCTGTTTAAACAGAATTTCCTTTATTTCAGTTTGTCTCCATTGCCTCCCTCTTGTCCTTTTGCTGGGTGCCATGAAGAAGAATATGGCTTCAACTTTTTTTAACACCTTCCACCTCCAGTGAGGCTGGTAAGATCCATACTGAGCCTTCTTTTCTTGAGGCTAAATGGTCTCAGTGCTTTGAGCTTCTCCTTCTATGACAGATATTCCAATCCCATCACTATAATTTTTGTAGTCCCTCACTGCACTTCCTCCAGTATGTTGATACGGAAGGACCTCTTGCCTTACAAGGCAAAGTACCTGCTGTCTTACTCCTCCCCTCACTGGCCCTATATTTTACCAGCATGGCTGTTGTTTTGCCAGTATAAATCATTGAACAGATGTAGCTGGAAAAATAACCCAGGACGGTGTGGGGGACTCTTGGCTTTCATGTGGACCACTTCCCACTCTGATTTACCATCCAGCTTCACAAATAAATGGGCTGGCTTAGTAATACAAATGCAAGAAGGGAAGAGTGTGCAAGCCAGCACTGCTTATGTTGAAATTCCTGTAGGGAAAAAACCTCCAAACCTGGAATTATCTGCATCCTTTTAAGTGCTGCAGACACGAACAGTTTTTAATTTCTACCACTGTCAAGCATTAGTTACAGAAACCCAGTTGCCTTTCAAATCTGGTTGAGAAAGAAACAATGACTCACAAACTTTTGGGGTCTTTAAGAAGATTATGGAACAGTTCAGAGTGCCATGGCAGGCTGAAAAGATGTGCCATTTGGGCTGCCACAGTTGCGCTTTATTTCTTTCATTGGTGTAACCACTGCCATATTTAAGGAGCAGGTGAAAGAGCAGCACCCTGGAAGCTCTGGTACAGGTTGGCTTGGGCTGCTGTGGAGCTACATCCTGACTTAAATCTAGGGAGCAGTTTTTAGACTAAGAGGAAAATGTAATATATGTCACCATGTTGACTTACACTTCAGTTGCTGTATAGGGTTAAAAGATTGCTCAAAATAGCAGCATTTGAAATGTACAGTTTTTGGACTTGAGTGATGTGATGTAGGTGAGTTTTTTAGTATGAAATTATTTACTTTACAAGCTCTGGAAAGATCTGTCAACGATGCAACTAAATCTTTGCACATCCTGTGGTTTGTAGAGTATCTGTGAATTCCTATTCAGCAAGCATGCCTGCATTTTCTTCTGTTGGAAGTCTTAACATCTTTGTTGCTTCTCCTTCACAAGGTAACAGGGTGGTAGAGATATCTGTTTCCCTAGTGTGTTGATCAGGATTGAGATGATGTGTTTTCCTTACAGCGTAAATTAAAAGTTGATGATAAGCAGAGTTCCATAAAGCACTTATTCCTCTTCCCAAAATGCATTGCTAGTCTGTAAGGTTGATTGTTGCTCTATTTTAAGTATGTGTTTAATTTGCATAGTTATGTCTTAATAGCACATTTTTTAGTGATGCCTTTTGGACATCACACTCAGACTAATATTTTGTTTATCTGGACAGTGCTCAAGGGGCTCAGCATTTGAGAGAGACTGTTGTGCAAGTTTGCACATGGAAAAATGTAAGCAGCAAAACCCAGAAAAATCAATCTGGCTATAGTGTGTTGAATTTGGCTACTAGGAATGCATTCAGCAGTGCTGAAATAAGGGAAGTGTTCTTTGTTATTTGCAGAGAGCTCTGTGAAACCCGGTACAAAAGGGGGGGGGGCCCCCAAGACTTTGGAGAAAGAGAGCATAATAAAATCAGACAGTAGATGAAGTGGAAGAGAACATGCAATTCCTAAATTTGCTTGGAAGTTGGGTTTTCTTTTTAATTAGTTGGTATGCAGTTAGCTTTATTTGGCTGTTAATCTTGGTCAGAACTGATACTCAGGTGTCAGAGCTGCCACATAGCTCAGTGTGGAAGGGGAAAGGTGTCAATGACAGCATCAGCTTGAATAGAAGTGATGAGAAGCAGCACCATAGGAAGACGGTAACACTTCCTTTCAATAATGTACTTAATCATCCCCAAATACCCTTCCCCCCAAAGCTAGCATTCCATGTGACTCTTGTGCATTCTACTGTACATAGTAGAATGAAAGTAAACAAGTAAAAAATACTTTATCCGCATAAAATGGGAACTTTGCACATACATAATTCCTTTCATTCTGCTTGATTTGCAGTAGTGAGGTGAAGGCAAAGCAGTGGAAGGAAGTGTCTTCAACCTTCATTCTGATACCGGAATTATGAAAGTGTAGACCATAAGCTGTTACAGTAAAAACATATAGCTGAAGCACTCTTTTTTTTTTTTCCTTTCCCCCTCCCCAGGTTCTGTCTCAGAAAACCATTGGTTCTTCAGTTTTGTGGTTTAGGCAAAACCCAGCACATTTCAGCAGGGATCAGTGTAGCACGTTAATGCTTGTATTTCTGAGTAGAATATCAAAACCACTCAGAACTTTACTCAGTGCCTGGACTCTGTTGAGCAGTGACAATACCCTTGCAAAATATGTGTTAATTTGGTATGCATTTAGTGGCATAACTGTAAGAATGTTGGCTGCAAAGCCTTGAAAATGTAGCTGATTTATACTGAACTGACCTCACTTACTATAAAACCTTTTATTGTGTTTTTGTTTTGTTTTATTTAGTTTTACCAGCAAACTCTAAAACACTGTGGGATTTTTTTTTTTGTTCGGTTTGTTGGGGTATTTTTTCCCTCTTCTTTTTTTTTTTTTTCCCAACAAATTTACATGGTTCTAGAAAACTTAGAAAACACGGAGGACTATTCCTAAAAAACTTGGACACGAGTTGGTTATAGACTCCTGTGCTAGGAGTTAAGAACGCACCATTACTAAGTGATGTGCAAAAGGACTTTGAACCTTGCTGCCCACTGGGCCTTCTCTGAGAATGTTCTTCCTTTTTGAGGGGGTGAGAGTATGATTTCAAGTGTTCACTCTAGAAAGTTGCAGCTGTTAGTGAGTGTCTTGCTTGATATAGCAGTTACTTCTTGCAGTTAGGAATGCTTATGTTAATTTTTCTATGTTGCTATGTTGGGTTTGCCTGCAAGAGTCTCCTAACAGTAGTGGATTAACTATTTTAGATATAGAGACAAAGATGACGATAATGATGTGCTGTTATTTATCTGTGATTTATCTTGCTCTCATATGATGAGCAGCCAAGGATAATATAGCCTGAAACCTTTCATGATTTTCCACAAAGGCTCATTTGAAAAATGCAGTGGCTGCTAACTCAGTTCTGTGTGTTGGCATGGGGGTTGGAACTGGATGATCTTAAGGTCCTTTCCAACTTTAACTGTTCTATGATTCTGTGGTCATAAGAGATGGTAGGTGCACTGTCTTGCTGCAGCAATGTATTCACTGCTTCTACTGGCTCTTCCTGTAGATAGGAGAAACATCAAGACTACCTTTTCTCTCCTGTAAGTGTTTATTCCTCACTTTCTTCTACTGGCCTGTAGAGAGCAGTGCATCTCTTGGGAGTCCTATAAAGTTGTATGAAGGATCCTGCAGGACAATTTTTCTGCCCCATATCCTCTCCTTTGTGAATTCCAAGCACAATAGGTCAGACAGCTATTGGTGAATGTCCTGATAGAGTGTATCCCGGGGAACAGGAAAGTAAACCTGTTTGAAGTACTGTGATTTTGATTAAATCAGAGGTAAAAACTGGAGTTTCATAAGTGCTAATGCAGGTAACAGCCAGGGTTTACTGTCAGTTTGCTGAAGTTAGTGACCTTTTATCATGGCATTTTGAAGTACTGAAGACAGAAGATGGAGCCCTTGGCTCTCACACTATACACAGTGTTCTTTACAGTAAATAAATCTAACAAAATAAGTGATTCTAGGTCGTTTGGGGTACTGGGAATGTTTGCAGTAAGCAGATGTTAGCAATTCTTGGATTACAGCAGGCTTTCTGGAATTGCATCACCAGCTATGGTAGGGGTTGAGTTCAGATCTTTACCTTACCCCATTACATTTTGCAGTGGTAATTGATAATCACTGTAGATTTAAATACATAATGTTGGCAGCATGCTCAATGAAATGCCCTTGATTCTGGAATGAGTGTTAGCTATTTAGGATGCAGGGGAACAAACAAACCATGTCTTGTAATCTTCTTGGCCATGATGCAAATTTAGTGTCTTTATTCTGTGTATGTATTGATCCAGTACAAGTGCTGTAGTTGTGTAAAGGAATCTTACTGTGATAATACATTTGGGTGTGTATGTTTTAATCTATGTAAGTACACTTCTGGTAATTTTGGCTAGGTCATGTTTTGTATGTCTAAAATTAAATTAGCAGTTATTTAAAAAGAGAAAATAGGTCTAATTCTATAGTGCAAAATTATTTTCTGCCTTATGCTAGAAATTGAAATGCTGTGCTATAAGCAAAAAGCACTGTTTCAAAATGTATAAATAACAAAATGCTAGTTTAAGTGCATTAGTCTCTTTTCCATTATGCAATATGTAGCTCAGTTTTTATATAATTAACAGAGTAAGTAGCATATGGTGGAACACAATAATTACACTTTTAAACATGCATGCTTGAACAGAAAGCCTCATTTAAAAAAACTGCTTTCTAAAAATACTAAAATATTTTACCGTACCTCTTGGAAAGTTCATAACAGATGTCAGTGCAGTCATTAATTTGGATATAAACTGCTGTAGCTCTGTCAAATGTTTTAAACAGCAATTACAGTGGTTTTAAGGGGTTTGTTTCTTTGCTTGTTTGTTTTACAGCTCTGAACATAAATCTGAACTCTCCTTCTTGGCTGCAGTATCCCTACTTATGATCTTCTTTCTGGTTCAAAGAAGATGCTCCCTGGTTTCAAAAATTGCTATGGCACTTGGGCTCCTGGGAGTCTACAGTTACCGGGCAGCTATTGGAAATGTCATATTTCCATGGCAACATGGCAGCAAAGATGTTTCAAAGTAAGTTAATCAACAGATATGTAACTATTTCTAGAGAGGTGTTAATGCTTTGGATATCAAGGAATGAAGTGGGAGGGGACACTATGTCTAGTCTAAAATCACATTCTTATGAATAAAACTCTATTTTGTAGGTGGCCAGCACTCAGATTTTGTAGTGTGTGCATAATTTTGAGCTCCATGAAGTGTCTTTCGACTGTGACAGTTTAGAAGCTAATCAGATAAGAATTAATATGAGGAAAACCCCAATATTCATACCCTGTATTTTTGCTGCAAAGAAACTTCAAACGCACTATCTCTTCTTGTTCTAAATGGGCTTGCCACATTTAGCAGAGCACGTGCCAAGCTCATTTAGCTACTTCTTAGTTTTGGAAAATGCTTAGGCAGTAATTTGGAGAGTTACTTTTTCGTAGCTTTCCTTTTCTGTATCTTTCCTTTGCTGGTGACTGTTCTGTACTGTATGGCCTTTCAAGATGTAACCAAATCCCTCTTGAGGTCTGGGCTGTGCTGCAGAATGCATACTAAGAGGTTTTATGTGGATATTATGTTGCTACTCTGTAACAGTAAGGAAGCTGGTAGATCTTTCACCAGCAGGTGCTTCTGGAATATATATATATAGCTAAGTGGACTTACTTTTATTATGATACTTTTTACTGTTGGATGGTCTCTGTCTCTGCAGCCTCAAGCTTTTGCATATGTCAAAGAGCTGTGGAAAAATTCTCAAATCAGTTAGGTATTTGATGAGGAGGAAGGGATTGTGGAAGAGAAGTAGTAAACCAGTCATTTTCTGGACAATACTCTTTCTCTCACACTTTTTTTGATATTTTGATATGGAATTTGATATGGATACAAATGGTTTCTGTTCGCACTTCTTAATCAGGGGCCAGAGATTCTTAAGATATGCAGAGATGGAAAAATCTTCTTACAGGAGAAGGTCTTAGGACACGTGAAAGATCAAATTTGCTAACAAGGCATGTTTTATAGCAAATGTGTATGTATGTATATCTAGATATATTTACATACATTCTGTCTCTCCAAATATTGATAATTCTGGTTGTATACTAGTGTTAAGTTAACATTGTGTGCTAGTTCTCCTGGATGTGAAAGTACGGGTTATCCTTATACAGTCTGCAGGATTTGGCTCTGTATTTGCAAATGCCTAATTTCTGAGTGTGACCTCTAGTTTTGCTTTGTGTTTGAGTACAGTCCCTGGAGAAGAATACTGTCCTTGCAGTGAGAAGCAAAACACTGCAGCGTGGGACTGAACATTAAATACAGCAATTGATCCACAAATAAAATGCCATTAGAGAAATAAATGGAGTACTTGCATACTAAAGGCAGAGCATTTACTGTGAACCTGTTCATTCTATAATCAGGGTATTGATTGCAATTATAACAAGATAGATACTGGCTTTTTGTGTTATTTCACTGTAAATAAATATTGAACGTGGTGATTTGCTTAAATTATGCTAGGTCTTTATCTCTGGTTATAGACTGGTTATAAAATTACTGTTTTGTTTCAAAGCTTTATACCCTTCAGATTCTCAGTGTAAGCTGGTAGGGTTAGCAAATGCAGGTTCTGACATTTGTGTTGACACGTGTTTTGCAGTTGGGGCAGAAAGTGTGATGCAGGATTCAGGTCACTTTCCAGATTTCAGTAAGAAAGGACCAACAGCAAATGTGTAACAAAATAGCTGTTTTTGTAAGATAGAGTAAAAAGAGGAATATAGGTAGTGAGTGTCTTTAGATGTTGGTAAACCTACTTTTTTGCAGCATCAGAAAAACCCCAGATGAATCTTTTTATGGCATGCTGTGGCACACGGTCCCATGTGTTCAGAGGTTCTGCCTCCCTCCCATACTATGATGCCTTTTATTTTATGTTTAAAAAAAAAAAAAACCAAACAAAAAAACCACAAAACCCCAAACCAACAAAACCCAAAAACCTCAAACCAAACAATGCAGCCAACCAAACCAGACCAAACCCATGTGTCTGCTCCTACCCTGTCAGAACTATCTTTGTTGCAACAACCCCCCGCCCCAGCACACAACACAGGCCATAACGGAGGTTCCAGCATGGTCCCTTGCCAGAACATTGATTGCCCATGGTAATGTGGGTTTCTCGAGCCTGAAGTACAAGGTCAGACAGTAGAGTACAGAGTAGACATGATTTGCCCAAGATCACTAACTTGTCAAACGTATTATCTTTGTCAAGGCTCCCAATACAGCATGTCAAAAAAGATAGTACACACATCTTAGTATTTTTGAGACCTTAGCTGATGTGTTGTCATAGTAACCCTAGCTCATCAGATTGGTGGTGTGATAAATGGTAAAGGCCTATTTAAAATACCACCAGGAGCAAAACCAGGACTTTCTTTTAAATATGTCTAGAGGTACATTTATTCACGTGTGTTCATGATGTGGAGTAAGTCCAAATCCAAGTGCAAGGAAGAGGTAATTTTGCGTAACATGAGAAAAAGCTGTAGGCAGCCAAAGCATTTTTCGAGTGTTTGCTCTGTAAGATGAAGAACTTTTGCTCTGAAACTCCTCCTCTCTGTACTCTTTACTGAAGATAAGGTGGTGTGTTTTTTTTTCTCTGAACGTGACAGTTGCTGGGAGGTAGATGAGGGACAAGAAGCAATTGAAGTATATCACATCTTCTATGGCTTACACTAAGATAACCTCTAAATTAAAATATACAAGGAAGTAATTCGGCCTTCCATTTTCCATTGTTTAAAAATGATAGTTTGTGAAATGAAAAAGATAAGTATCATACTAACTCAAACAAAATAATAGTAGTGCATTTGCTGAGAAATTGGTTTTTTAGTCTGAGTTTCCATCAAGTGGTTAATTTCAGTTTTCACTTAACTCATTTAATAGTGACAAATACCAAAGCCATTTCCTAAAGTTTTACTTCTAAGTTGCATGAATGTATTTGAATATTTTATGGTAATAATTACATTGGAATCACCAGAGATGCTGAAAAAAGGGCACTGAATTTCTGCCTTAGCCAGAAATGGAAGAACTGTCTAAACTTTATGGATTTTGGTTTGGGTTGGTTTTTGGTTTGGTTTTTTTTTTCCATTTTTTTCCCCCTAAAGGAAGAAACCAATTGCCCTACAGAGATTTTACAAAGGCTTGATATTCAAGGAAATAAAATAGTAAAGTGCCTTTGCTTATACCATTATGTATGAGTTTGCATCTCTGAAAGCTAAACCACAGAACATAGCACTGTATTCAGGTTTAGGAAGCCCGTATCACTGTCATGTGGTGGTTTAATCTTTTTTCTTGGTTATGTGAGTGCAAAAAGAAAACTGAATTTATAAGTACTGTTGCTTATTATTTATCCTCATGTTTTTTGGTTCTTTTTCCTGTGTGTGGAAAATAAATACTGAATTCAAGCTCATTTGTTAGCAGTAGTTGAGAAGTGGCCTTCCAAAGTCTGAAAAAAATAATTAAAGTTAAAAGAAATTTATTTTTAGAAATTTTTATTAGTAGTGTTTTCTGTTGTCATCTGGTTACATTACTTCCACCAAGTATAACTAGGCTTTTACTATTTTTAGTGTCATGGTCTAATTCTCCATGTATTATTAAGTCCAGATGACTCAACAATCCTCAGTTCTGAGTGAATTATGTTAGCTTTGTAGGAGAACATGTTTGTTCACCACTCAAGTATAAAGTGACTGCTAATCCCTAAAGATGGTGTGTATTACGTTATGTATAAAATGTGTAGATAATGTGGTTTTTTTTATCTTTTTTCAAAAACAACAGATTTTTTTAATATGCTCATTGGTAAATTCATTGGATTATTACTGTAGTTTAATAATCTAATGATTAGATTAATAAGATCTGTGACTTTAATGTTTTCCAGTAAACATACGAATATCAGTGCATTCTGACAGATACCTGCTTTTACTTTTTTTGTTCCTTTGGCCTTGTATTACTAGAATAGCAGGTCCCAGCTTTTAAGTTTACTGGTCCTTGTCTTTGTCAGCTTTTTTGAACGAGATGCTGTGTTTTTTTCAGAAGCCAGCTTTCACTGGAAAGGAAGAGGCCAATGAATTTATAGGTGCAGTGAACATAGCAGGAGGTTCTAATTACAACTTAAAAGCATTCCGACTTTTTGTAATGGGATTGCTTAGGGATTTGAAAAATGTGTACAGTTACAAGGAAAAAATGTGCTGGTATAAACCAGCAAGTCTCTATATCTGTGCAGCTGTGTGAGGTGAGAAGATGTCTGAAGTATGCAGAAATTTCAGAGTGAAAAAAGGATCTTCAAATATAATCACTGTCTTTTTGGTTGGATAAAAAGAAACATATGTTTGTGTGAATGTTCAGTGAAAAATTACTGAGCAGCTTAAAGGGAATAGTAATTTTTAAGTAACTTTAATTCCTGAAATGAAGATTCCATATCACTCTAAGGAGTATTTTTGAAGAAATTCATTATGCCATATAAATGGCATATTTACATGACCATATTTATAGATCTAGACCTTAAATAGTAATAACATAAATTTATTTTTGTTATATTAATTGACATGTCACACTAATATGATATTTTATAGGTGAATTTTTTCTTACAAGCTGGTTTCTTTGCTAAAGTTGATTTGGATGTCTTGCAATTTAATTATAAACTATTTTTAGAGTTTGGTATTTGAGGAACCTCTCTCATGAAATTGCCAGTACTAGCCTTAGAATGTAACCTGTTTGGCAGAACTGCATTGGTCTGCACCTCTCTTGAAAGACTTTCTGACCAGTGAAATAGAAATTAGTAAGTAGCTAATATTTCTGTTTTATTTATTTATTAATTATTTTTTTTTTCCCCTCCTGTTTAGGGGGATTACTGAAGCTCGTTTTGTTTATGTCTTTGTTCTTGGCATAGTCTTCAGTGGTACCAAAGACTTGCTGAAGTCACAGGTTATTTCTTCAGACTCTGGCATGAAGAGTACAGGATTATGGGAAGTGTATAGTGGATTGGTTCTACTAGCAGCCCTTCTGTTTAGACCTCACAATTTACCAGTCTTGGTGTTCTGTCTGTTGATTCAGACAATGATGACAAAATATATCTGGAGACCTTTGAAATTCGATGCAGCACAGATTACTGTCATGCACTACTGGTTTGGCCAAGCTTTCTTCTATTTTCAGGTAAGCTTAATACTCTTTGTTACAGGGGTGGGAGGGAGAATAGTTTTTGAAAGAAACATTGTTCATTGTGAGTAAAATGCCAGCTAAATCTCAAAAAAAAAAAAAAAAAGATTTACTGAGTTCTCACAAGGGTTTAGTTTCTAACTGTATTATTAATGTTTGGTTTTCAGAATAGGGGAAAGGTAACTTCTCCTCAGTACAGATTTCTGAAAGTGTTGAAAACATCAGATACCTATACCAGGGGTAATTTTGGTCTGTTAGTGGGCCTCCATAGTACTGTTCTGGTAATGATAAATACAAGAATTTCAGCTGAGTTGGTTAATACCAATAAAGGGCCGATGTCTTTTGTCCCTGATTCTTGAGGCTTATGAAACCTTTGGTAGCATCACAGTAGGTCTACATACAGTTTACAACTGAAGGGAAGTTCTGTGACAAGGTAATGTCTCTTACGAGAATCAGAACTAATTGCCATTCTTACTGTGTCGAATGGTATCTTTATTCCTGAGGAGGCTTACTAATTTCAGTAACGTCATCTCTGCATTACAAATAAGGTTGCAATTCCACAGACTTTCCTTATTATTAAAGCTGGAGAGGTTCTCTCCACTTCTAATAACACTGAAAAGTTCTTGTAGCAGACTATCTTAGGAGGGCATTTGTTAAACTGGGAATTGGGTTGTTTATGGTTTAGGAGGAGAGGCGTTCTGATTTGTTGCAAAATGTCAAGGTGAGACCTGTGTTGGCTTTACTTTTAAGGCATGGCTGAGGATGTTAAAGGGGTAGTCAAGCTTAGGGTACTTCCCTACTCTGTTTCTGATCCTGTTAGTACTTTACCAAGGATTGGCTTGACTTTTCTCTGAGAGTACATGTGAGGACAGGGAACTGCTGGTGGGGATAAGATCATCATGATTCATCCCTTCCTACCCAGTTTTCCTGCTCAGAGGACATAACAGTTCCTGGTTCAATAGCTTTTGCATGGCTTGAATGTTACTATTTTGGCAGTCAGCTCTGATTATGGCATTCTGAGAGCAGGCCTTAGTGGGACTGTCAAGAGGCTGAAGGCAGGGCCTCTCAGTACTAAGGTACAAAGCAAAAGTAGCTGCCACAAGTTTAATGGTGGTTAAGCTAGCAATAAAATCCAAGCTGTGAAAAAGGGACTAATAAAGAATGGCTTGAACGTTTTCATAAAGCACTCACTTTCAGTGATGATGAATTCTTGGTACAGTTATTTGCGAATTTCAAAGAACAACCAGATTACAGAAAAGTTGAGGCTGGAAGGTGCCTCTGGACAGCAGTCAGTCTAGCCTCCACCATCTATCAGGTCAGCCACGCCAGGTGTCCAGACTGTGCAACCTCTCTGGGCAGTTGGTAGCAGCGCTTGAGCACCTTAGACAGTAAAAAACCTTTTCCTGGTATTTAAACAGAGCTGCTTGTACTTCAGTTTGTGTACATTGCTTTTCATCCTTTCACTAGTCACTACTGAGTGACTGAGAAGGTTGGAGTCTGACTAAGTTTTCTTTACTTCCCCTCAGCAGGTATTTATACACATTATTATGATCCCTGCTGAGCTTTCTCCTCTTGAGGGTAAACAGACCAGCTTGTTCAGATAGATGACATATGCTTTGTTTCCATCATGATCTCTGCGGTGCTTCTGTAGACTTTCTGTGATCCATCCATGTCTGTTCTGTGCGGGGGAGCCCAGAACTGGACCCAGTGGCCCAGATGTGATCTCACTGTTGCTTAGTAGAGGGAATGGAGCACCTCCCTCAGTCGACTCATGCAGTCCCAGATACTGTGTCTTTGCACAAAGGGCACATGTACAGACAACGTGGTGTCCACCAAGACCCCATGTGCATCCCTACCAAGCTGCTTTCTGTATGCCTAGCCCCTAGCCTGATCCAAAGCATGGATTTTTTTCATCCCCAAGTGCCAGATTTGGCATCTTGTTTGAACTTCAGGAGTTTCTTGTCAGCCCACTCTCTAGCTTCTCTGAATGGTATCAGACCCCCCTGGTGTACCCAGTATACCACTCCTCCCAGTTCCGCACAGTGTGCATGCTTGCTGAGGTGGCACTGTGCCCCATCATCCAGGTCATTAATGGAGATGTTAGAGTTTCAGCCCTAGTGTCAAGGCCTGTGGTCGTTCGCTAGTGGCTGGCTTTCAGGTGGACTTTGTCCTGCTGATCACAACCCCATGAACCTGGCATTTGAGCAGGTTTCAGTCCACCTCACTGTCCACTTTCCTAACCTGGACTGAATTAGTTTGCCTGGAAGGATGTTATTGGAGAGGTGTTAAAGCCTCCTTGTAAGGTGAAAGCACTCAACTTCAGTATTGACCTCTGTTAAGCCTGCCTTGTTGCCAGCTAGTCATTTGTTTGCTACTTCTGAAGTGAGTGATACCTATGCTTGAGTGCTAGGGAAATGATGTGAAGGAAGCACAGTTGTATTGTAAGGCGTGATGTGCACTGCTGGCATAGATGTAAATGTCTTCCCTGACTTTCCTTCCTCAAGGTTTGTGGTTGAGCAGAGTGGTAGAACTGCTACCACTGTTAAACTGGCTGGGTTCACAGTGTTTTATGCCAGACAGGCATAAAGATCTAATGTGGCATACAAAAATGATAGCAGGTCTATGATTGAAGTACAGAAATGGAAAAAGCACTGAAATTTGTTGTTGATGTACATGAGACTGGATACTAAATTTAAACTGTGCTAGCTAAATGAGCCATGAAAAGAGAAATACAAACTAAATCTAAAACCTTTTCATCTGGAAATATGAGAGACTTAGAGAACTACTTTTTGCACTTGTCCTGGTGTGATTATGAGAAGAATGAGACTTCTTGCCCATGTTGCTGAGCCTTTATTAAATCTTGGTTGGCAAGAGGGTATGTAATGACAAAAACAGTCACTCTGTCTCGCTAAGTGTTGAATGTAAGTGATGGCCTTTCGAATACGATAGTGAGTAAAAATAGCCTTGTTCAGGATAGCATAGTTAATGAATGAGGCAGTGTTCTGCCAAAAATATTGTAGTGTCCTTAAAGACTTTATGGAAGTACAGCTGTGAAAATCCTGTGTACAGAGTAAGCAAGGTTCATAGGAAGAAATACTGGTTTTCGCTAATTGGTTGGTATAGTTGATGAGAGTGTATGTGTGGGGGAATTAAGTGCCTGGGTGTGGAATCTAATATTTTGATCTTAAGCAGAAGTAGAAAGAAAACCAAAGTACGTATGGGTTGAAATCAAGTGCTTTCAGCTTACACTTGGTTTTTCATTCCATGCTTCATCTGTTCTAGGACCCTGAGAGCATCTCCTATCTAGGAGCTTAGTTTAGTGGAGTTCAAGGTGATCTCCTTCACTGAGAGGAACTGTTGGGGGAAAAGCTAGCAGGAAGGGCCTGGCCCTGCTGTTCTGTGAGACCTGCTTTTCATGTGATGCTTTACTGGCTGAGCTGTGTCACAGATGTGTAAGCAGGTACGTTTGTGCCTGTCTCTTACCCTCTTGATATTGATCTGTACTTGGATGTAGTGTCTGGCCTTTCTGGCCTAATGCGAGACCTGCCATGTCACTACAGACCTTGCTGTGTAACCCCTGGACTGAGTCTGGCCTTTCTGGCCTAATGCGAGACCTGCCATGTCACTACAGACCTTGCTGTGTAACCCCTGGACTGAGTCTGGCTCTGATCACTGTCACTGGATCCAACTGTGACTTGGGCATGTCGCTTAGCATTCCCAGTCCTCCTGACTTACTGCTCTCACTTGCTTTGTTTTCACACTCATTTCCCATCTTACCTTCCCATGCAGAACCAGCTTGCCCTTGCTGCTTTCTGACAATTTGAACTTAAAAAGCAAATTTATTGAACAGTTTTTTAACTTGGGAATACTAGACATAAATTTGTTTTTCCAGCCCTTCAGCAAGACTTCTGAATGGTAAGCAGTGGAAAAGGTTACTTACACAGGTTGTGCAGTCTTCACACTTGGAGGTTTTCAGAGCTTGAGTAGCTAAAGTCATGTGTTACTTACGTGGTGCTGGATACAACCACTTCTTTTTTTAGGCTTGTTTTAGTAGTTAGGTTCTTTGCTTTATTTATTGTTTTGTCTAATACAGTGAAGAGAAGCAAAGTTAAAAATATTTGATTATTGTCAAAAAGCTGTGAAATTAATACATTTAGTCAGAATGCCACTTATTTGTCAGGATGTTATTTAAAGCTTGAAAACCTTTTGATGAATTTTTCAACAACACTGAAGAATTGATTGCCTTATCCTAAGCTCTGTGTTGTCCACATCTCATAACTCATCAGTCACTTCCCAGACGTATATCTTTAGCATTGCTATGTGCCCTTCAAATACAACAAGAATAAAAATAAATATCTTGATTGTTTTTCTTAACTATAGCAGATCCTAAAAAAAATTGTTGATGTAAATATGTCTTAAAATACTTTTGTTACTATGTGAAAGCTCATAAATGAACAAAAATTCCATGCATTTATTTGTCTTGCGGGGTTTTGTTTCCATCGTTAGAGCAGTATATGTGCAGAAGGGAAGAAAAAAATACAGTCTCAAAATGTTTAAGACTTGCTTATACTCTGTTAATTTTAATTATAGGAGAACAGAATAGGTTTGTACATTTTCAGAATAATTTGTATCCAATTCATCTTGCCTTTAAGTAAAGAGAGAGACTGAGTGATGTTTTGAAGTGGTTGATAGCTTTTTCTTGTTATGATTTCAAAGCGTTGTAGGATAATTTAGATCGGAGAGGACCTCAGCAGGACCACAGTTCAATCCCATTCTCCGGGGTTCTACCAGGTTGCTCAGGGTCCTGAAACCTCCAATAGTAGAGACAGCAGAATTGTCTCCGTTTTATTTTTTTTTTCAAATTATTCCACTTTTTTTTCTCCTCCTTAAATTATTTGTTTTACATAACTAAATTCCTCATTCTGTGCTTGTTCATAGGGTTCCAGTTACTAGAAAGACAAAAAATTATGTGTGAAAGTGCGGTAACAGTCTGCTATGCTAAATCAGTTGTTAAACAAGCCAGAAGCATGTCATTTTTGTCTTTCAACTCTGTACTTCTCAGTTCAGTGAGAGTCATTGAGACACTGCTCATTTTCAGTTGAGTGATGTGGTATCTGCAGCATTTTCAGAAAAATCATTGCAGCTTTGAAGAGGGTTTTAGATTGTTTCATTACTATCTATGGGGGGATTTTCCTTTGTTACTGTAGCAAATATTCTGGGTAATTTCTTTAGCCAGTGTTCCTGTGTTTGTGCTTCATTGATCTAGGTGATGATGGATTATCATGGAAAGCTTTTATGCAACAGTGCGTTGTCTCCTGTCACTTTCTGCCCTCACCACAATAAGCTATTAGACCATTGAAATACTGTATTTGTTCTTGCTCCTTCTCACATGCAGTGGGATGGGGAGTTGCTCCAAGGTGCCATGGATCAACCATGTACATGTCCAGGAGGAGCAAACAATGTGAAAAGACCTTTCAGCTCTTTATAAAATGAGCAGGACTGCCTGATGTCTCAGCTTTTCTGCTCTGCATGCATTATACAGAGAAGGAGAGAAAAAATAAGTAGGTGTGGTGGGGAAAGACCTGTTGCTTTGGCCAAGGACTGGAGGAAAAGGGCAGGTTCTCTCCCTACCTGTCCCTGGCAAACTTACTTGTTGAGGAGCAGCACCCTGCTCTGCTCTCAAACTGTTGCTCTTGACCTTTCTGCTCTTGCCTTGTCCTCAGTCTATACACCTTTAACCTGAGGAGGAGCTTTGCTTTACAGCTTTCTTTTCCAATCTCAATTTACAGGTACAAGGGCATAGATCAGCTTTTACTTCAGTGGCTCATCATAGTTATTTGCTCAGCTTCTGTCATTGCTGAACATTACACTAAATGCATAACAATAATGTGTTACGCTGGTGCAGTGTAACAGTCACTACAGTGGTGCATGGTGAAGGTCAAAATGAGGAAGACTGACATTCGTAAGTCAAGATCTTTCTGCTGTATGGTGTGTTGGTAAAATCCATAGCCTACTGCCTTCTTACAGCTTCAGTTTCCTCTTGCATTCTGGGGGGATCTTCATGGTAGGATTCACAGGCAAAGTGCTGGTGACGAGCTCTGAATTGTTCTGTCATCATGGATGGTCTTTTTCTCCTTAGTTATTAGAGCTGTTTCAGAAACAGTTTTTCCTGTCCCTCATGGCTAGTTACTTATGTAGTTGAGAAAGCTACCTGGTCTTCACGCTTCCTGGTGTGCTTTGGATTTTGTGAGCAGCCCAGATGTGTATTTGATCAGAAGACTTCCTTGCTGGGGTATCTTGGTGGTTCAAGACTGCTCACTAAGCTGAAAGGAAATCAGGTTGGAGGGAAAGGCGGCGCTGCCACTCCTAATATGCTTTGCTGAGACTGGATGTGAGGATCTTGGTGGTTACAGCACTTAGTTTTGTATTGGTATGGAATTCTGTAGGGGGAAAAGGAGAGTTTGATGACTGTTAGAATACCAGTGCTGTAGAAATGGATGAGCTTCTCCAGATATGGCAAGAATATATGAGAGCTTTCACACTAGTCGGAGGAAACCTATCTTTGACCTGCTAAGAAATGTTCTGCTTTAATCACAGGATGTGTTTTCTGCTTTACGTATTTGAGTAAAGTGAAGTACTTAGGCATTTTCAATAGAAAATACTTCATTCAATTTTATATTATCCTTTGTTACTTTGTGGTCTTAGTCACTGGAAAAAGAAAACTAGGTAAAACATACAAGTCTTGAACAGCTGTTAATACTTTCATTACTGCATGTTCCTTCTGTTTTTCTCTTTCGTCATTTTAAATTTCCTTTATTGATAATTCAGTCTATTTAGGCTGAGTTTTGGTCTGTTTCAATGCAAATGTGGTATAGAATCTTGGAAAGCAGAAACCTCTCTGAATTTGTAAGCCTTAATCTGATTACATGCAGCAGCTTGTGTCATGGGGCAGATGGGCAGTGTAGTGTTCCTCTACAGGTCTAAATTGGAGCCCTTCTGTCTCTAACAGCAGGAAATATTAATCTCCTGGTATAATTTTGGGCAACGAGCCTAAAATCCTGGGTTTGAACCATGCATGATGAAAAATGAATTTTTAATTTCATTACTGTGACTGAAATCAGCAGGAGTAGCTGCTTGCTATAAACTCTTTTCTGGGGTGTAATTTATTAAACAATAGCCATGTTAATTTGCACGCAAAATAAGACAAATGAAGGATCATGCTGTTTATGCCCTTATTGGTCTGTAAATCCTCAATAAAAGCTCGTTTGGTAAGCTGCTTTACTGAAATTCTGATGTAAAGAATATGGCTGTACTGTAAAGTGGCTTAAAGAGTAAGTTTTCAACTGGTACAATAATTAATGTTATTATTATGTATTCTAAATGTTTCTTCAGAGGTATTTGAAGCCTTACTTTTTTTTATTCCTGTTTTCAGGGAAATTCAAATGGCATTGCTACGGTGGATGTTTCAGCAGGTTTTGTGGGACTAGAAAGTTACGTGGAAATACCAGCAATCTTCCTTACAGCATTTGCAACATATGCAGGACCTTTGCTTTGGGCCATTCATCTGCTGTGCTACTTGAGTTCTGAAGTTAGCAGGTAATCATGTTTTGTATTAAAGTAATACTCCTCTCTACGTACTGCACATACAAATGCCATCCATATAGCATACTTCTCAAACAAAAAGTGTTGGTCACATAATTTTCTTCCTTGGAAGTTAGTTTTCTGGTAAGAAAATGCATGTGTTTTGGGTTTTGTGGTTTGTTTTGGTTTTTTTTTTTTTTTGTATGAGTTTGTATCACCTGACTCTTCCAGTTCCTTTTTCTCTGCAGAAGTTTTGCACTGGGGTTATAAGTGTGTGTTTTACTAACTTTGTTTTCTAATGAGTTCTCAGTTTGCTGTGCTGAGTTACTTACAGTTTTACTATGTTTTGTTATAACTGCATGTGCTGCCTAAAAACATTCTTCTTGGAACCTACTAAGTAGGAGACCTGAGAAGGACTTTTTAAAGTTATAGAACAGAATTCAAACTTAACTAATGGGCTGTTCTTTGAATGTTTGTCCTTGTTTGGCATAGTGACATACGTTTTATAGATAAACCAGATTTATTGTATGTTACTGGTTATTGCAGTCATTTGTAGCTAAAATATTCATACTTTTTGGTATCTTGTGTGATGGATTGGTTAACGGAAAATTAATTAGTGCATTTGAAATTTTAATTGGAATATACTTATGTAACTTAGAATGTGCATGTAAAATCCAGTTGAACTCTCTGGTACTGCATTTAACTCATCTTCCAGGACATTCAAAGTGAGATGCAGTATGTTATAATAGAGGAGTTGTAAATTCCTTACGGTATGATAGCAATGAAAAAAGTTTATGTATTTTAACAGACATAACATTTGACAGTGACTAAGTTCTTACCATCCTAGAGTCTTTTCTGTGTTATCTGTGGAATATAAATGTACTTTTTCTTTTTTTTTTTTTAATGGGGGACAAAAATGTTGCAGCAGGCTTGGCAGGTGGGACTTCAGAAGTATTTATTTTGTCATAGCTCTTTCCTTAACACATGGTCATCTTCTGTAAACCTCTGACTTAGCTTTATCTTCAGAGTGTCAGTCTCATCCTATTAGTGCTTTTTGTTTTCTGTTTTCTCTTCTCTGTTTGCTTTTTTTGTTCTAGTCTATACCTACACAGTGAAATTGTGTTGGCTTGTGTGTATCCATCAAAAGTGTAAAGGAGAATTGACCCCCAGCTGACCAAGCTGGATAAACTAGTCAAGGTTTCTGAGCCAGGAAGAACCTATTCTAATAGGCTGAATTCTTGCATAGTCATTGTGTCCATTGCTCCATATTAACAGGCACCTTTTAGCAGATAGAGTTACTGTTCACCTTAATTCACCAATTTGCCCGTCTGCCCTATTGCTCTCTAAAGATGTCTGTCTCTCTCTACTTTATCACAGTGGAGTTATGCAGCCCAGTGCTGGGTCATTGTACTGCTCTAGTAATGCATTCTGTAACGTAGATTAAGACAAACTGTAGAATATTAGCTCTTAGTCTGAGGCCACCTACCTTGAAGTCATCTTTGCTCTTATATAGATTGGTACTGTCTAAGTGCTGGTCTTTATCTATGGTGCCTTTGAAACCCATCACTTTTCTCTGTTCATTGTGATATTCTTTTGCTTCAGAGGAATACATGTGAAATACACTAAATGTTGATGTCTGGATTTGTATAAGCACAGAAACCCATTCCTTGAATTTTCCTGTCTGGTGACTTGACATCAAACTCAGTATTAAATCCCTGTTTCTAGTGCTCCTAAGTTTAGATTTAGTTACTGCTTTGCTCCATCAATGCATCTTCCCAGTATTAAAGCTCTTCAGGTTTTCTCCATTCTTTAAACTCTCTTTGAAGAGAACTATCATATATCTCATATAAAGCCCCATGTCTTGTCTTCTAGTAAATATGTGATGCATGACCCAGGGTATTACTTACATTCTGTTGATCTACTGTTTTCTCAAACTCATTTATACCTCTGCCATGCTTTGTTTAAAATAGTGCTAGACAGTTTCACTGGTCACATCCATGTTCCCATGTTGTCTACCTTTTTTTTAGCAGTCCCGCTTTCCACTCTTTGTTATTACACTGAAGATGCTTTGCAACTGGAATTTTTTTGCTTGTACTTAGAGGGCTCTGAGGACAGAGGAGTAAACTGCCTCAGTGCCACTGTCTGGGAAGGGTGAAGGAAAGAATAAAACCACCCATAATATTTTTAAAGAGCTGAAGTTTTAACGTTGTTTAAACCTTAGGCTGCAGACTGTGATGAACACTAACATACAATGAAGAGAAAATGGTACCATACAGCATGTTTTTTCAGTGCTCTACTAACAAAATAATAACTTTAACAAAATCTTTAAGGGTCTGTACTTGTTTAGCATTGTTTCAAATAATGTGCCTCTGTAGTCATGTTGGTTGTTGTTCTGATGTTTTCTTGATTGGATTTTTGCAGATTAAAAGCTCAGCTAGTAGTGTTTCCAGGTACAGTGCTCATTTAAACTGCTCTCAGATGGGTAGCTGTGACCTGTAATACCCACATCACTTATGTAAGTAGATGCCATCAAGCAGCTCTTGTCTGTAGCCTTTTTAAAGTTCATTTGGGTCAACTGGTAAGGTTGTTTCCTCTACGGAACAGTATATAACTCTGGACTGGAATATCTGTAGCTGCTGGAACTTCTTTAAATTGGTATGTGATGGTGCTCAGAACTTGGTCTGTACACTTTTTATTTTACTCTTCTGTTCTGTTGTTGCTGCCCAAATTACTTTGTTATTCCTTAAAGCCAAAGCTGAAACTGCAGAAGGCAGAGGTTCAGGTGCTTCATGTGTTTTCTTAAGTGTATAGGAGACTGAAATTTAAAAGTTGTGGAAGTTTTTTAATGTTCTTCATAAAGGATTCTTATTCAGTGATTTATAAACAATATGCCTTGGTCAGTGAAATTCAACCCCTTTTTTAATATGTTCTTGAATGCAAGATAAAGATCCTTTCCAGTCTTCCTCCAGATGGGAAGGTCTAATCCAGCTGCCAGATCCTCCAAAGGGAGTATGCTGAGTGGATCTCACTAGATGACCACAGGATGTCATCGGGATTCCTGAGCCATCCTGGTACAGTCTTAGCAGAATGGGTGTGCCCAGAACTGCTCAGCAGTGCCATTCTTGACAAAGTCCCTGGCATACTGCAGCCTGTTTTAGTACTGTTGCATCTAAGGAAGTTGACCCGGACAGAGAAGCCTGACTTCACTACTTTTGTTTATTCCAAACATTTAGCAGAGCTTGTGTAATTTATAGCTGCATCAGTTGGGTTGGCTTACTAGGGCTTCTTGCTGGAGTTTTAAGAAGCTAAGCTCTACTCGGGCATACCTTGCTAGGGGCAAGTATACATGTGTATCCTTCCTTCTCTCTGCACTTCACATTTTTGGAGTCACAGAATAATTGGTCGAGTCCAACCCTCTTGTCCAAAGGAGGGTCAACCAGAGCCGGTTCATCAGGGCCATGTTTAGTTGGTTTTTGAGTATCTCTAAGGATGGACACTTCAGGGTCTCCTCGGGCAACCTGTTCCAGTGTATGACAACCCCCTCAGCAAAACATCTGTTTTCTGATGTTTAAGGGGAATTTGTTATATTTCAGTTTGTGTCCATTGCCTTTTATCCTTTCACTGGGCAACACTGAAAAGAGTCTGGGTACGTCGTCTTATTTCTGCCCATTAAATGTTTATGAACACTGGTGAGATCACTGATGGGCCTTCTCTTCTCAAGGCTAAACAATCCCTGCTTTCCCAGCCTCTTATTTTATTCAGATGCTCCTGTCTCTTCCTCATCTTTATGACTTTTCACTGAGCTTGCTCATACACCCATGTCTGTCTTGTACTCGGGAGCCCAGAACTGGATCCACAACCCCAGATGTGATCTCACCACTGCTCAGCAGTCAGGAAAAATCACCTTCCTCAATCTGCTGGTTCTTTTCCCACAACAGCTGGGTTGGTTCAGGGGAACTTTGCTTGCTCATGATCAACTTACTGTCCACCAGGAACAACCTATGTCCTTCTCTGCCAGCCTGCTTTTCAGAGAGCCCCAAGTCTCTCCTGCTTAATACATTTTTTTTTCTTCCCCAGGTGCAGGATTTGGCATCTCCCTTTGCTAAACTTACTGAGTTTCTTGTCAAATGATTCTGCAGTCTCTTGGGGTGCCTCTGAGTGGCAGCAGACCCATCTACTCTTATCAACCACTCCTCCCAGTTCTGCATAGCGTGCGTACTTGCTGGGGGGGGAGCACTCTGCCCCATCGTCTAGGTCATTAATAAAGATGCTAAAGAGTATCAGCCTCAGTGTCAAGCCCTGTGGTTGTTTGCTAGTGAGTGTCTTGCTGGTAACAGCCCTGTGAGCCTGGCATTTGAGCAGGTTTCAATCCACCTCACTGTCCACTTTCCCAGCCTTAACTGCATTAGTTTGCCTGGGAGCTTGTTATGGAAGAAGGTGTTAAAAGCCCCCTTGTGAGGTTAAAGTGCATTAAATGCATGCAGCCAATGTACCTTTGGCCAGTACAGTAAAATGGAGTAGAAGATAACTAGGTTTTGAAATAATACATTTGCTGTGGAAATGTAGTTGTAACTCCTTAAACAATTTGCTTCCATCTGATCAAACACATGGAACTATGAAATATTCTTCTCACATGGAAAGGTAAATATGTTTCTAAAATAATTAAGTGCCTTGTGATAGACAGTAACATGGGTATTACTGCCACTTTTAGTCCTTCAGGCTCTCCTGAGAAACTTGGCAGCTTAAATGTGATGGGATTTGCACAGACAGAAATAGAAAGAACAGCTCTCTGGCTTCAGTCTCCATGGAAACTGTGCAATAACTCTTGAAACTATTTTTGAGACAGAGAGTACTGATTAAACGGATGTCTGAACTTAACCAAGTATTCTGTGCATAGAATGTGTAAATTCTGGAAAGCACCTGATTCATGTAAAGGGTAGTTTTTACATTGGCCACTGTATTGCTCTGATCTGAAGTAGAATTTTGGATTTTAGGATCCTTATGATTAGGAAAAGGGCCATGTTTTTGGATAATCTGACCTATATTATGTGACCTCACTGTGCAGTACACTCCAGATGGATTCAGTTTTCAAGCTCCCACCCAAACAAAATTGTCATGTGGGTGATGTTCACAGTGTTGTGTAATTACCATTCTTTTAGCTAGGCATTGTGCTAGTTTTCAGATTTCTAGCACATTGAAATCTGTGTTTTAATCGGTTTAATGAGTCAAGTGTCAGGATGAACTGGTGGACATTTCCTAGCATTAGAAGGCTGCATGCTTATTAAATTTTCTTCATTGGCTATCAATAGTTTTAACAGTGCTTTGATGTTAGCAAATGGCTTTCAGGTATTGAAAACAGGAGTTATGCCCAACAGAAGGATGTCAGTAGTTGACAGACTTGTTATGTTGTGACTTTGTTAATTTAGAATGCTGGCACAGCAATCTTAAGTTTTTCTGCGAATTCTTTTATAATGCTGATCTAAACAGGAAGGCATGCTAGCTAAGGGAATTTCAGCAATCAACATCAGCTTTTGCCATCTTCAACCTAATGTGTTTGATTCATAGGGTCCCCCATTCAGAGTCAATGTTAATACATTAATTCTTTTTCTTTCTGCCATAGCCTGTCTGAAAATACTGAACCCTTCGGTATTTTACCAAGTAGTTTTTAATTCTGATTTCACCCATTCTCTCGTAATTAATTTGGTTAATTGAAGCTGCAAAAATGTTTGCAACTATGAATATACTGCTGCTTTCTCTAGAATGGTAATATCTCTTACCTATTGTGTTTGCTAGTAGTCCCTTTCTCTAAATAAATAAACAAATTAGAAAAGGTATAAAAGAAGGTACCTACCTTTTGTTGATGTGCATGAAAATCTGGAAGTGATTTGATAAAACTGGAATGGAGTTTTATTTTGGCAAGCTGGAAGAGTATTTTACTCAGGTATTTCTTGGTATGCTGTCATTGCAGTGATGGCTGAAGATTTCTCTTTATACTGTTAGTGCTCTCTCTTTATTCATTCCTTTGTCGTGCTGATGAGACACTGACTTTTCCTGTGAGGTTTCTTTTAGGCAGCTATGGCTCCTACTGCTGAAGAGTATTTTCTTAATGAAAAGTGATCCAACTAAGTAGGATTGCCTGCAGTTGCCTCTACACTATAAACAAATGACAAATTGCTTCAAAGCCATTTGCAAAATAAATGTCATACTCTTGCTCCCTGGGCCAGCTATGCAGCTGTGTTTTAGGAGCTGAAACACTTTCTATGTAAATGTTAGGGAAACTTCTGTGCACAAAATTTATAAATGCACCAATTTGGGCTGGGTTAGGTTATTTTTGATTGGTGTAGATAGAAGTAAGCATCTGAACAGATTTGGAACTCCAAAAGTTATGATCTGATTTTTTTGGGTAGAATTGGCATATCCAGTTCCAATGAGGCTTATTTTCTCATAATGACTGATGACCCTAATTGAGAATCTGTGATCCAGTGTGCTTGCTACTACCCGAATGCATTGTAGAGTTGGCCACACAGCTTTTAAATGATCTTGTTGATGCTGTGTACTGCCATTTCTCATTGATGGAACTGCTGGTTTAAGTAGAGACCACTTTAAGTAAGCATGTCAAAAATGCTTTGTAATTTTTTAATTTTCTATCACTTTGTGGGTAGTCTTGAATTGAAAGTTTTTTTATTTCTGCCCAAGCCCTAATTTGAGGGGTTTATGGTTCTTTCCATAGAGGCACTTTCATCCTCTCTCATGCATGGGTATTCCCCATCTCTTTCATGTTGCAGGCTTTTCTGACCTCTCACATGTGCTTCCCACCTCTTGCACATGTACTTTCCCTCCTTGAGGTGCTCTACTCTCTCTCATGGGCTTCCCCACTTTTGCTCTTTCCTCTTCCATGCGCTTCTGTACCTCTCATACTTCACCCCCTTTGCAAGCATTCTTGTCTTGTGCTTCTCCACACGCTTTCCTCCTCAAACACTTCCTTCTTCACACTCACCCCCCTCACAATCACACATCATCCTTTTCCCCTCTCTCATGCATGCTTTCTCCCTCTTCATTGTGCTTTCTCTTTCTCATGCACACACTCTCCCTGCCTTGTTTGTGCTTTCTCCCTGCTCACCTGCACATCCACCTTCTCTTACACACTCCTCCCCTTCTCAAATGCATTTCCATCTTCTTTCATGTACTCTCTCCCTCTCTTCATGCCTGGTTCCCTCTCCTTTGTACTCTTCCCCTGGCTGACATGCTGACATGCTTCCCTCTCTTTTGTGTGCTCCTCCTCTCCTTTGTGTGTTCCCCCCTTGCATGTATCTCCCCCCTCGCTGATTACCCTCTCACACATGCGCTCTCCTTCCTCCGCATGCGTGCTTCTCCTCAAACGTTCTCTCCTTCTCTTATTTGATTGTGCTTTGTCTCTCCCTTGCTTTCTTTCCAGCTTGTGCACTTTTGCTGTCATGTGTCTTTCTTGCCTGTTCTTCTGTCTCTTGCTTTTCCTTTTTCTGTCTTCCTTTCCCTGTATAGATTTTTTCCCTTTCTTGCATGTTGTCCCATGTCTCACACATTTTCCACCTCTCTCTCACAGAGATTCTCACAAATTAAAATAACTTGCAGTTTCCCTCTCCATTGCATGCTCGATAGCTTACGTCTCTCCCACCTTTTTTCTCTCACCTACCTTCTTTCTCTTGTACTTCCTTCCCTCATTCACTCTCTGCTGCTAACATTCTCTCTCCTTCGTATGCTTTCCTGTCTCTGACAGACTTTTCCTTTCTTGTATGCACTTTCCCTCTTTTAATATTGCAGTCTCTCCCTTCTGCTTTCTCCTTCTTGCTAGCTCTCTGTCCCTTCTATATCTACAGTTCTTCCTCTCAATCTGTAGAGCTTCCCCCAAACAGACCCTACTTTCTGCTTGTCTTGGACCTGCTTTCCCTCCCTATTAGATTTGCATTTTCCCTCTCTTGGGTTATTTCCTGTCTCTTGGATGCACTTTGCCTCTGTCTTTCAAGCTTTATGGGTCCCTTCTCACACACACTGGCTTTCCACCTTCTCATCCCCCTTTATTCTCTCTCTGTTGGTGTCTGTGTCCCACTGCCTCTGAGCTTCTCTCTTTCTCTGTATTGCCCTCTTTCTGACACCCTTTTCCTGTGTGCCTTTTGCCTTTCTCTCTGATGTGCTTTGCCTTCCTTTATGTACATCCTTATCAGTTATCTGGACTTGGAAATTGAGTGCACCCTCAGTAAATCTTCACACAGCACCAAGCTGGGTGGGAGTGTTGATCTGCTGAGGGTAGGAAGGCTCTGCAGAGGGATCTGAACAGGCAGGATCCATGAGCTGTGGCCAGTGGTATGATGTTCAACAAGGCAAAGTGCCAAGTTCTGTACTGGGGCCACAACAACCTCATGCAACACTCCAGGCTTGGGAAAGAGTTGCTGGAAAGCTGCTTGGTGGAAAAGGACCTGGGGGTGCTAATTGACGGCTGAACATGAGCAGCTTGGGCCCAGGCAGCCAAGAAGGCCAGTGGCATCCTGGCCTGTATCAGCAATAGTGTGGCCAGCAGGGCCAGCACAGTGATCGTCCCGCTGTACATGGCACTGGTGAGGCCGTACCTCGAATCCTGTTTGCAGTTCTGGGCCCTTCATTACAAGCGAGACATTTGAGGGGCTGGAGCGGGTACAGAGAAGGGCAATGGAGCTGGTGAAGGGTCTGGAGCACAAGTGTGATGAGGAACAGCTGAGGGAGCTGGGGTGGTTTGGAGAAAGGAGGCTCAGGGAAGACCTTAAGGCTCCCCTACATCTGCTTGAATGAAGGTTGTGGCAAGGTGGGTGTTGGTCTTTACCCAAGGTAGTGAGTGACAGAACGAGAAGAAATAGCATCAAGTTTAGACTGGCTATTAGGAAACATTAGGACTAGGTGATCTGAAGGGTCTTTTCCAACCCAAATGATTCTATATGTTCCCTCTGTTATGCTTTCCCTACTCCCTAATGCTGCATGTTTTGCCTCTCTTGGCATTTATCCTGTCCTATGTGCTGTGCCTCTCTGATGTGATTTTTGTCTTCTACTTACCCTCTTCCCTATCTCATTCTGTCACTTTGCCCATTATGATGCCCATGCCTCTTGTGTGCACTTTCTTCTGTTTGTGTGCTTTCCCTCACATGCATTTCTCTCTCTTGTGTATGTTCTTTATCATGTACATGTTGCCTCTCTTGCACACACTTTGCCTCCCACGTTTTACCTTTCATGTGCTCTGCCTCTCCCTTGCTTGCACTTTGCCTCTCGTGTGTGCACTTTGCCTTTCTCCCTTTCTTGCATGCGTATCTACTTTCTACCTCTCTCCCTTACTTCTCAGTCTCTTGTGCTCATGGATTACCTCATGCATACAAGCTTTGTCTCTTGTGAATACGATTTGCCACTCTCCCTCTCTGGTTTGTCTTACACACTTTGCTGCTGTTGTGTTAGTTTGGGCACTTTGCTCTCTCATTTTCTCTTGCTTCCCTGTCTCACGTTCTGTCCTGTCCTCTCATGTGTTCCCATCTCCCAGCTTTTCTCTCTTACTTGCACTGTCTTTCAGTCTCTCACTGGCCCCCTCTGTTGCACTCACTATCCCACACTTCCCTGCCACAAATCTCTCACCACCACACCCCTCTCTCAGTCACACCCCCAACCCCTTTGTATGTTCCATCTCACTCCCCATCTTTCTTTTCCTGCCCCCCACTGCCATCTTTCTCACAATCTTAAACACACTTTTCCTTTTTCTGATGTACTTTGCCTGTGACAGACTTTGCTTTTCTCTTTGTTTCCTTACGTTTTCTTGTGAGCATTCACAAGTTTCTTTTCCATTTTCTGTTTCTTCCCTGTTCTGCGCTTTTCCCTGCCCCATCTCCCTGTTGCTTTCTTTATCTCTTGCTCTCACTTTCCCTATGTATTTTTCTCTTTCCCCAGTTCCCTACTTTCTCGGATATGCTTTCCTTGTCTCAGGTGTGTGTTTTCTCTTTCTCTAATGTGTTCCTGCTTTTGTGTTTTCCTCTTTTGCTTATATTTTCCCATTTATGCTGAGTCTTCTAGTTGTGCTTTTCTTCCCTCAGTCTTGTGCTGTTCCTTGATACTTGTTGCTGTCCCACTCTCACATTTCCCTTTTCTCTTGCTTTCCCTCTCTCTTGGGTTGTCTTTGCCTATGTCTCACATGATATTCCATCTCTGACATATTTCCTCTTGTATGTGCTTGCCTTCTCATGCTTGTGGTTTCCTGCTTGTAACCTCACTGTACTGTTGATGTTTCACTCTTCCTTGCTCACTTCTTCCTTCTATTGCTTTCCCTCTCCTGAGCATTCTATTTGCCTGACATGTTTTCCTGCTCTTTTGAATGTGCTTTGCCTTTCTCCTGGACATGCTTTCCCACTCTCTGGTAAACATTTCCTGTTGCATGTGCTCCTCTTTTCCCAAGGGAGTCTTTCCTTGTCTCCCTTGTGCACTCACACTCCCTTACATACACTCTAGCATTATCTATAGATCTATCTATCTATCTATCTATCTATCTATCTATCTATCTATCTCACTTTTTCCCTCTCTTGCATGCTCTCTCCTCTCTTCCACACATACCTGACAGCTGACCCACCTCTCCTTGTGCTTTCCCTCCCTCTTTCTTTTGCTGTCGCTCTTGATCGTGTGCTGTTCCTCTCTCTGACACACCTTTCCTTTGTATGGCTTCACTTCACACACAGTTTGCCTCTTTCATGTGATTTGCCTCTCAAAGGGGTTTACTTCTTCTCTCCAATGCATTTTTCTTCTCTTGCCCTCTGCCCCTTGCTTGTCTTCCCTCTTGGATGTACCCTCCTCTCTACCCAGTCCCTTTTCCCATCTTTTCCACTCTCTTGTTCTGCCTCATTCTCCCTCTCCTTCTTTTACTTTGTTACTCTGTCTTTTGTTTTCCCCATCTCTTGCACGCTTTTCTCGCTCTGAAACATTTCCTTCCTTGCAGGCACTTTCCCTCATCTGTTCTTTCAGTCTCTCTTTTGTGCTTTCTCCTGCCTGTGGCTCATTATCCCTCTCTATTGCACAATGCACTCCCTAGTATCCCTGACATTTACACTCTCATGCTTTCCTTTTCTCATGTGCTTCAACTCTCTTGCATGCCTTTCCTTTTGCATTCCACTATTTCTTTTGCCTTTTCTTTGTGTCTTGCTTTCCTGTTCCTTTTTTTTTTCCTCATCTTGCATGCTTTCTTCCTGTTGAGCAATTTTCATCTCTCCTGCTTGTAGCTTTCCTATTGCTTGTGCTTCCTTTACCTCCGTTTCTTGATCTAGCCCTTTCTAACCCTTGTTATCCACCTCTTTCACTTACTTTCCTATTCACTCTCTCCCTCTCCCCCTTCTTTCTTTCTCCCTCTCAATTTACTTCTGCTTTCCCTCTCTATTCCTTTTGTTTTCACCTCTTCTTCTCACTACTCTCCTCATTTGCCCTCTCTCTCTTTCTGGCACAGCTTTCTTCTGTGCAATTTTTGTGCTCTCTTGCATAATTTCTCAGTCACCTGCTTTCTTTTCTCTTGACTTTCTGTCTCAACAGGTGCCTTTTCCCTGTTATGTGCACTTTTTATCTTTCTGTCATTTCAGTCTTGCGTGTTTCATTTCTTTTCCTGCATTTTTTCCCCTCTCTTCCCCCTCCCTCACATGCTCTGTGTCGCACAATTCCTTCCTCTCCTGCTTGTGCTTTCCCTGACTCATCTTGAGCTTTTCCTTCCCCTTTTGTGCTATCCCTATCTCTCACCATCCTTCTTTCTTAGTGGCCTTCTTTTATCTCTGTCTCAATTCACTGTCTGTCTTACCACCCTCCAATTTCCTCCTTTCTTGTCTCTCGTCACCCTCCTTGCTTCTGCTCTTTCTCACACACTTTCCTCTTCCACTTTCCGGCTCACATTTCCTCCTTTTGTCTTACATTTTTTCCTTCTCACAGATCCTCTTATGTCTATTGTCTCTCCCTCACATGATTTGCCTCTCTTCTGTGTTTTACTTTTCCTTGCACTTCCTTCTCTTCGCTCTCACTTTTTAGCCCTTTCTTTTTTTCCCCCTCCCATGGTGGTTTTCCATCTCTGGCATGTTTTTCTAGTTTCTTGCATTTACTTTTTCTCTTGCTTATTCATGCTTGCAGTCTCTGGCTCATGCTTTTCCTACTTCTGTCACTTGTGATCTCTCTTTCTTATTGCTTGCTAGCCCTACAACTCAGCATCCCTCTCTCTTGCTACCCCCTCTTTGTCTCTCTTGCCTTCCCAGCATTGCCTCAAGCATGCTTTTTCTCTCTCTCTGATGTGCTTGCTCTCCCCTCTTCCCTCTCTTAAGCTTTCCCCTTGTCTTGGCCACCTCATCTGACTGATGTGCCTCATCTCTGGCATGTGCTTTACTTCTCTTGTGCACGTGCTTCGCCTCTTTCAGATGCTTACCTGCTCTTGTGGATTTGCTTTGCCTCTGTCACATGCTGTTGCATGCTCTGACATACTTCCCCTCTCTCTGATGTGATTTCCCAGTTGCTCATGTTTTCAGGCTCTTAGCTGTACTTTTATTTACTTTATGGTACCACTCTGTATCTCTTGCCACCCCCTCTCTTATTCCAGTTCTGATTCCAGTTCTTTCCATCTCCCTCTCCCCCCCTCCTCCCATTCTGTCCCTTCCTTACCCCCTTAACGTTCCCTCTCACATGTCACATCTGCATCATTCCATTTACATGTCTCTCTCCGGCTCCTCATCTCACTGCCATGTAACTCCTCTCTCCGAGACATGTTTTGCCTTTCTCTTTTTATTGCTTTCTGTCTTACATCCACTTTGCTTCTCTTTGTTCCCTGTCTCTCACGTGTTTTTGCTGTCTTGTACCTTTATTCTTTATCAGGTCCTTCCTGATAAAAAAAAAAAAAAAGCTGTTGCTTTTAACGTCTGTATCTTGCACACTTCCCCATACGCTTACTTCCTCTCTCACACAATTCTCTTTCCTCTTTTTATTGTACTTTCCCTCTTGCTTGCATGTCTACTTGTGCTTTTCCTCCCTTTGCTTCCTGCTGTCCTTGCCTTGGTTTGCTCTTCTGTTGCTTTGCCTCTTTCCCTCTCCTCCCCCCCTACTACATTTCTCTCTCTCTCCTTTCCTCTGTCTCTCTGAGACACATCTTCCCCATGTATTGCTTTCATTCTCTCCCTCACATACTCCCCTACTCCCAAGTCTCAGGTGGTTTGTGTCTTTCACCTTTGTCTCTCTGTCACATGGCTTGCCTCTGTCTCTCTGCCACCTACTTTACCTGAGCCTCTTGTATGCATGGTTTACCTCTCTCGTGCTTTCTTCCTTCCATTTGCATCCCCTCGCACTCTTGCATGCTTTCCTTCTCTCTTACGTGCTTTTCCTCCTGGGTGCTTTCCCTCTCTCCCACACACTTTTCCTCTCTCAGGCTTCCCATGCCCTTTTCCTCTGCTTATGGTACACCCTGTGTCTGTCTCTCAACAGCCTCCCTCTTGCATGCATTCTCCCTCATGTGCTTCCCTCACACATGAATTTTGCTTTTCTTTCATGCTTTCTTTATATCTCAGCTGTGCTTTTCCTTGCTTGCTGTTGTCATTGTCTTTCACCCCCTCAACTCATGTGTCTTATTAACCTTGTCTTTCTCATCTGCTGTTTCACACAGTTTCTCTTCTTGCTTGCACTTTCCACCTCACTTATGCTTTGTCTTTTACTAGTGACACTCCTCCCTCTCTCTCCCTGTCCTGCTATGCCTCTCTTGATTCCCCACCTCTTGTCCCGTTCCCTCTTTCTTGTCCTCGGTTCCCCTTTCCTTTTTCTTCAACTCCCACCCACCTAATCTCTGTCACTGCCTCCTCTCCCTCACTCACGTGCTCACTCAGCGTCGCAGCTTGCCACTCTTACCCACTGTGCCTCTCTGTGGTGTGCTTTTCCCGTGTGTCATGTACCCTACCCCTCTCATGTCCCCCCCTCACTATTACACACTAACCCCATCTCATCATACATTCTCACTCACACACATCTTGCTTCTAGCTGCCATGCTAGCTAGCTAGCAGCACTGTCATGTGCTTTGCTTCCCTTGCATGCGTTTTCTTTGTCTTGTCCTTTACTGTTTACCCTTTTCTCTAATCTCTTCCTCTTCCTAACACCCGCTTGCATCTTTTTCCACCTTTCTCATACTTTTCCTCTTTCTTGCATGCTTTTTCCCTTACTCATGCTTTCAGTCTTGCTAGTGCTTTTCCCCTCCCTTGCTTTCCTTACATCTCTTGTGTGCTTCCGCTCTTGCGTCTTTGCTCTCTTGCACACCCCCTCTGTCTTGGTTTGCTCTTCTGCCGTTTCCTTCTTTTGCATGCTTTCCCAGGCACTCAATCTTCCTCTCTCTCACTCCCAATGTTAGGCTTTTTCTCATCCCCCCTCTTACCCCATCCTCTCCCCTACCCCGTCTTCCTGTCCCTCTGCCTCTCTTGTTCCCCCCAAATAACTCAATGCCCTTCCTCTTCTCTAGGTGCTCCTCCGCCTCTCTTACTGGCCCACTGTCTCTCACCCCATCTCTCTCACTGTTGCCCCCTCACTGTTGCCCCCTCCCTGTCCCTTTGTCTGTCTCTTCCTGGTTTTGCTATTCCTTCCTCTCAAATGCTGTCCCTGCTCTCTTCTTTCCTCTTTCTTCCTCAATGTCCTTCCCTCCCTCTCTCACTTTCTGTGCGTCCCTACTCTTGCTGTCTGTTACACTCATTTCTTTATCCCCCACTGTTCCTTCTGGTCTTTCCCTGTCTCTGTCCCTGATTCTTCCCCTGCTGCTGTACCTTCCTCTCTTTTCCTCTCACTGCCTGTACTGCCTCCTTCCCCCCCCATTCATATTCCCTGTCTTGCTTCCTGCCCCCTTCTTTGTCTTGTTGCTCTTACATCTCTTTATGTTTCTCTCACCACCCTTACATTTCTGTCACACTCACTTTCCCTCTCCGTTTCTCATAACTTCCACACATTTACACTTTTTCTCTCTCATCTGTCACTATTCTCTGTCTCTCGTTCCTTTTTTTTTTTTTGCGTATTTTCCTTTCTTGGACATTTTGCCTCTCCCACAAGTATTGTGCCTGTCTTGCACATACTTGTGTCTCTGGCATGCTCATTGCTTCTGCGGTATGGTCCTTGCTTGCACACTTTTTGCATCCCTTAAATAAGCTTTCTCTCTCTGCCTTACAAGCTTTTTGACTTGCATTTACTCTGTTACATCCTTTCTATCTCAGTTTCTGTATCTCATGCTTTCCTTCTCTTGAACATG
Source organism: Neopsephotus bourkii (assembly GCF_033783945.1). NCBI lineage: Eukaryota > Metazoa > Chordata > Aves > Psittaciformes > Psittacidae > Neopsephotus > Neopsephotus bourkii. Next base: position 250,565 of record NW_026901782.1, on the reverse strand, counting down.
CAGGATTGCGCAACTTGGCATTCTTGAGCTCTCTAACACACCCCTTCTCACACTCTCACTTCTGCAACTTCTCTTGTAGTTTTCCGTCTTCTGTGCGTTCATGCTCATACACTTTGCTTCTCACTTGCGCGTCCCATTTCATGCAATTTCTCTTTCTTCTGCCTTCTCTCCAGTGCTTTTTCTCTTGTGCTTTCCTTTCCACAGGTGTGCTTTCATGCTCTTGCATGTGTGTTTCCGTTCTCTCTTACTTGCATGTACTTTTCTTGTCTTGCGTATGCTTCTCTTATGTGCACTTCACCACAATTGCATGTGCTTTCCCTCTCACCAACTTGAACTTCTCCCTCCATTTCTCACACATGAATTCCTTCCTTGTGCATGTGCTTCTTCCTCTGTATCTATCACGTATTCCCTCTGTTCCTCTTGTGCACTTCTCACCCCCTGTGCACTTACCCTCCTGCTCATGCTTGTGCTTTCCCTTTTGTCTGTTGCAGTTTTTCTTTTTCTTGTACGCTTTTCTTTCTTCTGTGTCAGTACACTTTATTGCTTTTCCCTCTTCTCTCAAGTTTTCCTTCTCCTACATACATGTTTTTCTTCTCTACTGTGTATTTCTCCTCTTTTGCATGTGCTTTTCCTCTTTTGCATGCTGTCGCCTTGTCACTCTCCTGCACCTTTGCTCTATTGGCTGTGCTTTCCTTTTTCCTTTCTTGTTTGCACTCTACCCCTCCTGGGCACATTTTCTCTCCCTCCCTTGTGCTGTGTTGCATGCTTTTCCTCTCACTTGCGCACCAGCTTTTCCTCTTCCGTGTGCGCAATCCATTCTGTCTCTAAGGAACATCTCTTCTTTAGTCCATACATTCCCTCTCTGATATTTTTAATCTTTTTCTAGTGTGCCTTTGCTCTCTCTGGCACCTTTTCCTTGCTCTTTCTGTTGCACCTTTCTCCTCTTTTGTGCATGCTCACTCCTTTTCTTGGTACCCCCTTCTCATATTCACACTCGTGCCCTCCCTACCAACTGTGCTGTTTGCTTTCTCTTTCTGTCTCTGGCATGCTTTCCCTTGCCTTCATGCTTTTTGTCTTTCTCTCATGCACTTTCTCCCAGTCACAATTTCCTGCTCCATCATGCACATTCCCACATTTACTCATATGCTCTCTCACTTTGTCATATACACTTTTGTTTGCTCATGCTTTCCTTGTCTCTAGTGTGAATGTTTCTCACTTAGGTGCTCTCTCGAGTGCTCTCATTTAACATATGTCCCCCCTGTTGTGGCTACTTTCCCTCTCAAATGCTTTCCTTCTTCTTAGAATGTGTATGTCTCTTGCTCTTTTATTCTCTCTTGTATGCTCCCTCTTCCTCGCAACAGTGTAAAGTTTCTTTCTCTCTCTTACATCTTTACCTCTGTCCCATGCATCCACTCCACTGTCTTGGACACTTTAAGCTTTTCAGTTCTTTCTCAATTTCTACTTTCCCCCTCTCTCCTGCATTGCTTCTCTGTCATGCACTGCTCCTTTATTGTGTATGCTTTTCTCTACCTCCTGGTACACTTTCTCTCACTTTCACCATCCCTGTCTCATGGATGCAATTTCCCTGTCTTTCTCCCTTGCTTTCTTTCTCTTAGGCATATGTACACTTTCTCTGTCACATGCTTTATCACAAGTGCTGTTTCATCATGCTTTCTCTTTCTCCCTTGTGTGTTTTCCTGCTATGTCTGCACTTTCCCCTGCACTTCATATATATAACATCTACTTTCCTCTTTTTTCTTCATTTTGTCTGCCTTGAGCTTTCTTTTCCTAACCTTTTCACTTTCTCCTCCTGTCTTACATACTTCTGCTGTCTAAGGCTCTCCCTGTAACTCATGTCTACCTCTTTGATGAGCTTTGTCTTTCATGGCATCTTTACCTCTCTCTCATGTGTCTGCTTTCCTTACATATTCTGTGCAGTTTCACCTCTTGTGTACTCTTTCCCTTGATCTCTGGCATTTGCTCTCCATCACACGTGTCTTTTTCTCTTGCATTCAGTTTCCTTTATTCTCCTTTTTTCCTTTTTCTCCTTCTTGTGCTTCCCCCCTTCCTCCCAGACTCCCTTTTCCTTTTTCTGTCATGCTCTTTCCCCCTTTCTTGCATGTGAGGGCTTTCCTTCTCTCTTGTGCATGCTGTTTCTCTTGCATACTGTTCCTTGCTGGATTGGGCTTTTTGTGTCTCTTGTGCAATTTCACCTCTTGTGCGCTTTCCCTACCTGTCTGTTACACTGTCTCATGCCTCTTCTTGTGGTCTTTCCCTTTCTCACATGCTTCCCCCCATTCAGTGCATGTTCTTCGTCTCTTGTATGTGCTATTTCTGTATCTGCTGTGTACTTCTTCCCTCCTTGTAAATTGCTTTTCCTTCTTGTGCACTCTTCCCCTCTCTCTTGTAGCACCCTTTCCTGTGCACTTACTTTCTCTCTTGCATGTTTCAGTCTCTCTCATCCTTTTTCTATCTGTTTGTTGGCTTTCCCTTTCTCATGTGCTTTCCCTTTCTCATATACTTTCCCTCTGTTGTGGGTTAACCCTGCAGTTAAAGATGACACAGCCATTTGCTTGTTCCCCTCCCAGTAGGATGGGGGAGAGAATCAGAAGGACAAATGTGAGAAAACTCATGGACTGAGGTAGAGATAGGTTAGTAAATGAAGTAAAGCTCTGTGTGCAAGCAAAGCAAAATAAGGAGTTTATTTACTGCTTACCATTGGCAGGGCAATGTTTAACTGCTTTTCTGAAAATCAGAGCTTCAGCATGCATGACAGTTAATTTGAGAAGACGCAAAGACACAAACACCTCCCCTTTCTCCTTTTTCCTCAGCAGTTTTTGCTGAGCACAATGTATGGGATATCCCATTGGTCACTTGGGGTCAGTTATCCCACCTGCGTCTATTCTCAGATTCTTGTGCGCCCCCAGCCTAGTTAGTGGTTGAACAGCATGAGGAAGCGAGAACTTCTTTATGATATGCAAGCAATAATTAAAATATTGGTGTTTTCTCTCTCAGTTTTCCTCCACCCCTCTTTTATTCTTCACCTCTCTTTCATGCTTTCCCTTTCTTTCTTGTACAGTCTCTGTTTCTCTCTGGCATGTTTTCCTGTCTGTCTAGTATATAGCCTTTTCGTGTCATGAGCACACCTTCCATCTTGCCCTTTGTCACTCACACTTTGTCTCTCAAACCCTCTTTTCTGCTCATTCTGTGTACCTCCATCTCAGAAGTGCTTTGCTGTTCTTAAGGCTTTCTATCTCTCACATGCTTTACCTCTTCCTTGCATGTGCTTTTCTTTTGTTGTATGTGGCAACGTTTCCTCTTACTCTCATGCACACTTTTCCTCTTCTGTGCACACACATGCTAATTCTCTGACTTGTGCTTTCCTTCTTACTTGTGATTTCTCTCCTGTATGCCTCCATCCATGCATTTCTGCTTTTTCAGGTCTTTTTCCTCTCTTGTGTGCTTGCTCATTCAGTCGTTCATGCTTCTTCATGCTTTCCTGCCCTCACACTTTTTTCTTACTGTGTGCTTTTCCTCTCTTGTGTGTGATTTTCCTGTCTCATATACTTTTCTCTCCGTTGCAGTTTCACTCTTTTTACTCTCACAATCTCATTCCTTCTCTCTTGCTTTTCCCCCATCTCAGTCTCTCAAACTTTCCTTCTTTCTCTTGCATGCTTTCCCACTCCTGTGCTTGCACCTTTCCCTCTCCCACACTTTTTGTCTTGCATACTTTCCCAATCTTGTGTGCCTTTTTTTGTATGTCTGTCTTTTGTTTTCCTTCTCACACAAGCTTGCTTTCTTGTGCACTTTTCAAGCTGTCACTCTTTTCCTGTTGCTGCCTTCCACTTCCATCTTTCTCAGTGTGGAGCTGTACCTCTTTCATGTGCTTTGCCTCTGCTTCCCACTTATGATGTCTCTTCTTTGCTCATGCTGTCCCTCTCTGATGGTTTCCCTATGCATTGCATGCTTTCGTTACTTCACCCATTCATGTTTTCCCTTGCTTACTGTTTCTTGTGTGTTGTTTACCTTTTTTGCATGCTTTTACTTTTTTAGAGGCCTTTCCCATCTCTCTCTCCCTCCCATGCACCTTCCCTCTCTTGCATGCTTTTTCCTTCTCATTGTCTTGTGCCTTTCTTTGCCTCTTGTGCTTTTCCTTTCTCACTGATGTGCTTTCTACCTCCTCTCCCTTTTCACTCCCCAGATGCTTTCTCTATTTTGCATGCTTTACTTTCCTGTCTTGCCTGCAGTCTCTGCCACCCTCCCTCCCCACCCCCTTCCCTGTCTGGTACTCTCTCACGCTTGCTGCTGCTGTTCCCCCTCCCCATCTTACGGTTTCTGTCAGTGACAGATTTTCTCTGTTTCTTTGTGCCACTTGCATGTGTGTTCTTTCTGACGTTTCCTTGCATGTGTGTTCATGTGTTCTCAGTGTCCCCTCTCTTGCATATTCTGTCCACTTTCTCCTAGTGTGGCAAGCTTGCTTTCTCTCACTATCATGTGCTGCGTTGCTCTCTCTCGTGGCTTTACCTCTGTCATGTGTTTTCCCTCTCCCATATGAAGATATGCTCCCACCCTGTTGCTTTCCCCTTCTTCCCCTTACCTTGAGCATTCTTTCATTCTCTCATGGGCACACAAACCATTCTCCGTTGCTTTCAGTCTCACATGCTTTCCCTTTCTCTGTTATGCTTCCCCACTCCTGCATGCTTTCTGTTACGCGCATGCTGCCTTCTTCTTCTGTGTTGTACCTTTTCTCTCACATGCTTTTCCTCTTATTCTCATGGTCTTTCCCTCTCTTTGTGTGACCATTTTGTCTCTTGTATGCACCCTTCCCACTCCTGTGCATGGCTTTCCACAGTCATGCACACTTTCCCACTTTTATGTGCTTTTTCTTATTGTTGTAATTTCTCTCTTGCCCACTCTTTCAGTCTTTCACTCTTTTCATCTGGCTCTCCTGCTTTATTTCACTTCCTTTTCCTCTCTTCTTTGATCTCTTTCACTCTTCCCTTATTTCTTCTCTGTCACTCTGTTATGCTACCTTGTCCTCTCTCACTGCCTCTCTTTCCCTTTTGTTTGGTCCCTTTTACTTTCATGTATTGTTTTTATTTTTTCCCCTCTGTCTCAGCTCATCTCTTGCCCAGTGTCCTTCTCTCACTCCCCGTCTCATTTTCCTTCCTGATTGCCCTGGCTTGCAGAATCTCTCCTATCAGCTTCTCATTTCCTCTTGCTTCCTTTATCTCTCACTCTTACCTTTGTGCTCACTTTTGCTCTTTCCCTCTGTCTCTGATCCCCCATGCATCTCATTTCTCATCTTTCCTACTAATTTTCTTTCATATCCATTTTCGCCTTCCCACTTGCTTAGTCTATTTTTCTCTTTCCTTTTCAGTTGCTGTCTTTCCTGCATTTTGGCATACTTCTATCTCATTCCCTTTCTATCTCTCTTTTCCTTCCTCTCTTGATTGCTTTCCCCATCTTCTTTGTGCTTTCCTCTGCCTGTCTTTCACTCTTGCTCACGCTTCCCCCCTCTAGGTACCTTTTCCTATCCCTGTCTTTCAATCTTGATTGCTCCTTTTGACACTCCCTTTCATTCTTGCTCTTCTGCCTCTTTCACCCTGTTACTTCTATTTCCTCTGACTCTATGCTGTATCCCCCTCTTTCTCTTTTCCCCACCTTTCCCTTTCCCTCTCACTACTTTCCCTTTTGCTCTTCTCCTTCTCCCCCTCCCTTTTTCGATTTCCATTCCTCTCATTCATGCTTCATGGAATCACAGAATGGTTTAAGTTGGAAGCGACCTCTGAAAGCTGTGTTCTGTCTGTTTACTTTACATTTTCTGTGTCAGCCAAGATTAGCATTACAGTATCACCAGAGCTATGGCATTAAAAGTCTTATGTTGATTTTTCTGTATTTTTCTCAGCTAGAGTCCAGTGAGGAAGAGGGTCAGCAGCTAGTATATAAAAGCATCTTCCTCAAAAATCAAATTGGTCTTGACCTCAATTTCTTGCCGGTGAAACCATTTTTGATTACTGTTCCTTTTGTGCTTAATAGTATTAGCATTGTCTCATCCTTTGTAAGAATCATTTTGCTTCCAAGAGAAAGTGTGTAGTGAGTTCTACAGTCTTTATGCTAACACTGAATATTGTTTTTAATTATTCAGCTTCATACAAGTTATTTCTAAGTCCAACACTCATATAAACTTGTCCACATAAAAAGTATATATAACACTTGGGCTGAGTAAGAGTATTCTTGCATAATCTCAGAAGTCATCTCATTTCACCACTAGGAATAATGAGTCTCTGAAGATGAATCCACTGCACATTGCACCCGAAGAGTCTGTGAGGAAAGCTGGGGCAATACTCTGGTACACTGCATGAAGTATACACAGTGCACTAAAGCAATGCTCTCCCCTTTCTCTTAATTACTTTGGATATTCCTTCCTCTTAATTCTGCAACTGTAATCTTCAGACTGAAGCACAGTACAAACTTTATTTCTTCTCTACAATTAGTAAGGGCTGCATGATGAAGCTAGGTTGTCAGTGGCTTGTATGACTGCTCAAGCAGGAGCAGAGCCATTCATGGGCAATTCTGGAAAGAGAGGACCGTATTTTTAGACTTTTATTTATATAATTATTGTAGAAATGTTTCTAGATATAACCTCTACTTTTTGCTGTTAATGGTCTTGTCTTACTGTTCTAACTTGCAGGTTTTTCTCTTTCGCTATTTGTTTTCTATTTTTTTTTTTTTTTTTTTGTTCTGTGGCCAAAAAATCTGACTGCTTGGTTCTGGTAGCTGTGGATAGGACTGTACATGGGATATGGGATGCTGTCCTTCTGCATTTATCTAGGATTTTTCTATCTTCTTTTCTCACACCTTTTCTTGAAGTGCACAAATTCTTTTCAAATGTGTATGGTATTGGGATGGCAGGAGTAATTTCAGGAGAGAGCTGTTATTCTAGTTCAGTCACATGTTTAAAAATAGTTACTGTAATGGAAAAATACAAGAAAGAAAGAACAAATTCTGCCTTCAGTGCAGAAGAGTGAGCATTGCTTCACTGAACTGTAGAATAGACCACACTGGAAGGGACCTCCCAAGATCATCTGGTCCAACTGTTTGTGAGAAAGGGAGCCTCAATGAGATCATCTACCACCCCATCCAGCTGTGTCTTGAAAACCTCCAGTGATGGGGACTTTATCATGTCCTTGGGGAGATTATTTCAGTTACTTACTCTTCTCAGTAAAGAATGTCTGCCTTGTACTGAAGTGAAATCTCTTCCTTGTACCCATGGCCTCTTCTCGATGTGGTGTACCTCGTGAAGAGAGCACCTTCATCCTCTCTGTAGCCACCCTGTAACTACTGGAATGCTATAATAAGATCTTCCTGAGCCTTCTCCAAGAAGGGACCCAAGTCCTACAATGTAGGGCAGGCTCTCCAGCCCTTTAATCATCTCTAGCCACCTTTTGGACCCTCTCTAGTCTGTCTGCCTCTTTTTTGAATTGTGGGGACTAGAACTGAACACAGTATTCAAGGTGTGGCCTGTCAAGCACTGAGTAGAGAAGGATAATCACATCTCTCTGCTAGTGATGCCCTTGTGGATTTAGCTCAGGACCTGATCTACCTTTGTTGATGCAGCAGCACTCTGCTGACTCTGTTCAGCTTGTTGTCCCCTAGCATCCCCAGGTCTCTTCCAGCAAGGCTGTTTCCCCACCACACAGATCCTGTACTGGGCCCTTTGGTTATTCTATTCCAGGTGCAGGACCTTGCACTTGTCTTTGTTAAATTTCATACACTTCTTGCTAGCCCACTCTTCCAACATGTCCAGGTCTCTCTGTAAGATGGCTTTCCCTTCTGATATGCCCACCTCGCCACCCAGTTTAGTGTCGTCAACAAATTTGGTGAGTGTGCTTTCAATGCTATCATCTAGATCACTTACAAATATGTTGAACAGTTTGGGGCTCAGTATCAGTCCCTGGGGAGCCCTCCCTAGGAATGCCTTGTGGCACTGTTCATACGTCCCATTAGGCTGGTATGTTCTAAACTGTTCGGTTTGAATTTAATTAAATAATATGTTAACTGTTTATTTAAGTCTTCTCAGAGCCTTCCTGTCCAGAAAAATTGTCATATATTATTTTTCTTTGCATCTTCATCTAAGTTGATGAAGAAGAGCTGTTTGTTTACAAAGTGGGCAGGACAGCCTGTAGATGCACCTTCCCAGAAAATCAAGCTGTAAGTTTCCCTTTTCTTTCGTGCATGTATTATGCTGATGTAAAATGCTTCAGGATTTTTCATGCCAGAAGTCTTTAGAAGTGCTAACTTGATTTTAGAAGAATGCTTTACAGAAAATTGACTAATGTTGGGCTTTGAAATACTTAGGATTTGTGTTTTGCTTGTTAGGAATTTTAATAATTTGGTTTATATCTTGTTGCTTTAAAGTCTGGGCCAGTGACGACAGGAATAGACTGATTTAACTTCCTTGGTTTTCTTGGAGCTGAGCAGAGTAGCATGTGTTAAGTATTAAAGTGAACAGAGGCTTATGAGAAAGCTTGAAGCAGTGGTAACAGGCAGACACAGTCACTATATGTGTGAAGTCACTACATGAATGAAGAAAATGCCTATCATGAAGAAAATGCCTGTAATATAGAATAATTTTCTTCATTACAGGCATGTAAAATGTCAAAGGTACCTGCTGAAAAGGAGTAAAACTTCTCTGTAGTGAAGAAATCTATATATTGCATGGCCACATTGCCTAGAGTGCTATCTGTTTGCCTGCAATCCTGGAACAAACATGGATGATCTAGCTTGTGAAGTGTTTTCGCTTTTGTGTAAGGGAAGGTGAGGACTGATGAAGTAAAAGCTGAGAAGCAGAGAATTTCTAGTCCTTTGTAAGTTGATTGCCACAGGATCTGGGGAAATGAGCACATGCAAGGGGTGTATTGGATGTAGTGAACATCTCTCCAGTTAGGTTGCCAAGATTTCCAGGAGCCATTACTAAAAGTACCCAGTTAAATAGTGGTGGTAGCCATTAAGAGTGGCTTTTCACGCCTTCTGGCCCAGTGTCAGCATAACTGGATTCCTACTTGCAGTCTAATGTAGACCTTTGTTAGGTATCCAGTTTAGGGAGTTCCACTGGAACTGTTTTCAGGAGCCAAGCCTGACTGAAGACTGGAAAAAGAAGTCTGAAATTTCATTGATATGTGCTCTGTATTTTAGATAGAGCTCTGTTCTAAGCAGGTTAGCTGGTAGTACACACCAGCAAAAAGAGTTAGCTCTGCTGGGTGACTGTAGCTACTTCTTTTCCTGACAGGAAACTTCTGGCACAACTGATTATGTCAGCAGTGAAAACAAGCAAAACTGTTGATATAATCTTATTTTTCCTGCTCTTAATGATGAAATGAAGAGTATTAAAGATTCAGGTGTAATAGCCTTTTACAGTTAAATCTTTATGAGAACCTGCTGAACTCTACACTACCGTCTACATAGTACAGTGCACTGTAACTTACTGCCATAGACATTTGACTTTGTTCAGGTCATTAGTTGTAGCTTCTCCACCTTTATTACTGGGAGAGAGGATGCATGGGAAAATCAGTGGTCATCCCCAAGCTGTAGAATATACTCAATGACTGTTTTAGATGGGTGCTACCTACTCTTTTTGACGTCTGTCCATTGATATGGTTTGGTGTCAAAAATTATGACTCTATAGAATTAACATTGTTCTGATTGACAGCCTGCAACAGAGTTGGTCTTGTAAATTTTCAAAGGACTCTTGGTTCCCTTGAATCTGCTAAAAATGGCTAAAAAGTGTTTTTGCATGATAATGCAGGATTGTATGCTACAGTCTAAAATAGCATAGCAAGGACTATACTAGGTGAGAATATGGGATGTGGGAGAGACGTAGCAAGTTTGCTGTTGCTGCTAAGCTAATTGGTATTTGTTTAGATCAGGGGAAATTCTTGTAGATTGCAGGTACTCTAGGATGTTACAGACACAGTTGGAGTGTTACAGGATTTGTTGCTGACTGCAACCCGTTATTAGTACACAAACAGGGCAGATTAGCAAAGTGCCGACTATTTTTATAGGTCAGTAAACAGGGAGATTTTGCAAACTGAAGTCGCAGAAACCCTAGAATGAAAAATGCCATTAATACAGTAAAAAATGTTAATCCAGTCAAATTGCCTTCAGATATGCAAATTCAATATCCCTGTAAGAGGTAATCTGGGCAGTGATACTCAGCTAGAAAAGACAAGCTGGAAGGGTAGAAATGCTGGAGGATAACGTTTACTGAAAGGATTCAACATATTTCATACTGAAACCCTACAGACTTGGCCCTCCCTCCCCCAGTCCCAGAAAAATTACAATCCTAGGGTGTTCTTCACTCATCTGCTTGCATATTTCTAAAATGTTTATTTAATATGGTGGATTAGAACAAATGTTGGAACAACGTAAAATTGTGTATTTTAAAATTCCTTGTGGAAGCATTTGTAGGGCTGCCTGCAAAGGTTTTTTGCTTTATTTTTAAACTACAAAACTTGTGCCACCATCTGCCAAGTATTCTACGTAACTGGGAGACATGCTTTTACAAGAAAAGGGTGGTTTTTCTTTCATGCTTTTGGCATCATAGTTTTTTTCATCTTATAAACCTTGTATTACCCATTTTAATGGCACCTTAGAGACAGATAGAGAGGTGAAAGATTTGTTGACAAACCATTGGCAGTTGGATCTAGGAGATACAAGGCAGCAGAAAAATCTATTAATAGCACACTTGCTTGGCCATATTTTTCTATGTATTAAATATTCAATTAAAAGAGGATTTTTGTTGAAAGACAGTATGTGCTCTAGACTATTTGCAGTCTAAATATAGCGTGTTCAGTGATGTGAATCTTTAGTGTTCTTTGCTTCAGAATTCTTCTAAGGCATTGTCTTTTCTGGACCTAACGATCTTCAGCATCAATCTCATCTGAAGTTTGGATATGCTTTTTCATCTTTAACACATTTGGATTTCTCATTCAAGTCCAAAGAAGCTAGCTAGCTAAGTGAGCTCAATATCGGAGGTTAGGTACTTGTTTTTTTTCAACTCCTGCATTATGCAGAGGCTGGTTCTGTCAGAACATGGTGATATTGTGTACAGCTTACATCCCTCTATGTTCTTCTCCTTTGAACAAGAAAAGGCATTGACTGCTGCAGAGACAGCTCTGTATGGAGTAGTTACAGGTTTATGCTTTAGATGTGCCTTGTAATCTTCTGTTGTTTCCACTGAAGCAGCACTGAGAGGTTGCAAGGTTATTCATTACTGGCTGCTCCTACCCATAAAAGGTAGGGTACAAGTGGCATGCTACAGCTAGCTTTCTGTGCTCTCCTTGTGACTTCTTTTGGAATACTCGAGAGCCAGCTGAACTACCTGGATTGCCTTGGTCATGTTAGCAGCAGCAACCTGATCCCTATGCCCTGTACCTTGTGGCCACTCTGTGTGTGTAGAATGAGTAGGAGTGCGTAAAGTCATTATTCTTAGCTGTTCAGCAAATGGGTACCTGGCACAAGCAAGAAGAAGGCATGGGTTGTGCCTTAGCATCAGAACAGCTGAGTAGGTCAAACCGCTTGGGCTCAGTCATTCGGGTGCTGTTGCTGCAGCAACACACATGTGAAGTCCTATACCAGCTCCAAAATAAACAGGATTATTCTGAACCCCATTAACAGTTCAACTTTGTGAATACAGTATACTTTTGTTGCCTTCTCTAAATTGCACTGCTGCATTTTACAGTGGAACTGTCCCAAGATTTCCTTCTGCAGGTAGGTGTCTATGTTTTATTGAGAGATGAAGAGAGTTCTCAGACCTTTTGGAAGTAAAGGTATTATATAAGCAGAAAAGCATTCATTATCTTTACTTTATCAGAATATAGAAAAAATTGTACCATTTACTTACTGACTTGGGGATTCTTTGCTAGAAATCATACTGTGAAAATGCAGAATTTAAATGTTGCTAGTAAAGATTACTCTGTGCTGTCATTCCAGTTTAAAATGCTAGTAGTTTAAATACCATATCTATCTAATTTTTGAGCCAAAGAAATGAGTGCACAGAAATTCTATTCAAAACAATCTTTCATTATTATCTTCCAGTGATATTCCAATAATATTCTAATATAATGATCTTCCAATTTAATTTCTTCATAATTAAAAAAGTACTTTTTTTTTCTTTTTTTTAATTTTAACACCACTGATTTAAGACTAGGAGCTTTCTCACAATAGGGCACTGAATATGTTATTAGGTGAACACAAACTAAGGAAGAATATATGAACTGAAATTTAAATTTAAAATGCAGGGCTCTTGGAAGACCTGTATAAGTTCATGGATATTCTCACTTCCTTCTTTTAGGATTCCCTTGAAAATCCCATCATGAGCTTAATAAATGTGATAGCCACTACCACTGATAGCCTTTGTCTAGCTGGTCAATAAAATGCTTTTTTTTACTCCAGAAAATGGTTTAAAAATTACCTGTTTGTCTATCTGACTCAGAACCCATTTCCTCTGTTTATTCAGTTGTATCATCCAACTACTACAAATACCGTTTTAGTCATACAGCATGAAAACAGCTAAGAATGAGTGAATTGCAGTTTGTTTAATCCTTGTCAACAAAATCAGTTATTAAACATAAAGCTGGTTATTTACACAAGCTCACTGAAGACTAAAATAGTTATGCAGAAGCAGGGAGCAGCCTAGTTCACTCCCAAGCCACAGTTTTCTTGGCTAAGCAGCTAGGGAAATAGTTTTCTATGAAATTAATATATATTTTGCAATCATTCACACTCACTGTTTTTAACTGATATTTTAGCTCTACTTTCATGACCTGTTTTTCTTTCAGCTGAAAGGCTTGGGAATTTTGCTCTTTACTTTGCTAGAATAAAGAAATGTATCCCAATTATTTTGATTTATAAATAACAAGTTTAATAGTTTTACTATGTAAAATACTGCATTCTGTGGCTTACTTAGTCGTGAGTGACTAATTCACACCTCACAGAAGTGCTAATCATCTTACATTATTATTACTTGGAACCAGATCAGAATTAAAATCTGGGAGGAGCAGAACAGATTTTCAGATCAGAATGTTAGTGTAAATCATTTCTGCTTTCAGCTGATATGTTCTTTTGGAACTGATGATGTAAAATATATTGATGGGGAGAGAAAAGTGTTCTGCTTATTATTTCAGTGAAAAAGCTTTATTCTTTCCTTCTCTCTGAATAGGTAAGCATCTGAATTTGGTGCAAATTAGTCTCTGCAGACGTGGTTTGGGGAGAAGGGACATGTGCCAACCCAGTATCATTGCTGTGAGTTGGCACTTTGGGAGGGAACAACAATCAAAGAGCAGAAAACCCTTTCACTTCATTTCCATCTGGCTCCTGTCACCAAATACCTTAGTGTGACAGGTCTGGACCATGTAGGTTACATATGGGATAGACATTTCTAGCAATACAGTAGACCCAGTTGAGCTGATCTGCTGTGACAGGAATGCGTCACTCATGTAAGCCTACGAGTATGATGTTCTCTGGAGAATGTTACATTAGCTAGCTTTGCAAAGTATGTTAATAGCAGTTTTTATATTGCTTTGTACAGTGTTACTGGCTGTGGGCAGCAGTGTACTCTAAGAAATTTTATGCCCTGTACAAGAGGAGCAGGCTCCATCTGGTTATCCATTGTACGGGTTAGGCAGCTTTGTGACGAGTACTGAAGTCTTTCTTCTCTGCCTCTTACCATCCAGATACTGTGAAACAACAAGAGATGAAGCTATCTTTAAACTGCTTAATGGAGACTTCAGCAATTAAAACAAAGTATATTAAAGCACAGAACCTTCCAAGTGTGAGGTGAACTACTGGGTGCCTTTAATGCGGAGGCAGTTGCTATGCTTACACTTAATGTACTTACATGTTATAGGATATATAGAGACGATAAGGACAAACTTTTATTAGTTTCATCAATAATCAGTATCCTGACACAAAGTGGAGATCTGTGAGTGTTCTTTGGTTGGGAAATAATGCTAAAGTAGAGAAACTGTTAAGTCTTTACTAAGTTTGCCTGAGAACGAACTCCTCTGTTTCTGTTACCAGGAATTCAGCAGCAGTGGGTCACGGCTGTTTCTGCTATGCTCTAATGCGTTCCCTTCCAGTTGCCGTATACATAGTTTTGGTGACAGGTCTGCGTTACCACCTGTTCATATGGAGCGTCTTCTCACCAAAGTTACTTTATGAGGGAGTGCATGTGTTCATCACAGCCGCGATCTGCCTGTTCTTCACAGCCATGGATCACAACCATTCTCACAAAGTGCAAGATTGAAAGAAGTGTGCGGTATGCAGATCTGCATTGCAATGTCCGGTGCGACATGGGGATGGAAGAAGGATAATAATGGCTTTAAATTATTGCGCAGAATTTGAAGATTAACCTTGTTTAACTTAGTCAAAGTCACGATTTGAAGGGCCTGTGCTGTTTTAAAACTTGAGTCTGCTTTAAAAATGTTTAATTTAAATGAACTGTTTTTTCATGGATAACTTTTGTTCTGTAGCTGTCATTATAGCACTTTCCAAATCACAGAATGGCAATATTATGTGATTCAAATTTAAAAATGTACATCTTAATCTGAGTAAAGACCACAGGCACTGAAACAATCTTTTGCACATACAATCTTTTTTCACCCTCTTAGATGAAAGATTCCTAAAAATATCCAAGAGGATTTCTTGGTGCTGTTCACAAGACTTTGCATTCATTAGCCTTGGGGGTTTTTGTTTGTTTTGTTTCTAGCATGTGCATTGAAATTGTTACTAAATTATTGTACAAATATTCCAGGTAAAATATTTTTTTGCTTTGCATATACAGCATTTCTGTTTAAAGGCTGTATTTTCTTTGTAAGATGAGTGCAACCATTGTCTGCAATGTATTTCGATCTGCCTATCCAGTGACTTCAGTTACTGGATAGGAAGGACTAATGGGCTAACAAAGCAATGATTCTTTTATGGAGTCTATCCACTGTTAAAATGTTGTTTCTTTTTATTAACCAGGTTCATGGCAACTGTGCTGAATGTTTGACTGTGTTTTCCATGCTAGGGTAGAGAGTTATGACCCATGAGCACAAAATATTTTAATGGCTAAGTTACCAGCAAAATAAAAGGTGTGTTTGCATCACCTTCCCTCTTAGTGGCCTGTCTAGGCACCTCATTTGAATGTGCTATGATTAATTCCTAACAATGTTGTTTTCTTTGTTTCTGTCAAGGGGATAAACATTGATGACTATCTTGTCAGTGTTCTTTATGTGGGTTTTTCTTTCCTCATATTTTTGTCCATGTTAGCAGACAGTAGGATTTAATTTAAATGTATTAGAGGTGCAGCAGAAGAAAGGCACACAAGAAAGTTTAACTTTTGTTATAAATCTGAAAATAAAAAGCTTTTAAGCCCTATGTAGCCAGCAGTGCATTTGTTAGGATCACTGATACAGTTTTCATTTCATGTTTCAAGTAGTGCAAATCTCAAAAAGCAGGCCTTTAGTTTATGTGCATTAATAATGAGCCATCTTAATCTCAAAAAATGAAACTTTTTTCAACTGTAAAACAACAGAATTTTCAGTACTCTGGCCACGTACTGCCGTTTGCCTGGAGAAGAGACTGGTGGATCTTAATGTCATTCACTGTGACCAGTTGGGAGTTTGAAAATTCAATACTTTTATTAAAATGGTTTTTATTGCAAATCGTGGAATACTTAAAACAGCTTTTATTTGTGAGTGTTGTACACATTTACCGTTTTCATCATTCTCGGTATTTTTCTGGTTATCTGTTAGCTAGCAACCATATGGGGATTATTGACATAATCTCTGCTTACTTGGCTAATTCCTAAGCAATCCTCCCTAATATTCATACAAAATATCTTTACAAGAGATTCAACTTGGAGGGAAAGGGTGATAATACAGAGAAAGAAAGGGTGGAGGGGAAGTTGCTTTGGCACTCCTAAAGTAGTGAGAGTTGAGTTGACATCCACAAGATCTTTTACTCCTTCTGTCTGATATTTTTTGCTTCTAGTTTATCTCTTGGACATTTTACCAAATAGTGGAATCTAAACTGTTGTGTGTGTATTAAGGTTGCATTTCTTCATGTTACTTAGTTAAATAATCATAGTGTCCCCTTTCTTCTCTGAAGTTGAAAGATGTCCATATTAAATCTATGCTTGGAAAAACTTTTAGGTCTTCGAGGAAGGGAAGGAGGAACTTAAACTGTATCTCTGTCTTGAGTTACACATGGATGATACCTCAAGAAAGCATTTCAACTTCAGAATTGCCATTTTTATTCCTTTTTGCCTTTCTCTTTGCGTATAGACAAATTAAATACTATTTTAACTTACCAGCTTTTGGGCTATGGCAGTGCAAGGCTGAGGCAGCGAAGGAATGAGCTGATTCTTGCCAGAGGCAAACAGACTTGAACTGGGGAATTATGTAAAAATAATTTTACTTTAAATCAACCCAAAATTTTGGCAATTTTATCTGAATGTACAGGAAAAGCAAATGCCTGAATACAAATTCTAATCTCACTAGTTAGCTGTTCCCCTTCCCTCCTCATCCCAATTTTCCTTGTCACGTTTGGTGTGTCCCAAACCATCAGACAAGGAAACAAGTGGTATGAAAAGCAGGAATGATACATGTGATGACTTCTGCTGTTATTAAGATATCAGTTTCTTCTGTTCAAGTGCTTTGTAGTTGCTCTTCCAGTATTAGCCTGGGCTGCAGCTACCAAAGCGGTACCCTGTGCACAGGCACAGGCTCCTCCTTAAACACATTCCGAGCATGGATGTTGTGTACTCCTCTTGCTGGGATAAGGTTTTGACACATAGTTTATTTTTCCATGCAACTTCTTTGCTGCTGGTTACAGCCGGGTTCACGCAACTACAGTGGTCTATATTATATCTGCTAGATTTTCCTAGATCACCGTCAGTCAATGCAGCTCACTGCCACTCAAAGCTTGTAACATCTGTCTGGTAAGATCCTAAAGATACAGAGTGTGATGAACCTTCAGCTAAGAAGAGACCCTTGTGAATGAATTCAGTTTTAAGAAAAACAGACAAAAAAATGTTCAGACAGTACATATCTGTATTTCTGCTCTATAGAAAAAAAAAAACCAAAAACAAAAAACAAGTTTTCCCTGGGTCTGTGTAAGCCATGGTTTGCAGCCATATTCCTGTTGCTGGTATGCAGACCTCTTACCTTACTGGTGAGCTTGAAGTGCACTGGTGTCCACACATACCTACTAAGAGTGGAGACTGTACTCATAAATTAGGAGCTAATGAGAGGATGGGGCACTCAGTAGTGATGAAGGGCTCCATCAGAGAAGTACACTGACTAGCAGCCTGTTTATAACCAGTCCTTTTTATCCACTTCTTTCTCTACTTCCCCATGTTTTTTCCTCCCTGAAGGATGGATCATCTTGATCCTTCTTTTTCTCCTCCTTTGGTACATTCCCTAAGCCTTAGATACTGTCAGATGTATTCCATCAATCCCCTTAAAAGTGCCCCATAAATTTTACAGAATTCCCATGTGCTCCTGGGGCATCTCGGAATGAGTTCTGTTTTCCTTCAGGCAGTAAGATTCTTCAGTCTGCAAGGTCCTCCAGGAGAAGAGTTTTTATGGTTGACTACTCCTGGTGGGCTTCACACCAGAGACAACTGTCTAATTGCTTAATGAGTGATTAGATTATCATCTAAATAAATTACTACAAATTACTGATGAAGTGTTTAGGCTATAGAGATCCTCAGCATGTCCTTGTTCATCTGACCCTCTCCAGACCTTTCTGTTAACCGCAAGTAGTCTTCAATCAGCTACATTCACAGTGATTAGTGCCTTGCTTCAGCCGAGGAATAAGAAAGCATTGGGGAGCTCTTTTCGCTGCAGTCAGCTCCCAGGATGGAGGGCATGGAGATGATGGAAGTAGACACTGCTCAGAAGGGCACAGGGACAGCCCCAAAGGCAACTAGCACATGTTGCAGGACAGGGCATTGCCAGAAGGCCAGAGGGGCATTTTTTCCTCTGGATTCTTACTGTCTGGAATGGGGCCCAGACCTCCAGCCTTGGAGATCTTCCTATCTTGGAGCAACCTCATTTTGTTGGCCTTGCTGTGGGCTGGAGGTTGTATCTGTTGAGCCCCAGAGGTCTCTTCCAGCCAGTTTTATTTTATGTAGCCATGTATTTATATGTTAGGTACAAGGAGCGTCATTGTAAGGAGAGCATAAGGAGAGCTTTAATGCCATCTGCCTTAGCCATGCAGGCTTCATTGCCTCCGTAGCTTCAGGATTCCTAGATTTGATGACAGAGGGTCCTGTTTTGCCATTGCTTCTGTTATGATTCAGGTGATTCTTCAAAATGTTCAGCTTGCCTATGAGGGCTGAAGTGAAAGCTGTGGCCTTGCTGTGATCTTTGTGGGCCCATGCCCTGTGTACATTTTGTAGGACATGCAGGTGGCTGACTTTCTGAAGTTGTTTTCCTGACTTCAGACCAGGAGAGTTAGGCCTGCAAAGATGACTTCCTGCATTTTGCCCAATGGAGACATGGGTTCATCCCAAAGGAACCTGTAACCTCTCAACATCTGATAAAAAGCTTGGGTTGTGATGAGGAGCAGTAGCTGACTCCCTCACTCAGCGTAACACAGTTGTCCTCCCACTGGAGGGTGTTGTGGACATGTGATATTAGCTTAAGGTGTAACTCAAGTCCAATCTGTAGCTTAAAGCACACCTTTTTTAGCATAACATGTTGTCACCTTAAGAATGAGGGTGCTAGCCATTAGAGATGGGCTTCAGCATGATGCTCAGTCTCAAGATGGGCTATATATGGTAAAGCTTTAATCACCTATGCCTATTTTACGCCTCTGATTTTTAACACCACAGCATGTTGTATTTGGTGCTGTCTGCTGCAAAGACCACTGGTGATGCAGGACACGACACAGCACAGCTCACCCAGGAAATGTGCACACAGGGCTGGATGGTTGTTGTATCGGTCACCAGCAGAAAGGCACAAGGTCCAAAACAAGGTCTCAGAAGAGGCTAGAGCTGTTACCCTGAGAGTTGGTTATGGTGAGACAGGAAGGCTTGAGCTGAGCTCTTCCTGATACAAAAGATGAAAGCCGCTTGAAGAGCGCTGTTGTTGAAGGGTGTAAGACTTCCCAGTGGGTCAAAATAACCCTACCTGGTCCCAGGCTTTTGCAAAGCTGCAAAAGCTTTTTGTCTGGGATGGCCCCCTGGAAGAGCTGAGCCTGTGGTCCTGAAAATGGCACTGGCATGTGGCATTGTGTGTGTAGTTGTTTAGGCTTGCTTGTTTGGCACAAGTGAGTTTGTCACCGTTTGTGTACAGCAGTTGCGGAGCAGAGCTAGTCTGTAGAGCCTTTGGGTGGCTGGGCACAAGATCAAATTAAAAACAACATGCCACAGAATCATAACACTGAAATCAACATCTTATTCTTTAAAAGCTGTCTTTAAAATGGAAAGTGACAAAGATTTACTGGCCCTAATTCTGCCTCAGCCCCTGCATGTAGTACTTCCTGCAGTCAGCTGTAGACTCCCAGAGGTGCTTGATTGATGGGAAACCCAAGGCATGGGGACAGAATACATTTGCATGTATCGAGGGTGGCTTTTTGTTTTGAAGAGCAGCTTAAAAAGAGACCAATACAACTGATGCAGCTCTCTTGGCTGGCATCAACAGCCCAGAGAAGCAGCTTAGGAGTGAGCAAGCATCCTCTTACATTTCGGCTGCACATGAACTCCCCCTGCACGTCACTGATCAGCACTTTTGGCAGGAGCACCAAATGCTTTGTTCCTCCAGAAAAGCCATGCTTGTCCATGGAGGAAGGTTCTTGGGACTCCTCTTCCACAACTGGGACACACGACAAAGCTGCTAAGAAAAGGCAGAGGCCAGCTAGAGAGAGCTGCCACAGGGAGGCAGTTATGACTGGCGTTTTGTTGTCTGCGTCTCTGCCAGTGACATGTTTGTGGGGATGTGGACGTGCCTTTCTGCAGTGGGTATCAACAGGCAGCGTTGCCCATTTAATCTTACTAGGCAGCACGCCATAGCACAGAAGTCCTATGCTTCCCTCCTGCTTTCCCATAAACTTAGTGGGCTAGCCTGTGGAGATACACCATGGGAGGTGAACATGCACATAGCACCCAGGAGACCACAGCACAGCACTTCGTGTCTGCGTGTGGTAACTCCCTTGGTGAGCAGCAGCATGTGGCACAGCTTTGGTTTACAAAGCACAGCCTGGTGTGCACAGCCTATGTAAATATATGGAAAAGCACCCTCCTCTCACTCACATGTTCAGAAGCAGGCACTGACGGGTGGTAAGGAGTTCCATGCTCTTCAGCCCTGGGTGCACGGAGGGGACTATGGGGAAGTCCTGTGAGGGCACTGGGGCTCCCCCAAGTGGGATGGGCAGAGCACTTCAGGTAAGGCAGAGCTGTGGTAAGGGGGGTACAGGGACAAAACAGAGTTAACTGGGCCAAGTGGGAGGAACTTTCCTGTTGTGGGGTAGTTTCTGCAGGGTGGGCAGGACCAGGGGAGAGTGCTGTAAATCACATCTGCCCTTTTAACACATGCAACATCTCTGAGCAAGCCAAAATGAAGCCATTCTATGAAAAGGCCAGAGGGGGGAAGAAAACAAAACAAAAACTCAAGACAGTTGTCTGTCTGGGAGTAATAGCTCACCTACACATAAGCTCACAATAGCTGACTTCAGTATGCTTTCATTTCAGCATCTTACTCAGAGAAGAATTTTACTGGTGGGGGATGAAGAGGACATAAGGCAATAAAATGTGTGTTCAGTGTGATGTTATTCGTGCTACTGACCTGTCTCAACCAAACCTGGAGCAAAGCAGAGATCTTAGGATAACCTGAGTTCCCATGCCTCTCTCTGCTAAGCATCAGCAATGTGTCATGGACAAGGATCTCAGGGCATGGTCCTGTTAAAGACTTTATTTGTTAAATACAAATAAAGACAAGACCAGTCCACATAAAAGCAGCTGTCAGACCAGACTAAGCAGGTATGCTTGGGCAAAGTATGCATGTTGAAACCAGGCTTTGCTAGTTCCCCTCTTCCTGCTACAGCTTTCTTTAAATATATACTGAAGAGGCTCCTACAAGTTCCTCTCACTTGAGAGAGCTGAAGTGACCTGACAAATGTGTCTCAGTAACAGAATTTTACTGGGCTTTGGATATAGGCTTCCTAGCTCAGATCATGGTCAACACATGCAGCTCTGCCTTAGTATCCTTGCAGTGTAGTCTGGACAGCTGCTGTGGCTTCTGAGTACAAGTGCAGGGTAGAAATGAGACACTCTTTCCTCCTTGGCTGCATTGTTGCATTTGTCAGTGTATGTGACACCGGCTGTGATGGACTCTCACCAGAAGTGCCACACAGCCTGCCTTGAACTTGGACTGTGAGATGGGGTGAAAGCCTTTTCCCCTTCACAGCATGTTGTGAGGACATGCCTGAGGTATGTCTGCTCCCCGAAGGGACACACAGTACACTTCCAGCTTGCAGATCAACAGAGGCTTAAATCAACACACACTTAAAAAACAGGGGCTTAAATCAACACACTTAAAGAAACGTCAGTCTTCTGCATCCTCTGGGAAACTCTTGTGTAGACCCTGCTCGCTTGCCCTAGGATGAGTTTTACAGCACTGTGATACTGGAAGCATACCATGTGCCATGCCATGGCTAGCAGACAGGTATAACACAAACAAGCTATTTAAAGCCTGAAATTCTGATGATAAAATACTGGATGATTAGCAGAGTAATTTTACTACATTTCCAACAAATGTGCTCATTTGCATGAAGAGTGCAGTGAACATAGATTAGCTGAAACAAAAGCACAGAGATTGGGCAGTTTTCCTCTTTGATGCAAAGATTATAATTAGCTCATATTTTTGTATGTGATGGTTTGAAAATGTCTTAGCTGAATACAGAGCAAGTGTAACTTCTCCAGAAGAGTTTCACCTGCTGATGGATGCTTGACCCAAATTGCTGGATTCTTTTAATGAGATCAGTAGGATTTTCTTGCATTCTTATATGTGACACCTACCCCCCCCCCCCAACCCTCTAAAGATACTATTTGCCTCAAATGGGGTTTTTTATGTTATTGTTTAACAGCCTTGCTCCATTTCCACTGAAATCGGGATTTTTGCTCATTCTGCCAAGAGAGCCCTAACTTGCGAACCATTTCCAGTTCCCATCATTAAAATCTTTTGCTTGCCTGATGCTGTATTGTTTGAAATGTCTTAAGTACTCTTAGAAAATAAAGGCTAAATCAGTTTAATTCTGCATTTCAAATGTCAGTGTCATGCTGCTTTTATGTAGGCATATGCATATTGAGCATTATTTTCTGAGTGTAATTGCCTTAAGTGCTGTTGATCATGCAAAGAGAATGATGCATTCTCTGACTCAAGGGTCTAGGAATCAAAGATCCAAATCCTGCAAATGCTTAAGCACGTGGAGAAAGCCCTCCCATGGGATGACACAGACATCCAGCTACTCTTGTGTTCAAGGCTGGGGTCCACATTTAGCACACTGAAACCAGCAGAAGTGCGCAGCATCTCATCTCTGAGTAGTACTGCTCATTGGAGAGAGAGGCTTGGCAGGAGAGGAGAAGGACTGGTGAGGATTGATGGAGGTAGGAAAAGAACAGTGCGGGTGGAATGTTAAGAATCAGATGGAAGCAGCCAGGTGGTGCACGGAAAGCACCAGGAATACAAATACATGAAGGAAGAAGAAAGGAAGACTGGGAAATGTGCGAACCCAGCTTCAGGCATTGATCCTTCACCTTACTGATGCTAACATGAAAATTAGATTGAAATCTGTTTTTCAGGTGTCGTAGAGGGCTTGTGGTGAGCTTCACTCCATTCTATGGCTGCACTGAAATACCAAGAAAATAAAGGGGGGTAGGGGTTGGAAAGATAGGATGAACAGAATGAGCAGTGCTGGAAAATGAGCCCAGTTTGAAGACCAGTGGCATTTATAACAGTTACCAGTTCAAACTGCCTGCTTTTACTGACTGCCTCTCCATTTTGAGGAACACACATTCTGTTCTACATTGCATGATGCCTCATAAGCAGTGTCCCACATTACAAGCTTAGCATGCTGAGATCTCATAGTTCATAGCAGTTTGTGTGGCCTATTCATCTTTATCCTGTTTCATTGACTATCCAGCACTTCACGAGATCTTCTCACGGTCACCCCCACAGTTACAGACATGTTCAGAGCACCTCGTCTTGAAGTAGTGGAGGTAAAAAAACATACAAGAAAGACATGGACCTGTTGAAGGAAGTCTAGAGTAGGGCAACAAAAATGATCAATTTCTGATCAGAAGGATGGAATATCTCTCCTATGATGAAAGACTTGGGGATGTTCAGCCTAGAAAAGAGAAGGGTCTGGGCGAAACATTATTGTGGCCTTTCAATATTTAAAGGAGGTTTATAAGAAATATGGGGATGGATTTTAGTATGGCTTGTAGCAACAGGACACGGGTAATGGCTTTAAACTAAAGCAGGGTAGGTTCAGACTAGACATAATTTTTTAATGAGGGTGGTGAAACTCTGAATCAGATTCTCCAGAGAAGTTGTGGCTGCCCACCACTGGAGACATTCAAGGCCAAGCTGGAAGGGGCTCTGAGCCACCCGACCTAGTTGAAGATTTCCTTGCTCATTCCAGGGAGCTTGGATCAGATGACTTTGAAGGTCCCTCCCAACCCAAACAATTCTATGATTCTGTGAAAAACAGGGAGGAAGTGGGAAAGCTGTAAATGTAATGTGGAAATATCCATCGATGTTACATTCTGAGAATTGCTAGACTTGGTAGTTCAGAACAATTTTCTTCTCAAGCATGAATATTTTGCGAAACACTCATTTTACAGCTCTTACTTCACTGAGTTGCTGCTCACTGACAGTCATATCTGAGGAAAGGCCCTCCCATAGCTTGTGAATGAAAGAGGGAAGACTTTTAGGAAGGACCAAGCCAGAATTCTTGAGTGGCTTTTCTTTGAAGTGGAATTTCTTTAAAGAGAGAGTTTTCTGGTGAAAGAAAACCCACAGCAACCTGCAAAGAGGTACTACAGCTGGGAAATACCTTTTTTTCTGGACATGCCCTCTCTCAGGTACATGTGGGATCACTACAAGTGAAAGACAGCATGTGTATTTGCTTGGTTTGCCTATTTCTTTGACCCCCATTCTAATGTCCCAGGCAACTTCTACTCTGCTGCAATCTACTGCAGCTGCTGCATCCCTGCACTGCTCAGCTGCACCAAGTCAGCTTGTGAGAACACCCCTGTCAGTCATACACCTCTTCCAGTGTGCATCTTTCAGCTTTGTCCATGCCTTTCTGTGTATGTTTGTCCACCTCCTGCATTTCACATAGCTGTGTTGAAAGAGACCCAGCTAGCTTTAAGAGGGAGAAAATCTCTTGAAGATAGTAGTCTTGTGTCTCTACCTCCGCTGGGCAATTACTGTCTTCTTGTTACATATACACATGGGGTGCGGGAGGAGTGTCTGATATCCTGTTACAGTAATCTAGATGACAGGGTTAACACTCATCCTCTTCTGCATGCTTCGTAACTGCTGTATGTTGTGTGAGGGCAACACTGATGGAAACAAGTATTTAAGACTGGTAAATGTTAAGGTCAGTGGCATGCTACTGCCCAGCAAATGTAGCTGGTCCAGGCTCTGGTCCTACATAACGAGGCAGAAAAGGAAGCCATCCCGTACTTTCTTCTGCACTGAGTAACGTATTTCCAGGAAAATGAGTTTCTAGCCATGCTCAGCTCCCCCAGTTCAGACTGAATTCATCACATCGCTCTTATGATTGGAGGGGAAGGGGAGAACTTGGAGTTCAGTCACAAAATGGGGCTGGGGCTGAAAAGGGGCAGTGGGAAGTCTTTCTCCAGAGCCTTCTGATTAGAGCACTGAGCATTGGGAAGACAAGGGGACAGTTGATTGAGTTCCTGCAGCTCCCAGACAGTCAGGAGCACTTGCCCAGTATCACCGATATGTATTTTGACTCAGTTCTTCTGACTCTGTTCTCCTTTGTATGAAGCAGCTGAATGTCCATTGGAGCTGGGGTTCCTCCCCACCACTTAGTTAGCTGTCGTCTTCTGTGTGCTATGAATATTTACATGTCTCACACAAGCTGAAGAGCTTGGTGGGAAATCAAGGAGAGCTGCCTTCAGCACAACTCACAGTGTGACCTGCAGGGATATAGGCAGGATGTCTGTGTGCACAGGGACAGTCTTTCTGGAAAGGTCAGATCTGGAAAGGACATGTTTTCTTGTGATGTGGCTGAAAGAAAGGAGGCAAGGCTTGCAGGGAGAGGGAGCAATTTTATTAGTTAAGGTAAAACCAGGTAAGTTCTTGTATGCGTAGGTACACGTAGCACATGCATGTGAGGGAAATACCACGGGTAAAGGCAGGGCGGAGGCAAAGGAAACCATGTGCAACCTTCCAGAAACCCTAACTAATGATGTCTCCTAATACATGGCCTTCTGCAAGGGCTTATGAATCAAGCTGGCATGCAGGAGGGAAGGGCTTTTGACTGGTGTCCTTTGAGACAAGGCTCAGCAGTCCCACCCAGACTTGTGAGTGCTCATGTAAGTGTCTAGGCAGGAGTGATTTCTCTGGTGTATCTGTGGCTCTGGTGTGTGGGGCAACATTTCAACCTGGGAGGACCTTGGAATATCCAAGTTCTTCCTAAGTGCTGAAAACTTTCCTGTGGGACAGTACAAGGGCCAGAGCGAGCTTATTGTCGATGAGCTGGCTTTGTGTCTTTGAAGTGGAGGACGGCAGGAGAAGAAGGAACTTGCAGTGGAAAAAAGGAACTCAGCTAGTGACTGGAGGAACGTGTGAACAGCAGCATTTAACCAATCAGTACAGCAGTGGAAGCGCATGAACACAAGGCAATGCCCTATCAGAGTGTTTCTTATTTAACATGCTCTTAGAATGATTGTATAAAAAGCCTGTTAGTGGAACAATAAAGGCCTTTGGTTTATACTCTGCCAGAGTCCATGTCGTCAATCTCCGCACTTTCCTGACCCCAAGATCAAGTGTTTTCATGGCCTCAAAGAGAACTTGTAAGGAAAAGACAAGATTTTTTTCTCTGTGTGGAATGAGCAGGGTTATGTAGTCCAGAGGGGGAGCTTGGAAGAAAAGCAACACAGAATTACACTGGCCTGTGTCCTGTTAACAACAGAGTAATCTGAAGGTGTGCACAGACCTCTGGTATCTAATCGAGCATAGAGGGTGCTGCTGGGCATGCTGCTCTCTGGAGTGCAGCCAATGAAAGCAACAAGTCATTTGACGAGGTGCTGACAGGCAAGCTTGCAGCTCCCTGGGGACATTGCCTGGAGAACCCCAAGGGTGCCAAAGGATGAGACTTCCCAACTGAAAGGGCAGATGGGGAGCTTTTAATATCTGCGGCTGGCTTCTGAAAGGCACCACTGTTTTAACAGGTCTGTAAGTGCTGGTTTGAGAGGTTCTGCTTTTCAGACTGTGAAGTTCTGGCATAGGTGGGTTGTGAGGGAAGACAGAAACCCAACCTCTATAATGCTGGCCACCGACACTGCCTGGTGGTCACTGGTGCTTCTGTCTCACCATGATCTACTCCAAGGGCCTCACACAGCGATGCACAGTTCAACTTGAACATGTCAAGCAGGTTGTGAGGTCCTTGGGGAGAAGGCCAGCCTTGCAGGCACGGATGGCCGAGGTCTGGTTTTGGTGTTTATGCTGAGGCATAGATGATGGTGAGCAACTGCAGTGTGTAATGGAGTGGGTGTACAGCTCTGCCCTGCATCAGCGAAGCCTCTCCACAGGCTGGTTTCAGGTGGTTTTCACAATGTCCTTGAATGCGGGTGCATGCCCACACATAGCTGAATCAGGGACCAAGCCCCTCGCCTCCTGTCTCATAAAGGCTGCTTAAGGGTTTGAGCAGCTGGAGGTCCGTGCATGGAGCCTGTGCTGAGATGTGTTCTCGTGAGCCGAACAATAAACCAGAGCCCAGCTTTGTGTTCGTTTGTCTGCTATCTGCTGCCATCAATCCACTTGAGATAATTTGGCAGCAGTAACCAGAATGCATTAATTTGGGTTTCCAGCTGTCCAGTGTTTTACCACAGGCAGCTTTCTGTTGAGTTTGTAGACTTTGGGGATTAACTGATGTTTAGAATATCAATATATGAACTTCATGATATCTTGTGTTCTGTCTGTCCACCTGAGCCACAGCAAGATGTTATGTGTGTGGCTGCAAGCCTGCAATTCAGTGCTCTGCTGCTCTGCCTTGGGTACCCCATCCCTGGTGGATTGATCTCACTGACTTTCTATCACCAAGGTGTAGGCCTTCAGATCTTCTTGTGTGCTGGACTTTGCTCTGTTGTTGTACTGGAGACCTGCACATCCTTGGCCTCTCCAGGAAGGGACTGGTACTGCTTGACAGCCACTTCTTTGGGGCTAAGCAGTTATTATTCCCTGCAATTCAATCTGCTTTTTCCGCTTGCAGAATTCACCTTCTGCCTAATGGGGACCAGTCTTCAGTGTTGGGAGGAAAGCAGATGAATAGAAAGAGCAAGCTATGAAGAAGGGGCAGAGGAGTTTGGGGACATGGTGAGCTGCTGTAGGAGGGGGGCTGCTCACCAAGCTGTTCAGCTGTTCAGAGCAGAAGAAGGGCAGGGTCCTGCACACCTTGGATGGGGGCTGCAGTCTCCATGGCCCAGTCCAGCAGTAGTGTGCTCAGGTGAGCCCTCGGCAGCAGCACATCCGCAGAGGATGTGCCACGTTTCCCTGCCTGCCTGAGCATTATGATACTTACCTTTCATACCTGGACAACCATACCTTTTTGTAATAGGCTGTTTGGCTTGGGTGGACACAGTAAGGGCAACTGGAGTCACAGGAGGCTGTGGCAAGAGTCTGGAGTCTGGAAACCACCTGCTGAAAGGCAGGTGCTTGGAAACTACTGTAGAGGCTGAGGTCTCCAGCCTGCCTTTCAAATGGGTGGGCAGAGAATATGACATTTCCTACAGGCTTTAATAGGAACTGTTTGGAAACAAACCAACACAGTTACTCAACAGATTTGTCATCTCTGTGCCTGACATTAGTTATCACCTTCGTTTATATCCAGGACTGTATTTTCTTCCTTTTCTACTACAAAGAATCTTCTGTGTGTTTCAAAGTGGGAATTTAAAGAGGGACAGGATGAAAATAGAGTAGGTGCATTGGGTGTTCTGCTCTTGATCTTGCAAATGCGTTTGTCTGGGATGTTGCAGCCTGTCACTGAGTCTGTGAGATCCATGGAGAAGGCTGTGTTTGACCACAATAGGCCCAAATTTGTGTTGGCAGGAGCCTGACCAGCAATCCTGTGTTCAGAATCTATGGCTCCATTTTCCTTAATAGCTGCTGGAGCAAGCCTTGTACTAAGTCCTGGATAGACTAATCCTTTGACCTTACCTGCAAGCTGTGGCTTAAAAACATGACTATGTTTTTTAATGATTTAGATAAAACTGAGTGCTCATCCCACACCTTCCCATTTTCAAACTAGGAGTGTTTAAATGGACAGAAGTATAGATCCGTGACAAGAAGAGATGGCAGCAAGAACTGTCCTGGTGGCTGATTTTGCATTTGCAAGTTAATATAGAAAACTTTTCAATCCAGGAATATTTTAGCTGGCACTTGTTTAAATTGGATCCTCTTAAAATAGTATGATTTATTTTAGGAGCCTTTTCTGCCTTGATCTTCTTAGTACCTATTAGGAAATATTAAGTGTGTATTCACTATGCTAAAAAGAATAATGGAGATCTCAGAGCAATCAGTTCTGTGTGGGATGCTTAAAATGTTAACATATTTTGAAGTGATTATTTCCAAATTAAGATAGCTAGAGTTGGAAGTGATCATAATGTGACTTATGTGGTGGAAAGACAGAGTAGGAAATACAGAAAGCTGGCAGCATCTGTGTGTGCTGAATTAGGATTAAGTGTTTATGTGTGCACTCTCTCAGCCCATTGCTATAGCATTATTAATATCCATCCATACATAATTGATTTAAAAGCTACCCACTCTAACGGTCAGTTTCTGCAATCCAAGAACTTCACAGGGAGCTACTAATCTTGGCTAATTTAAAGCAAATAATGTTATTTGTTATTGTACAGCTGGTTTTATTGTTTCCTTTTTTGTACATGAGAAGAAATTTTCTTTTCAATGGGAAAATAATCACTGCTGCCACAGCGGAGAGAACAACCTTTTGCCTGCATCTTAATTTTGGATGGAGAGGCATGTGCTAGAGTAAGCCACATGATGCCAAGGCTGGCATGCTCCGGGGTGAGCTTCTGTCAGGCACAGCCTTGGCCACCTTGCTGCCCCTTGGGAGCCTTGTGATTCTGGGAGCATCAGTACTTGCTTCTCTCTGGAAACCCCAGGGAGCTTTGGGTTCCCCAGATGATCAGGGGTGGGAGCTCTGTGTAGCAACCACAGTAACACCTTCAGGCTTTGAGATGCTTTTTCATGCTGCAATCATGAGGAGGTGGCAACTTCATCTCCCTGCGGAAAGCAGGATGCTGGGACCAGCAGCTGAAGCAGCTCACAACTAGCTGTTTGCCTCCTCCCAGGGCCAGGGCCAAGTCATGGCGCGGAGGGAGAGGATGATGGGAAGAAGAGAGACCCACACACCTCAGACCAGCATGGTAAGGCAGAGTGAAGCATTGTCAGGAGGTAAGGCAGCCTTGTGTTACAGGCTCTAACAACAGCAGCTCGCAGGTGCATTTTTGCAAGCTTCTGGGGGCTGTTCTGGAAAGAAATAAGTATTGCAGGGTAAGGACAACCTGTAGGCATGAGGAAACAAGTGCTTATTTTCCCTGTAAGTCACAGGGCCATCCCTGAAGCTCTGCTTGAAGCATCCGGAGTGGACCTTCCTCTGCTTATGTTAGCACATCCCCACTTCTGGGACTGTTTTTGTAATGAATTTATAAAGATCCTAATTCTCCCCCAAAACCAGAAATTGGTATGTGACAGAAAGCTTGGCTTAAAGCACAGCATAGTAAATATTTCATGTCCTTTCTTTTTACTTGTCCTGTTCCTTGAAGCTGACAGTTTAGGCATATCTCTCTGTAACTGCGCAGATCTGAAGATCAGAGGTTTCTGTTCATTGCTCGGGCTGCTG
Source organism: Neopsephotus bourkii (assembly GCF_033783945.1). Taxonomy (NCBI): domain Eukaryota; kingdom Metazoa; phylum Chordata; class Aves; order Psittaciformes; family Psittacidae; genus Neopsephotus; species Neopsephotus bourkii. The sequence goes on along the minus strand of NW_026901782.1, from coordinate 220,397 downwards.
CAGCTCTTTTGCTGTCCACCATATTGCTGAAGTGAAGGAATTCATCATGAACACACATCACACACACGTGCACACACACAGTTTGTTAGCTCTGCATGACTCTTTACCCAAACCCCAAAACTACCTGGTCTGTATTTATTCTAAAAATTGACCACTAGTCTATTCAATTGATAGTTTATCTTCCTTACACAATGTGCTAACAGCTGTGCTGTTAGAAGTGAAAGGTAATGACTGCACTTGGGATTTTCTCCTTACACGAAATTGCCTTAGCCTTCAAGTTCCTTTGTGTTGTGTTTAGTGCCCTCCAACAGTGCCTCCATATTTACCAAAGGAAATGCTAGGTTTTTCAGAGTGTCTTGAGTAATAAGGAACCAAACAGCTTCTGGTGGGTGTTAAAATACTCTCCTAGTTTGAAAGGTTCATACAGCAGACAGCTGTTAACAAAAAAGAGCACTGGTTATTGGCACCTGCTGGAAAGGCAATAAAATTAATTCAGAGCAAATTGAAACACACTGTGCTCATGTCTTACCTGGCCCGTGTTAAATTGACCTTGAGAGGGTATTCAGCTACACCCCCAGGAAATTTCCATGGAAATGTCTTCCAAATGAAAAGACAGTAAACAAATGTTTGTCTAGAAAATGTTTCCCGATGCCCTTCCTGCCCCTATGCCTCAGAGCATTTTGGACTCACATTTGTGCTAATCAAAATATTTAGGTCTGTAATAACTGCTTAAATGGGTACTCTGGAGAAAACATGTAATGAAGGAGAGAAGTGAGACAGTAACTGGATTTGAGCCATTCAGGGAAAGCTGCCTGGGGTCTGCAGCTGCAGAGTAGGAGCTTTAGCCCCAGTTGTGATCACGGAGTAGTTCTTTTTTTCCTAACACCCCCTGATAACCGCCAGGTGGCTCTTTCCAAGCTTTCCAAGCATAGTGTCACTGAGGGACCCCCCTGTTTCTGTCTGCAGGACACAAATATGGGCAAATACTGGGGCAGAGTATGGGGCAGAGCTGGGGCAGACCCTTTCACATATTAAGCTCACAAAAGCCTGGGAATACCTTCAAGATCGGTTTCAGCAGCTGGCCATGGAGAGGGAAGGGTAATCCACCTTTTTATCCCACTCTGCAAGGGGCTACCCTGAACTTTGCAGCAGTGACTGTGGCATAGCTGCAGGCAGATGCTGGGTGAAGGTTTGAAGACCAGCACCATGAAGAAGACCTTGGCCAAATCATGGTTGCCCCATGTGCTCAAGTAACTGACAGCAGGAATGTACATTGGCCATGATGCAATAACATAAAATTAAGAGTGAGCTGGGGACGCTGTGTCCTTGTGTGGACATCAGCACTCACATGATGATGTGAAATTGCTGGTTTGTGTCACTGCTCACTGAATGGCTGCAGCACGGCCCAAGAGGGATGGCAGTCGGCCAGAAGCATGGAACCTACCTGCAGTGGTGCTCCTCTATGGCAATGAGGCCATGGCCACGGCATGCTCCCCATTTTCCTTGCTTTTGGCTTTTGCTAAACAAGGTGCGTAGGTGGGGGCTCCCACTCCACCTGGGAAAGCCTGTCTCTTCCAGGAGTCTTTTCTGTCTGATCTGGCATATTTCAGCCAACCATGACAGGGTCTTGCTCATAACATTCACCCAGGAGCTTCTCTCACACTGACAGCTTGCTGACATGGCCTGGGATGTATGCCAAGACATCACCCATTGCTGGATAAATTTGCCCTTGTTGTCAGGAAAAGAGAATCAGAATCTGATTAGAAAAACAGAATCCTGCTGTCCACTGTAAGGAAGCCAAATAACATGTCGCCCCCCCCGTCCCTCCCCCTCCCCCCCCCATGCTCCTGGGTTGGATAAAGGCTTTAAGGGCCAGAAAAGAAGTTACAACACAAAGGCTGTGGCAAACAGATGTGAAACGGAAATCATTCCTGAGATCAATCACTTCTCTATGAAGTAACTGGAACCTATTTCACTGGGGTGCAACAAACCAATTGAACAAACAGAAGTCTTTCCTCTGGCAGCAAAGAATGCAGTCCATATTCAGTGTGACGGAGTTTGTCCTGGACATTCTCATGGAGCAGTGTTCCAGCACAAGGCTGGGACACAAACAGCAGCACTGGGGTGGAAGTGGAGCACTGGTGTCACCTCTGTGCTTGCTGTGGGTGTGACTCCAGAAGAAATGCTGTGTGCATCTCTGAGCCTCAGAAACACACCGCTAATCCAGAGGAGGCTCTGAGAAGAGCAGTGAGAACAATCTGGGGACCAGAAAACTGCCTTTCTGATGAATGTCAGTTTACTTGACATTACCCAAGAGGCCAGAGCCTGACTTGACCCACATCTCTGAGTACCCACAGGGAGCAGGGATGCAATGACAGAGGGCTCTTCAATCAAGCAGGCAGATGGATAAAAAGACCCAGATACTGTAGGTTAAATTTAAAAAGTCCAAAGCAGAAGTGAAAGGTAGCTTTTACCAGCTAGGTTAATTGAGGGCTGTGATGGGGTCTCAGTCTAGCTCCAGAGGTTGCCCTTGAACCTCAGCCAGATGGAAGGGAACTCTGCACAGGAGCAATCCCTGCTTTCACCTAAGGAAGAAAGCGTGGCAGGGCAGTGTGGGCTTGCTTTAGTCCCCGGGGCTGTGCAGCTCTGTGGATGGCCCCACTGCGCTCAGTTTTCTTCCCCACAATGACTGGCAGATGTATCCTCCAAAGCACAGGAATTGCACAGGAATGCAGCAGCAACTCCTCTCCTGCACTATCTCAGCTCCTGGGTATGCGGGGCAGGCTGGGCCGCTGGCAACCTCTGTGACACTGGCACTGCAGAAAGCACTGCCCTGGCTGCACTGACAGGGGTCTGAGGTGAAGGTGCTGCCTCTCTGCTGATAGGTGCCCAGTGTGTCCAGCCTCTTGTGTACTAGGGAAGGGACTACCTGCAGATTGGGTACCTAGCATCATGTGTCTTCACTCCTTTATCTCAGTATAACCTTCTTCTACTCCCCCTGGCTGGCAAGAGCAAGGAGATTCTGTCCTGCTTTGGCTTATGCTGGTGAGAGCAACAAGGGAGGGAAAGGGGCCACAACTGGCTGCCCAGTGCCCCCTTTTCTCCTTGATACTTCAAGGAGGGGGAAGCCATGAAGGTTGTACCTCTGCTACTGGACAAGCATAGTACAGGAGACAATACTTGGTGATAGTTTCTAATTCTCCTAAAATCCTGTTCTTGACACCTTGGGAGCTGAGTGAAGAAAACCTTTTTTTTCTGTTTCATGGTAGGCTGTTGCTGAGTTGAATGATGGCTCTTGTTCTGTGATACGAGACTAGTGATTTCCTGACTGTAGCTCCATGACTATCCTCACCTCCCTCAACTGCCCCTCCTTGGCTGAAGTCCATGTCACCTCTCCTCATGCAGGGGACCTGTTCTTTCCCTGGCCCCTCCTTCTGCCTCTGGTCTCTCGGCCTGTTATGGCCACCACTGCAGTGCCAGGCAGCAGGTTGCCTCTTGTGAATGCAACGACTTCTCCCTCGCTTTCCCAGCTCTTGAGCTTGCATCCTCATGAACACAAAACCTCAAGCATCTTCTTTGGGAAGTGGACTTGCAAGATCTCCCTGATCTGTAAGCTGCAGGTGAGAGAGTAAATTTTAATTACCCTCTGAATCCAATGAGTTGGACAACCTTCCCCTGCAGCCAGAAAGTGTTGTACATTCTGTTCTGAATGTGCTTTATTAGGTCTGCTGTAGCAGAAAATGCAATACAAAACTGGGCATAGACTCGTTTTAGAGACAGTAGTAGCAGAATTAAGAAGGGAAATATCTTTGACTTACTGGGGGAAGTTATTTAGGAAGAAGTTGGAATGGTTAATTATAGAAAATTATCTCAATCTAATATTTTAAGGCTAATTTAAATGCTCCACTCTCTTTCATGTAAAGAAAAATCTCTTTTAATAGCTTAGATAATTATCAAGGGATGTATGTTTAGCAGTAGCAACAAATCTTAAATTTTCCATCTGGAAATATTGTTAAAGTTGCACCCAAAATATTGCGACAGAGATTCAAAAATCATAGTGAACTTCTTTTTCTTTTTCTTTTTTTTTTTTTTTAGATTTTTCTTGGTGGGGTGGGAGGTTGAGCACAGGGAGAGGGCAGGGAAAGAGATTTATGAAGCTTTTCAGATTTTCAGAAACATTGAATCTCTTATCCAAATCACAGGATTTATAGGCATACCAGTACAAATGCTTCTTTTTCACAGTAGATACCATATTGCAAATTCCCAAAACAGTTTGTTTGATTTAAACTAAGAAATTAAAGGAAGCCTCAGGTTAATTACCTACCCTTCATTAATTTAAAGTTTTTACCCAGCCTCCCAGTTGTTAAACTAAGAGCTTGGGAATGATGTTTGAAGGTTTTCCCAAAGCAGAATTCTGGCTTTCACCTGACAAAGACCTGAAGTTTTGCAGGTTTTGCTGCCTGTGAGGTGGTAGTAGACCAGTGGTCCCATTACCACTTTCCAGTCTCCTTTGCCTTGGTTGGAGTTGTCATTTCCTCATTATTTCCTTTGCTTTCTAATGCAGTAGTTTCCCAGTTGAAGGAACTCCTCCCACTGGACACCTGAACACTAGCTAAAACTCTGATTGCCCAAGAGAAGCCTTAGTTGGATTTTACTGATTTCCCAGTTAGAAGAGACTGTCTGCCTAGCATCTTGTGCTGCCAGATGATGCAAATGGGGCAGTGTGTTAGAGAAACAGGGATAAAACAGAGCCTGGAGATGGACTGTGACTACTGCTATCCCTGTGAGAGTACCAGACCAGCATCTGTTGCTGTCAGGACTGTACTTTCTCTGCAACAGCACTAATCATTTGGGTGCCAAATCTTCAGTTCCTGCTTTCATTTACCTTCATTCACACAAGAACTGCAAGCAAGCCAGCTGACATCTCTTCTTTCATCCAGAAACCCGCCTTCCTTCCAAAATCAGTAAGAACCTGTTGCACAGTTATGTGTTTAGCATGAGTCCAAGCACCAGCTTGTGTATGGCCATTAGGCTGTGCCTGAGGGAGAGTTTGTATGGGAGACTCCAGAAAATTACCTTAATGAGTCAGTACAGTACAGCCCACACAGGGGTAGCCTTTTATTTTCTCCTGAGAGGTGGTAACATATTAAGCTACTCTAAAATGCAGCTCTACCCTCACACCTCCAGGAGAGAGAGTGCCATTTAGTCACTGGGTAGATAACACATGTCTCATGACAGTATCTGCAATTACCTAATGAGAAGTTGTAGGATATTTTTTCCCTTTGGGAGATACATTTTCAATGTAATTATACATCTCCTACACCAGGGATGCTTTGCTTCAGCTAGTGTAGATTCTGCTTTTCACTGCAATTTTTGCAGAGGAGTGGGACAGATTCTGGTGTCTTCGTCTAGAATAAATATGCAGTGATTCATATTTTCAGTAGAATAATTCCATTATGCTGATGTTGCTATAATAAACTTGTCATTATTTTGTGTGTGTGTGTGTAGCAGAGTTCTGACAGTATTGTGTTTTGCAAAACATTAGAAGAGTGGATTAATTTCCATAAAAGTGGTCAGCACTCCACTTCTTACATAAGCATGATGAGGCAGCTTTGGGACCAGAATACAAAAGGCTCCTGAAGGTATGCTTGTACCTACGAATTTTAATGTTGGAAACTCTAATAACAGTGAAATGCCATGATGACTCTGTGCCACTCTGGCACAAAGCTGGAGAGCAGGGCACAATGCTGAACTGATAACTGCATTCCAAAATGTTCTTTAGCATTTATTCCACAACTTGTGTAAACAGGACAAAAATGGGTATTCATCTCAAACTTCAAAAAGGAGTTATAAGAAAGTAATGAGCACATTCAGAGCTGTATGTACGTTTTCAGGTAGAAACCAGCTTTCAGCCTCAAATGGTTGCAAATGGTTGACTTGGTAATAACCAAGTGCCCAAAAATGTTATGTCTTTCTATGGAGAAGCTGATTCTGATCAAAGGATTTTAGCTCAATACATCATTGGAGTTTTCTAGTATCACAGATGCTGTGTTTACAAGTGCAATAAAAGACTTTTGGATGTAACAGCACAAGGGGGAAGAACTGAAAACAGGGCCAGATTTTGATTTCATGTGGAGCAAATCCAAGAATTTAAGCAGAATAAGTTCACGTACAGCTCTGTAAACTGAACCTGTGTTTGCTCCAAGCTGCCATGCGCCTCAGTCCACCCCTGTCAGCTTTCTCTCTAGTTCTCAGGCAGCATGATAATCTGATGTTGTGCTGGCAACAGGGACATGGTTGCTCTGTGGGGGCTCATGCTCCTTGGTGCCTTGTTCGCTTTGTGGCTGTGCAGAGGTTGAGAGCTATTGGTCCGGATGCCTATATCAGACTAAGGCTCCTGCAGTCATTGCCATCAGAAGGCCTGGTAGCAATCAGGCTGTACTCAAACTTATGGTTTCATATACCCTCTACCTACATCTGTGATGCTTTAAAAATGCCAGTACAAATCCTGATGGGGAAAGGGAACTTGCAGGGGTAGGATGCAGCTGCAGAAGCAAAGGAAGACAGCAGAGGCTGAAGTGACATGGCAGAGAAGAGGTGGGGAGGCTGGGTGTGTAAAGTAGGTGCAAGGAATAGCTGGGAAAGGCTGGGGAACAGAAGAGGCTGGCAGCTGCTAAGGTGACGTGAATCAGTGTGGAGAGCTTCCACTGAACAGGCCAAAGGGAGAAAGGGAAGTCTTTCATCCTATTTTTAGCCAAGCATCTGAACTGCTCCACTTCCCTGCCCATGGGGGTCAGGCAGTAATGGAAGCCACCCTCTGAGCATCTGCCGAGGAGGAGCAGGGTTGTGCTTTGCCCGCAGGTACAGCTGATTTCCGAGCACTGCACGATGTCACATGCTGTGGTGCAGACCTCCACTGAACTGACGTTCAGGAAGATGAAACCACTGAGAGACCTGGCCATGGATGGGCATGTGCGTGCTGAGGAGTCAATGGCCACAGGTGGTCCTTTCCTCTTGACTGCTAGGAGACAGCTGTTATGCTTGGGCAGTGTGCAGGCCAGCTCCCTGCCAGCATGTGTGGAGCACCCGAGCAGCCAGTCTCCATTTCAGCACTTGGTCCATTCCCTGTGCCCATCATTTTTGGTATCTTTGGTAATCACAGAGCTATCTGGGGAGATTATCCTCCTAATTTATCAGCAAGCACTTTGAACTCTTCTAGAGGGCAATTCAGTGCAGCTAAATTAGATTCCTGCCTTGCTTTGTGCTTTGAAAGAGTGTTTGTCTAATAACTGCAGAGTACATGCTTCCATCTCACATGCTTAAGTTAAGTTCCCTGTCCAGGAATTAAGACCATGTATTTCTGCCCGTGTGGGAAGGTATTGTCTCAGAGATACAGGTCAAGGGTGTGCCTAGATGAACAGATAGGACAGGAGATGATGTGTAGGGCTGAGGGAAATAAAGGAAGAGAGAGGATTAGGGCCACGCTGACATGAGTGTTAATCACGTTTACAAAGATTTGTCTGGGTTTCCTTCTCTACATTCCTTGTAATGTATTCTGTGGCTTGTGGGGTAGTATAAAAAAAAAATCCATTAATTGTGCAGATTTTTTTCTTTTTAATTAACATTTTCTATTTTCACTGTAACTTTTTTTTCTGTCATCATAACCCTGAACATAGTGCTTGAAGAAGAAATGGATAAACTGACATTACCTTTTTTTGTCCTCCAGAAGAGAAAGAGGAGACAAAACGTAGCAGGTAATTCACCATTGTCAGGATCATATCTTTTGTGCTGAACATGGTCATCAGATTTAATTATTGTTTTTTTTTATTTTTTTGTTTTGAGTTACTAGTCACAAATGGTGGGTGGAAGACGGGCACAAAGTACGGGGTTCTTGTGTCTATCCATGGAGACAGTCCCTTCCAGCTCAGTCTGTAGCTGGTGAAAGCTGGCTGTTGCTGAGATTGTGTGATTTGCCAAATGCAGGCAGCATCATGAGTTATGACACCATTGCTGGTGGTGCCCTAGGAAGAGGCAGAGATAATTCATCCCATGAATATGTGGTGGCCATAACCTAAATGGACAGATCCTAATTAAAAAGGGCCCTATCAGCATCACAGGGCATCAGTGGCCACAAAACAAGCCACCTTGTCCTGCCATGTCTGCTGTCCTTGCTTAGTTTACACTTACAGCTTATGGGGAGGACAGCAAGCTCTCTGGGAAGAAGCTGGTTAGAGGGAAGTAAGATGAGCCGGTGCTGAGTTACAGGCAGCAGCAGCCATCATTTTTCCTTCCACTCCTGTGCGGAAGTGAGAAGCTTTGGCAAAGATTAGCGTTAAATCCATTTCTGTTCTGAAATCAGCACGGATATTGTGTGCCAGGATCTTTGGGCTATTAGTCTCAGATCAGCATCTTGAGCAACTGGGCACAGTGCAGGAGCACTCAGTGCTAGCTTCTCTCTGACATGTAGGAAGCAGCAATCTGTATGATGTGCTTGGCTAACTGTGTGGTAGGTCTGGTGAATCTTTTCCTTTGCAGGTGCCTTGCAGAAGCAAGGTATTGATGGCATAGTGCTTTTTCACCTATAATTCCCTTGGTCTGGGGTGGCTGATGAATGTTGTCACCAGCATGTATTAAGTGCCGTGTGCAGTCTCATGCTCCTGTTCCTCTTAGCTTCTCCTGCCCTTGTCCTAGGACAAAGCATGTATGAGGACCATGAGCTTTTCCCCAGCTCTTGCTGCAGATGTCAGCAAGATGGGGTGCTGCTGTCGGCACCCTCTCATCCTACTTGAATTGGCTGCACGGCTCTCTCTGAGTTTGCTTGGGCAGGGCTATGGGTCATTTGAGGGGACAGCAAGGCCAGAATTCAGGCAGACAAGATGCAATGAGAGGAGTCACACCTGGGAAATTTTGGGGATGCTTTCTGGGCTCTTCTTGGTATGTTTCTCTCAACTCTGTTGCACAGGGGCCTGCAAGTTATTCCACTCTTGCAGCCCTGGCTGCTGATCTGGATGAAAAGCTTAGTAGGAAAAGAAGAAAACTTGGAAGCAAACCAATTGCTTTTCTTTGCCTATGCCCAGTCTCTACAGGAGCTACAGGAAAAGCCATGTCAGGCAGGCTTGGGTTTTGAATAACTCCCTTGGGCTGGATCTGGCTATTTAGCCCAGTTGCTGCTCTTGTGTTTCAGCTACCTGCTGAGCTCCACCAAAACATGACCTTGCTGTGGCAGCTGCATTTTGCCACTGAGACACCATTATGCTTCAGGTGGTATCTCACAGCCTAGGACTCACTTGGTCCGGGCATGAACTTGCTGGGACCATAGCATGCTGCTGCATTGCACCTCTGCTCTGCCTTAGCTCTGTGCTCTGGGGCAGTACCAAGGTGGGACTGACTGTTGTCATCCTTCTGCAGGGTAAGTTGCTGCAAAAGGAGAACCACATGCATTCCATTCATAGGTTTTGACCAGAGGAAAAACATACTGAATTTTCAGTCACTCAGCATCTCTGTCCTGGCTTAGAAGAATGCATTGAGTGAGGAGTCAGACCACCCTGGTTCCCATCCACCCTCAGACTGAGCTTGGGGACACCAAAGAAGTTCAAGTCTCTTGGAAAGGAACCAGGAAATTGATTTTCACTGGGGATTCTAGGCTTTGGGGGTAAGCAGTATACCTCCCACAGAATGGCTGGGTATATGCTTATCTGCCTTCAAGAAAGGGCTCCGGGTGGCCCCAGAAGCAATGGGAGAATATAAAGGAGTTTTTGGAGTTGTCTGGTACAATTGTTTAATATCGCTGAGTTTTTAGGATAGCTGTGAAGTGTTAGGGCACTGAGAGCCTTGGGCAGACATCATTTTATTATTGTTTAAGCTGACATGATGAATGGCCACTGGTACCTGATCTCAGCTAGATCTGACACAGTGGATTTCTGCACCTGCTGTTCCAGTATTGCAGCTTTTTCCTTTGTGCAGTTTCTGCAGATAAGACCTGTGGTGTGATTTGGACATGGGGTACTGGGGGTACAGAAAAATTACTAAGGTTTCCAGGAAGCTGAAAGATACATGAACAAGACTTCAGTGATGCTGCATGTTTTGAGTCTTAGCTCATCTTAGCTCATTTGCAAATCCAGCAGATGAAAACATCTTCTTCAAATTTTGCTCTCAGAGGAATCACAGGTGTATTTGGAACACTTTCCCTTTTCTGGCATTACTTCATAACTCCAGTCAGTTTGGTCTTTCTTCTGCTTCAGGCCTGCTGTTCCTCAGAGTCTATTTCAGCCTGAGTCCTCACAGGCAAGCACATGAGTCATGGGGATTCACAAGAAGACATTGTCTCTAAATTGAAGAGACATCAATTTGATAGGTGGACCACTTGGTGAATAAAGAACTGGCTGGATGGCCACATGCAAAGACTGTGGTCAACGGCTCAATGTCCAGCTGGAGACCAGTAATGAGTGGTGTCCCTCAGGGATCGGTGTTAGGACTGGTTTTGTTCAACATCTTTGTCACTGACATGGGCAGTGGGATTGAGCGCACCCTCAGCAAGTTTGCCGATGACACCAAGCTGTGTGGTTCGGTTGATACGCTGGAGGGAAGGGATGCCATTCAGAGGGACCTTGACACGCTTGTGAGGTGGGCTGATGCCAACCTCATGAAGTTTAACCATGACAAGTGCAAGGTCCTACACCTGGGTCGGAGCAATCCCAGACACAGCTACAGGCTGGGCAGAGAAGAGATTCAGAGCAGCCCTGTGGAGAAGGACTTGGGGGTGCTGGTTGATGAGAAAACGAACATGAGCCAGCTTCAGTGTGCACTTGCAGCCCAGAAAGCCAACCGTATCCTGGGCTGCATCAAAAGGAGCGTGACCAGCAGGTCGAAGGAGGTGATCCTGCCCCTCTGCTCTAGTGAGACCTCAGCTGGAGTATTGTGTGCAGTTCTGGTGTCCTCAACATGAAAAGGACGTGGAACTGCTGGAACAAGTCCAGAGGAGGGCCACAAGGATGATCAGAGGACTGGAGCACCTCCTGTATGAAGATAGGCTGAGAAAGTTGGGACTGTTCAGCCTGGAGAAGAGAAGGATGCGTGGAGACCTCATAGCAGCCTTCCAGTATCTGAAGGGGGCCTATAGGGAAGCTGGGGAGGGACTCTTCACTAGAGACTGTAGTGATGGGACAAGGGGTAATAGGTTAAGACTTAAACAGGGGAAGTTTAAACTGGGTATAATGAGGAAGTTCCTTACTGTTAGGGTGCTGAGGCACTAGAATAGGTTGCCCAAGGAAGTTGTGAATGCGCCATCCCTGGCAGTGTTCAAGGCCAGGTTGGACAGAGCCTTGGATGACATGGTTTAGTGTGAGGTGTCCCTGCCCATGGCAGGGGGGTTGGAATTTGATGATCTTAAGGTCCTTTCCAACCCTAACTATTCTATGATTCTACTATTTATCTCTTTGGTTTTATCTCAAATACTAATTCACTATGCACATTTTAATGTGCACAGCAGCAGATAACCTCAGGCAGACAAGAAGAGTGAGAAAGGTTGTGCTGTGGATTCACCCTGGCAATGTTGCTGTGGTATGTAACTATGGAGGACCTGGGCTGAATGTAGGTTCTTGATCAAAGCCTTGAACACATCCTAGCTCTCCCAGCAGCCTCAGACTAAGCTGCTGACATGCACAACAGCTTCAGTTCAATGAGGCGTAATGCACATGGGTTTAATGCTCTTCCGCCTGTGACAACCCTCAACAATACACTTGTTTTTGGAATGAATCAGGAGTAAAGCAAATAAAGGCATAAGGAGAGGAGGCAAGAGAAACTGCTAATAGCAGATTCTGTTTAGTTCAGGCAGATGAGAGCTTTTGGTTATCCTTTGCACAGTATCCAGGGGAACCTCAGGAGCTCCTTAGCAACAATGCAGCAGGAAAAGAAAGTGGCTTAATTCCTGGAGCAAATGTGTTAGTGAAGGGCTGTTGTCTCATTGGAGCTGTATGTCCTGGCTGTAATGGAACTGAGAGATGCAACCTTCTTCCACAGTAGTGCCATGCAGCAAAATGGCAAAGGCTGCAATTTCTGGAGCTGAGAAATACGAAAAAGAGCAGCGTGGTCTAAAGGACCTAGTGTTTGCTCCATGAGGAAATTCTTCTCCATTCATTAGCTGAGATGCACAGCCAGCCTGTATATCTTGTAGAATAAAGCTGTTGTGACCTGCCCCTTCCCCTGCTCTCAGAAAAATCCACCTTTTCAAGTTCCTTCCCTCCTCTTCTGTCTCTATTTAATCATCCCTTCATCCAAATCTGTTTCCTTGTTTCTGACGATGGCATACCTGATTTTTCCGTGGTTTGTTTTTGCTCTGCTGTAAGTGGATCATTATCAGAAAATGGGAAACTGTACCCTCTCTGTTCCTTCAGGATTGGCTTATAAAGGATTCCAAATTTCCTTTATGGCAACTCTTTCAAAGACAACATGCAGCCCACTGCAACAAGCAGGTACTAAAGTCCTTTAGGACTGTCTCCTGTCTCCACTGACACTGGAGACAAATAGCTCCGTGTATAAATGTCACCTTACAAGTTTGATTTGAGATTTTTAATTTAAAAAATGTACAATCCCACTTTATTATATAGGCCATCAGTTCATCTTTAATTTCCTTTGTATCTTGTATTTGTTTACCTGATGCAATTTCCCCAGAAGGCCCCATGACAAGGTGCACTTTGCACATGTTCAGCTTCAGATGAAGGCAGTTTCTGAGAGTTGGTTGTGTCCCTCCAGTTCTTCCAGCACTATAATTTGCTTTGCTTGGCTGGACTGGCACATAAACATCTGTAACCAAAACCAAACTGCTAAGAACCCCCCTTGCTCTTTCCTTATAAAGCTTTGAAAAACACCATGTTGCACTGTTATATCCACATGTAAGCTCTACTCTTGGCAGGCACAGGCATGTCTTCTTCCAGAGATGGGATTGCTGGGAAAGAGTTTGTATTTAGTCGCAGGTGTCTGTGGGACTGGTAGCTCCTTTCTGTTGCTCACCATGGAGTAACTTTGAGGCACCTTGTTCAGGCAGGAGCTGCAGACACCTGGAATAGAACCTGCCTTTCTGCTTGGGGAATATATGAGGCATTTTGTCCAAAACACTGTTTAATTTCTATAGATTATTCTGACAGTTGGAAAGGGATGGAGCACTCCCTTCCCCCATGAGATGCATTGCCTTTCCATGTCTTGACATGAAAAGTTTTCCTGACTAAAGGAGGTATGGTATTAGCTAAATAATTTTGCTGTTTTCTAGAGCAGTCTGACTAGAGCAGAATAAAATTTGCTTTCCACACATGCACACTGCACTGCAGACACCTTGTCATGGTATAAGTACCTCTCCTTTCTTCAACTCTGCTATGGGTACCTGCATACTGTGCCGTTTACCAGATCAGGAGGGTAAAATTTTGACAGCTTGATGGACATCCAGCCTCCCCTGTGCATGGTCATTTGGAGATGAATTCGTGTCCCTCACAGTTTAGTACTGTGCAGCGTTTGCAGCCATGATGAGCTGAGCAGAACTTGGGCTGATGATTCATTACTGAAAGAGTATTGAGCATACAAATGAGAGGATACAATCAGCAGTGGATCTTGTTTTGCGTATTTGTGTTCTGCTTTGCTTCACCGGCAGGAACATTTCTAAGACCAGCCTGCAATCCTCTGCAGCTCAGATGGCCAGCTCTCTGGTGATGTAGCACTGCAGAGGCTCCTCTGACATGCACAGGCAGTGAAAGGAGCCTAGTACTTACAGACTGTGAAGTGTTGCTGGCATGCACCTATGCTAAGTACCTCCTCTCCTGATGGCCTCTATCAGTGCTTTTTACTAGTCAGACAAAAGAGTAGTTCAAACAAACACCAGAAGAAAAATAATAGACATATGCATCTCACTGCCCTCCTCTTATAAATCAGTGTGCAGTGATGAACCCTTATTATTTGTGTGCTTCTAGCTACTTGTAGATGGCCAGAATCCAGATTAGATGTGCCAGTACATCTGATTGTTAATAAGAGGCAGCTGGACTCGGCTGAAGCAAAAGCTTTTTCTGCATATGACAGAAGAGTGTTGCTAAAGTTGGCTGACTCCCGGACTGTGTAGGATATATTCCAACTATTTTTTTTTTTTTTTAACTGGTTTTTTTTTTAACATCTTCCAGTCTTTTTTTTTTTTTTTTTTTTTTTTAAGAAATGCATTCAGAGATTTCCCATAAGGCATTTGGCAAAGCTGACAGTCAGCAATTTGCATGCTCTGCTCCCCTTCTGATGGAAAGAGGCAGTTTTTAGTGTAATTCTATTGACTGCAGTGGTATTGTTTACATTTGTCCTCATCACAGGGGTCAGAATCAGGACCTGACATTTATCCACTGGTGGCAAAAAGGTTGGTGCTGTCTGAAAGGGAGGTTGGGGTGGAAGGGAACAAGCCTCAGTGAAGAGCACAAAAAGATCAGGATACCAGCCCTGTTGCCAAGAACTCTCCTGTTAGAGAGACTAGTTAGTGGCCAGCAGAACTTGGTGGTTCACTGAAACCAATAAGTGGTGCTGTGGTAGACCAGCCACACACCCATTTTTAGTACAGTTGCCCATACAAGTATTTATGGCGCTCCTTTGGGAAGCAGCTGAACCGGACTATTATGCTGCCTCCCAGGTGCAGGGATAGCCTGTTGTCTCTTTGCATTAGTTATTTGTGTTGAGGTTCTAGTGGTATTTCGAAGTTGAAGTGGGTAAATGTTTGTTCTGGAAATGCACTTTGATGCCCATCTCCTCTGAGCAATACAGTTATTCATAGAAATGAGGAAATTTAGCATGCAGTAGCTCAGGAAACTCACTCTCTCCTATTTGGAGCTCTAATTAGAGCAATTAATCACTGCTGCCTCTGCCATCTAAGCTTCCAGGCTAGAATATATTGTCCTCTCTTGTCAGAGCAAAAATGTAAAATTGGTTTTCCTTTACCTGACACTTTGCCAGTAGAGCCTTTATCAGTGTCTGCCTCTTACCAGCTTCTATCTTGCCTGAGAGCTGGAGCTGAAAATGTAAAGAACACATGGACATGACTGTTCCAAAAGAAAGAAGAGGTGTGAAATTTTAAGAGCTCAGCTTAACTCTGTGGTTTTTAGTTGGATTTCTACACTTGAGCTACCTTTCCTGGAAAGTTCTTGTGGGTTTCCATGTTGTTGTAATAAGGTGTCCATTTCTGGGGGGGATACGTGGACATTTCCACTGTAAAGTGTGGTTTTCTTTCCATCTGATGCAATTAAAACTTCTCCCCACAAAGTCCCTACCTATCGAAGTTCTCCAGGTATGTGTTCAGGGCAGGGTGAGGATAAAGTTGCTTCTGTGTGTTTTAACTCCATCTTTGCTTCTTGGCCAGTCCATCTGTGCTTAATTTAAGTGGTTAAATGCACGAATTTCATTCCAGTATCCCTACTTCCCCATGGATGTCCAAGCATTAGCTGATCAGCTGTAGGGGCTGCGGATCACAGGGGATCACAGCACAGCGCCATGGCCCTCTATTTCAAACTGTGCAACTCTGTAAGTTAGGGATATGAGTGCTTTAGTTTCTCTTCTGTGTGGTCTGTTAACTCCTTTGGAGAAGAAAGGCATTTCTTGCGGCACCTGGCCTCCTGGTGCGCTGTGTCCTGTGGTGTGCTGAGGGTCTCTGCTGCCAAGTATCTCACTGGCCTGAAGGTAAGGCAAGAACCTGAAGATCTCAGCTGCCCTCCTCTTGCCTCTGCCTTCTCTTTGCACAGGTCCTTCCTGAGACCTCTGCAAGTGTTGTGGTACCTTCTTGTCCATGGACCTGCAGGTTTTACTGGGGTCCCATATGGAGTGTGATTGGAAAGAGGCAGCTGAGGCCCCACGGTGGTGGAAGTGCATGCACTTCTACTGAGATTTAGTCTGAGTTGCAGTGCTCTCCTGCTCTGCAGCAGTGCCAAAGAGAATGGGTGAGTTTGCCTCACCAGTGGCAGTGACCTAGCTAATGAAGATGGTCATCATCCACAACCAGCATACACATTTTAGGGTATACATACCACACTAAAATATCCCAGTATGCTGCATATGAACACAGTAAGACTGGTCTGTAAGTCTAGTCTAGTCATGTATAGAATAGTTTTTAAATAGTCATCTGGAGATTTCCAGCCGCATATGTAAGGCAAGCTGAAATTTCTGCTATTGTTAGCCTCTGCTGCACATCATGAACAATGTGACAGCAGACTTGTGAAATATCCATTTTCCTTTAGTGTAACTACCTTCTTCTGCTTCCTTATCATTCAGCTTCAGATCCTCTTAAAATGAAGCAATTCTCTGGATCGGAGATGTTAACACTAATGTTTGTCTTTTTGCTGTCCTTGATGAAAAATTAATGAACTATGAATGAACGAACAGTTCTGCACTGTTTATACTTTTTTCTTTTCATGCTTGAATGCTGAGATGCATTTACTGAAACAGGGCCAGGGTTGCTTTTTGACTCTTGGGATGGATCTGTTCAGGAAAACTTTAAATAGGAATCCTCATTCTTGGAGCTCTGGATCTTGCAGACCTTAGGCAGATAAGAAGTGCCACAGCCTTCAGCAAAGGACAGCACAGAGCATTATAGAGCCCTTGTAATATGCCAAACATGGGACACAGCCAAAATTTTTTCATGCTTTGCTGCTCATTTCTATTTACTGCTTCACCATTTGATTGAATAATTCAGCACACCATTGTCGAACTCTCCCCCTAAGCACAGGGGCGTTCGGGAGTATGCACTTTGCCACCCTAAGCCTGTGTGCACATTGCTACTCTGGAGAAGTTATGAGGGGGAGCAAAGGATCAAAATTGAGCACAAGACAGTACTTAACACGTCTGTTGGGAAGATCTGCAATTTGCTCACTTTCCTTTTGCTTATGGGGGAATAAAGACAGTCCTCCTCTCCCCATTCCACTTCAGCATTTTGCTTTTGCAGAAGTGACCCAGGAGCAGCTCCCCACATGCAGCCTAGGCCTCTCCACATCCAAGACCACTGCGTAACAAGTCTGGAGCCCTGGCATCATGACAGCAGCCTGCCTTCCCCATCCTGTAACACAGGACAGTGTTTCACCTGGGCTGCAGCATACCTTGCCTTACCTTCTCTCAACACACGCAGAGAACAGTGCCACAGTGCATCCATGTGTCCAGCATATGCTGACATAGTGGTGACACAAGAGACAGGTCCTTGTTCCCACCGGCAAGGTAAAATAGCACGTGGTCCACTGCATATGGGAACATGAAGCTTAATGCACTAAAAAATGGTCCAGGTAAGCCTGGATGATGACGGCGGTGCCTTACAATATCTTCTGGTACCTCTCCAAGGACTTAACTGAAGAGGAAGACTCTCTGCCTGCCAAATGCATTTCTGTGCAGCTATCTGCTCCCAATTTATTGAGAGAAGCACCCTTCTGTTCCGTTCAGCATAACAAACCATATTTCTTAGCAACAGTTTCACAAAGTGGTACATCTATATTTCTTTCCTTCTAATTATTATCCTTTCCCCAGTATATAATTTTCTCAGTGCTACAGTCTTCTTTGGTGGTAGTAATTTTTCAGTTACTAGTAATTTTGACTGCTCAGGTCAGTGGGTACTGCTTCTGGAATTAACACAGCTCTTGATTATATATATAAAGACAAAAAAAAAAAAAAAAGAAAGAAGAGATTTGGACAAACTGAATAGTTTGCAATACTCGCATACAATTCAGATGATCTATATGAGCTGGTAGCATCTGGGTCATTCCAGAAGAGGTAGATATTCTAAAATGCAACAAA
The DNA here is from genome assembly GCF_033783945.1 of Neopsephotus bourkii. NCBI lineage: Eukaryota > Metazoa > Chordata > Aves > Psittaciformes > Psittacidae > Neopsephotus > Neopsephotus bourkii. The sequence continues at coordinate 202,616 of NW_026901782.1, read as the reverse complement.
GTAGAAATTTCTTGATGGCTCTCTCCTTTCCAGTGCAAGCCTGACCTTCTTTTGGTAGGTAGGCCTTTTCCATGTTTCTAGGAGCTGTTTGGCCTAGAGGTAGCAAGTTGAGCCTCTACTCGGTTCCACCACTAACAGTCCCTTGTGGATATCTTTGTGAGGGCATTCATTTTTATCTTGAATACATGGCAGTTACATACACCTTAAGACTGTATGTAGCTCATCCAAAATCCATGACTGCCTGGTTGCCTGGGACTGGATACTATAATCTAGAAATATCTTTTCTATAGTAAAACTTTGTGCTGTTGCCTCTTTCATTTATGAGGAAATGGCAAAATTTGGATGATGGTATGTAAGGCCCCAACGGCATCACGTACCAAATCCCTTACATGAACAAGGGAATAGGAACTGGTGTATAGGAACTGGTGGTACTCAGTAATTTGTAGGAAAGGTCTATTCAATTTCCTTAAATGTACGTAGTCTGGACATTTCATTGTGTATTTTTGTGAGATGAGCTTTCATTTAAAATGTAGAACCTGGGAGGAAAAGCAAATTCTGAAGGAACCTTCTCTAAATCCAAGTATTAGATTTTCAAAAATATATGCCTGGAAAATATTTTTTTTTTAGTTCTTATAGGTATCCTCCCATGACCAGATCCAGTGTCTTAATACAAAACCAATTAATGTTTTGGAATGTGTAGTCTTCTGAACCCATTAAGAGTATGACAATAAGCTTTTTCTCCTCCTACACCACTTTTATCCCCTGCTAACAATGGCCACAGAGGAGACCAACTAGTGAGGATGCTTGTAGTCTTTAGTAAGTGTTTAATCCTTATGTGCTGCAGTGAAACAAATTATTATTTTGCAAAGACCATGAAATGTACTTCCTGATGTCCCCCGTAGACAGAACAATGCCAGTAGAAATCCAGAAGTGAAACACTGCGGACTTCTGCTAGACTGTATCGTGACTGGATAGTTTCACTCAGGACATTGAATTTTCTGTTACCTGGTGGTGAGTCAGAGCCATTTTGTATGTGGGCTGTTTGTTTTGTTTTGTTTTGTTTTGTTTTCACTGGAAGTGTTTGCTTCCATAAAACTCACGGAGGTCTTCCAGGTATCTAAAACTCAGTAAGTGAAAGAGTAGCAGTCTGCAATGTCATCTCCACTCTGCCTTAGGGTAAACTCTGTGAAGTTTAAGGCAGCCAGATCTGAAGAAGGAATGAAAGATGACATCAGTTGTTGCTTTTTTTTTTTTTTCTCTGTAAAGGAAAACACACTTTTCTTAGGACAGTCTTATGGACTTCTTAAATGACTTGATCTTCAGTCTGAGATGATCTAGGATGAGATCATGTTGACATACCTATAAGCTTCAGCAGAACTTCACCAGGTACCTGAACATAGGGTGGAAAGTACATAGCACAGCTGGCCTGCAGAAAGTAAAGCAGTGATTTTAATCAACTTTTAAGAACACTAATTTATGAATTTCACTGTTAGGAAGTTATACAGGGGACGAGTTCCAGAGATAATAGAAGAACTGTTGTAATAGAAAGAACATACAGACTCCCTGCACCCAACTTAAACTCTCAGATTCCTTCTGGTTACTTTGTTTGGGCAGTGCCTCCTTCTGGGTAGGAAACTGTATGCCGACTTGTTACAACATGTGTTTGAGGATTTTTCCCCCAGCATGACATCAGTCTATGGGCTTCATTGTACCTGCTGAACTGTTATTAGATGAGGTGTTACTGATTCTGGAACATATACTAAGCACTGGTCATACGACATTAAATACTGAGAGGTAATGAAGAAATTTAAAAACTGGACAGTAACCATAAGGAATTCAGAGTTACTCACCCTTATGCATTTAATTAGAAATATCAGCCTGAGTTAAGGAGGAGTAACTTTTATCACATTTAAAGAGTGCCATCATATGAAATTAACAGCTAGATTTGTACTAATTGATCTAAAATATTGGGACATCCTGTAACTGAGAAATATCTCACTTACAGAAACTGACTCAACTTCATAGTAAAACCTGAAATTTTATGTCAAGGTTCCACTTGTACAAGTTGAAAATTCCTGAAAAACACATTTTTTATAATAAAAGTGCTAATTAAATCCCTAGTTTTAGTTGTACTATTAAACATCCATCTAAGACAATGAAGAATATGAAATGAAGAGCATTAGGCTTTTCTGATAGGATATACTGTGCTTTAAAATGTATTTTATTGATCCTAAAATTACAAGATCAATTACTGACATTTTCTTGAGGATCAATCTCAGATTAAATGCCAAAATGAAGAAAAGGTTTTCATATGTACTAAGTCCAAAATCAGAAACAGATTGCCATACTCATGTGAACATTCAGAAACCTTTTCTGCTGATTAAACGGTATGTCTGAAATATATCTGTTATACCAGCCACCATAGCACTTTTTGGTGAACCGAAGAAGTCCTACAGTGAAATCAAACTTTTGAGTAAAATCTGTACTACTTTAATCCAATTTCCTTCTAACATCTTTTTTTCCCCTGTTTTTAGGTTCATGTATATTCTGTCTGTCAATTACAATGCAAAGTCTAAATAACAGATTTAAGCAAGAATGTTTGAGTGTGAAAATAATTCATGTGAATTGCTAATAGGCTGGTGGGAATATGTTTTTCCACATGAAGGGTGCATGTCCCATCAAAGACTGCAGACTTGATTTTCCACCATTTCATCCGTTGACTAGCTGCTATTACCTGCAAAAGGGACAGGAAAGCTGGGAACAGTCTGCTATCAAATGAGTACTCTGCTGTAACCAAAACAGCAGTATTGCATCTGTTCTTTCCTCTCTTTGAACAGATGCAAGTAATGCTGTAAGCAAATTGAAACAACAAGCTATGGGGCAAAAAGCAGTCTTCTTGTTACTTCAACTAAGCAAAATGGAGATTTGATAGCACATACATGATGTTTCTCTTCCATGCTCCCTGGTTTTGCTACTTAAGGCATAAGCCTTGCAGTTAACATCCTCCAGTGACATGAATCGATCAGGCTTGCATTCACCTCGACAGTCATGTGATTTGGCACAGAAAATAAAGGGACAGTATGAAGCCTCTCAGGCAATTAACCTAAGCTCCGATGCTTCCCACACCAGCCTATTTTCAATTTTGTCACAGTACGGTTTATACACTCTAACATTACTGCTCAGAAGATAGAGTGATGATTCAGGTTTACTAAAAATGGCTTCACAATACTGCAATTATGCCTGTGAAGCTTCATCTTGAATCATGTATTTATAAGTTTCTTCTCACTGAGAAATAAATACGTGTGGTGTTTTATCAGAAAACTTAAGTCACCAGATACCTGAAACACTTGTATACCATCTTCAAGAAAGCATGGCTTTTTCGGTCAATTTGCTGTCAATTTATATTTTTTTTTCCTGTTTTTTTTTTGTCTTTTTTTTTTGTCTTTTTTTTTAATTATTTAATATGTATAATACCATAGATGACCTCCCTTAATACTGCTGTCCATACAAATAAATGAGGACTAATATGCCACTGCTGCATCCTGTCATGCCAGAAGATCAACATTACTTTGAAGATTATCTAGAGTAGGTGCCCAGACCCACTGAAGTCAATGAAATGATGCCTACTGGCTTCTGTGGGAGTCCAACTTGGACATTATTCTGGCAATCTGTCCACCACTAAATTAAACTACTATGGGACATAAAAGCCCAAATGAAGAAAAAGTAGAAATTCAGGAACTAAAACTGAACCACAAATAAATATCCTAATTCAATGGCATTCTGAGCATACTTAAATAAAACACACACTTACATGCATACACAACCAAATAATAAAAAAAAAAAGTTATGAATTTAACAATCTGAAAAATTCATAGTTTAAAATTGTTTACATTTAAACAATTGAGTATAATAGGTAGCTTTCTTGACTTTCCATTTATTTCCCTGAGCACTGATCTTTGGAACATTTGGAGTTTCAGAACTGTCTAGTTCATGATTCCTAAAATAGTTATCTTAAGTAAAACACTGTCTTTATGTCAAAAATCAATTCCTTAAGTAAAACTAAGATACAGCTTTTATGAACTACAATGTATACAGCCAATCTTCTTAAAGCCAACAACTGTTATTACACTTCTGCGTCTGTATTTAGGCACCCAGCTGGTCTGTTTTCCAAAATCACCCTGCAGCCTAGCAGTTTCCATTCAACTCAGTACAGGGTGCTATGCTGTCTCATTAACTCCTCTAATTGGAGACTTACATGAGAACTTTTGCCTCCTTGTTTAGTTACTCATTTTGCAAAATCCCAGCTGTACGAACAATACAGTATGTTACAGGATTGGTTTTGTGCCTAAGTTAGTATTAAGGGTAAAGTCTTCAGGACTTCCCAGTCACTTTCCTGTAAGGGGTTAAGGAAATGCATCTGCAGAGAACCAGCATAAAACCTATCTTCAGTACTAAAATGGGACTTAGCTAGGGCATATATTTTAGGCTGACATCCTGCACAAGAACCGTTGGCCAGAAAGAGCTGTGTCTTAAATTTGTGCTATTTAGAACTACTTGGCAAATCGGCAACTGCTGCTTTTAACTGTCTCCTCTAGATTAGAGCTTTGATTGTGAGCTTCACAGAATTCACTTTGCAATTTTAAGACTCCTCAGGCATTCTCCATTTTAGATTATACAGAGTGTGCAAGTCAAAACACTTTAGAAAACAAAACAGTGCAGAGATTTGAGTATTTTTGGGCTAAACTCTCCTCTACCCAATTCTAGGGCTGTAAATTACGTCAATCTCTCTGAAGCTAAAAATCCAAAAATGATTTTCCATCGATCACAGAAACACACTGTAACTTTTCGCTCCCTTCACTCTCTGTCTCTGTCTCTGGATAGCTGATACACTGGCATTATGCAGCAGGCTCCAAACACAGGATTAACAGAAAGGGAAAGGTTATTTTGTAATACTTCATTTCAGTATGATGTAACTGGGGGAGGGGATACTGAACCAAAAGCAACCTGAAAATTTGCTTTTGGTTCTTTGTGGAACACGAAATTAAGCCTTTACCTATTCTTGAATGATGTGATGAAATATGCCATGTCTCTCTTTAAGTAGCACTTTCTTGCACTAGCAGTTACTGGCATTCCACAGCAGAATCCAAAAGGATTTGGCAGTTTTCCACTTTGCATACAGCCTTTTTAATACCTCTAAACTGAGAAAGAGTTAACAGCATGCCATCCCATTATTTCACCATCCCACCCTCCCTTTCAGGGATTAAAGAGACCTTAAAAAAAAAAAAAAAAGAGGAGGAAGAAGAAGAAAATTCTTGCTTTGTAATAGGAGTATTAAACATTGTTTTGAAACTCATTTGGAAGATGTCTTCCAAGATAATTTATCTTTTTTGTTTGGTTGTTTTTGTTTTTGTTTTGTTTTGTTTTTCTTTAAAACTGACCATTGCACCAGTTAAGGCTGTTTTACAATATATATATTTCAAATAAAACTTTTAATATTCAAGCTTACCAGATTGATGAATTGTAACAGGTAAAATGGAACTCATTACAAGATAAACCATGTAGTTGTACAAAATAGAATTAAACCCTTCACCTGTGTGAAACAAAAAGAAATCCTGCCTTGCATTAAAAACACAGAACCTGTTTACAAAAAGGAATGTGTATGACATTTGGACTTCCTTTTAACTGCCATATCCTAGCAACATCTCAGTTGTGTTAGTAAAGGAACTAATCGTCGATTTTAAACTGCAGTGAATTTACCAAACATTTTCACTATAGACTTCTGAAAGCTTTTACAGTAAGAAGTTATCAACAAAAGCAGGCACATTAGTGTACAAAAACGTTGATTTTTTTTCCTGTTTCTTTTTCAAAGTGCAGGTTTTTCTCAATGTGCATCTTACAAGACCAATGAATGTTTTAACTCACTAAATCTTAAAACAGAACTCAATTCTCCCAAGGAGTAGTGTAAACGTTAAAGATCCCCAATACATCTCTAGTAAACGTGACACAAATGTCTCTGCGTTGTTTAGAAATTTAGCTCTTTTGAGAGGTAAAGAAGCTTCATGACGCCTTTTCCTTACACTGGCTGGTTATCATAAATGGGTAACTCTGGACTGCTAAAGCTGGAGACTGATGAATCACTTTGAAGGGAACTAAACTTGGCTACGGAGGAGAGGCAGCGGGAGGAACCAACCCTTCGGCGTTTCTTGCGCAGCCTTCGGAAAATTCAGCCGCCGGCACGGAGGGGCCGGTGGGACGGAGCGGGGGGAAGGAAGGGGAGAGCAGGGAGGGAGAGGGGAGAAGCTTCCGCAGAGGCAGGGCGGCACCTGCCCACGACCCGTCCCGTCGGTGGTGCGAGGGCTGTCCCCGGGCCCTGCGTCTGAGAGGAGCTGGCGGACCCGCTCCCGGGCCGTTCCGGCGCCTGGTCCCACTCCGGCTGCCACGGAGAGCTGAGGGCCTGGCTGGCAGTAGGGGGTCCCGCCGGCGGTGGGCGCTAGGTGCCGCGGGCGCAGGGCTCCCTGGGGTAGATCTCCTCGTAGGCCGGAGGCTGCTCGCTGGGCAGCGGGTAGCAGTAGGGGTAGGAGGCGTTGAGCTCGGGGTCCATGGGCGAGTAGCCAGGAAGCTCGACGGAGGGATGCCCGCCGCAGTGCACCTCCACGCCAGCCTCGTCGAAGACGTGGAAGACGCCCACGTTGATGTACGAGACGGCCTGGAAGGGACAATCCCCGGGGCTGAGCTCAGGCTCGCCGCCGGAGAAGAGGGAGCCCTGGCTGTGGCGCGGCGCCCGCCGCCCGCCACCGACACCGCCGCCGCCGCAGGGGCCGCCCCGCCGCCGCCGCCGCCTCCCGCTCGCTGCCGCTGCAACCGCCGGGGCCGCTCGCCGCCGGCGCCGCCGGCGTCCGCGCTGCTGCGAGGCCTTATAGTTTTTTACGAGGAGCAGGTTAAGCAGGCCCAGGAGGCACTCCAGCGCGTTGAAGACGGTGGAGAGCACCAAGCCTTGCTGGTAGTCCCGGAGCTTCTGGCAGCGGAGCGCCGCGGCGGAGCCGTCGGGGACCGCTGGGCCGCTCCGCGGGCGGGCCGCGCCGCCGGGCTGAAGCAGACAGTAGTGCGAGTACTTCCTCTCCACCAGCGACACGGTGTCGCCGTCGATGACGGCGCCGGCGAAGGCGCTCAGCACGCCCAGCATGAACACCAGCACCCCCAGCAGCAGGAAGTTCTGCCGCCCCCCGGGCGGCGCCTTCTCCACTGGCCCCGACGGTGCGGCCGCCGCCTCCCCCCCTCCGGTGCCGGCTCCCGCCGGGTCCGGGTCCCCGGCCGGGTCCGAGGCCAGAGCCGGGGTCAGGGCCGCTGCCGCGGCTGGAGCTGGAGCCGGTGCCGCGGGTGCCTCGTCGGGCGGACGACAGCAGAGCAGCGCAGCGGCGAGCAGTGAGAGTCCGGCGGCCAGCAGCAGCCCCGAGTAGAAGGCTCCAGCGGCGGTGCCCAGGCGGAAGGGCTCGCCCTTCAGCTCGGAGCCCAGCGAGAAGCACTTGAGGCCCACGGCGGCGGCGCTGAGGGCGCAGGCGAGCAGGAGGCAGCTGGAGAGCGCGGCGCAGGCTCCCCGCACGCTCCACTTCATCCTCCGCGCCGCCGCCGCCGCCGCCTCCCCGCCGCCCGCCTCATCCTCCTCCCGCGGCCCCCCCTGGCCCCGCAGCGGCGGCGGCGGCGCGGCGCGGCGCGGCCATGCGACCGCGGCGCTCCCCGACGGGGCGGCTAGGCTCCGCTTCGCTCCGCACGGCAGGCAGCCGCCGGCCGCAGTGAGCCGGGCGCGGCGAGCGCACACGCTCCCCCCACCGCCTCCCGGCCGCCGCCGCCTCCTCGTCCCCGCCCGCCCTCTCTTATCGCGGCGGCTGCGGGGAGGCGATTAATTATGGATGGAGCCGCGGCGGGCGGGGGGACGCCGGGGTAAGGGGGCGGCCCGTCGGCCCCACACGGGTGGCGGGGAGAGTGCGACCCCCGGCTCAAACCATCTCGTCCGGGGGGCGGCAAGGCCGAAATCCTAGCCCCCTCCCCTCGTGGCACGGGGGGTCCGCAGGCCGCCCCCGGGACAGCTCCCCTCCGGGAAGCACAGGCAGTTCGGACAGAGGGCGGCAGGGTCTGCAACCTCCCACTTGTTCCGATGCGGAATGTTGCCTGCCGCACTCCCTCCCTCCATCTCTATCCGATCAATCAACTTACTTATTTATTAGTCTATTTATTTATTTATTTAGCTCTTGCACTTGCTAAAACCACCGTGCATCCCTGTCAGTGTGCCGGCGGCTCTAATGCAGCGGAGCGACCCCTCCGCGTTAGCTGCTGTCGCCCTCACCCCCCCTCTCTGCTGTGTGCTCTGCCGTGCTCTGCCGGCGAGCCCCGTCAGGGAGCTTCCGCCAGGGCCACTCACTCCCCTCCGCAGACGGCGGGGCTCGGGGGACAACTGTGCCCCCGGAACCTCCCATCCGGGAGCGCCCGCAGCCCCGGCGGCGGGGAGCCGGTTGTACGGGGGTGGCCGCAGCCTGGCGCGGCACGGCGTGGCCGGTGGCTGAGCGGCGAGCACCCGGGATGGCTTCCCGAAGCAGCGACGGGAACCTCAGCCTCGGAAAGGAAAAGTAGGGCCCGTGCCTGTGCCGGCAATTGGGATCCAGGCAGGGAGTGGGACTAGGGAAGGCTCGTCCTCGCCTCTTCCTTTTCCTTCCGGGAAGCTGGAGCCTCAAGGTTCCCCATTTTTCCCTTCTGCCGTGCGTACGCCAGCCCTGCTTGGTATTTTTAGCCGGCGTCGCTGATTAGCATTCAGGGGAGCAAGCGAGGAAGACGTTTTCCAAACCGTTTTCTCTTCCCTTTCTCACAGGGCGCATGTATCTGTTAGCGGCAGGTGGTGTGTGTGAGAAGTGAGCTGGGGTTTGGCTTTCTCCAGGGATGGTGACCCTGCTCCCACTGGCCTGTGAGGCAGGCCGGTCAGCACCTCCCTCACCAGCCCCAGCGCTCTGCTGCGGGCCTGGGCTGGGCTGGGCAGCTGAGCGCGGGTCTTTGCTGTAGAAGAGAGAGAGGTTCTCTGGTCCCTGTATGGGACAGTGACCCTTGCTGGGAAGCTATACTGCCTGGAGTCCAGCCCTCCCCAGTGACACTGTCTAGAAGCATCCATGGCTCCAACAGTGCCATCCTGCCCCTTGGGGCCACACGGAAAAGGGAATTATGCCCCCTGGCACATTCACAAAGGGTCCATGGAGCACTCTGCGTGAGGAAAGCCAGTAATCCTGATAGTCCACAGCTGGCTGACCAGTGGCTACCTGTTCCCTTTGCCAGGTTGTAGCTATGGCTGTGAGCTAGGGCCCTCCGGGGGGGAATGGATGGGTATTCCACCCACAGTCATCATCAGCTCTTCCTGTTACCAGGCTGTCCCTGGCTGGTGAGGACTGGGGCATGCACATCTGGCCTTGTGAAGATTTTGCTGTAGGATCTGAAATTTTGGTTGTGCATGTGCTGAGTGCTTGGACTGGTGGGGTGTATCTTCAAAAGAACTTGACCTGGGTCCTTATGATTCCTAAGAAGTAAATGCATAGAAGGCACACAGCATTTTACAGAAGACAGCACCCATCTCCTGAAGTCTCTGTTTGGCTCTAAATATTGCCTTGGAGTACATGTGAGCTCTCAATCCAGCTGCCAAACCAGAGGGCCCTGAAAGACAGACTGTGTGTGGGGTTGTGGACGGAAATAAGGTGTAGGTAGTGGGAGGTAAGCACTTGATGAACTAATTATATATAGAATGTGCAAAGTGACACTGAAACTGACATACAATGTAAACTTACTTGCATGCAAACAGAATGTATTGTGATTTGATTCATTTCATTGTTACTATCAAGAGGTTAATAGGGTTCAAAAAAGGATTAACTTTATTATGGATAGTGAGAACATTCACTTAGCACTGAACAAATACAAAATTAAGAAGATATCTTAGCCTTTATGCATCAAATTATCTATCAGCCTTCAACTGCCAGTGGTTAGGTTAGGAAAAGCAAGTCTTCCACTGGGGGCAGATTCTTCCTTTATTGTACAGAGTTTCTTGATGTTTCTTTGCTGTTTCCCGTTTTGGCAGCTGCTGTAAGGCAAGGTAAGGCTTCTCAGTCATGGTCCTTCACATGCTCCTACATCTGTCTCATTTGTTTAGGCATCCTCACCTTGAATGTCATCTTCTAAGGAAAGGACCCTCCTTTCCCTGTATTTGTCACAGGACCCCGATCTTGGATACCACCCCTGAAAGCTGTGCATTGTGAGAGGCCAGGCTGCTGCACAAGTTTAATAATGTAATTAGTAATTCTGTTGCACCTTTTTATTCCTTCCGTCAAGCAATTTGCTACTTGTAATCTCCAGATCTTACCTGTTTCTCCCCAGAACTAGCTTCAAAGCACCATGTTTGAATGCAAGGCTGGAAGTTTCACTATCAACATGCTTCCCCACGTGTTCTTTGATACTTAGAAACCTCCCATGTTGCAGTGTCACTCCGAGTTAGCACAGCTTTTCATGTGGTTATTTACAGCTTTGCACTCCAGCATATTGTCAGTAAGAGGATACTTTATAAACACACATGTACACATACGCACCGAGTACGGTATTAGCACACATCCTGCATGTTGATTTTCAACTGTCTTTGGATAAAATGTTTTTACATCTAACAGAAGACTATAAAATACCCTATCACATCTTTCTCTTACATGAATGATTAATTGATGATTGAATTGGAAATACTGTGAAATATGAGTAACGTATCATCCTAATAAAGGTCACTTGAGAGTTCTCTGGATCCCAATGTGAACTGCAGATCAACTCTGCCCTAGCTGACAGCACTCATGCTCATAGCTGATACATGTGTGCCTCATTGTTCAGCCAGTTTTGCCTGCTGAAAAAAAGCATGTCCATGTGCAACAAAAGATGACAACTTCAAGCCACTTGGCTGCATTAGTCCCTCACTTAAATCAATCACTGCAGGTGAATTGGTCTGTCAGCCTCAGTTAATAGCAAAGCCGGAACCTGATGGAACTGTGCTACAGTTGCTGACTATGAAGTATAGAGGATGCCATGTGTTTTGAGTCTCTGGGTGTTAGTTTTACCTTCAAGCTTTGTTAGATAGTTTTTCTGTTTCAAATGCCCAAATCAAAATTTATTGAAGTTGTTTTCAAGGGACGTTTTTGTGGACTTTGGAAGAGGTGTACGAAGTTTTGTGGGACAACCCCAGCCTAGGACACGTGTTCCCAGCTCTCTCCTCATGACCATAGGGTGAGCTTAGTGGGGAAGTAATTTATCACAGTATCACAGTATCACAGTATGTTAGAGGTTGGAAGGGACCTTGAAAGATCATCTAGTCCAATCCCCCTGCCGGAGCAGGAGCACCTAGATAAGGTTACACAGGAACGTGTCCAGGCGGGTTTTGAATGTCTCCAAAGAAGGAGATTCCACAACCTCCCTGGGCAGCCTGTTCCAGTGTTCTGTCACCCTCACTGAGAAGGAGTTTCTTCTCAAGTTTAAGTGGAACCTCTTGTGTTCCAGTTTGTACCCATTGCCCCTTGTCCTATCATTGTTTGCCACTGAGAAGAGCCTGGCTCCATCCTCGTGACACCCTCCCTTTATATATTTATATACACTAATAAGGTCACCCCTCAATCTCCTCTTCTCCAAACTATGGAGACCCAGCTCCCTCAGTCTTTCCTTATGGACAAGTCCTGCCTCCAGAGGGGGCTAGGGAGCTTTGGTCCAAGGTTTTGTTTAGGTCACAGGGGAGTTGAGTGGCTATGCTTTCTGGGTGCTGGTTGAAAGTGGGCACTGTCATGACCAGTGATACAGGCTTGCTTTGCTCAGTGTGTACACAGCTGGATGGTTGCAGCAAGGTGCAGATCGCCCTCTTAACTTTTTGTGGTGAGTCAGTGGCACAGAACTATTAATTATTGCTCTCCAGGCTGGAAGCTAAATTGTGTGTTTTAAGAGAGATGGAGATCTTCAGCTTATGCCACCAAAATGCAAAGCGTTGTATTATTTTATTGTCTGCCTCTCCTCCCACACTGAGTTTATGTTAAGATTACTTCAGTGCCAATTTGATAAATGGTAGTCATAGGTTTCACTATTCAGACATGATGGCTGTGTAACCTCCCATAACCTACTCTGTTGCCTACTACTGCAGCTTTTGTTTGTTTTTATAGGGGACATTATGGACTATAAAATGTTTACAAAAATGGTTTTACACATGGTTATGAAGAATACATTAGAAATTTGAAACTCTGAAGGTAGAACCTGTCATGTTTCTTTCCAGTCTTTCCTTTTCATTCGCAAGGTTCACAAGATGTTTCTGTGCGTACGAGGCCTGCTGTTCTCCTACTTTCACAGCAGTTTATGTGGAAGACTGATCTCTGCAGGGCATCTATGGGAAATACTTTAGGGAACACATGTTAGGATAGGCCCTAAATCAGGCTAGAAGCCTGGAGCAAACTAGTGGCTAGATACTGGTGAAAACCCAAATGTCTAAAGATGCTGCTCCAGTAGGTAATATTTAAAATAGGAAGCAGGGAAGCTGAAAAGAATATATAAGGAGCTAAGAAAGAGAAAGCAAAGACTATGGTAGAAGCTGGACAGGTGTAGCTATATTGGCTGCTGTTAGCCTATGAGTTTTGGATTCAAGGAAGAAGAGTTTGAGAAATTGGGGTATTGACACAACAGGTAATTTACATCATGAGATCATGGGTTAATTTAGGTTGAGCAGGACCTTGAGGGGTGTCTAGTCTTACCTACTCAAAGCAGGGGCATCTCTTGGGTCAAACAAGGTTGCTTGTGGCCTTGTTAAGCCCATGTATCCAGTATCAGCAGCATTTGCCAGTGTTTAGTTAATCTGAGCAGTTCAATCAGTTTTCTAGAACTTGTTTGTTTCTTGGCTCTACTACCTTTCTCTGGTTTCAGGTGATGTTAGGGCATCTAAGAAGCCCTTGTGGAGAGGCTTTATTACCCTTTTAGTTTAAATGTGCCAGGATATGAATTAAAAAGAGTGGCTTCCTTGTGCAGTAGGATTTAATAATTTCAGTCTCCTAATTAGTGGTAATTATGTGAGGAGTATTCTTTGTTTACAGATCTGTAGAATAGGATACAAGGTATTCTGAGGAGAGGCCAGATGTTTGCTGTGACATTTGTAAATCAGCTATTTGATATTATTTGATAAATTACTTAAACAAGGACATCCTTCCTTTGCTTATTTCACAAAATTGTTCTGTTATGACTGATTTGCAGATAATGTGCCTTATGATTTCCTAACTACTGTCCTAATGGTGGGACTTGGATAGTATTTTATGAATAAGTTCTAGGAAACTGCTAAGTTAATGATAAAAGATTTCTGAACACATTACTAGCTAAAGGAGTCTCAAAATCCTTCTATTTGGGCTTTCAGATTATTTTGAACTGTGTTTCAGTTTAGTCTGCATACCTTTTTCTTGATATCAGTGCTGTGCAATGTCTTAAAGCTGACATATCTCTTAGATTCTAGTGAGGCTTTCAGCTCAGGACCTGAACAGCAATCATATACCTATGCAGAGATCTTGAAAACTCCTTATGATGATGCTACCTTGTCTTAGATGAGTCTATTATCTGAAGATGCTTTACTTCAGAATTTTAAATTTTTCCATGCATCTTAAGTACATTTTATCCAATGACTGTTTCATGCCAGGGGCACAACCTGCTCTTGAAGGAGGTAAGGACTGAAAGTTGTCTTCTAGTGAGTGCCCTCTTAAACATTTATGTGCTCCTTTTTTAGACAAAACAACCTTGAATTTTCTATAAAAAGAAATTGTAAGGCAGGAGTGGAAGGGGAGAGTAGGTTCCCACTCAAGCCAGAATTGTGATACTGGGAAAGTATGCCTTAGGATCCCCTCTGATCCCAGTAATATGAGAATCATTCTCCTGTCTGGGGCTGCTCTTTAGTAAAAAAGATGTGATGAGAAGGTGCATCGTGAATTCTTCATCTGACTGCATGTTGGGACAAGGAATAATCTGGCTTGGTCCTTGAAAGCAGAAGCTGTGGTGAGCCTGCCTTCGTGGTAGGGGATTTCTCCTACATCAATCTGCAGCCTGGGAAGTACCTCCCTGCTGCCTGAGGGCTTGGTGCAGTAAGCCCTGGTTTCTGCTCTGTTTTGGTGACAAAACTGCTGTCCTAGCTGCCTGTCACTCCATGTCCCTCTAAGAGGTCTCTGGCCCTAGCTCAGCTGCTTGTCTGTTCTTTCCCTAGCTTGTTATTGCAAGTGATGCCCATCAAAATGCATCCTTTTTCATGTCAGTTGGGAAGACTTAGGGAGGTGTAGGTTAGCAAGTGCTGAGCAATGAAGACAACAGGTCTGAAGAAGCAGCAGCTGATGGAGCAGGGGACACCCTGTTCTTTTCACACACGGTAGCAGCTGCTGGGGGGAGTTGACTCTCCAAGGAGGACCAGGCTCATTGAAAACACAACACTGACATTGGCATTTATTGTTGGCTAGCTCACTGCTTCCTCAGCCCCTGCCTGCCTGCCAGGGTCTTCAGGCTGAGCTACCTGAAAGTGCTGTAGGCTAGCCAAACCAGTATGGCTCCAGTAGCTCTGCACCTCCATGTGTGCATCACAAGGCTGTTTTCAGTATAGTCTTTGACTGCGCTTCTGCCAGAGCTGCATTCCTTACTCCCTTGAGGAGCCAGTATTGCTGTCTACCATCTCGTGTTTCAGATCGTGAATTTCCTGGTCTGTGTTAAAAGTATTGTGGGGGCAGCTCTGGGCTTTTTGTTGACTGCTTTGAAGAGATTGGTGAAAGGTAACATTTGTTAGGAGACTTAAATTCTCTGTATTAGAGTCTGCAGCACCTCTGGAAATGTTAGAGGATTTAAAAAGGGTGGAAATCATTAGCAAATAATGGAACACAGAGGACTTCATAAGTCAGCCCATGAAGGCTGCTGATCCTGCACACATCATGTCCCTCTCATGCCACCCATGAACAGCTTCCACTTTTCTTTTGAAGTCTTTGGCTGCTTGTTGGGAGGCTGCACTGAGCGTGATGGCTCTGATGATTAGAAACCTCCTGACTGTTTCACTGCTTAAAGGTATTTCATGGTCAGCTTGCATGTATTTATTCTGTGCCAACACTGTACTTTAACTTAAATGGCTCTTCTCCACCTGTGTTGTTTACTTTCTGGATGCATTTACAGACAGGAGACATACCCCCTCTGAGCTTTCATTTTGCTAAACTAAACAGGCCAAATCTTGTTGTTGTAGTATTAAAAACTCTGTAGTATGAGTGCATAACCAGGGCAGTATGCTGCATCTTTGATAATCTTACTAAGGGCTTAGATGATCATACCAGAGGTTCTTCATAGTTAGTGGAAAGTCCTTACCTAATTATCCTAGGATTTGTGATTGGTTTTTACCCATGTCATTCCCATAGGAGGCTATAACTGTACCTAGGGCAGCCTCCTTTTTTAGCTGTGGGACTACCAATTGACAGCACTGACAGCATTTCCTCTTGTTTGACTGATCTTTTCCCCCCAGATTCTGTTATTTCAGTCCTCAAGGTAATTCAGCTTTTGCTTTCTGATATTTTGAACCTCCTTTATGTTAATAATACCACTGTGCCTTCTGCTCCTCAAATAACCTTTCTTCCTGGCCATCCCATTTCCTTCTCCCGCTTAGTTCTCCTCCTGATTATCTGGATGCAAACAACACCTCAACTTTAGTGGGAGTACATCGTTCCTCTAGTGCAAGTCTTTCTCTGCTGCGTATTTTTGCCCTGTGCATTGACCAGAGCTAAAGATCTATCTTGCTTTTTATATCTTCATGGGTCTGCTCCTTTTCTTCATTTTCTTCTGCTCATTTGCTGTTGATGTGTGTACAAGTTTTTCAGGTCTTTCCATCACTGTCATAATTTCAGACTTTTCTTTCCTGCCTTCATCACTAAAAGCATGGAAGAGCCTCCCACTGCACTTGCAACTCACTGCTTTCTATTTGCTGGATCCCTTCATTCCTATTTACATTCCTCACTCAGTTGTCAAGCTATCAATTTTTTTTATTTTTTTTTTTTTGCTTCAGTTGCTATGTCATAGTGGTATCTCGTGTCTCAGAACCTTTTCTGTGGCTTGCTTTAAAGAACCGAACAGTGTGAAAAACAAGTGAAAGTCACTCTGGGTTGTTTTTGTTTATGAATGCTGTGTTAATTATTACTGGCTGTCCTGTGCCAGAGCTCAGGATACCAAAATTTATGACAAAAACTTTGTATCTACGTGCTGTCAACTCTTGGAAGATTTGGTTTTGCTATGTCCTATTACTTTAATGATATGCCAGCTGTTTATGTCTATTCTTGATGATATAGTGATATTAAACTTTGAACTAGAATGAGGAAAGGAGCTCTTATAGATTGAGAGAAACCGATTAGGTAATACCCCAGTGTGCTTGAATTTCAGTTCTTTTCCAAGATGTAATGTTACTGTCTTTCAGCATGGGTCTGTGTTGTAAGTGAATTATCCTTGCCATCATTTGGTAGGCTGTGATCTTCTCTGATGGCAATAGCCCTGGACAGAGCTGCAGGTTTCAAAACTGGAATGCTGTACAGATAATTCTTATTTTATTTTTTTTTTTTTCCTTGGGCTAGGGAAAACCCAGCTGCAGTCCTGGAGCTGACAGCCAGGGAAGACCAAATTATAAGAACCCATCATGTACACTGACTGCCTTGGAGGAGAAGGGATGGTCTTATGTACATGAAACCCAGCATAAAACCCATTTCCTATTGGAGTCACAGGTGGCTGAACACTTAAACACTGGAGATGTTGGTACTACATTGGTATAGACTGCTGTAAGGACCTCTGAAGTAGCCTCCAGTCCTTACCAGCTTCCTGGGGAAGTGCTGAACTACTTTTCTGCAAGCTCTCAAGGCACAGCAAGGTGGGCTGAAAATCCTGAAAAACCTCAGTTGTCTCCAACTCTTTGCCGTGGGTGTGGGCTGATTCCCTTTTCCCCTGATAAGGCTGTTGCTGAATCATAATTCTGTTCTGTACCCACCATTACTGTTTTGAGAAGCAATGTCTTTGATGATGGTTTTTTTTCTTTTTCTCCCTAACTACTACTGCCTTCTCTGAGTCCTAGACAACTTCCTTGGCAGTGCCAGGCCTGGTGGCTGTGCTCATGTACATTTTTTTCCTGATGCAGCATATCTGGGAGGCATATGAGCCTGACCAGGTCATCACTCACGTCTCCCTTGGTGACCTGGAGCAGGACTGGGTGTCAGAGACAGGGTAACATTTCTTGGCCTCTTTGCCCCCTGGATCTCACTGGCAGTGACATTCTCTGATAGCCTGTGAGAACTGCTGATCCCAGAATACCTGTTTGTGAACAGGGTTTGTGTCTGTGGCGGAACAGCTGGAGGGCCAGGCCCATGTGCTCGCCATGGAAGGTGGCTGGAAAGAGGAAGGTGGTGGGTGTCTTTCAACAATTGAGTCCTGAGGGAGAAGGGAGTCCAGTGCAGCCCCTCACACATGCTCTCAGAGAGATGTGAGCTGTCATTGCTGTTCAGCAGTTAGCAATTTCTGCTTTTGCTTTTGTGCATATCTAGTATGTTTTCTAATTTAAATCTTTATCATAGTGTTCTCTATTATATGTGCTGTTTGTAGCTATTAAACATACTTGTTTTGAGATAACTCTCTGCAATATGGCAGACACATAATTAGGTATAATTAGCTCCAATTAACCATATTAAGTTTTGCAACATTTCTTCTGCCATGTTCTGAAGCAGGCTTTAATAGGTTTTGTGACTAACAAAGCCACATTTTCAGGTTCAAGCTATACAAACTCCTTCATGTTCCAGGTGTTTCCTTTTTCATTTGATTACTGTGCCTTTGAATCCAATCGGTTGTTGTTCAGTTGGCTGCATAATTAACTGGCAACCTGGAAGACTCTTTCCCTTTGAGTACAGGATCTTCATTGTGCATCTTGGGTGCTCTTCACACGGCACTTCTGGAGAGGTGCTGATCATGATAACATCTCAGTGCCATTTACAAACTGCTATGTCTGACAAAGGCCAAAGTACCACATATGGTACCTTACTTATTTAAACTTGTTTAAATAACAATAAATAAATAAACTTCTTTAAACACAGTCAAAATTTTGGCTTTTATTCTTTTTAAAGTCTGCTTCCCCTAACTTTTTCTTTTTGGTATTAATTTTGTTGTTGTTTTTATTGTTCTTGTTGGAAAGTGCTCTGAATGTCATGCATTAAGAAGTTGTATAAAACAGGTGATTGACTGAAAGACAGATGCACTTTGGCAATAAGATGCTAATTCAGTTTTTTTGTGAGGGGCATATTGTGGCCTATTGAGGCACCCTCTGGTGCCCTCAAACCTGCATCTCCAGCGAAGGAAAATCGTCATCTTCCTTTGCAGCTCAGCCTAGGGCTTGAAGGTGGCTCTTGGTCCTCTAGCTAACTCATTTCTTGGCATATTGCCTCCTAGAGAACAGCTGGAAGTAGCAAGACTGCTGGTGTATATCGCAAGGTCTGTACCACGTCCTATTCATGAAAACTAGAATGTGTACAAACAGCAGACACCAGAAATGCTGACACTGGCACAAAAGAGTCTCTCAGTTGGCCTCCATACAAACCAGTTCCTTGACATGTATGAAACAGTTCATCACTCCCTAGTTTTTCAAGGCTGCCTGAGTGTTAATTTGCTTCAGGTTATAATCAAGCTGTCACTGATTTTAAAGGGTCTTGGATCAGACAAGCTTTAGTTTTTTTTTTTTTTTATGGTTTCCATTACAGTGTTAATTAACTTAGCATGTAGATTTAGCTTAGATATTTTATTTAGTTTTTATAATTTAATTGCAGAAACATGGTAGTAAATGTAGATGAGAAGTTAATGTGCAATTAATATTGACCCAGGACTACTCAAATGTCAGACACTTGTCTCTGAAGACTCACTAGGAAATCCAATGTGTTAAATATTGATTTTGTAACATGTTCTTTTCGAACAACCTTGGTACTGGCCTATTCTTCCTGAACCTCTACTGTTCTTGAAGTAAGGACTATGTGGAACTTTGATGTCTAAGAAGCCAGCACTGAAAGTCAGAAAATCCTCTCACTTGGCAATGCTAGCACCAGTGCTATCTCATGCAACTTTTTTCCCACAAATGCTGAATCTACACGTAGATAGAATTAGGTGTGAGTATGTGTGTGTCAGGGCAGGTAGGGGATTCTTTTCATGGCTTTTAAAGGAATATAATTTAGAGGTTTTGATAAATAGCTCACAGAATGTTTGGGGAATGAAGTGATCTTATCACAGATGTTGGTATGCCTTTGCCTGGCCTGAAAGAATCTGTGCGATGATAGGAGCAGGGATCAGTTTCCATGCTGACCTTGTCCTTGGCATAGTCCACAGACTGAAAGATAGGCTGACTACCATAAGACCTGTTGATATTAGGCTGCTGGAATCTCCATGTATTTTAGAGAAGTGTCTCAAGGAGGCGCAGGAGTTTGTGCTGCGAGTGGCAAAGATTGCCATAGAGAAAAATGAATAACCTGTTGTCATAGAACCAGGATGGTTTGGGTTGGAAGGGACCTTAAGTCTCACATAATTCCAACCCCCTGCCATTTTCCTCTAGACCAGGTTGCTCAAAGCCCCAGTCAACCTGGCCTTAAATGCTTTCAGGAATGGAGCAGCCACAGCTTACCAGGGCAACCTGTGCCAGTGTCTCACCACCTTCATGTCTGCTGGCAAGATTAGTGGTCACAGGTTTAAGGTAAAACTTTCTAGCTGTCTGAGTACTGAATAGGGGAACATGTAGCTTGTCAGGGTATGAAAATGACACTATTGGAAATGTCTCCAATAACAGGGCATGTATCTGGTTTCGGTCATTCAAGCAGAGCTGCTTCTGCCAAGATACCTCTTTAGCCTGATTTTGTGGGAGCTTGGCAGAATGTTGTGCTTTCTGATTACAGCTGGTGTTTGATATTTCAAGGAACGAAAAGTGTCTGCTCTGCTGTGGGCCTTGTGAGGATGGAATAGGAATTCTCCTACCATGTTCATCATCAGGCTCCGGGATGGCACATGACCTAGGAAACTAAACATGGTGCTTAACATAGCACCCTGTGGTAACTGTGAGGGAGGGAGAAAAACCTTACCTCTTGTGCAGCACTTGAAATGTGAAGTTTAAAAGCCCTCTAATAACTGAGGTACGTGTGGCTACAAATGCTGCTAATACCTTAGGCAAAGAGGCAGAAAAAAAATAATCCTGAAATAATTGCTAGCTTTAAATTGGAGGTAGCTGGGACCATGGAGGCTGCATCTTCTTTAGAGTCACCACTCTGCAAGTGGGAAGCAAGCAAGGAAGACAGGTTGAAGGGATGTTTGTGCCCTACAAATTGCACGGGTTCACTGAGTTGAAAGGCGCCATTACTGTTACAGGGCAGCAAAACTTGTTTGTTTAAAACCAAACAGAGGCAGTGTTAAACCCACTTCAGCTACCAGAAGGCACAAAGACAACAAATTGCGTATGTAGACTGCTAAACTGCATGTTAAAGGCACAACTGCATGAGCAAGCTGAAGAATAGCTCTGGGCTGTCATTTCTGGAAGATGTTGCTCAGATCTGTTGTGCACTGTGGTATGCACAAGACTTGTATATTTGACTGCTAATTCATATTTTCTTTCTGTCTCACCTGCAACTCCCCCATTCATGATACTTAAATATCTGGCATGCCTTGGGAAGCTAACTGTTGCAGACAATAAAGTACATAGTGTGTTGTGCCTGGCATAGGATGGGAAGGGAAACAGGTCTGCGGGCTGTGCTGTTAGTAAAGGGTGTCTTTCCCATGGTAATCTGTGCTGGGAGTAGTGCCACTCTGTAGCTTTGCACTTGCAAGTCTCTCTTGGTGCAAGAATGGACATGTCTCCAATATATGACCTCTCGTTCCTTTGGGTCCATTCAATTTCATCTACCATGTAACAGCCCTGGAATTCAGGACACTGAAGGGCAGCAAGAAGTCTGAGCAATTGAAGATGCAATTGAAGATGCCAGACTAGGGATCCCACAATGTTTCACAGCCTCAGCCCTTTCCCATCATATGCAGGCTTTCAGAATAGGGCAATAGTGTGATCCCTTTGTCCCCCATTCCTCACCCTGCTTTTGAAGGCAGGCTGAAAGCAACAGCATTTGAACTGATCCTGCAGCTTACTGCAATTTTCGGTGCTTTGTTTCTACGTTAAGAGCTGAAAAGCCAAGCTGGGACAAACAGCCCCCAGTTGCTGCTCCAGCTTCTTCTGAAAAAGCTCCACATTGGTCTGTGAAGGGAGGAAATGTCTGGGGGATTGCCTCTGAGCATTGGCCCCTAACGGTTGTTCATACACATAGAAGAAAATACCTAGTTGCCTAGCATCATTTTGATGGCATGGTTTGCAGCATAAATGCACATTGTAGCTACTTCACCTGCTTCAGGGCATCTGACTGTGTGGAGTTATATGTAGTGACTCAGAGGGCTTTCCGTTGGTGGAACATAAAAGTTCACTTGTAGTCCATCAACTTACATGAAAGTTTGAACTATGTTTTGTTCAAGTGCATTGTTGTATGTTTTTAGACTAGCTAAACTTGATGTATATTTCCTTTGCCAAATCTACCACTTCACTACATCCAGTGAGAGTATCACAATCCTTCTGAAGCTTTTAGGGACTGCAATGATGCAGACTGTGAGCACAGCCATATTGCTGTTCATCTAAATCTCAGAGAGAAAACTGCTAATTTGTGCATGGCATGATTTCTACTTTCTTAAAGTTAACAAAAACATGGAAAACTCTAACTCAGGAAATACTTCTTAGATTTAGAGTGTATTGAAACTGGATAAAGTAGATCCTTATAGTTTGCAGTTGTTAAAACCCTTGTGGTCTGAGTGTATTCAGTCTTGTCTTCACTGTTATACGGAACTAAAGCTGTATATATCTCTGCCTTTTCTTCTTTATCCTCTACTCCACTTCCTACCATTGTCCATTTCACTGTGCTTTGATTCCTCAGTCTGTTTTGTCAGTTCACCAAAACAACACCTCAGTGTCTTTTCCTGTGAAAAGTCCTAAACCTGATTCAGTCTTCTTGGACCCATCTGTCACGCCTCTGGACATACTTATTTCACCAGGGCTGCTGGATGCTTGAAACATTTCCTCTTTCTGCTTTCCCTTCCCTAACCTCTGGTCTTAAAATACAGCATTCTGATGACAGGAACCATCCTTCTATGTTTGGAAGGAGCTTCATATATTCTTGTATTTTTTTCTGTACCTTAACACCCTCAGCTTTAAAATGGGAATGCCTACATGATCTAGGTTTTGGTGGGAATTTTTTTTGTTGTTGTTAGATTGGAATTGTTGTTAGAGACGCCTTCTTGTGAAAATGTTTCCTAAATGTCAAGTTTTTTTTCTTAATTAATTAGTTTGTTACTCTCTACTATGTCTCAGGACATTTTGAAAACAAGACTTGTTCTGAAGAGTTGTATCCTTCCTCGAATATTTATATGCATCAAGTTGCAGTAAAACCAAACAATTTTCTCATTAGCAATGCAGTCTGCAGAAGTCAAATAATGTCTCCTGTGGCTGTGTAAGGCACACTGTGCACTCGAAGTAGGAGAGAAGTAAAAAGATTTAAAAAGACTCATGACTAGCATCATGCACTCTAATAGAAGCCTGGAAATTAGCCCTTTCATCGTACCATATTTATTGTTTTAATTTACTTTGGTGGCATTCGGTATTGGTGCATGAGGTATGAATGTCCTTGCATCCTGCATGCATAGGCAGGTGAAAGGATTTTTCACAGCCCCTTCGTACAAGGAGTACCTGAACCAGACCGTGGCCTGGAAGGAGGTTAGGTGAAAGTGGCACTAAAGGACTTCCAGGTGGGAATCACTAAATGCTTAAACATACTTGTCTTTAGAGAGGTGTGTGTTGAACAGGGGAGCGAACCTGCAGCTTCACTCTGGGAACCTTTGTTGCAGAGTTTAGAGCAGCATTTTGGACATACACCTTTATGCTGGAGGAAAGCCCCAACAGCTTTGGTGTCTGGAAAAAGGAGCTTGCAGTGGTCTTTGCTTCCCATGTCTCTGACTGGGCTGCATAAAGCTTTAGTGTCAGTAAAGCTCTTGAGTATGGATTTCCTAAGAGTGAAGTACTTGTGAGTGACAACAGACACTGCTGCTAGACTGAATGTGTGCTCCCAGCTCTGCCGAGGCCATGGGGAAGTCAACAGCTTCCTCTGCTGAAGAAAGTGCCTAGTTTTCCTGTGGCATATGAGGATGGGCAAATAGAGGCTGGTTGTGTGTTTTCAATTTACATTTAAAAAATGTTACAGGGTAGCTGTTGGGCTGCTCAAGCTTTGGCTTGGGTACAGCTCTTGAGACCTGTGTTTGTTCCCATGGTAAGTTGTCCATTTATATCCTGTTAATGTGTCCACCACTGCAGCATTATCTTTGTCACAAGCCAAGAACAGGACTATATATATGTTTCATGTGGGTCTTCCTTTGCTTTTATTCCCTTGTGGGGAGATCTCCATGGTGTCCTATTAAATAGCTTATGTTCTGTGTGATGTTTCCTCTCCAGTGAGATCCAGCAGTGGAGATGAAGTTTATAAAAGAGATAGCATCTTCCCCCTGTTGTTTGTCTCACACTGTGCCCATTTGTAAGTAATTAGCACTAACGGGCTCTACAGGTATGCTGTTATTTCCTATAGATGAATCCTGCAGTCCCATGAATGTCAGAACCTCACATTTGCTTCCTCTGAATTGTGAAAGCCTTCCTGCTGCAGTAGCAGTGAGGTACAGGACAGTGATGTCTCATCTCCAGAACTGCCTGTCTTTGAAAGTTGTGGTGGGGGAGCAACTCTCTGGAGCAGAGTAGGCATTCCTTAATAACATTTTCAGTTTTGTTTCCTTTCAGTAGCAGTCCTGTGAAGCTTGCTTCTTTTTTTTTATTAGTTTTACTCATTCACACAGCTACTGTCATAACAGTCACTGAGTTAAAACCTGATTGATGAGTGTGCTCAACATCCAGGCGGAATGATGTCCATTCTGATGCCAGTGCAAATGTTCAGGAATAACCCTAGGGTTTTTTCAGTGATTCAATTGGTTCTTTTTCCTGAACCCTATGTCTGTGTCACATGTGTCACACTCTGAGCAGAGTCCAGCACAGCTTAGAGCTACAGTGCTGGGCACTGGCCAAGGAAAGGCATCTGCGTAAGTAATATCCTATGACCTTTTCTGTCTCATATCTTGTTCCCAAAAGGGATTAAGAAGTGAGAGAAGAGGTGAGCAAGGGATGTGATAAAAGAGGAAAAAAACTGTACTGAGGGGAAGTGGGAAAAGGCAGGCAGTTTAGTTACGTTGCCATTTAGAGTGACACGTGCCTGGTTTTGTGTTTGGTGGAGGACAGAAGGTGCTGGAAGACTGGTTTTCTGTGTGTGGAAAGAGAAGATACATGGGCTTAGGTCTTGTCCACTCACTTATATTCAGAATCAGCTATTTGCTAAGACTGCTTTTCCAGGCTTATAAGGATACTCAGGAGCTGTTGTTGGTCAGAGAGAGGAGCGGATCTGGACCTGGTGTTTCAAGTAAGTAATGGCAGTACACCTTGATGGCTGTCCTGGACTCTCAGCTTCAGATAGTGTTTGGTCTTTTTCAGTTTGGAGACTATTAGAAAAAAAGCGGTGATCCTTCCCATGTCCTGCCTTGGATTTGATGGTCCCTTGCTCTGTGTGCAAAAGCAGACAGGGTCTGGCAGAAGGGGGAGGCAGGTAGCAGTAATTCTCCAGATCGAGCCCAGGAAATGGGAAGAGATGAGCTGAAGAGCTGGTGCTAAATGCAGGCTGTGGTAAGAATCTGCACCAGTGGGTGCATCTGCAGAAAAGAAATGGGGAGACTGCCACAAGATGAAAGGAAGGTGAAAGGAAAATCAAGGTGAACTGAGAAGAGAGCAAAGAGTAGAACAAGCAAAGCTGACATAGGGAAACCTTTAGTGCTGTTTCCAGGTGCCTGTTCGATGTAGAAAGGAGCAAACTGGAGGTCCTGTAGAGGGTGCCTGTGAAAATGAGAGGAGTTTGTGAAATAAGAGGAGAGCTCAGGCAATCATATATGCTCAGTCAGGGGAGAAATACAAGACAATCATGTTTACCCATACATAAAAGGCTGCTGCAAAGATAAAAGGGTTAGACCAATTATTTTCAGTCATTGGCAAAGGCTATTCAGAGAAAATAGATTTAAGGGCCAGCAGGAAAATCATTGAAATACTACAGTGAAACTTGTAACCTGCCAAGTTTTAGTTCTCTTGAAGCAAGAGGAAAGGCTTTCAGTGGGTGGGGAATAAGCAGTGGAACCAAGAATGTAGCTGGCAACCAGGGCCAGTTGTGAAATAGCCAGTGGACCCACCTTTCAGATTAGAGAGCTTGCAAGGAAGAGGTGAAATATGCCGCCATGTGAAGGACTGCTTTCCTCACGCAGATCCTCGCAGAGCCTCAAATCTCAGCCCTTGCTTTTCCAGGAGAAGGTATGGTTGCTGCATTTACAGAAGAGCTGTTTAAAAATGGGGAAGGAGAAGTCAGCTTTTCTTTTATTTTTGTGGTTGGATAATAATTAATAGAGAATTTAATGATATGTACTTTAGTCTAGTTTTACAAATGCAATAGCTGTACTTTGTTGCTCTTTATGGATTTCTACTAGGTATGTCACCATGGTACATATCAGATGAGCCAAAAAATATGACATGTAGACAGGGAGTAGTTACAGATCATTTTCATCTGGTCTATACCTTTCCCAGAAATGCCAAAGAATGTAGGGAAATGGTAGTGGATTGCAGCAACAGGCTCCAAGGTCCACTAGGGTGCTGCATGTGCACCTCCTTCCTTCACACACTCTAGTGAATACACTAGAATAATGGTGCAATACTTCTGAAGGCAAATTGACCTGAATTGCCAAACCAAGATGTAACACTTAACACTTCTGGATGGTCTGGGTTGATTTCAGCTGTATGAATGCAAATTCCAGCTTGAGAAAGTCAGAGCAAGTGGAAAGTGGTAAATCTAAATGAAAGATCCAATTAATCCTGACCTATTTATCTTAATAGCTTGTGCCTTATGGTCTGTGACAAAAATGCTGAATATTAAACCAGGACTATCGTGCAAAATGCATTTTCTATCTCTGCAAAATACAATTGCAAACTAGATTCTGTCATTCTTGCTTATATTCAGTAATAACTTTTTGGCTTACTTATATCCATTTGCTTGCTAAAAGACAGATTACCGTGTAAAGGTCTGGCCCAACACTGTGGAAAAATTGCAGTCTGGTTTTGGCTATACCTAACTCTGGCCCCATCTCCATTTTTGGCATGCATTGTAATTTATTCTTGACTATAGTGTTAGCCCTGCTGACATGTCAAACTGGATACGTAAGACCATTTTCATACGGTCTTTGTTTATTTGATCAAGCACTTCATCTAGTGTTTGAAATTTCTTGTGTGCATGGCCTCTTGCAATACTCTGCTGACAACCAATTCACTGAATTTGGTATGCAGTAATTCTTTCACACTAAGATTCGTGTTTTCACCTGCTCTAAGGTTATTTTATCCCTTGCTTTCTGCCTCTCTCCTCTGGCAACAGTTTTCACTGCAGTGGAAGGATGCTGCATGGAAGGCATGCCTCCTGCAGTTACCCTATGGGTATTTCTTTCTTAATGTTAGTTGTAAACTGTGTCAGTTAAAAAACATGTACACAACCAACTCAGCCACACTCATTGGCTGGCAGAGGGAAAGGAACAGAAGCCTGCAACCTGGAGCCACTGTAGTGACCCACATTGACTGCACTGGTAATGTGAGCAGAGCCTACTACCCACTTTAGAATAGTTTACTGAATCTGCAGGAAACCTTATTGCATATAAAAGAGAAACGGACACAGCTACTGGAAATTAAATGCATTCTCCCCATGTCACAGGATAAGCTGTGTTTATTTGTATGTCTTTGTATAAGCTAACATAGCCGTGTTCAGCAGCCTGACCTCTGGACTGATTTTGCAGTTGGGCTTATATGACTGCAGCATTAATTTCCACAGGAGAGCATGAGGGGAATATGAAGGTGCATTAGTCCAACAGAAAGCGTGCAGTTGCAGCAAATAATGAGTGATGTCTCTGCAAGTAGCCTTGCAGTCCTTTATGAGGTAACGTGGTCTTTGACGTCAATGAGAAGTTTGTTTCCGCAAAAGCTGAACAGGGACTGCAGGATTTTGTTTCATGGGGTTTTATGAAGCACAACTGTCAGAGCCACTGAAAGAAATCAGCATGTATTTCACTGGCAGCCCTCCTGGAGTATCTATTCCTGATGCTTTTTGATGCCACCTTGGTTTACTGTGTTGCTTCTCTGATGCATGTATTTGTACCCACACTCTCCAGTCAGTTTTAGTTCACATGAAGGCCATGAAGTAGGGAAATCATCAGGTTTGTTCTTCAGCAGCTTCACTCTGAGCCACTCTTGCAGGAAATGCAGGGGGGCATGAGCTTTGGGAACTCAGTGGGATGCCAGCCTGCTGCGTTTCTGTTCAGTTTGGGTAGAAGAGCACTATTCATAGCCTTTGCTTGCAATACAACCCCTAAGCCTTTAACACCCAGTTGTGTGTTCATGCCCCTCTGGAGGATCAGCTGTATTGTTTCTTGTCTCTCTTTGGGGGATGAGGTCATGAAAGCATAGGAGAAAACACACCTCCTTAACAGAGAAGGCTAAATTCTTAAGAGAAAGGTGTGCTTTTGGACAAAAGGGCTTTCAGTGGAATTACAGGGCATGGTAATTTGTGACTCAAGGAGCAAGCCCAGCGAGTGCAAGAAAACAGATAATCTCGAGCACCTATTTGGGAATTCCTGATCAGGACATATTATGAACCCAACTTATTTTTCCTGCTTGTCACCTTCCAGTTATATCCCACGTATTCGTTTAGTGATAAACCTCACTTCCAAGTCCTGGTAATGTTCACCTTCTCTTTGGTTGGTTGTATTAGGTATCTTTGTTTTTGGAGGCTGATTTTAGGGAAGTCCTCCCTCTACTCTCCCCATAGCTTCTCCTATCAAACTGGGAACTTCCCATGATCCCAGCAAACAACTGTTACCCATTGTTATGGTTTGACAACTGTGGCTGGAAAAAATTATCTGACTTTGTCCTAAAGCAACTGTCAGGCATGAGCAAAACCTGAGTGGGTCTGTATGTGCATGAAGAGAGGTGAAGCCAACAACAGTCCTAAGACCAGTATTAAATGTATGAAATGTATTTTCAGAGATGGGATTAAGGCAATATTTACAACATATCAAGGGAGTTCCATGGGAGTGTTCTGTTTTGGGACATATTGCCCCATGGGGAATGTGATGTCTGAGGGGAAACCCTTGACTAAGTTCACCTGAAGGCTGCAGTGGTCCTGGCAGGTGGACAGGAGCGGGCACAGGAAGAGCTGTGGCCAACACCAGCCACATTTCTTGCAGGGCCATGTCTCCTAGGCAAGACTTACAAGGTAAGGAACAATTCTTGCCATATTTCAGGAGGGATATGAATGAACTTCCCAGATAGTGAGGACCACATAGCTAGCTGTCTGGGTGTCCCTTTCCTGGTGGATCATGGTCATTTCTGTATGCAGAATGTATCATTTTTTGAAGCAACCAGTAGTTGCTTCTACCATGGTGAGTATGTAGCACTTGCCTTGGCATTTTTGTGGCAGTGGTCCAATATAGCTTATTTTTCAGGCCTCAGCATGTTGAAAACCAAGCCACCACCCTCTACTCCAGGGAGATTTTACTCACGTGGCTTGCTTCATTGCAGCATGTGTTTCATAATTATGAGTGACCTGTGTGATGGCCTCCTCAGGTCCACCTGTCAATCACAATTCCGTCTGTATGTTGCATCTCTCCCTAGATGTGCCAATGTTTTGTAGGCTCATCGAGCTACAGATAACTCACCTTTATGCTCCCAGTCCAGGTGCACCAGAGCTACTTCAATTTTGACATCATTGTCTACTTGCTCATTGTTTCAATGATGTTCTTTAGTGGTATGACTTTTGGGGGTCTGAACAACTACATGATGTATACTTAGGGCAATGGTTCTTACCTGGGCAGTGATGTCCTGCCACTGTGCAGCAGGCCAGGCGGGTTTTCCCTGTGCTGCCAATTGGTTGTCTTCTACTGCTGTAGCCATCCCTATAGAGCTTTAGTCACCATCCATAAGTCAGTATACAGACAGATTTCTGGCCACTTTTCTTAGTCAGCAATCACTAGGACTAGTTGGATGGCTTTAACTTCTGCAGACTGTCTTGACTCACCTTCTCCTTCAGTGGCTTCAATGACTTTCACGTGGGACTCTACACAGCAGCTTTCCATTTCTGATTGTTTCCTGCCACGCAGCAGAACCTATCAGTAAAAAAAATCACAATTCCTTTCATTTCTGATAACTCAGCGTGGCCCTTTCTTAACAGCTGTCTTCACTCTCAGTTCTATCTTAAAGACAGGTTCATCATCCCGTTTTCTAGTGCTCCTTGCCAAGTCACACAGGAAGAACCAGGATGTGTCACACAGCATACGCCTGGGTCTCTCTTTCCCTCTGACTGTAGCAGGAGAGGACTGATTTCTTGAGGTGACCCTGACAACGAAAGTGCTGACCCATAGGGATGAGGAGGTACAGAGACTTTCTTCCAAGTTTTGGAGCCAAGAAGACACTGTGTTCACATCAGGTGTACCCACATCTGGGCAATACATTGCTGCCAAGCTGTGAGAATACGATGGTGGGGCATTTTGAATTACTTCCCCCACATGGCCCATCTCTACAGGATATCCTCTGGATCTTTGGAGACCTCCTCATTGTCTGTAACACCATAAATGTCTTCCAGCACTGCTAATTCTCTCAGGTACTGGATTCCTTCTTCTGTGATAGTCCACTTCCCTGTGGAGTTCACAAGATCTTCCTGAAATGGATGTCTTGCCCTCACATTTGAAAGGAGCTAACTATAAAGACAGAAAATTGCTTCCTCTTTTCCAGTTTCTCCCCAAATTCCCTGGTTTCCAGTAAGGGATCCCAGCCATTTGGCTTCCTTACCTTCCAACTGCTGGCTGTCAGCCACATTATCCCAGCATCAGAGCAGCCAGGCAGTAACCTGCTCACCTGGCTTGTGGCTGTAATCTTTCCTCATGTCTCAAGGTTCTGATGAAGTAGTTTCTGCTTTTAAATTCTTTCACTCCTTCCTCCATTTTCTTTGTCAAAGGACAAATCAATGATATGGATCCGTTGTTCTCCTTGTCTGCTGTTTCTTTTACTGAGGCAATTACTGTAGTTGTTGTTTGTGTACCTCCCTCAAGTATAGTGCTCTGATTGTACTGAACTGTAGGCACAGTTCTGAACTTGATAGGCACAGGCCAGGCCCCCAGCACAGTGTTAGGAGCTGCTGGTTTTCTCTGGGGTAGGTAAGGCACCCTTCTGTCAGGTGGCACATCAGTTTGCCAGGGCTCCTTTCCTGTTCAGGTGTAAAGTCCCAGGTTATGGAATATGACAACTTCCCTAGGAACCTACCCAAATCCTTACACACACCCTTTCACCCAGAGACTGGCCAGCTCAGGGCACATTACCTTACCCAGAGGTTGTCTTCTCTTGGAGTAGGACAGCACCAGATTCCAAAAATCCCATCATACGCTAACATTGTTAATGAGCAGTATTAAACAGATCATGTAAGGGTGAACAAGGACCTTGTGAGTGTGCACAATAATGCTATTCATTTCAATCCCAGGTAGGAAGGAGGTGTATTCCCTCACCACCTTGACAAGATAGCTATCCCTGCACAGCAAAGCCATCAATGCGAGGGCAAACCACATTGCCATTATTTGTATTAACATGTTTCGAAGCTCAGCAAAGTAAAGATACGAGCAGTGCAGCCAGCAAACTCCATGATCCACACAGGAGCTTGCCGCTTAATAACTCCTATAACTATAGCATGCTTAATACAAAACTGCTATTGTCTTGTACCCCATAAAGGACAGTGCTGATTGTGGCTGAATGCCAGATGCACACCAAGCCACGCAATCACTCTCCTCCTCAGCAGGACAGTGACAGGGAGAAAATAAGATGCAAAAAAAGCCTGGGTCAAGGTAAAAGCAGTCTACTAAAGCAAAAACAAAGGCCATGTGCAGAAACAAAGGAAAACAAAAAAAATTATTCTCTACTTCCCATCAGCAGGCAATATCCAGCCACTTCCCAGGAAGCAGGGCTGTAGTACATGTAGGTGACTGCTTTGGAAGATAAACATCATAATAATAAATGCCCGGGGGGGGGGTCCTCCCCTCCCCCCCCCTTCCTTTCTCTTAGCTTTTATTGCTAATATTCCATTCCGTATGGTCTGAAATATTCCTTTGGTCAGTTTGGTTCAGCTGTCCTGGCTCCCTCCCCTCCCCAGTTTTGCCAACCCGTAGCCTAGGGGGGAATGTTGGAGAGACAGCCTTGATGCTGTGCAAGCTTTGCTTAGCAGTAGTCAAACCTGTGGTGTGCTACAACACTCTTCTAGCTACCGGTACAAAGCACAGCCATCTCAGCTAGACCTGGTACACTGTAGTATCACATTCTTTGGTTTTACAACCAGAAACTTGTCTTTCTATGCTAAAGGAACCTGAGCACTTGGGCCTGTATATTTCATCAGCCAGAAGGGTTATTTGTCTAAAGTGTGACAGCTAGAAAGGTTATTTGTCCAAAGATCCTTAAGAAATAAGTGACAGGAGGGGAATAAATCTGTTCTGGTGTTTGTATTACTAAGTCACCATATAATCAATTATATTTTTCCTAGCTGTTTGTTTTGGTTTAGCCATATATAAAACCTTGTGCATTTTCACTTCTGCTTCATGGTAGTTTTTGAATCTGTAGACCCCAGGTTTGTTTCAGCCACAGGGGAATAATCCTGCAGCTTCTAGATTTGGAATGAAGTTAAGAGATTTAGAGATGAAGTGAAGAATGTTTTGATGCTTACTGCAATGCTTAGGAATAACTGTTCTGAGTCTGGTCACCCTGACTGAAATATTGCCCTGCGCAAGAGGACACAAGCTGGAAATGAGACACTGGAACTCCAGCCTGTAGTAACTGTGTATAACCAGAATCCACACTGCGTTAATGCCTGCTGACTGTGTTGATATGAAAATTAGCAAGTTAGTTAACAAGCACACTGGAGTACAGACTGTGAAAGAAGGGGTGCTGCTCTGTGGTGACATCCCTCTGGTCTCTTACTGACTGAATACTCCCTTGCCAATTAAAGCAATTACACTGGAAAGTGTGAGATCTGTACTGCTGTGAAAAGATGAGAGAGCAAAATGTTCTGGGAAAGGCTCAGGTCACTGTGGAATGGGATTGCCAACAGGATTTCTCAGGTGGTACATGGTATGTGGGAGAGGTGCCAGCCTCTGGCAATTATGCTTTTTTTCATCAAGTTGTGCCTTCATCTGAAACTGCTGAGAACCCAGCCCCAGTTCTGCAAAGCTAGATCACTCATTTTGGAAGACTATGTGGGTAGTGTGGGTCCTTGTTAGACTGCTAGTGTGCTGATGGGGGCTGTCCAGGAGGGATGAGGTAGGAAGAGGTCAAGTGCAGAGTGGTGAAAACTGGTGTTGTCGGTGGAGGCTGTGTTGTGGTGTCTTACGAGATGAAAAAGCCACTTCCGTCCATTTTGGAAGTTTTCTTAATAGGACTAGGTGGGGTGCTATGTTCTCAGTGCCCATATTCAGGGGAATTGATACAGACATATACCGACTGGATAATAAACTAATGTTTTAAAAGGCCTCATTAGTTAAAGCAAGTCTGACCAGAGTTCAGCACAGCTGGTGACACAGATTCTCTGGAGACCTTGTTCAGCTATCTGGTGAACAAGCTGGTTTAACAAAGAGTTTAAAAGAACAGAAAAGCTTTCAGTTAGTTTCTACTAGTGCGATTTTCATTCTTTGAACTTGCTACAGGCTTGCCAGGTCCTGCTTCTGAGGAAAGTCAAGCTGCCTCTCAACACCCTGCTTCACTGTCCTAAAAGCACTGGACAGGCAGTATCTGTCTTCTTAGTGTTGTAGCTGTGATGGTCTGAGGACACAAAACTGAATATTGGCTGTGAATACTAAATTTTACTAAATTAGAAAGTATAATTGCAAAGTACATAGCTGAGTACCATGTGAACTTTCAGACATGGCTTTTCATCAGGTCCACTTTAGATATTAATGCATGTTTTCCAGGCTTGCCTCCTGGTAGCAACTAAGACTGTTCCAGCTCCCTTCTTCAATTTTTTATTTGTTGGCTCGCTTGTTTGTTTGGCTTCTGTACCTGTTTTTGGGGGTTGGAGTTGTTTTGCTCTTTTTTCTTCTGAGGTGGTATTCACTAGAAGTCTTAGTCATAGACAAAAGTGTAAGTTCACGCCATACACTGTATGGGAATATATGCATGAAAGATGTCAGTGACAGAAGTGTCACTAAATGTCATGGACCAAGTGTCATTAGAACCAAGTCGTTCTTCTTGGTAAGTGAATTATTTTTCAAACTGTACTCTTAAATATACTTAATGTCATTGCTCTGCTTTCTTTAGCAGGCCTCTGCAATTTCATGTAGATGAGTTTTCTCCTTTTCAGTGGGAGGCACATGAGATGAAGTCTGATGGTTTTTATTTAGGTATTTGTACGCAACTCTGGCGTTTCATTTTGCAAAAAATACCCAGGTTATTTTCGTACAGAAAAATGCATGTTGTTCATTTAAGTGGCTGCAGCAATTCTGCCAGCTCAGGCATTAAGAATCCTTTAGTAACACTGAATGTGTTCCAGAGGACAACAAAAAGTGGCAACATTTACTTCAACTGCCGGAACTGAAGCTGAGAACTTAGCCATGTTTCTAACCTGAGTTAGCGTGTGCTGTGCTAACTATCATGTTAGTTAGTGACAACATCTGGGCTTCTCTTTGCTTTAATATAATTTACAGTAAGAAGTGAAAACAGGTACCTAAGCATCATGGTTTAACCACAGGCAGCAACTAATTATCACACAGCTGCTTGCTAATTTCTGTGGTATCAGTCTCTGGAGGATACCTGGACCAAGCTCCAAGTTAGTGGAACCAGTTGGCTTCTCTTCATAATCTTTATATTTATAAAAATCATATTCACCTAAATGGGCACCAAAAAGGACTGTCATTGTTTAACCATGCAGCTGCTCAGTCCCTACCCTTTCCCCCGGTGGAATGGGGAGGAGAATCAGAAACAGGTTAACCCCACAGGCTGACATAAGAATAGTTTAATTATTGCAATAAATTAAAATATAACACCACCAACAATGGTAAAAAGAAAAAGAGAGAGAGGAATAAAATCCCTGAAGGTAAAAGCTGGATTTTATTCCATGGATTTTCCTGATTTGCTTAGATGTGCCTTCTTGCTAGTCCCAACCATAAACCTTCCGGGTTGGAAGTGTGACTCCCAAGTCACACTTTCAGTTTGCCCCAACACAGGCAGGCTGAGAACAAGACTGGGCCACCACTCAGCTCCACAGCATTTGACAGCTTCTTTGCCTGTGTTTATTTGGTAATACCTGTGTTCTTGTCTGTTTGTCCCTCCATGGCTGCTAGGAGCACTGCCTCCTCCATTGTTACTTGGTGGTGTGGCAGCGGAACATCCTCAAGCTCCCATCCCAGAGCATGACTTGAGGGAAGGAGTGTGCCCTTGCTTTGAACCATGACATAGCATGGGCACCCCGGCAGAACTCACTCTCTTGTGCTTGTGGATATGCTGAGTATCATCAGGCATCTGGCCCAGGTAATAATAAAATGTCATGCCTGCATATCAATGTTGGAATTTTGAGTTAAAAATCTTAACAATGGAGAGACAAAAACAAAAGAAGGTGCTGAACCCTCAGAAGAAAACAGTAAAAGAAGGCTGTGTTCTGTGAAACAGGATCCAGGAAGGATTGTCCACGGATGAACAGCAAGAGCTACCTGCCAAGTGTCACTCAGATTTTGCTTGGAGGGTCACTGTATCACAGATCAGTGAAAGGCCACTGCACTGGAAAAGGTTTGAAACTATTTTCAGAGAAGGCTAAGCATTTTTCCTGCTGACTCCTCACACAATACTGCAAGAATAGCTAACACTGCTTAAGCCTACTGCAAACTGCCTATTTTCTGTCCATTAATAAATTTTCCCCTGTATGGCAAAGATAAATTTCATGCAAAGGTCCACATTGTGTCATCTTTCTCATATTGACAGTTCTGCTATGCCACTATTGAATTAGTCCTAACAGAATTATTTTCTCACACACTATTCTTCCTTAAATAGATTCTGAAAAAGCTTTGAAAATTATTTTGGCTTAGGTGCCCATAAATAGGAAAGCATGGAAGGTTTATAATGCCTAATTTTTCTCAAGAGAAACTACAACATCTTTTTTTTTTTTTTCAGTGATTATGCATATGCTACAATGACAACAATGTTGTTACATTATTCCCTTTGAGAACAAAAGAAACAAGGCCAAAAATCAGAAATCTGGGAAGAGCTTTTAAGAAGAGGGCAAATAACAAATGCATTGCATAATTTCTTTTAACTTTCCTGTCTGATGCTCCTGAAGTATAAAAATGTTTGAAATGTAGTACATGGGGAAGTTTTGAATCTGAGCTCTGCACAGAGGAAAAAGAAGGCTGCCAGGTACTTTAAAGAGATGGACATAGTATTAAAAATGGCACCTATATATACTGAAATAGGTGTATCCATATCCAAACCCTAAATTATTGGAATCAAATCACAAAATCTTTAGCATATAAAAACAAAGGTGAAATATTAACTTTCTTTCTGGTGAGAAAACAAAAAAACCCAATAACCTTCAAATCATTTGAAATCCATCACATGAAACAAAACATTATCGTTTATCCTTGAACAGTGATGTGGAAATAAAAACCAGCTGAAAAATCTGAGCCATTCTCTGCCTCATGACACATCACAAGGACTTCACTAAGGTTACAGCTGTAACTGCGGGGTGAACTAGACCCTAAATATAAGGCTTTAGCAGTGTAATTTATATTGATATAGACAGTGGCTTTGTATAAATAGTAACTGTATAATACATAACCCTTCTGTATTTGTGAGAGACAGAACTTAAGTCAGACTCCACTGTTCATTGTTTCAAAGATTGGAATGAGAAGCTGAGATGGGATTTCATCAATCTGTTGTCCCAGATATGTGTGGGAGGAACTGAGATAAGACTCCAAAGTCCACTGCTTGTGAGAAGGGTGTCAGGAGCTGAACTCCTCTTTCCATTACCTGAGGGATGGGTGGGAAGAGCCGAGGTAAGAGTCTT
This sequence comes from Neopsephotus bourkii, assembly GCF_033783945.1. NCBI lineage: Eukaryota > Metazoa > Chordata > Aves > Psittaciformes > Psittacidae > Neopsephotus > Neopsephotus bourkii. Next base: position 166,263 of record NW_026901782.1, on the reverse strand, counting down.
CTGCCCATTATGTCAAGGATTGGTGTGAGGAATTGCTGCCCAGCACCTCAAGAATTGCTGCAGCCACATGCAATTGAAGAGTTGGCTGTAAGACCAGCGAAACTGGTCCACCAGGAATGTGTAGTAGGTGACATTAAGAACAGAGGTCCTCCTGCCAGCTCATAATAAAAGGGGGGAAAAGACATCACCATGAAGGACACCTCTGTGAAGACATCCTCCACGAGGACAGCTCCAAGGACATCTCCATCAGCACTCTTCCATGAGTACACGCACCTCTGATGACTTACTGACTCTTGAGGACACTCTGCTCCAATAAGAGCTACAGATCCTGGAGGACTCCTACCACCTCCAGTGCCAACTATGGAGCGTGGAGGACTCCCACCATCTCCGACGATGACTACAGATCCCCAGGACACCACTGGATCCATGGTGGTGAATGTCTCTCTCTCTCTGCACTCCGAATTCTTGCTTCATTTCTATCCTTTTTCTCATCTGTCCTATCACTATCTCTTCTTTTACTATAATTTCCTTTTTTATAATAATTGTCTTTTTGTAATAAACAACTGATCAATTACAGTACTTGACCTTGTTTGTGCCTTCATTTCACTCTTGGGATCACAAAGGTAGCAGGTCAAATGCTGGGGTTTTCTCCAGTCAGCCTGACAGTATTACATGTGTACAATTGATCTTCCTGAGTTCCAAAATAGAGTCGAGCAAATCTGGTAAAAGAAGATGTGACTGATGGAATCAGTCTTTCACTTGCATCACTGCTCCTGACTGTGTTCTCTGACACCTAAGTAAAAGATTATTTTATTTATAAGGATGGTTGTTGACAATCACAGTATAAAAAGTTTGTATTTATGGAGGAGGATGCTCTCAAATTTTCAGAAACGGTTTTATTATGCGGTCATGGTGACCATTATTATTCAAAACATTATTATTATATCATTTACATATTAGAGCTACTGAGTAGTTAAAACCTCTGATGGATAATTTATGTGTAGGAGAGACCTCCCTGTTTATAAAGAAAGTCACACAAGCAGACAGAATTGTATAAATCTTAAATGGCCATTCAGGAGGCACAAAAATTTGTTATGTCATTTTACTTAACAAGGCCTAGGTTCAGATTAACCAGGGCTGCAGACATCATTGGCAGATATTGTGATTTTTTAGAAAAGGCTCATGACAGTGACGCTGCTAAAATTCACAATTTCTTAGTGTTCTTGCCAAGCAACAGAAAGAAGGAGAGTTGCCACCATGCAGGATGAACCTGTGCTCATCCAAGCACGTCTAGCCAAGGCAATTGGGCAAATGCTGGTTTCAGTGTTCCCTCTTTAGTGAAACTTTGTTACTATTGAGGTTCATGGAAGAGACAATTTAAGTGACAGGGAAGTAGTAATACGCCCTTAAATTTTTACCCAGAAATGCATTTGCTCTGCTTCAGTCTAATGTGCATTCCCCTGACAGTCTGAGAGCCTGTTTATACTTCTCTTATGAACCCCTTAACTGCTGTGAAGGATTTGCTTTGTTTTGTGTCTTCTGATAGAGAGACTAATTATACAAGCTGGAAATTGAATTGGAGATACATTTTGAGCAGCAGACTGTTCTAAATTTTCAACATCTGCAATTAAAAACTGCAATTAAAATTCTGCACATAAATCCGTCAGTTTCACCTTTGAAACCCGTAAGAGCTACAATGTCATAGTTTAGGTTGGAAGGGATCTCCAGACATCTTGTAATCCAACCCTCTGCTAGGAGCAGGTCTGAGTCAGATTACTCAGGGCCATACCCAGTTAGTTCTCAGTCACCTCCAAGGATGAAGATATGACATTGTCTGTGGGCAATGTGCGTCATTATTTAACTACTTCCATGTCAAAAATATTTCTTACTACCTAATCAGAATTCCCCGTGTTCTAACATGTGTCCATTTCTTCTTGTCCTGTTGCTGTTCATGTCTGAAGAGTCTGGTTTTATCATCTCTATATCCTCTGATGAGGTGGTTGTAGTAAATAAAAAGGTGTTCCCTTTCCCTTCCCCAAGATTAACTGTTCCTGCTTCCAGAGCCTCTCTTTGTACGTAATGTGCTTTGATTCCTGATCATCCTGGTGGCCTCCAGTTAACTTTCTCCAGTCTGTCTGTGTCCTTTTGTACTGGGGAGGCCAGAACTGGACACAGCAGTCCAAATGCAGTAATGCAAAAAACCTCAGATATAAGGTAAGGATCACTCTACTGGACCTGCAGCTACACATGTACCAACACAACCCTGCATTCAGTTGGTCCTCTTTGCTGCAAGGACACACTTCCCAGACAGGAAGACAAAGTTTACATGGAAATATTCTCTGAAGAAAAGAATTCAGAATTTGGAATTCATGTGAGCTACTCATGGTGAATACTTGGAAAAACAATCTATGCAAAAATTTAAAGAAGAGGAGTTCTTAGGAGTACTGAGGGCAGCAGTCAGGTTTTGCCTGCTCACCAAAGCTCACCACTCTCTTTGATGTTTTACAAAGAGTTTTGGCAAACCTTTCTCTGCTTTTGCAGTTCTTGAATTACCTAACTACATTGTGGACTGCAAAGTCTATCAGTGTAGGATGTTCTACAATCCTGCCTTTTCAGTGTGCGAAGAAAGGATTAAGTATTATATTGCTGCTGGTGTCAGTGTGGAGGAAAAGATGACAGAGATATAGAATTCTTTTTTCACACAAAAAATAAATAGGATTCTGATGTTTTATTAAGCACTTGTTCAAACTTTTAAAAGAACATTTGTAAAGCGTAAAACTACATTTCTGAAAGCCAGTGAAGCTCTGATGCCAGTTAGGTGTTGAAATGAATACTATCAATGGAGAATTCTATAACTAAAGTTTTCAAATTTCAAAAATCTCTGTGTTGCACACTTTACTGGCTGAATGACTGTGTTACACAGGCTCTGCCCGCAGAAAGCTCTGCCTACAAGATCACAGCCACCTGAAATGAACCTCAAGAGATCATTATTGTTAACTAAACTGCAGAAGAGGAGTTTTAAGGGGCTTAATAAAATAGGTAAAGTTATTAAACATGACCAAGCTAAATTTTTTCACTTGAGAGGAGTTCACATATTTTTGAAAATTATTTGACAATGGAGAAACTCAGAGGTGTAATCTTACTAGGTGGTGTTTCATTTTGTTAGGTAGCATGGTATGCCTTAACAAATTAGTATTCTGATTTTGCTAAACTCAGCTTTGAAATAGTTTCCAGTCCTCAGCTGATCAGCCCAAAAGAATCACTAGTCTACAATCATAGATAGCACATTCTGCTCTGGTTTGCTCATCATCATAGAACACTTAGGGTTAGAAAGGACCTTAAGATCATTTAGTTTCAATCCCCCTGCCAGGGGCAGGGATGCCTCACACTAGACCATGGCACCCAGGGCTCTATTCAGCCTAGCCTGGAACACTGCCAGGGATGAAGCATTTACCACTACTTTGAGCAGCCTGTTGTACTGCCTCACCACTCTCACAGTAAAGAACTTCTTCCTTATAGCCAACCTGAACTTCCTCTGTTTAAGTTTACATCCACTACCCCTTGTCCTATCACTACAGTTCCTGAAGAAGGACCCCCCTCTAGCATTCCTGCAGGATACTGGAAGGCTGCTATGAAGTCTCCACGCAGCCTCGTCTTCTCCAGGCTGAACAGCCCCAACTTTCTCAGCCTGTCTTCATGAAGGAGTTGCTCAAGTCCCTTGACCATCCTTGTGGCCCTCCTCTGGACTTGCTTCGACAGCTCAATGTCCTTATGTTGAGGACACTGAAACTGCACACAATACTCCAACTGGGGTCTCATGAGAGCAAAGGGGCAGGATCACCTCCTTCGACCTGCTGGCCATGCTCCTTTTGATGCAGCCCAGTATGCGTGTGGCTTTCTGGGCTATGAGTGCACGCTGCCATCTCATGCTCATGGTGTCATTTAAATCAGTGTAAAAGGATATAAAAAAGATTTAAAGATTTATTTTTAAAGATTTATTTTTACTGTTTGTTTTGTGCTTGTTGTAAGTAATCACATGCGTGATATGGAAAAATGCTTGGTCTTTCATGATGGAGTTCCAATCAGATTTCCATGTAATAATTTCATGCCCTTTACTGTTACATTATTTGGACTGACAAGGCTCTAGTATCTCAATGTCACCTTAATAACAATAAATATTTGTACATAATGTTTTATGTAAGTGGTTTAGGCATTGTTCTTCTGTCATCTCTCTGCAATATTATTTTGTGTTCTCTTAGAGAAAAATATTCTTGCTCTTGTTTTTACCTATAGACTAAAATAAATAGCTAGAGTTACTTGGAAAGAAATAAAATATTAATGTCCCATGTATTGTCCCACTTTTATTTGTCTTGAGGGTATGTTTATATTTTGCATGCTTCTAGATGAATTGATGGATTTTTCTTAGGGTATTGTTTTGGTTTGTTTTTAGTTGTTATTTTTCGTGAGAAAAAATTACAGTGTGGAGAGCTACAGACTCTTATAAAGCACAGACGTTGCAGTCAAGAAGTATGTGTTTTCTCTGGGATGAAATGAAATGTCTCCTTTATTCTCTGTAGAGGAGGGAGTGAACATAAGCGAAACGTAAGCAGTTTTTATTCCTGGGTACTGTATGGAGGCTGAATTAAATTGGCTTTGGAGCTGCATTCCATTTTTCTAATAGGCTATGTGGTTTGGTTTGTTTTTTTTTCCATCTATGGGTTTTTGTTTTAATACATTTCTGGTGAAAAAGGGATGTAAAACACTCCTCTGAAGAATGTTTTTCTTGAAGAACTACGTCTTTTACTGGATCTGAAAGCTCAGGTTCTTATGCAGAATACATACTTCATAGAAGAACTGTTTTTCTCTATCAAATATTGCTACCACAGATGAAATCAACAAGTGGACCTTTACAAGGCAATGATTTATATTTATAAAAAATGAGTTTGATATAAAATACATTTTGGAACAGAAGGGATAAGAAATTTGTGAGTGATTTTTGAAAAGTTCATTTCTGAAATACAATTCAGCATATCCCATAGTTATAGTTTAATGATCTGTGAATTTAGCCCACATCCATTGTGTTTGGTGGAAAGGTTCTCACTCACTCAGTGGGATTTGGCCTATGGCAGCACAAGTTATCAATGTGCCTAATTTGCACCTGCACAGTCCATGCATGTAACTACAAGTTCCCAGTGCACACTAAAAAGATCTGAAAAAAAGAATTTTTTATAACTAGTGTTGGAAAAAGGACAATGATCTTCTGCTTTGAGAATCAAATGACCCGACTAACATGTGGCACCTGAGAGTGGGAACAACAATGGAGAGAGATTGTGTGGTGATATTTCATGAAATATCCAACTGCTTTAGACACAGTAATAGGAGTAAGAGGCACAAAGGTCAGTTCTAATCTACTTCCTAAAAGCACTGTAATTTTCAATCTGAACCACAGAAGTAGTGAAAAAGAAAAAAAATTACTGTGTTTACTAATTGATAAGTAGCTCCCCATTTCATTTTTCTTTTCCTGTGACTTTTTGCCCTTGACTAATTTTATGTGTGAGATTTCACTTCAAATAAACTTTTCCATACTATGCCATGAAACATCCCCTATCCTCCCTAGAAAGTGACTTCAAGCAAAGCCAAGCTAGCAGAAACCTTCTGCAGGATAGTCATGTGATTTGGAAACACACATAGCTCTGCCTATTTGCAGAGCTAAAGAAGTTGTCCTTAGTGATCTGACTCCTTCCAATGTATTTATGTTTGCCTTCTATTTTTCTCAGATGATTCTAGCATGAATTGTGTCTCTAATCTGCACAAGTTGAACAAGGTTACTTTTAACTAAATTACTAAATTCAGTGCCTCAGTGTGAATCTTCACAGCTCAGAACCTGAATGGTCTCTCCCTGAAATGTGTCTTGTCATTTCAGCATCCAGCTATTTTTTCAAAAATACTCTAAATTTAAAATTGTTCTGTTCTATACTAAAAATTTTGATTTACTTCAAAACCCCCTATGTCAGTTACTTTACAATTTTGACCACTGTCTTAATCTATTTTAAATGCTAAGTCTTAGGTAATTCTTTTGGGCACACTAACTCTTACTTTGGTATTTTATGCACACATTGACATATGGCTAAAGATTTTGAAAATCACATTTTCATGGATAAAAAAGATTTCACAGAATCACAGATTCAACCAGGTTGGATAAGACCTTTAAGATCATCAAATCCAGCCATTACCTTGGGACTGCCAAGGCCACCATTAAACCATGTCACCGAGTGCCTCATCTTCACGGTTTTTGAACACTTCCAGGAACAGTGATTCCATCACTTCCATGGGCAGCCTGTTCCAATGCCTGAGCACCTTTTCAATGAATAAATTTTCTTAATATCCAATCTAAACCTCTCCTGACACAGCTTGAGGCCATTTCCTCTTGTCCTATCACGTGTTCCTTGGGAGGAAGGACTGACCCCAGAAGAGACTGACCCCACCTCACTACAACCGCTTTCAGGCAGTGGTAGAGAGAGATAAGGTCCCCCTGAACCTTCTCCTCGGCAAACTTTGCATGTACAAGCAATGCAAAACCATTGCTTTGCAAAAGGCTTTGCCTACAGGGAAAAAAATAAACAACCAAAAAAACCCAAACGAACAAAAAAAAAAAAAAAAAAACAAAAAAAAAAAACCTGAAAATCTAAGCAATTAATTGAATAATTATACATCTTTTCTTGAAGTTTGCTGCAACGGCCTCCAAGGGTTCAAGAGAGACGGACTTGGGGGTTCTGGTAGATGAAAATCTGGACATGACCCGGCAATGTGCGCTTGGAGCCCAGAAAGCCACACATATGCTGGGCTGCATCAAAAAAAAGGATGCTGTTAGATGCTCCATCCCTGGAAACACTCAAGGTTAGGTTGGATGTGGGTCTGGGCAACCTGATCTACTTGAAGATGTCCCTTCTCATTGCAGGAGAATTGGATTAAATGACCTTCCGACCCAAGCCATTCTGTGATTCTATGATCACTGGCATGAAGTCCAGCTAAAAAAACACACTGCTGTCACCACAGCAGTGTCCAAGGGTGGACAATGGGGCCAATGCTGTTCTAGCTCTCCATTAATGCCTTAGACGAGGTACAGAAAGCATCACTAGCAAGCTGCAGACTATCCAGAAAGTGAAGGTGTGGCTGGTACACCAGAGAGATGTGATGCCATTCAGAGGGAACCCAAATGTATGCAGTCCTGAGAAACTTGCTCTAGTTGACACTGTTTTGAAGAGGGCTCTTGGATTACATGGTCTGCAGAGGTGTCTTCCAGCTGCAGCTATGCAGCGGCTCTGATTTTCTGTAAGTGCTTGCTGCATTTTTAACAGGTTTTGACAGATACTTGCTTTTTACTTGCTTTACTTGCTTAACTGCTTTGCAGACCTCTCTTATGTTTGTATGTTTGTGGACTGCGGGTTTCACTGATTGTCTGAAGCTCATAGCAATGGGTGTGCGGTAGCTCAGGCTGAGCGTGAGAAAGGGTGAGCAGGAGAAAGTTACATTGTCACGGCTATTTTTTCTGTATCCTAGTATGTATCAGGCTGCTGTCCTCTTGTTAGTGTTGGCAATTAATAACTTTCACAGTATTTATTTTGTACTCCTGGGAACCTTCACACATTCCATCTTACGCACTTTCTTTCCATCACAAAATTTCCCTCTTTGGAGTTCCTTCAGCTGCTAAAAAGCATTAGGTCTACCGTAGTCATAGAAGACTTGAGGATAGCATGTCTTTACTGGCATAACAGACCATGGGTCCTTGCAGAATGTACATTGTATATTGAACATTGTCTCCGCTGCAATGAACAGTGTGCTTCCATTGCAGGAATGATTTTTGTTTACTATATAAAACATGAAGCAGGGATGCAGGCCATTCACATGAAATGGCTTGTGTGCTTCACAGGTGTGTCTCTGAACTCCTGTGCCCATGATACTTTATGTCTGGGTGATTGTAGAGCTAATTTAGGCTAATCCTTTTCAGATGGAATGTCAGACCATACTTGTCATGCATTTGTGAAATTATCTAATATGATTTTTAAAAAGAAAGAAAGAAAAAAGGAAAAGCAGGAAAGTGAATGATAAATGATTCATGTGGTTCACCATAGTTGGGTGATCAGTTGGCTCTTTGAAAATCCTCTAAATAATACTAAGTATAAACTGAGGATTGCTTCTTACTAGAGAGGGGTGAAGCCAAATGTAAATGGGTGATTTTGACTGCCCCACATACAGCAAAAAGTTGTCTTTCCTTTCTGCCTTTTGCGCTATCACAGATTCTGCATCAAGAAAGAGATTGAGTGAGGTGGGTATGCTGTGGTGTCTGGTAAGGCATGGGCTGTCTTCTGCCCGGATCCTTCAGTGTCTAACAAGGATCAAGCTTATACTGTATTTTCCTCTTTAGTGAAGTACTGATTGGGTCTCTTTCTTCTGTCTGGTATTTCTGAAACATCTCAAAAATTATATTTTTTCCATCTTTTGCCTACTGTCAAGTGTTTTTTAAATCAGTTGAGTGCAGTTTGCTTTTTTTTTTTTCAGGTTTAAAAGAAGGAAGATGTCAGCAGACAAGGAAAATGTGATCATGTATGCTGGGTTTTAAGATGTCATTATAAATGCAGCTGGGTTTGAAAACACAAAATGTTCATTGCATTTGCTAGTCTCCTGGGACCTGGCAGTCTTCTAAGAGTCACTTTGGACAACAATTTCATTATAGGGAAATGGGGGAGTATCTTTTATTCAGCAAATGTAAGGGGTTTTTGTTTTTGTTGTTATTGTTGTTTTGGCTTTATTTTAGGTTGGTTTGCATGGGGATTTTGCCACGGAAAAAAAACAAAACAAAACAAAACAAAGGAAGGGAAAGAGTTAGTTGATCTGAGTTTAGCCTTGATAAATCAGAAAGCTACTTTACTTACTAAAAACCCAGCTGTCTCTGAAACACATTCTACACTGTCAACTGACCACATCGACATTTTCCCATGGTTTAAAGGCCATGTTGAATATCTTGGCAGTGAGTTATTGGAACTGCATTTTGCAGAATATCATGATAATTAACTTTTCTTCAAGTAGCTAAGAAAAAAAAATACTGAATTTGCATTCTCTAGAGATAAATATGCTTATTAGAAAGAAGGAGATTTTTAGTGACACAGAAATTATTAAAGACAGTAAATCAAAGCTCTTAAATGAAAGAAAATACCACAATAAGAATATGTAACTTGACACTGGAAATGGAAGTTATCTGAAAGACATTCAAGTCTGTAAATCTAAGGCATTCTCTTTCTATAAGTAATACGGGTTTGCAGACAATTAATACAAGATACACATCTTGATTTATTGATATTTAATACTAGCAGGATGTAATGTGTCCCACATGAAGTAGTAGAAAGTATAAAAGATTATTATTTGTAAGCTTTTATTGCAAGACATTTTTTTCCTAACTAAATAATCTGTGACAAAATCTGTGAAGTAATACTTGCGCTTTCTTCTGCTTGCTCTCCTTTCACTTTCTTGCTGGATAGTACAGACTTTGCAGAAGCCAGATCTGAAGGATATGATTCTAAGAGTCAACAGAACGCACTGGCATCTATTTAGGTGTTGGCAAAACCAGATATACTGAGCAACAGATCATGCAGCATTCCTGGAGCTACTGAGCAGCCATGAAGGAGCTCTTTTCTCATGGGTATAAAACCAGTAATCTGCAGGATGTTTTCTCCTTGCTGTCTCAAAAAGAAACTGTCCATCTGAATTCTTGAAATACAATAACTTAGACTGCGCAAGTTGCTGCTGGGTAAAATGTGTTAAATGTAAAAAGAATTAATGTTCCTTTATTCCTGCTCATGGTGTGATGAGGAGCACAGGTCTGGTCTCTCTGTGCTATTGGGAGGCAAACCGCTTCATGGGCATCCCACCATGGTTAGTATGCACTAGCAGAAAGTGTCATGCTCTTCTGAATGCTCATGTATAAAGCACGTCAGAAAAACTCCAGTGGCTGAGGAAGTACGATAGAGCTGAACAGGTCTGCCTTTCGTTCCTGGCTTTGCTCTAGATTGTCTCTACAACCTTGAATGGAATTTGGTTTCTTTTAAGAGGACATGGAAGACAGATATGTTTTCTTTCTCTTGTTCTTTTTGGCTGAAGCTTGAGGGCAGGGTCTCAGTCTTGGTGTGTTCTGCAAGACAGAGAATGGCATGACCTCCCAGTCCATGAATTCAGGACTGATGTTCTTTTGTATTGCTGAGGAAGCACTGGCTCTTTACTGCTTGCTGGACTCACCTGCTTGCTATGGGGGAATCTGCAGTCACAGTAGATAATGCCAGGCCCCCATGAATGGGTAGGTCTCATTCTTGACAGCAGCTATGCACAAATGAATTATTAAAGGTAGCCTTATCTAAGAAGTGAATTAAAATGCTTATCCTCTTACCAGATTAATCACAGGCGTGTCATAGGGGGCAATCTGACAGAACTTTCTTGCACTTTTTTGTGAAAGAAAGTGGAAAATCATGTTCAACAAAAGAAGCAGAAGCCAAGCCAAATCCCCAATGACCTATTGCTCTTCCAGCTAAGTGGCTACATGTGTTTTATTGCTAAGCATCCAGCTAAAACTTTCAGGGACATTTTGGTGGGGTGTGCTGGGACTGCTGAGTCAGTGCAGCTTTTGCATCCTATTCAACAAAAACATCTGGTACAGCTCTGATTTACACTGGTTTAAAGAGAGAAAAGCAGGTGCATATATTGCTGCAGTGGGGTGCTGTCATAAGAAGTGACCTTCTCCCACACTGCCACTCATCAGGGTGACTACTGTGACTTGAGGACCACCACTTCTGTGATTGTTACACTTCAGAAGCCTCATACTCTATCTCAGCACATAAATTTTAGTCATCCCGCAATCAACTGACAATGACAAAGCACTATTTCCTTCTCACATGGGATAATTTATATCACTAATGAAGGATTTGTCTGTTTGGTGTAAGTGCGTGCCCTGTTTTCAAGCAGTGGAGTGGATTTCATCTGCTTTAAATTTGTTGAATTAATCTAGCTGAATGAAAAAATATTGCAATGAAATAGAACTACCCACCCAGGAGCTAGATGGCCGGTAAAAATTGTTGAAGCTTTCTTCTGTAAAAGAAGTCTGATCTAACAGATCTATTTAATGGAAGTAGTAAGACTGGTCACTTTGATGTGCTATCTTGCCATAGTCCAAAAAAAGATGAGAAAGAGTTGTGAATGAGTGCCCCTCAGCCTGTTGATGATGAAGAAGGCTGAAGGCCAGCTCTGTGATGGGCATAAACATGCAGGAGCACCAACTGTCTCTCCAGTCTTATAACTTCCTGGGCACCGATGTAGCTATCCATGAGAACATCAGGACATGCTCCTTTTCTAGCAGTCTGGCACAAGTTTGAAGCGTAGTGGCTATTTGCATTGTAATGCTAAACTTAATGAAGTAGAGAGTTTGGCTTAAATGCTGCAGTTCACCAGTGCATGTCTCCAGGATCAGGCTGGTGTAGTTTCTTTGAAACCACTGGCATGAAGTTTGGCAATTATCATGCCAAGTGGATCTCTAATCCTCTGTCATCAGTCAGCAGCTTGCTCTTGCAGCAAAGCACATCAGCAGTGTTCTGGGCTGAATTAGGAAACATTGCAAGCAGATGGAAGGAGGTAATCATTTGACTTGGCTCAGCACTGCTGAGACATATCTACAGTGCTAGCTCCAGTTCTGGGCTCTTAGGTACAAGAGAGACATGGACATACTGGAAAGAGTCCAGCAAATGGCAACGAAGAGGGTGAAGAAGTTAGACTATCTGACATAAGAGGCTGAGACAACTGGGACTGCTTGGCCTGCAGAAGAGAAGGATAAAGGGGAATTTCATCACTGTGAAATTTGAATACCTGCTGAGAAAGGGTTAAAATCTTTTACAAGATGCCCAATGAAAGGACAAGTGGCAATGGGCACAAAAGGGGTTTTGGTTGGTATTCAGGGTTTGTCATTGTTGGGTTTTAAAATTTTTTCAATTTTCACTATTTTTTGCTGTTACAGTGATTGAACACTGTCACAGGATGACCAGAGAGGTTGTGGAGTGTCCATCCTTGAACATATTCAGAACCTGACTAGATGATATCCTGAGCAACTTGCTGTAGGTAACCCTGCTCTGAGCAATGGTTTTAGACTAGGTGTCTCCAGAGGTCACTCCCAACCTCAGCTATTCTGGGATTCTGTCACTGACAAAAGTCTCAGTGTTATAAGTCAGCTGCACAATGGGTACAGAACTACCACAGTCTTTAGCTCACTTTGTGTGCATATCCAGTTCATGTGCTTCCTAAACTTCGCTCATCAGTGTCTCTTTCTTCTAAACATGGTTCTAATTCAAGTGACAAGGAAATATTGTGACAGATTCTGTTAGGGCACAAAGAATTGTCTAAAGAGTAAGTAACCCTGAGAATTAGAGAAACATTTCAAAAGAAGGGTGAACAATGCCTTGACTGCTATTCAGTGGCAGTCAGAGCAAATGAGCTTAGATGACAAAGAGAAAGTGCTCCCGTGAGCCAGTCAAATGCAAGTTGGGATTTTCAAGTCAAAAGGTGATTCAGTTTTGCGTGTCATTTTGCTATAAAAGGCCCAGAGTGTTAAAATCTATGTACACATGTCATGTGTTTTTGCAGTTACATCTACCGGGATTACCCTGCAACTTCTACTTCATTAACAACACTTCAAGCGATCGTTGAGCTGAACCGAACCTGGGTCTATCTTCCATAGTTGCTTCAGCTTTGCAGGACCAGGAATCAGCAAGAAACATGAGTAACATTGTGACTAAATTTAATTTTCAGAGGTTTGTTTTCACAATAAGATGGCATTTCTGTTCTCCAAAAGGCAAACACAGGTAGAATAAACTTGGTGAGGAGTCTGAGATCCAGCCTGTGGCCTGTGTAGTGGAAGACAGCTTGAAACATCACTAGACAGCATAATCCCAAGGAGTTTGACCAAGCTGCTCTGTCGTTTGGGAATTTGAGTTCATGTGAACCTCAGGGCAGTGTTCACTACCTGGCAAAGGCCTTGCTGAGAGCTTTTGAAGCATTCCCTGATGGAACAATATCACTTCATGCTATTCTAATATTTTAGATCCATGTGAGTGATCCCTAAACTTCTGAGAAGTCCTAGTGTAAGAATGCAGTGAGGCTTTGTTAAAGCAGCTTCTTTAAACCACTATGCTATCTATGCAAAAACACCTCCATTGCAACATACTTAGCTATATTTAAAGGAAATAAAAAGAACCTAAATGTTTTGTGAAAATGGCAAAGAGTACTGGGGATAGATTTGCAGTATTACAATGTTGTGAGAAAACATTTTGACTGCTGGAACCCATCAGGCTTATACCCAGCCAGAGTTCTTTTGTGTTTGCAGGTGCTTGCTGTATTCCTGTTTGTCTCTTGGCTGCTATTTTCTCATTTCAGGTGCATTTGCTCTTTTGGAACACAGAAAGTGCTTTGCAACACAGCTATTATTTTAAACCACTTACTCTCAGACACAATGAAAAACAGGATGTAAAACCAAGGGTGACGTTTCTGGTTCATGTGTGTTACAAGGTCTTTCTTGGAAATTGGCCTTGTCACCCATTATTCTTCCCAGTTTTCAGCTCAGAAACCACAATTGCTGTCAATTACCAGGCAATAGAACATATGACTGTGGCTTAATTAGGGAATGAAGAAACACAGCACTTTCTTCCTGAAATCAAGAATGTGAAGGCAGTGGCTTTGTGTATGTTTTGTTCCAGGATGCAGCATGGTGCTAATGGTGATTAAGCAACCAAGGCATGGAGGGGGCATTGGCAAAGCCTTCCAACCTAAGGGTCCAGTGATGGGTACCCAATATTATAATAGGAGAAGAAGTACAATCAGACAAGGTCTGTCAGGATGCTGGCCTTTGGAGCGTGCCCTCAGCAGCAGAGGGGCTAGGATTCCACTGGCCCCGCACATGTCCAAGCCTTGAGCTTCCCTTTAACCAGGCTTGATTTTCTTTACACATGTGACTTAAGAGCCTTAAGAATAATAGTACCGAAGAATACTTCAGTTTGAAAGAGACCCAACCTTATTCCATATATTAGAAAACTCTAAGGATTGAGACCTCACATCCTCTTCAGGTCCTACTCCACTGCTGGGCAGTCCACACAAGGAAAAGCTTCTGCTTGTACCTAGTCTGAACCACTCTTCATTGTCCCTCATCTCCTCGGGAAGCACTTGACCCCATCTCATTGATACCTTCACCATAGGTACTGGAGTGGTGTTAGGCTGTGGTGTATTGACTGTTCCCTGAAATTTGGTGTTAGTTGAAAACTTGTCAAAAGTCTGCTCCATCACTTTTTCCAACTCACTAATAAAGACGTTTTTATCTGCCTTCCACCAACTAAGATATTAGCTTTAATTATGCTAAATCAGACTATCTTAGCTTGCCCTAGAAGTATTCTTTTGCCTTGAGCTCTGCCCCACTATTGCATGGGGAGTGAACAAATATTTTATCTTATTCGGTTTTCAATTTCAAATTTAACATAATTGAATGTCCTTTTGATCTTCTGTCCTGAGAGAAGCAGGACAGCATACTGCTGACTTATTTTCCCATTCATTTTCAACATGCCCTTTTTTTACTTCCTCACACCTTCCTAAGGTAATCTAATTGTGTCAGTGTCTTAGCTCTCTCTATTCTTTCAGTATCCTGTGGGAGATGGGATGACACCTGGTTCACCCCAATGTACAGCCAAGGACTGTACATTGATGGATGGTTTTTTTTCTTTATTGTCATTTATTTCTTTGCATCGTATTAGGTGCCTAACTTCGTAAATCATTGCTTCATGTGAAAATTTTTATGGAACTGATCTTGCTAAGTGCCTTTCTTAGGCAAAGTTGGAGGATTTTAAACTCTAGGGAGTGTGCAAGAATGTTTTCTGTGAATATACATGTACCCACATAAAAACACATACGCATACAAGAATTATGGTTTCTTTTCCTCCTGCAGCATAAAATTTTATATATAAGAATGTTTTCTCCAACTGGCATATTATTTTTGCTTTTTCTTTTTAGTGTTACAGTAATGTAATGGCCAAAACGCCCTTTCACTTGTATTTAAATACTCCAGCCGACTCCGGCTTCCTTCTTTCACAGAGGTGCTGAAGAAGTGGCTGGAAGTGGCTCAGCTGCAGCTGAGACAAAGAATCCCGAGGACAGCAAGTCTATTTGGGATTTCTGACCCAATAAGATGGAGACACGTTAATCTGTATGATCAACTAGCTGTGTAGTGATAGCAGCCTGTCAGGGAGGGTGATCCAGGCCATTGCTGTGGAGTGACAAAGAATGCCTCCATGAAACAAATAGCAACCAGTCACTCAGCTGCCATAAATCAGCAGAGCTCCAGTGAAGCTAAAGGATTTCTGTGATGAGCTGCAGCAGATGAAGCTCTGGCCTATTACTTATTTATTTGTTTGGTTTTTTTTCACTGAGGTAAAAGCCCTCCTCCTGGGACATACCAGTAAACTGACATAGATGAAAGAAGTGCAACAAATGATGTCCAAGCTGTGTGTAGGTAATGAAATACTTATATGATCCTGTAGTGGCAATGCAATGGTGTATGAAGCAAGACTTAAGAATATAGTGTGGACAATAGATAGAGGGGAGGAAGCAGTGAGAAAAAGGAAGAGAGAGAGGAGAGAAGAAAGTAAGGAGGGAGGAATGGTGAATCTGTGTTTCCTTAAACAAATGCCTTTCTGTTTGATGTGGCATTGACCAACGTGTGGCTCTAAAATGAGCAGGTCACACGGAGCTACATGATGGGACCACCTTGTGTTTGATAGCTGATGCTGCTGTCTTTACTGGTGACCTAGAAATGGAGCACAGATTTTTACAGGGATGGTGATTATGCCTGGGCCAGAGTAAAGTGAGCATGTGAGGAGCAATGAGGACAGGGAAATAGCATCATATGGATATTGTACAATTTTTGGAAAAAAAAAAAAAAAAAGGACCAAAAGTTTACAGAGTGACACTGAAATAGGGAAAATATAAGGTAATCTGAAAGGGAGCACACACACGTTCTCTGTGGGTGAGAACAATGTGGGAAGCATAAAGTTGGAGGAATGAGCAAGGCACTGTTGTCAGTGCTGAATTAGCATTGACTATACTGTATTCCCTGCACTGCCCCAGCAAAAGCATCATGTCTTGGAAAGATGAGAAAGTAGGCACTGTCTGTACATATTCCAGCTCAGCTGATGCATTCAGGGTTTGGCAGTAAGCTTCTAAAAACCTATTAAGAGGATGGGGGGAACAGCTAAGTGATGTGGGTCTGTGAGGACTGGCTGATGTGAAATCTATGAAATTGTGAAGGCTGAGAGCCTGGCTAAGTACAGGGGTGTGATTGAGGCTTGTCTGTCTTCAAGGCAGTGGTGGCATAGCCTGTGGCTGAGTTACAGACTAGGTTTACCACAGACAGCTCTCAGCTCATGAATTTTCTGCATTTATTATGGAGAACACTAAAATATGTGTTCACACTTGGTCTGCTAAAGCCCTGCTGGGCTTTCAGGAGGAAAAACTGATCCATAAATAAAGAGAACTCCTTAGAGGTGGAGCACAGAATGAAGAGACAAAAAAAAAAAAAAAAAATTAAAACAAAGCAAAGCTGAGCCTTCTGGTATTACTGAAAGCATCCTCAAGCCTTGTATTTTGCAAAGGACTTCAGTAAATAATGTGGTATGTCTGTCTTTGCTTAATCTGCACAGCTTATTAGCAAATGCAGGCACAATATGAAATCTATGCTGGTTGTTCCCATCTGGGATACAAGGATGGTGGTAAATTTGTCAGAAGATTTTGTGAAGATCTGCCAGCAACTGAGTGTCAAGGGGATTGGCCTGAGCAGCATGGACTCTGTAGGGAATATGGCAACGGCTCTGACCCACATGTGGGAGTGCATTTAAGAGCTGCCTAGTGATTTCAGACAGAGGTGAAGTCAGCTCTGGGTACCATAGGATTGTTTCTGCAGCAGCTGTAGATTGTTCTCGGTCTGGCATTCTTTTCTATCAAGAGGGAAATGTGGTAATTTGGCAGTGAGCAGGAATGGTGTTACTGTTTCTTTCACACCTCTCAAATGTTTCATGGACTGGATTATGAGACACTATATGTTTTTGCAGACTGCAGCTCTTGCCGCATCACTGTGCAAAAGATAGTTTACCTGGTTGACTCTGCACAATCCATTTTAACCCCTTTGCATTAGGATTTTGCTGTAAACTGATGTATGCAACATCTCATCTTTGAGATGCCTGTCTGTTAAATTAGGCTCTTATCCAAGCAAACATTTTAGTATGTATTTGCAGATAAGCCTCCTGCCTTTTCTGAAGTCATTAAAACTGCTTGGTTCATTAGTTGTGTACATACACATGACTAGCAGTATTGCTTAGTGGCTATGAGAAAATGCTTCCCCCTAGATAGGTTGCTGACAAAACACAAGACGGGGCTCTGTCTGTAAAAATCATGTAGCTACAAAAACTCTTCCCCTTCAGCTTACCCTGATGAAGCCTGTGGCATCTCTCCAGATGAAGACTGGAAATGTTTTCCTTCTGTTTTTAGCTCACTGGGTTTGTGTGTGTGCCACAGGCACTTTATATTGTTCTAGTTTATTTATACTTTCAACTTATTGACTGGTAGATAGGGTGATAGCCTTTGGATTTATTTTGCTGCTCATTTATAATTAATTTGGAACAGACATAAAAAATCAACCTTTATTCATTTACCATCTATTCACTGTGGTTGTTTTTCAGAAGGTTTAAAAGTAGAACCATGCACTAGGCAACTGGCCGCCATGCACGTGGTTCCAGACATGTTGCTGTAAGATCTGGCTGTAAATTGTACTGCATCTTTCAAAAAAGAGGGCATATTCTTAGGTGTGAGGACCCCCAGTCATCCTGATCCCTGCCTACACACACCTGCTGAAATGTATGTTGGTGTGACTTCCCCCAGGGTGTGGCATGGCCCTGTTAGATGGAACTGAAGGGGGACGGCTCTTGTCTTGACGGTATTTCTGTCCCCCTTGTAAGCTCTTGAGGGTGAACTGCACAGCGTAGTGCAAGAGGAGGTGAGAGAAGGAGGGCCACAGGAGTGAGCTTGGGGCTCTTGGAAAGAAGGCAAACCTGCTGCTTTGCTCATTGGCAGTCCTATTGCTGCAGCTGAGTGATGGACTTGTAGAATAACAGCACTGCTCCCGAGTCCTGATCACTCATACTCCACTGGGCTGATGAAACACAGTTCACAGGGATTATTCTCTGTATCACTTTCCCCAGCTGCCAGTAACAACTGCCTGTAATTTGCCTTGATAAATACAATAGGTATGAACGTTTAATTCAAAGTGACAATTTAAGGTTTCAAAGCTGTTCACCTGCTCTGCAATGCTTCAGAGATCTCCAAAATGCAATCTTTTGTGTGTGCTTAAAATCTGCCTCTGCCACTACTCAAATATATTTATAGGCTACTGGTGGGCTGCCTATGAAAATTCTCATCCCACAGTTTTTCCTTTAGGTTGGTGAGTGCTTCTGTGTTTCGTGAAGGTTAATGCTACAAAGAAAAAGAAGCAGCTGCTCAGGATAGGATTGCAAATGCCTGCTAACCCCCTTAATCTGTGATCTCAGTAATGTGTTCACTGCACACTGTGGAAGCACAGTTCTGTATTGCTTATGCAAAATCAAAGGGTTGCTTCTCTTTCCTTAATCCTTGCAGTACATCCACCTATGTCTCCTTTGAATCACTCCTCCAAATTATCTTCTGCAGTATTCCACTCCTGTCAAAAAAAAAACCAAAAAGAAAAAGGCTCAGTTCCCCCTATTTTTCTGCCCCCCTCCTCCCAGTGTGCAAGCATGCCCAAGATGAATCACTGCATAATTATATTCCTATTGCTTGTATCCTTCCGTTAGCTCTCCCTTTCTGCTTGTTTCATGCTTACTTGCCAATCAAGATTAACATTTGGGGCCTGGCTCTTTGCTGGGGTTCATTAACCTCAGGGAAGACCTTTAGCAGCAGACTTTTGAGACAACCAAGAGCCTCCACCCCCCATCATGGTCCTAGAGGACAGAATCAGCACAGCTTTGCAAGCATACCATCCGTGCTTGCGTTGAAAAATTGAGCCCTGCTTTAGGCTCCTGGCCTCACTGTGGCTTTGAACTGATGTCTGAGGTAAGAGAAGAGTTTGCCTGACTTTTCAGCTGTGCGCGAGGAGGAATGAGACAAGGGGGGACTGGTTTTCAAGGGCAATCAGGGGTGTCAGGGCTGCAGTTATACTGCAGTCTCATGTCATAGTGGGAGTCAAGGTAGCCAGCACTTGGTAAATGTGGTGAGCACTTCACAGAGGGATTCTGGGCTTCAGGCGTACGCTGCATTTTAGGCAGACACGCTGCGGTGGTTGCAGTGATACGAGTTCGCTCTTCCCCAGCGCCCCCAAGAGGACAGCTGTGTGTGTAGCTCGGTGAGCAGAGGAGAGCGGCTATCTTTGAATGCTTGACAAAAGTGTGCCCTGAGATCTGCTGATCAAGATTAAAAATCGAATAAAGAAACCAATGCTGGACACTTGGAGTGTCTGACCGCATTCGGAGTTGGAGGGCTGACCAGGTGACTTGGTCATCAGCTTCCTTTTCTGCCAACAAGTTACTTGGGTTGAAGCTCTCAGGTGGACCTCAAGCACTTTAGGAGCCCGTAGTGGCTGGGTGTTGCTCCTGTGCCCCCCTTCAAGCCTCTCAGCCTGTAGTGATAATAAGGGCATTCTTATAGTGTTAGCAGACATCCTGTAGCACAGCCAGTTGCTGCTGGAATACCACTCCCTATGGTCTTCCAAGTTGCTTTGTACCCTTAGGTCCCCATCCTTGCAGAGCTATGTAGAACCACCAGCCCCAGACAGAATCCGTGCTTTGAGTATGGGCCAGGTTTGCTGGTGGGAGCAGTGGCCTTTTTCTCTCCCTACTGTGCCTGTGCCTCACCTTCTCGCTGTTCCTGCTTTCACTGGTTTCAGTCATCCCTGCTGCATTGCTCTGCTCTTTTTTGGCTCTGAGTTTTGTGGATGCAGAGCATTGGGCTCCTCAGGCTGCTTTTGCCTGCCCAGCTCTTGTCAGTTTCAGCAGTGTCTGGGCTGCTCTGTTGTTTAGATTTACTTGTTAACCTCTTTATTTATTTATTTTTATTTTTTTTTTAATTTGTATAGCAAAGCACTGGTGCTTCAAGGCCATTTTGTGAGTTTTGTGAGTTTATTCAATACACTAGTTGACATTTCACAACTGTAAGGTCTTCTGTGTCCAGATGACCACATAACACCTGTGCCTCAGCCAACACCTCACTTGGCCTTTCTGAGAAGAAAGGGTCTTCTCTGTTTCCCGAAAGGCAAGGATGCTGCTTTTCCTTTGCTTCATGACCATTGCCAGCAGAGGAAGGCAGGGCATGGGAAGAAAGCAATGAACAGTTCTTCCTGTGCTGCTGTGCTCTCCGCAGCACCCTGCAGAGCTGGCTAGCCAAGAGGAGAGTGTAGTATCCTCCTCTGTAGCACATGCTCTTTCTAGGATGAGCTGGGCACAGTCCTGCCCCTACTCCTCTCAGCCCAGTGTATGATTTTCCAAAATAGACACAATACAGTTCTTAATGCCTAATTCTTATTCTGAGAATACTTTTCTACTCCTCGCTGGAAAGATGATTAATACTGCATTGCCCAGGCAGTCACACTATCCCCAGCAGAGCTATAAATAAATACCACCCAGCAGCTGCATACAGCAAACCCTATTTTATTATTTTCCATTCATAATACAAAACATGAGAATCAACTGCCATTTAGAGAAGAGGCTGAGTAACAGCCATAGTTTAGTAGGCACCTCACTTGTTCACCCTCCAACATCCAGGGGGCAAAGCAATCCCACATGAATTTTTGTTTTAGTTTTACTGTTCTTTAGTTCTGATGGTTATTTGTCCATGTAGTTGGCTGGCACACATGAGTAAGTATGTCCTGTGCTTCACATGACCCTAGGTAAGAAGGTTTGTCCTGTTCAAAATGAGGTGAAAACCCTCTACCAGGATTTGCTTTGTTCAGTGGAAAATTGGTTTCTTAGCCAAAATGCAAATAACTGTTACTGTTGCCATGGTATCTTCATTTCTTATGAAATAGAAGCCCCGTCCAATGTTTGGTAAGCAGTTGTGGTTAAAAAAAAAAAAAAAAAGAAAAGAAAAATTCAAAAAATACTTCAGTTTTGGATATTAAAAATTACAAGTGAGGATGGAAGACATTTGCAAGAATGTTTTCCACTGATATTTTACTAATTTATTTAAGATTTTGAGTTTTTTTAAAAAGTAAATCATTAGAATGATTAAATCTCAAGCTTTAGAGATTCCCACCCAAAAAGTAATTTTCAGCTGGCTTTATTAAAGACCCTGCCTGAGCTCTTTAGCTGTGAGTCATTCCAGAGGGTGGGTGTATGGGAAGGAGGGATGCGGGAAAGGGAAGGGGCTGCTGTCTCTCCCATATGGGATGGGGCAGAGTGTGTTGAGGATGCCTCTGTGTAGAGGGAGGGCTGGCAGGACAGGCTTTTGAGCTGTGCTACCAGCTCCCTGTGGGCACTGGAGACACAAACCCCTGCCTGTCAGGGAGCTGCCTTATGAAGTCCTGGGGGACTGCATGCTGTATATGGGAGTCTAGGTACCAGCTCCTCAGTGGGCTGTAAAGCCTTGCAGGGGACACGCAGTTTTTCTTCTCTTACTGTCATTGTGCAGGTCAGGGACTTGGGAAAGGCTTTCACTGCTGTTAGATGAACACTTCCAATTAGGTGGGTTTTGTTTTCATACAGCTGCTTGCTTTCTGAAATGTATTAGGAAAAAATATCTGCCATGACAACATTAGTCACCAAAACTTAATTTTCATCAAATACAGTGCACAATAACTTTGCAGAAGCTACATGATTTCTTGGAAAAAAGTTCAGGGCACTTAATGAGATGTTTCATGGAATTCATTTATTTGTTTGTCATACAGAAACGCACACATCTTTGAAAATGAAATCCCCCCTGACCCTTTGCATACAAATTGTTTTATGATTTTTTTTTTTGTGATACTTTCTCCAGCTCACTAAGTCACTTGCTCAATGATCTAACAGAAAGGACGTAATTAGTCCTGGTAAAAACACACTTACTTAGAAATCAGCTTACAGTAAGTCATTGTAGAACTGTAGTCTTCATGATGTTTCCCTTTAGGATTTCAAACACAGGACTAATAAAAACATTTTGAATAAATAAAGTAGAATCAAGGTAAGGATTTACAAAAAAAGAAAAGAGGGAGTATTAGCTTGACCTTGTGAAAGCCTTTGAATGGTGTTTGTATAATTAATTGCTAAATCTTCATTCCTAGAAACTCCTTCTTGCTAACCTTTTGGTGAAAGAGGATCGTTTTCATACAGAACACCCAGTAAACTGCAGAGGAGCCATGAGCAAAACCGGGAAACTTAAAAAAAACCCATGAGAAAACAGGCCTATAAAGAAACAGCCTAATGACTCAATAATCAGTTACTAATTCTTTGGCCTCGTGTTCTGAGACTGGGGGGATAAAGGTTATCACTTACACAACCCTATTGTTCAAAAATCATGGCTAAGTATCTCCAGATTTGAAATCATGATCTTGGGGCTGGAGGGGAAGAGGGTTTCACTTCTAAGCACTTGCACTTCTCTGTTTCTACTCCCTTCGCTTTACTAATGTAAAGCAATAGATTTTCTCACCACAGCACAGACTTAAGGCATTGGTGCTGCTGAGGGCACTGCCAAGTCCTCAGGAAGGTCAGTGCTTTTGCAAGGGTTATTGGCTGAGATGCATTACTCTGATGTCATGCACAGTAGTTAATGTTACTGCCCTCAATTAGGGTTTATCCTGGAACTGTTACAACGATTGCCAAGCCAATACTTTGGACTGCAGCTTTGATCACCAAGGTTCAATTTCGTCTCCAGAAGGTCCAGCTGAAGAACCTGACACGGCAAACTTTACTGCTTTCCAAACTTCAGCTTCCAGCTGGGCTTGACCTGCTGTCCCTTTCTGTGAGTTTTCTGCTGCTTCCTGTTCAGCAAATGGCATCTGTCAGAAGGAGCATGATCCTGTTTAGGAATTTTCTGGCTTGTCAGGAGGAAGGAGCAGACCCTCTCTAGCTGTACTCTAGGGAGCACCTAGCTCTTCTCTGTTCATTGCTAAGGACTCCCACTTTCTGTGTGGCTGCAGTGCGAGAATTTCCCACATCTGTGGTGGAACTGATACGGTTTAGGGTGAAGATTTTGTTATTCTGACTTCCCTTTTCTTCACCAGCTGGCAAGTTGTGAAACTGAAGAAAAGAAATATGGTAATCCTGGATGAGCACTAGATAATACTTATTCTGAACATGATGAAGCCAGCAATAGTAAAGTGGCTACTTGAAGGCCACTCTTAGAGGATGTGCAGCTGGGCTTGGGAATCCACTTAAACTATCAATCCAGGCCACCGATGTGTATTCCCTGCACAACGGACTACATGCCCTGTGCCCACTCTGTTCCTTGTTCACCTGCAATGTTCCATGGCTTGTTTTCCCATTGAGGGGCTCCTTTCCCTGTAAGGCAGAGCAGGGAGCTCTCCCCAGCAGTCAGCAAAGAAAGCATGCAATAGGAAAAACTGTCAACTGAAAAGAACAACAGCATAAACCAAGTGCTAACTTGCTTGGCTGAAGCATTGTTCTGGTCAAACAAGAAAAATCTTCTTAAAATATTCCCAAGTGCAAGCCTAGATTTTTATATTTTCTTTTGGTCAGACCACATTTAAAATTAAAATAGTTTAGCAGAGGAAAACTTTGAGTGGGTCTGCTCTGTTTTTTCAGGGGCAGAGTCCCCAGTCAGAAACTTCGTTTCAGCTGTGGGCTCAAAAAGCCACTAGTGATACAAATTACTTTTGTTTGTTTGTTTTCTGAGCCATTTCTGTATGATCAAGGATGTTAGGCTAAATCATCGCCCAAGGCAAGATGCTGGTAAGTGTGGCTTGCAGAAAGATGCATCAGCTGCTTGTTTCCCACACTTGTGGCTGGAGGTTTCATGTTGCTCCTTCTTTGAAGGCAAGGGCAAGGATGCATTCCCTGTGCTTTCTTAGGATGCTGATTTACTTTTAAGAGGAGAAGAATCAGAGGGGCTGGACCGTCAGTAGTGGCTTTGTGCATAGCAAGTGCATGAGTAACAAGTGCACAGTTATGCAGATCAAGACTGTAGAATATTTTCCCCTGGCTCTTTTCCCATGTACGCCAGCCTGGTTCCATAGATGGACACGCATGTTTTATTGCTGATGTAATTTGGTAGACTATATACACAACATGGTCTTCAACAACCTGACTTTACTGCCAGTCAGCAGATGTCCTTAACTACCTCATCCTTTTATTCTTTTAACCTTCTGCCTGGTCCATTTGTTGCAGAAATGTGTGGGTGCATATTACATCTGTCATGGTAGATCCTATTCCCTATTTAACCTGATATATGCTATTACAATTCCAGTGTTGGTTACTGCATTTCAGCTATAGTGTACTCCAATATTTACCCTCAGTTGCGGGAAATAAAGCACTTCAGGTTTTTTCTACCCCCTAAAAAACCTGCATATTGTAGGTGCGGTACATATTCTTAAACATCAGAAATCACTGGATATTGAGCTGCTTAATGCTTAAGAATATGTACTACACCTGGTCAATTGATTTTTTTAAACTAAAATTTGGATCAAATCACACATGAGAAACAAAGTCACTACCTTTCTGTATCTTTTTAAAAAAACTGATTATCTCCCTTGATACTGCATTTTAAGAATTTAGAAACAAAACTGCTCTGTCTGGAGGATGATAGCTTTGTATTTGATCTCAGACCATGCATTATTGATTTCCAGTATGTGAAAAATATCTAAAATGTATTCAATAAAAATGCAAATAAAAATGCTTTCACTGCTTTTGAAATTAAAATCAATTTCATATGCATTATGTTGCAAGGAGTTGAAATGTGTTAAGTAGGTTAAGTAGTGGGAGGAATATTACAGAAAATTATTGCACTTCATTGTAAGATAAATTAGTAAAAAATATAATTAGTATAAAAATAAAATACGTTCCACAATTAAATACCAAACTACACTATTACAATGTTATTGCTAAGTGTTGAGAAGCAGTAAAAGCAAAGGTCTCTTGTAAACCCTTGGCTGTCCTTTTTCCTATATTTAAGGGATCACAGGTTGCATCCCAGGTAATAGTGATAATAACATCAGCATTTATTTCTCAATTCAGGAGTCTTTTTTCAGCCTTAATCCCAGACTGATGGGTGACAGCACAACATATTTACCTATCTGTAGAGATGTAGGATGGGGCTGCCGTTCTGGGGCCAGGCAGGAAACAGTCCCTGTATTACTCCTTGCTGTCTTTCACTCTGGAGAAGAGTTGTAGGAGGCAGCAGGGAGAATGCAGGTTTTGTGTTCATCTCACCTGCACAGGACTGCAGCACCACACCAGCTCTGAGCTATCTGTTTAAGCTGTCTTTGCAAACAGTGGATGGCAGCGGGCTGTTTGCTGCATCGTGGCAATGAGGAGAACCACATCTTCCTGTGATGGCTCATGGAAGAGCAGGCAACCCGCCTCTCATGTCTGCCTACACTTGGGCAGCACATCTAACATCAGTGTCCCTCTCATTAGTGTCCTTGCTCTGGGTTGCTGCTCACAAAGCCCAGCTGTCCTGGACCCTGCTGACAAAGCTGTGGGTACATGGCCCTGCTTCCTGAGCAAGAGCTGCATACAGGCACCTTGGGATGTGTGGGCTTTCCCTAGAAACATGTACTGGCTCTTTAATCTGGAAAGGTTTGTGGTTCTGGAAGAGCCTGGAATTCTGTGTATTTCTTTGTTTTCTTAAGGCAACCTTGGTGCTCTTCTTTTTCTCCTGATAGCAGTTCTAGTTGATTTTGCTGTTTCATGGTGTAGGATACCGCCCCTCCATCCTGGCCCTTTCTGAATGGAGTTCCCAGGAGAACCAGTCTTCTCACTGTGCGAGCAATGGTACAGGCAACATTCTAACACAAATGAGCTCTTCTTTCCCTCCTCCTCCTCCTCTTCCTCCTTTTCCTCCTCCTCCCACCCCCTCAAAGTGCCATCTCCTGTATATTCACGTTTGAGTTTCTTCTTACTTATGTTATGTGTCTTAGTTATGCATTGGAGTCAAAACAGCTTTTGCCTTCTTTGGTGAAACTGATGTGGCCTATTGTGTACAGGAGGGTTGTACAAGAGGGTTAGACAAAATGTACAGAGGGCGGTTGTACAAGGGGGTACTGCTTAAGTTATAGCTGGCTTGACAAGCTTAGCAGATGCCTTATCAGGCAGCACCAGGATAGAACCTCCTAATGAACAGAACAGCTCATTAAACCAGTTGGACATAGACCAGACCCATCCAGCTCCTAAAGAGCATGCGTGAGGACCAGAGGTAAAAAGTTCAAGCCTGAGGAAGACTCGTTTACTTCATCTTGAAGACCCCTACCCACAAGAGGAAGACTACTTACTTCATCTGAAGACCCCTGCCCAAGACCACCAGGAGGCACTGCGCATGCGTGGAGAGCCTTTTAGTTCATTATAATACGAAGTGGGATAGAATATAAATATGTATAGGCATATTGTGCAACCTAATACATATGTACAACTTTACAGGATAAATGTAGAAGGAAAACAGCACTGAGGCACGCATGCCTTTTGGAGGACCAATCCCCCATGCGTCGTCAGCTGAATAAAGCATGCCTACTTCACAACTTTAACAAAGTTGTGAAGTCTATTCCGCTATCAATTGGCAAGCCAGTTCATGCACCAGTGGGAGTAGTAACTGGGCAGTTTTGGTTCACTCTGAGTTACATGTACAGTTCTTTTGCAGACTCAGAGAAAAGCAGACACCAGCCTGAAACTTCTCACATTTGCAGCCTTATTCATAGATTCTGCTGGTAGCTCTGCCTGGTCAAGAGAAATTGTGTACTCTGGATTTTCTGCCTTCAGAATGTTTATTGGCAGCATCTCTGTTGTGAATACAGAGAACTGCCTGTCTCAGTTCAGCTCAGCTTCCTCCGGGGTGACTCTGTACCCCTGCCACTGAAAAAGACATCCTCATTGTTGTGCATTTTATAGGGATTTTTAAGGTATATTCTACTGGAAAATGCATAATAGAAAAGATTCAATTAGTAGAGGGTAAATATTTCCTCTCCCTTGTGTGACCATCTTTTCTCTCTATTAAATATAAAACTTAATCTGATGTAATTACTTTTTTTTTTCATTGTTTTCTTTCTGTTGCTCACTTTAAGGAAAGGATAGTAAAAGTACATACCTGTACTTTTGTTTAGTTGATGCTGGTCTGACGGCTGAGCTTGATCACTTAATTTTGAGAACACTTTTGATTTTCAATCTGATCCAAGGATGCCCCTGGTTTTCCCAGGGTTGCCAAATGGTTTGGTTTGATTTATATTGTACTGGGTTCCAGAAATTAAAATCTAGGTCCCTTTTTTTTTCAGACTTCTTTCTGAGATTTGTTTCAGTTTAGTTGTTGGGTTTTTTTCAAAATAAACTTCACCTTCCCCTCTCTTGACCAACTCCACTACTACAAGGCCCTTTTTTAGATTTGTGGTAGAAGTGGTAATAGTAGTAGTGGTAGTAGCTGTTGTTGTAGTAGATGTTTTGCTTTACTCAGCCAAGAAACCAGGTGGTTGTTTTGTATGGAGTGATTGCTGTGGTGGTTTTTCTTTTTGAGGGTAAAGTGAAATCTACAGTGGTGTGTAATTCACTATGTTGCATCTCATTTTCTTGTTTCCCAGAAGCATCTGGCAGAAAGAAGCCATCGGCCTGTGAAGTTAAGATAAAGAAAGAAAATAAACCTATCTTTATTAACAGGTGATTAATTTTCCATAAAACTCTATTTTCTGTGTCTTAATGCAGTTAGCTTTCTTTAGCTTTGATTCTGACTATGTAACGTAAGAAGGTCATAGACTAGCATAGTAGCAATTGCAACAATAGTGGTTTTTAATAGCCCGTTTAGTAGTGCTTTGATGTTTTTAACAATCCCTAATGGTGCAGAGTTAGAAATTATTCTCTAAATGCTCATAAATGAGGCCTTAAAAAGAAAAAAAAAGTTGCTGTCACCATAGAAAAGACATCTATTGATCCCTGTCACATAACTCGGATGCTATCTCACACTTTAGTTCTCCTAAATAAATAATGGCCTTTGATATAGTACAGCACCGGGCAGGTTAGAAATAGAAGCTATCCAGTGAGAAAGGCTGAGATATGACAGCTTCTCACCACTCAGTTTCTGCCAGGGCATCTGCTGTGGCATTAACAAGAATGACACTTATTTGAATAAGTGAACTGAGAAATTCTTGCTGAATAGGTTCTTGTAATCAGAGCAAAAAGGGATCTGAGACTCTGTGGAAGTCTCAGGCAAAATGGACTCTGCAGATGTGCTTGAGGTCCTGGGTCTGGATTTACCATAACATGGTTCCAGTGACAGAAGGGGGCTTCACTGCTCCTTCTGAGCTTTTTGGTTAGTAGAAGGCAAGCCTGACATTTGTTTTCTGCAAACACTTAACCAGGATCTTTGAAATTTCTTGTGCCTATTCCAGGATGTGCCTCCCTGAGCTGTTAGCAATGTAGTCAGAGATACCGTTTGCCAGCAGTATTTATTGATACGAGACTTGCTATTATCTAACATGGCTCCTGCCCTTCACGTTGTTTAGTCTCTGCTAAAACCCTCCAGATGAAGCTGTCTTGTCAGCACAGCTGGGCAGTGTTGCCTTTCCTGGAGGTCTCCAAGGGAGGTCATATGCAGGCAGCACGCTGCTTATCCCTGTGTGTGGCAAGATGTGCCTTGCCTTGTGGAAAAGCAGAGGTCACACTGGAACAGTATACCCCCAGGATAATTAGGATGAGCTGAGAAGCTGTCCTTAGGGAAAGGGGAGCACTGGCACAGCAGCATCTTCATCTGTTTCTGCAGCTGGCTCAGCGTGAGCTGATCGGCCATTGTTGTGTGGTACTCCATGCAAGACACTGGTATCACATAAGCTATAGTGTCTGCAAGTGCCCTGTGACCTCTGGAAAGGTGATTTGTGTGGAGATGAATGTCACATTTTAGGACAAGCTTTATACATCATGTCAAAGGATTAGATGCTGCAGTACATGTTTGCAAGTCACTGCCAGAATTACTGTTTTACTCTCATCCATGTTCCAGATCTGCATGTTTTGGCAGTGCCAGCTGAAAGCCTTTGGGTTTTTGCTACAAGCCCTGGTCCCTGACTTTTCCCTGACACAAGCCTGTAATTAGTTGGTAGTGGTGACTCAGGTGATTCATATCTCAGATGGGGCATGACAGTTTATGCTCTTCACTTTGGAAGCAGAAGTATCATTTTTTCTTAACAGAAGAATAAAGGCATTGTGAGAATAGGCTTCCAAAGTATCAACCAACACAATGGGCCAGCTGCTTGAGACACTTGAACACGGTGTGTGTGGTTGTCTTAACCACTTTGCTCTGGGCTTTACTCTGTCTGCAGAAACTAACTTTCTATCCCTCTATTATGCAGAGTCTGTAAAAGTTGTGCTGAAATATCAATCACAGTTGGCTCCTACCAGAACCAGGAAGGCTCATATATGCAGAGATGAGAAGGACCAGATATAAGAAATTAGTAAAACTCAGTTGCTATGAATGAGATCTTGGGAGTGTGAATTTTGGTGCTGAGCCAGAGCTGCTGGCATGTTGGCAATTTCTAAGAAAAACAAAAAGAGAGATTTTTAATTTTAATACCTCAAAAGTCCTGATGTCTCAGTGTCCTTTCATTATGTACTTGGGCATGGACTTTCATGAAAGGTCTCCATAGTCCTTTAGAGAACTGAGAGCCAACCTCAAAGTTAGCCAAGAGTTCATATGAGTTATATCAAGCAAGTCACACGGCTCAATGCGGAATCCTCAGAGAACATGAATTTTCTATAGTAGGAGTTTAAAATCTAGATTTAAAAATTATGCATACATATTTTATACTGGTTTCATCACCAAAATGTGTCTCCACAGCAGCAATCAAAGCCTTAGGAGATATATCTGTAAGTCGATGTTGGGAATCATTTAAAGAAAAAGCCTCCAAATGTGGTATTTATATCTTCACAGACTATCTTTAGGTGCCATTTGTCATGTTCTTGCACAGTGTCTCCCAAACCTCCTCTTTCTGAAACAGCAATATTCCACACCTCATTCTTAAAATCTTCAGAAAAACACAGAAAGCTTCTAAATTCATTTTCATTCATTTCATAGAGCAGTAACTTCAATGCCAGTAAGATTAATTTGAGGTATCTTGTGCTTCTTCAAAGACGCTTTTGGAGTAGCTCTTTCATATCAGCCATGAAGTGCTTGCAAAGACATTAGGTGGCCAGCCTTATTGTTTTCTGTCAGATAAGCAGAGGAGTGCACCATGCTCAGGGTTTGCTGCATGTAGGAATAATGTCTCCCTGCATCACAGCATCTCTGGGGGGAGGCAGAGAGTGTGAATGAAACAACGGAGGGTGAGTGAGAGAGTCTGAAATCATATGTAGGACTGATACTGAATCTGGGAATGGAGAGGGAGACATAGCAAGGAAATGCCAGAACAGGCATAAGAGAGAGGTGCCTCAGCTATATGTGTGTCAGGGAAGAGTGTGGCTTTTTTATGGAGTGAAGGGAGAAAAACTGAAAAGTACAGGCAATAATTCTGCATGAAAAGTATGCTCCTACTAATGGAGGAGAGGAGACAAACCAAAGCAAATTTAAGAACAATCCAGGATTGGAGATCAGCAGAAAAGCTGTAGGAGAGTTGTTAATGGGTGTGTGGTGATCTCAGTAGAAGATATTTGCTGGTCTTCAAAGCTGTAAATCCAGGATGGTTTGTGTAAGAGTCTTTCTGCTGCAGATGAAAATAAAACAGAAGATAAAAAATAGGTTGGGAGGGAGAGGAAGATAGCCGTTAGTATTATTTTGAGAGATAAAAACATTCATGAGGAAGGGCAGGGTCATCAGAAGAGATTTCATGCTCAGCTGGAGCAAGGCAGTTTGGGGCATATAAGCCAGCAAGTTTCTACATCAGAATGATATAGATGTTGACAATGCAGGAGAAATAAAAGCGTTCCAGTTCTTTCCATCTTCTGTGCATGGAAGAAACTGTATGAAATGCTGCCTCGTCTGCTGGAAACCAAGGGTAAATCAACTGGGATTTTCAATTAGCAGTATAACTAATTTGATCCCATGATTCTGAAAGAGAGAAAGAAGCAAATCCTGCTCCCTCACTGAAAAAGAGAGTATTTTATTGATAGTATTAGAAGAAAATCTATTAAAACACTTTGAACACTGTTGAAATATCTGAAGGCTGGAAGTTTCCTTACATATCAGTACGTAACCAAGATGGCCCAGAAAATGATAGACCTGTTTACCTGACGTTAGTCCTAGCAAAATAATGAGAAAATAAATACAAGGTTCAGTTAGTAGAGAAATAAAGAGCAAGAGCATAATTAATGTTAATGAACATAGTTTTCTGCAAGATAGTATTGCGAGTCAGAATTTATTACATTCCTTCAGATTATAGGTTTAGTTTATGAAGAAAAGTATGGAAGTGTAAGATTCTTTGTAATAATTTTGATCTTATGCCCTTATCTTTCTGATACAGGAACACGTCCTATCTGACACTGAAACGTGTAGGCACTAAGAATTGGCTAGCCGACACAAGTAGTTTCTAAGTGAATTTATGACAAATACAGGTTGTTTTGGTGTGTTCTATGAAATTCGTTATTGAGCCTGTTCTGTATCTTTCCCAATATCCGAAGGAAAATACAAACTCATTGAAAAATACAGTTGCAAAACCAAGGGCAAAAAAATGCTGTATAAAAGGTGCAATCAGAATCATTCAGCATGACATTTGAAGAGAAATGGGTTGGTACTGTTCAGTGCAAAGCTCAGCATATATGGACAGGGAACAGTGCCCTGACCCGCAGGTGTGGGATTGCAGCCTGGAAAGTAGTTTGGGGATCAAAGTGGATAAAACAGCTGAAATACGAACATGCAGTTGGTGCCACAGCAGGTGGATCTAAATGTTGTCTTTGGAGATATATGTAATTGAGAAGCAACGGCTAGAAATGTGATACTGAAAATTCAGTACAGGGATACAGCATTTGTCCATGACCACAGGAAATGCTGCAGAAAAGAGATAATTGTGTAGGAGATGGGAGAGTGGGCTAGAAAGAGGGGGAGGGGAGGAGATGAGGAAAGAAAGGCAAAAACTGTCCTGGAATGCAGAAACTGGGCCTTTTCTTTGTTGCAGCCTTTGGAAATGTTGTTTGAATTAAATGTAGATATGAATTTTGGAAAGGCTGAGCTCTACAGGGTTGCTTTTAACAGGTCCTTATTCAGAAAGTGTGACCTTACTTCATTATGAAATTGTTCCTTCCCTTAGAAAAGGAAGCAAAATTTAATTGAAGTGCTTTTCAATCTGCTGATTTCCAAAAGAAATGTCACTTTAACCATTACTTCAGACCATCTTGCCCAATAGCTCCTGTGCAGACAAGCTTGGAAAATATTCAAGAGATCTCCTTTATCTCGTCCCCACAAGTGACATTACAACACAAGAAGGGTGTTTTTGGTGTAGAAAAGAAAGGCATACAGAGAACTAACAGTTAGAAGTCAGAATGCAATTTCAGGCTAGAAGAGAGGTGTATGTGCTTTAGACAATGTTGGAACAAACCACTAAAGAAATAGGGTCTCTCTTATGCTCTCCTTGAGTAACATTGGAAGGCCTTTCTGGAAAAAGTGCTAAGAGTTGTGACATTTTGGCGGGATCAGTACCAGGTTAAGTGTTACATATGAAGCAAATTGAGATACGCAGGAGGTCTTGATACAGCATCTGGCCATGTTTAAATGTAGTAACTAAGAAGCAGCTCATCTGCCAGTGAAGCAGGTAAGTAACAGAAAGAGAATCCCAGTCAGTAGTAGTGCTGAAAAAGACACTGTAAGAGGTAAAGCCATGCTTCTGCTTACATCAGGGAGACTGGAGTTAAGCAAGGATGTCTGGCTGTTACTTCTGCTCAATCAGTTTGGCATGTGATGTTGACTGTGGCTCAGAGACCAGCCATAAAGTCTGGGTGTACCAACACCCTGGGAGGGCTTAACTTCTACCTAGTGTAAAAAGAAAGATTTTTACCTACTTGCTCATGCCTGAACCTTATCAGAAACAGGACTGTGGGAAGCCTTATCTGAAATACCAAAGAAATTGTCTGATCTTTGTTCTTACACAGCACTTACCACTCTGCACTAGCCTTTACAGTTGCTAGTCATTACATTGCTGCTCCAACACCTGCTCTTCTGTTTCCATTTGATGCTGAACTGTTCCCTGTTACAGAAGGGAATTTAGGTGCAGTATTGAAAGTAATCATTTTCTATTTTTTCTTGTCAGCTCTGAAAAAAAAAATTAGCAGGTTCACAAAATAAATAATATAGTCTTAAATTGCCAAGTATAACTCCTGCTAACCAAATGTAATGTCAAGCAACTGTATTTTTTCCTCATGTTATTCCCTTTGCCTTTGTCCTTTAGGTACTAGTGACTCAGAATGGAAGCTTATAAAATATGAAGAAGAACATGCGAAGCCTCTCATAGAATAAACAGTATTATTTCCTGACAGAACTACACACTGACAGTTACTGAGCAATAGCATGACATGCAGAAGATACAGAAACCCTAAAAATGGAACTGATGCGATTGTGAGACACCCACACAAACCATGAGTACAAGGGATTCACAGGTAGGACTCAGTTAAACTCTCCTCAACCTTGCTGCTCACAGATTACATTCCCAAGGAAAAGAAAGGTTTTTTTGACAGAGGTTAATGACACCAATTACAGCTTCTTGATACTAGAAGTCTTGTGCCTGTGGGAACAGGGAATGTGATGTTTAACATTCAAGTGTCCACACTCTCATCAGAGTGTGTCCATGTAGACACACACAGCTGAGGTATCCAAACATGCTCAGTGCCCATCATTTTCCATCTTCACCAAGATTTCTATTGCCTGGTGATGCTTAAGACTCACTCCTTTCCTGAGCACTTAATCTGTGGCTCAAGATGATTCTTTCTTTACCTTGGTGTCTTCTTCTGTCCTTCTTCCTCTGAATGTTTGTGGGACTTTCTCCTCTCTCCATCTTCTGTCAGCATACAGTTATCTTTAGGCAAGACATGGGTTTCCATTTTGCTGACAACTCTCTCCTGCCTCTCTACTTCAAATCAGTTGCTCTTCTAGTCCATCCTTCCCAAGTTCCTTTACATGCAAGTAGCCATTTTATTCTTTCTATCTGATATCTCCTTGTGTTCCCAAACGCAGCATGCTCAAAATAGAATTCCAACTAACTCCCATGATAGTGATTTCCTTTCTATATGGATGTCTATGGTGTCTTATTCAGTGGCTTCAGAGAAGAAAGTTAAGCAAAAGCCTGACAACTCCAAGCCCTAAAGCAGGCAGGCATGCGATCTCAATAAATAGAGAACTTAAAATTAAGGAATGCAGTTTTATCTGTCTTTTACTTTCTGCCTCTCAATGAGAAGTAGGACATCTTCTCACTGCCCTCTATTCTGGCAGGCCGTTCTTGAAGGAACTTCGTGATTAATTGTTTCTGACAACTCTGAGGCTGGGCTTGGGTCTCTCATTTTAATACTCTCATTCCTTTCTGATCACTTAACAAAGTGCTGTACCCCTTCTCTATAACTGCACCTTTTACTGTCCCTGGTGTTTGTCCATTGATTCCTCCACTGTGGGCTCACATTTGATAAGAATGAGGCTGGTGCCGAAGCACAGGGGCTGATTCCCCCTCCTAATGTGCCAGCAGTACTTAACTTGGTGCAGTTAACAGCACATCAGTTCTCTATCAGTAGTTGAGAAGGCAATTACTGCCCTATACTGGGCACTGATGAGGAAATCAGAAACTGGAGAGTCCACAGGAAGAAAAAAGAGCAATTAAAGGTGAAAAAGTCTGAAATCAGAAAATGCTGAAAGAACACAATTTCCTGAGAAAAGGAAACCTGTCTTCTGCTGCATTAAAACCTATTTCTAAATAGATCAGTAATTAATCGGTCTCCCAGGCCCTGGGAGGGTGAGGCATGTAGTCTGCAGTGAAGGAGACCTGCACAATTGCAGCAGTCAGAGCTGCCCCACAAGGTGGAATTACAGGACACCAATTTCCAGCAGGAATTTCTTGGAGACATTTGCTGCGCAACAGGTCAGGTTTTTGACATGTCAAAATGAGCAGCCACCAAAATAATAGGTGCAGCTGAGCAACATCCATCCTCAGGCAAACTTTAACCCAGCCAGGCAAAGAAGCAACACCTTTCTGTCACGCTGTGAGGGCTTGTCACTGTGACAGTGCAATAGAGGCTGCTTGTGGGATTGAGTATTCAAGAAGGTAGTGGACAAGGTAGGGTTGTTTTCTCACAATGTCTGGATCATGCGGCCTAGATCCCATTGGAGAGTTTACAGAGTACAACTTGCCCTTCAGTTTACTTGGAGAAAAACTATCTGAAACAGCACCTATTCTGCAGCTAAGGCATAGCTTCAGTGTTATCATGAATACAGAGGCATTCTTTTCATATTTTTACCTTGTTAAAGACGCCTCGACCTCACACGTACTCTATTCTGCTAGCATGCACCTTCACCACCTCCCCAAACAAACTGTTGTAATTTGTCTGGACGACTCCTTTGAAGTCTCGGCACAGCTCACCCTTCTCTGACTCTAACAAAAATGACAAAATCTGCTTTCTGCAACTGCAGAAAGAATCCTCCTGTGCTTGTTAATAGGTCCCCTGGAATAAATGGCCAGGGCAGCTGGAAATGAGCTTCCCTGAGGAGCCCTGCCTTTGGAAACTTTCTGCAGAACTGCTGGTTTTAATTGAATGGGGTTATGAACTGCCAGAAATCACATGCTACCCATAGCCAGTTAATCTGATGCACTTTTTGTGGTAGATTGTTAAGGCTCGTTTAAGCATGGATATGCAAAGCTCTTGAAGATTCTCTCTGTGCTGTTTGCTTCACCATCAATTCCTCCACAGCTGTGGAGAACACAGAGACTGTTTCAAGCCTGCTGTAACATCAGCAAGAAAGAGTCCTGCTCAGCTCTGCTTGCTTATTTCTGCAGCTCAAGCACCCTGAGCACTTTCTGCTTTGTGCAGAGGAAACGTCATTGTCACATGTGTCACCTTATGCCATACACTGAAACAAAGCCCTGTTACTTAACTCCTCGCAAAGGGAAGGAGCATTAAAATCTGAGACAAAGAGGGAGAGAGTGCATTGACCTTCTGCTGTATTAATTACCATCAAGGTTGAAAACAGTGTTGATGATGTTGGGGCTGGAGCACCTCCCGCACAAAGACAGGGTAAGGAAGTTGGGACTGTTTAGCCTGGAGAAGAGAAAGCTGTGTGGAGACCTCATAGCAGCCTTCCAGTACCTGAAGGATGAATGAAGGCTGCTGAAGAGAGACTCTTCATCAGGACTGTAGTGATAGGACAAGGGGTAATGGGTTTAAACTGAAACAGGGGAAGTTCAGACTAGATATAAGGAAGAAGTTCTTTACTGTGAGGGTGGTGAGGCACTGGAATGGGTTGCCCAAGGAAGGTGTGAATGCTCCATCCCTAGCAGTGTTCAAGACCAGGTTGGATGAAGACTTGGGTAATATGGTTTAGTGTGAGGTGTCCCTGCCCATGACATGGGGTTGGAACTTGATCTTAAGGTCCTTTAGAACCCAAACCATTCTATGATTCTGTTATTCTGCGATGAGGCTGTGGCTGGTGTGAGGCCCCATGTTAGCCACATAGAATTTTTTGTTCGCACCCTGCCTACCTCAGATCACTTCTGCACTTAAAAGTAACAGAATAAGCACAACGGCTTCTCTAGGCCAGCATCATTCCTGGCAAAATTAACTCAATTTTTAGGTTTCAGCAGGAGGGATTCTGAAACCGACCTTGCACCTAAAATGAGGACTCACTACATCCAGGATCAAGCTGCTCAGTCTTTCTTTCTTTCTTGGTCAAAGGGTCCATTCTTTTATCTTCTACTTTCTCCAAGATAGTATGGACACAGTATGGAGGGATTCTTGATCCCTTTTTTGTTTTTAAATCTCTCTTCTTACAGATTGATCCTCCTCCATCTTGGGTTGGGTTTTGCAGGAAAAAATTCTCCTTTAATTACGTCAAATAGAGCATAAATATTAGGATCCAGGAAACTTTGGTGGAAAAAGGCTGGTAAATGTTTCCATATGATTTCATGTGTTCTCATAATACATAATTAAATGCAAGTGCAAGAAAACAGCAAGCATTTTCCTTTGCTCATAAAAGACACAGGTTAAAAGATTAGTTTTCAAAGGTGCCTCTGAGAAATAATGACTGTTCCTGGTATGAATGTGGCAAACTATAATTAAAGTATTTGGGGAATTGAAACAGATTTTGAGAAAAATGGTTCATACTTGTACATTAAGTAAGAATACAGCCTCTGTATAATTAAAAGTAAGCACTTAACTGCTGTTACTCTCTTACTGTCTACAAAAGCTATTGTTTGTTTAGAAGTGAAGAAAAAAAAGGAGGGGCTGGGAGCTGTGTACATTATTGCAAAACAAAAGCACAGCTTCTCCTGTTGCAGTAAGGACAGTAACTCTGCTTACCTATGGAAATGGGGTGGCCAGGGCAGAGACTCACAGAAATAAGCTAAAGATGAGAAAAAGTCTCTGTCAGACAATTGTCTGCACTACCTAAATGTGATGGGGACTGAGAAGCAAAGATTTCAGCTATTTCTGTGTTTCAGGGTAAATTTTGTTTCCTACTGTGTCTCTCTGTTCATCTCTTAGATTGCACATAAAAATATATAAGAAAGTGCAACAGGACAGAAGTGATATCTGCAGCTTAAAGAGAATGCTCTCTAGGCAGCAGCAGTCTTTGGAGACTAATTTCCTGGCCATCGGGCATGGCTGGAGATCAAGTATGATAATTTCATCATTCAGAAACTATAGCATGTCTGTATGATGTGGAGAGCATCCAGATTCATTGTAGGAGATAGAAAGCAAAACTTTCTTCTCATTTTATCTGTTCTTATCCTACCACCAGGTAGGGTGGGTTTTCCAGACTGTCAGGGAAACAATGCTTGTAGGAGCATCAGTGATGCAACAGTAGCTGCAAAAGGACAGGGCAATGACAGAGGAAACTGATACTCACTTTTTTTGATGTTGGCCATGGTGTTTGGTAGCATGCCGGGCCATGAAAACCTTTACTTTCCAAAAAAGGCTGGATTATTAATGACAGGCCTCTGAATGCCTCTCTTATGCTAGCCTTGCTGTCTTAGCCAGTTTGTGTTAGCTTACTAGTCTTGGACTATGATTCCTGGGTCTAACAGGGACTGTTGTTTTCCTAAGAAAACAAACCATGGTCAAATTGTACCTGTTACTAAATATCCCTGCCATAGCTTTTTTGCAGCATAGTTACATCAGCTGGCCTTAGAACTGGTCCATATTTTAGGCTGGTAATCTCCTTTTGAGCCTGGAGGATATGTACCAGCTGTGTCTCCCATCTTACCAAATAACAACTTCCATATGCTTTGGTGATTATACTTTCCACAGTTGAATGACTGTACCTCTTCCCTGCTCTAGTGAATGTTTTTACAATCTCTAAGGAAAGGCAAATTGCCAGGGGTGTTCAGACAACACAGAGCTTCCCCTTTATAAGGTCTCCCTGGTTTTCAGATCCCTTCTTTTCTATTCCTCCTGGGCTCTTCTAAAAGTATTTACTTTTGCAAAGAATTAATGTAAAGAGAAAAAAAATGCCACCAAATTCTTCTCATCTTCATCCTGAATGAGAAATTTGGGCTGCCAGGTGCTGTAGATAATTTTTATGTGGATTCTGTTGCCTGAAACTGGTCGAGCAAAAAACCAGCACGCTTCCTCTTAAACTATTTTCACATGACAGTCATCGCACCTCTCCAAAGCACCATAAAGCTTTACAGAGTGGCATGTTTAGCAATAGACAGTACAAGCCTGATGATGTTAGCTGCCACTGCACAGAGACCCCTGGAGAAAAACACCATCATTTCGGCTCTGTGAGCCTTTATTCAACTAACACCTTTTGTACTTCTTTTACTTCCTCTATGAGCAGCACAACTGGCAATGCACTAGGCAAAATGAGGCCGTGATGGTTAAGCATCTTGTGTCTGCGACATGCTTCATAAGAATCACTAGTGTTCCAGCTCAT
Source organism: Neopsephotus bourkii (assembly GCF_033783945.1). Taxonomy (NCBI): domain Eukaryota; kingdom Metazoa; phylum Chordata; class Aves; order Psittaciformes; family Psittacidae; genus Neopsephotus; species Neopsephotus bourkii. The sequence continues at coordinate 126,945 of NW_026901782.1, read as the reverse complement.
TTGGGCAAGATAAATATAGAGCTCAATTTGCAATGGGACTTTTACCCTCTGCAGTGTGATTTTCAAGGAGATCTGTCTTCAGTTACAGATGTTTTGTGCTTCCAGATTTATTGTGAAATGTCTACACTTTACTCTGGGATAAAAAGTCACTTCATCCGTTACCCAGAAAAATGGCTGCAATGACTCATTTGAGGACTTTGTGCTTGTTTTTATATGTTTTTTTTTATCTTTTCCTAGAAGATGTGATGATGCATTATCATGCTACTTCTTCAAAAAAGTTAAAATGCTGTTAGAGGTGAAGGAAATGTCTGTTCTTTTAATACTTTTTTCAGAAACTCGCTGTTACTTTTCCTTTATCTTAAGGCAGAGGTAGTCAATAACACTGAAAAGGAGTGAAGAAATAATGCAGACTTGGATCGGGTTCAGTATTTCTGCTGTGTTTCTTCTGAAATGAGTGCTGGAAATAATCCGTAGAGCATTTCTGAATAGCAGAGATTTTAACTAGTTGCCAGGAATAATATTTAATGATGCTTGTCCGAAAATGCTATTTTATTTTAGAATCATAGAATAGTTAGGATTGGAAAGGACCTTAAGAACATCAAGTTCCAACCCCCCTGCCATGGGCAGGGACACCTCACACTAAACCATATTACCCAAGTCTTCGTCCAACCTGGTCTTGAACACTGCTAGGGATGGAGCATTCACACCTTCCTTGGGCAACCCATCCAGTGCCTCAGCACCCTAACAGGAAAGAATTTCCTCCTTATATCCAATCTAAATTTCCCCTGTTTAAGTTTTAACCCGTTGCCCCTTGTCCTATCACTACAGTCCCTAATGAAGAGTCCCTCCCCAGCATCCCTATAGGCCCCCTTCAGATACTGGAAGGCTGCTATGAGGTCTCCATGCAGCCTTCTCTTCTCCACGCTGAACAGCCCCAACTTTCTCAGCCTATCTTCATATGGGAGGTGCCTCAGTCCCCTGATCATCATTGTGGCCCTTCTCTGGACTTGTTCCAACAGTTCCATGTCCTTGTTATGTTAAGGACACCAGAACTGCACACAATACTCCAGGTGAGGTCTCACGAGAGCAGATTAGAGGGGCAGGATCACCTCCTTTGACCTGCTGCTCATGCTCCTTTTGATGCAGCCCAGGATACGGTTGGCTTTCTGGGCTGCAAGAGCACACTGCTCATTCATGCTCATTTTCTCATCAACCAGCACCCCCAAGTCCTTCTCCGCAGGGCTGCTCTGAATCTCTTCTCTCCCCAGCCTGTAGCTGTGCCTGGGATTGCTCCAACCCAGGTGTAGGACCTTGCACTTGTCATGGTTAAACTTCATGAGGTTGGCATCAGCCCACCTCACAAGTGTGTCGAGGTCCCTCTGGACGGCATTCCCTCCTTCCAGCATATCAACCGAACCACACAGCTTGGTGTCATCGGCAAACTTGCTGAGGGTGCACTCAATCCCACGGTCCGTGTCAGTGACGAGGATGTTAAACAAGACCGGTCCCAACACCGATCCCTTGAGGAACACTACTCATTACTGGTCTCCAGCTGGACATTGAGCCATTGACCACAACTCTTTGTGTGCGGCCATCCAGCCAGTTCTTTATCCACCGAGTGGTCCATTCATCAAATTGATATCTCTCCAATTTAGAGACAAGGATGTCGTGTGGGACAGTGTCGAACGCTTTACACAAATCCAGGTAGATGACATCAACTGCTTTACCGCTGTCCATCAGTTCTGTAGCCCCATCATAGAAGGCCACCAAATTGGTCAGGCAGGATTTCCCCTTAGTGAAGCCATGCTGGCTGTCACCAAGCACCTTGTTGTTTTTCATGTGCCTTAGCATGCCTTCCAGGAGAACCTGCTCCAAGATTTTGCCAGGCACAGAGGTGAGACTGACTGGTCTGTAATTCCCCAGGTCATCCATTTTCCCCTTCTTGAAAATGGGGGTTATATTTCCCTTTTCCAGTCATTGGGAAGTTCACCTGACCGCCATGATTTTTCAAATATGATGGCCAGCGGCTTAGCAACTTCATTTGCCAGCTCCTTCAGGACCCGCGGATGGATTTCATCAGGACCCACGGACTTGTGCACATTCAGATTTTTAAGATGGTCTCGAGCCAGTTCCTCCCCTACAGTGGGCCCAAGGTCTTCATTCTCACAGTCGCTGTGTCTGCCTTCCAAGACTTGGGTGGTGCAGTCAGAGCCTTTGCTAGAGAAGACCAAGGCAAAGAATTCATTAAGAACCTCAGCCTTCTCCAAATCCTGTATAGCTAGTTCACCCGAGAGCTTCCTGAGGGGGCCTATGTTCTCCCTGGTCTGTTTTTTATTTGCTATGTACCTATAGAATCCCTTCCTGTTATCCTTTATATCACTAGCCACTTTTAAACCAGTAGCTGTAGTGTAAGAACAATCTGTGAAAGCTCTCTCAGGTTTCTTTGCTATTTTTTTATAACTCAGTTTAGTTTGCATCAAAATTGGTATCAACAATTTTTCACTTTATCATAATCTTTATTCCTATAAGTAGAGCACTTTGGGTAAAAATTTCCACAAAAAGCAGCAAGACCTGTTTTTAGGCCTTCATTTTCCTGTCATCTGCTGAGTGGCTTCTCTTTTTGTGTTGGGCAGCTCAGCCTTTTGTAAAGACATTTGTTTATCTCTGTCCAAAGCAGTGGGCTTTCTGGACAGTGTGTGGCTCAAACCTACCTTTCCTGATATAAACTTGTGTTATCTGGGCCTCTGCTGTTCCCTGTCTCCAGCTGCACATATGTTGCGATAGGACATCAAAGTATGAACACCTGGGCTGTGCTCCACCACAGTTCCCTGAGGATCATGTAAGAGCTGCCTTTTTAGTCCTTGCTGAGAAAGGGACATGCTGAATTTGTATCCAGGCACGTGTGTACCCTTCTCCTTGAATGGCCCTGAACCTCGCTAAATGTTGAGCCCTGATTCCCACAACCATCAGAGCTGGAGGTGTAACCAGAGGGCTGATCAGCAGGGTTTTATGTGGTTTTATGGTTAGAGACCCTGTGATATCTCCAGTTAGATAAGAAGTTCATAAGAATTAAATCATCTCTAGTAACATCCTGTTGTTGATGCCTGGAAGCATTTTCTATATCACTTGCCTTGAATGTTGCCCACATGCTCAAATGAAACATTGCAGTCCAGGGAAGATGTGTAGAAGACATTGTATGTCTCTGTGTAGAGACATCTGTGAAGTGTTTCCTCTTGGTTTTGGTGGTTTTTTTTTGTTTCTCTTCCTTGAATAGCTCTAACCTGAGCTATTGTAGTGTCATGTAAAAATTCTGTGTAAGAATACATGGAAAATACCCTGTTGATGGCTATTCAGCATAAAATCAGAGACAAGAAATGGGAAAAGTGATCAACTACACCTAGATGCGCACATCTTGACAAGCAGGAAGTGAGAGACAGTTGTGTACTGAAGTTTGGTGAGCAGGTTACTTGCTAATTGGTTGGCAAGAGCCACTCAAAGCCTTGGAGAAGGTCAGATAGGAGAGATAGAAAAGGAAGAAATGATGACGGGTGTCAAGGGAAAGAGAAAACTAGCTGTGTGTTGTTCTTGAGTGCTGTAGGGTTGTGTAAAATTTACTATGAGATTTTCAAGGTGACTGTGCGAATGCAAGTTACTTATCATGGTATGTTCAAGGGAAGGGCCAAAGTCAGGAAAAGGGATATTATGGTGGATCCTGGTGGAACAAGTTTGGGTAATGGGTGGGAGGGAAAAGGTAAAAGAAGCTGGTGACAGTATAAAACAGGTGATTGTCCACTGTCCTTGTATGAATGAGTCCTGCACCTGGTAACGGCAGCTTGTCTTACCTTGGTACTAAACTGCCTCTTCCACTATCTCACTCTCTATTCAGTGTACATTGGTGGGGGTATAGGTGCTGGAAAAAGGAGAAGGTACTGCAGGTCATAGGGGCTCATGTAGTCAAAATGTCAGCAGTGTGTGTGCTACCCTTACTAGGGGACTTCAGCTCTCTGTGCCTGTGTGTGTGCACTTGTGCTATGTGTATAAGCAATATGGTAATGCACCGCAGACTGAACTTGCTCATGAGCAGGAGACTTCCACTGGAAGAGACCTATGTTGGAGATGATGACTGGATAAGCCCTTGGGCTCTGCATAGTCTTAAGGTCTCATCCAGGGGTTGAGGGACCCAGAGATGTGAAGTTGCCTGTGAACCATGAGGGTATGGGTAAGTCTGATAGTGAATATCAGTCCTTACCCTCTGGAGAGGAGTACCAGCCTTGGCACCATGCCTGGCATGGCTCTTCATGTGGCCACTCATGTGTACAATGACACAGGCTGGTGGGCAGTTGGATAGGGAGCACCCTTGAAAGGAGAACCCAGTGGTGGACATGAGTCAACAGTGTGCCCTTGTAGCAATTAGGGATAACCACATAATCAGCTGTGTCATGAAAAGTGTAGTCAGCAAATGAGGAAAGTAATTATTCCCCTCCACTCAGCAGATTTGAGGCCTTAAGTAGAATATTATGAAAAAATTTGGGATATTCAGTGCAAGAAATATTGAGAAACTGGAGTGAGCCAGGCATCCCTGTCCATGGCAGGGGGGGTTGGAACCAGATGATCTTAAGGTCCTTTTCAAGCTGGACTATTTCATGATTCTATGATCCTGTGAATATCTGCGTGTACTCTTGTCCCTTTACACAGAAGTTTCGTCTCCAAAATTGAGGGAATGTGAACCATTTTCTAAACAAATATTTCTTTGTGGTTTTTGTTATCTTCGGTATTTATAGTTATATACTGAAAGTGCAAATTGCTGCAGGAAAGTATGTCAGAACTTCTCAGAGAGAAAAGGGTGAAGAAAGGGAATTGGGCAAGCAATTTTTAACAGCACTTTCATTTTTTATTTCATTGTTTATAAAAGATACAATTCTTTTATTTAGGTTCTATTGTTTATGGTTACTTGTTGTGTTTACGGGGTGCTTTTCAAGTTACAAATTGCTCATTGCAAGTATTTGATGTTAAAGATTAGATTTTATGTGTACTGGTTAATTCGAAGTGGTCACATGTGGGATACCATGTGTTCCTGTTCCTTTTTATTCTCTAAATTGGAAATGTAGAACAAACACTTGCCATTCACACTGAACTCTCAGTGTATGTTCTTCAATTTTCACATAGATCTGGCTGACTCCTTTTATGTTCCTGCCAATAAATTGTTTGTTTAGAATATGCAGAGAGAGCAAGTATGCAGAATACAAGTTAATTTGTACTGAAGTTATTTACTTACTCTGTATTGGCAATACTGGTGTCCTGGTAAACGGAGATGGAGTTTTGATACTAAACATCACATGTTGTGTTATCGCATGTTGCCCAAACTTTGGTTGATTCAGCAAAAGGGTCTTTAAATCTGCTAAGGATCATGGGAAAAATGTATGAAATGAGAATGAGTTTTGTGCTGAAATTGTTAAAGAAGACAACATATTCTGAACTACATCGGTTTTGCAATGAACTTCAAAAAAACCTTTCTCCCACATTACACTGTAACACCACTGTACTCAGATTTGACAAGGCTTGGGGTCAATTTATGACTTTAATATTAAGGAAAGGGAGCTTTAGTTAAGTGAGCTTTCAGTTGCTAAGACAACCATCTCATGACACAGCGGTACAGCAGAAAATATGGACTATTATTAAATGATGCAGTGAAATTAATGATCTAAAGAAACATAGTGCCATATTCTCAGCTGGAACAAACTGAAGCCATCTTCCCTGGAGAGCTGTTCTGATTTGCACAAGATGAACATCTAGCATGCATTTTCTAAAAGGAAAAGGTGCTGAGTTTTGACGTGCACTGTCCTACCTTAGTCCAGCTTGAGACTCACACTCTTTGCTACTGCTGGGCAAGTCAGAACTCATGACCTGGGATCTGTTCTTCCATCAGCCCATGAGACAGCACTGAGGAGATCACTGATCTCCATGCTGCCAGTTCCTCGGCTGGCAGATGGCAGCAGCTAACACGACTTTTCTTTCTTCATCTCTATCTCCCAAGCTGGAGCTCAGATATATCCTACATGGTGCAGTGTAACAGCAGGATTTATTATCTCACCTATAGGGTTACAGAAGCCCCAGTGCTACTACTGGCATGGTTGTGCTTCTCCAGCAGTAGTATAAATAATTCTAATGCAGATGGTCATAGCTCAGACAATGGAACCACTTACACCAGATGAGGAATTGCTTCCAGGATTGATAAAAGTTCACATATTAGAGTCACAATAGTGAAGTCCCCTCCTGACACTTGATGAGTTGGACATCCCTGGTCTTCTCCAGCCTTTCAACGTTTTTTTTCCCTTCTGCAAGTAGACAGAAGTACTCTTTTCCCATAGGACCAATAACACTGATTATGACTGTTATTACTCACTGGCATTTTCTATTCCAGAAACCAGTTTCTTATTGAACTGAACTCTGCTAAAAAATCTATTTGAAGTTTTCCATGTTGGGTGTTAGACCTCAGTGGTTCATTTATTTTTAAAAAGTCACTTAGACTCAGGCTGCTGCACCTACAAATTCCAAATTATTCCCTAGAGGGAAAAGACACTCCAGCCATCTCAAAATTCAATAGATCCAGGTGATATTTCATGTGCTGCACTTAACATCGCTGTCTTTTAGTATATGGGTCTAAATTTACAGGGTGAGTTATGCCTCTCATTATTTGGTGTTGATTTAAGCTGCTGCAAGATCAGGACATGACATTGTAGTAAGGTTGGTGAACATATTGCTCTATAATCACCTGTTTAAATTTGTTTGTAACTTTGTTTTCCTGGTGGGATAATAACAAGGACCTAGTTGTGAAAGATTTTTCTTGCTCTCCTTCCTCTGGCTGGCTTTTTTAAAATGTTGTTTGGTTTTAGAAGAAATATTTGAACTTCCCCTGAGACAAGATGTGGTAGAAAAAGAAGCTGGAAGCATGTTTACCTTTTAAAAAAAATCTTCAACCATCTCAATAGTTTCTAACTTAGGTAAGGAACTTGTTGTTCAAGAAGAGATTCACATTCTGGAAAAAAATCCCCACTATTTTGTCAATGTCTTTATATCTTTCTGATATAATAGAAACATAGAATGGTTTTGATAGTAAGGAGCATGATCACCTAGCTCCAACCCCCCTACCATGGGCAGGGACACTTTCCACTAGACGAGAGTGCTCAAAGCCCCATCCAACCTGGCTTTAAGCACTGCCAGGGATGGGACATCAACAGCTTCCCAGGGCAGCCTGTGCTACTGTCTCACCACCCTCATATGCATCAACTTGCTCTTAATGAACTCGGAAAGTGGTCTGAATCAGAAAAATGAACTTCAGTAATTAAAGAGAAGAAGAAAAGGTCACGCAAAAGCACTGTGTAAAGGATGGGGGCATACCAGTTCCTTGGATCAAGTTCATTAGAAGATATTGTTATGAAAAAGCCAAATGTTCTTCTTGAATTGAATAATAAGAGCGTAGTCTCTGAGACAAAAGAGACAGTTCTTCTGATCTTACTGTTGGTAAGGCTATATTACAGTAAATTTTGAAGTTGCATACCAGTCTTTAAGAAGATACAGAGAAATTGGAGAGAGACAAAAGGAGAATAAAAGACCTAGAAAACATGAAACTCATGTGACTCTCAAGAAACACTGAAGTACTTGAGTTTGATTTAGAAAAAGGAGTGTTTGAACAAGACTTGATAATTTTTCAGAAGTATAAAAGGATTGTTTTGAAGAGGGTGATCATCAATTGTCCTTCGTATCCAAGCAGAGTAGGACAAAAAGCTGTTGGTTTAATTTGTAGGGAGAGAAATACAGGTTAGGTGTTGAAAGCCTTTTTATACTTTTGTCCATCATTACATTTACTATAATTAAAACAGTCCTTCAACAGGTGTTCTGAGAAGGTGGTGGACCCTCACTCACTGGATGCTCTGTATGAGTGAACTGGAGAAATATTTGTAAGGGGCAGTTTAGATGTTGCGTGCTCTGTCATGGGGTTTGGTATTCTTGTGGCTGTTTAAAGCACACCACAGCCTTCCCAAGGTAGACCTGTAATAGTGGGACTGACCCCTGTCCACCACTGATGTCGTGGATTAAGGCAAATCAAAATTGCTAGCAGCAAGTGCAGTTTCCAATTCAAATTTGTTTTCTTGTTTGATGTCAACCCATAACGGAAAAACATAAAGTCATGATAAGTACAGAAAGCACCTGGGAAGAAAAGTCATTTGTGGATCAGGAAGAAGAGTGGAAAAACCCAAGAAATTCCAGCCTGGTTGAGCTTGTACTTAAAAAAATCACTTTTGCAACACCTTCTGGAGTGTCAGGACTGACACACAGCTTGACCACACAATTTGCCTGAATCTATAGACAGCAAAGTGTATGTGCAAATGAAACCTGAAAAGTAGAAATACAAGAGTTACAAATTATAGCAGTGACTTGTCCTTGTTCCCTAAAGTAAGGTGCATTTATCTTGTGCTGAGAGCTTGACCTATTCAAACTAGCCCTGCTTTAATTTAATTTAATGTAACTTAATTTAGTCTAATGCTATAAGCTCCTTATCTAATGAAGTTAGTGGAAATACTAGTTTTTTTTTTTCTGATGTATGATGTGTTTACTTTTACTGTCATACTTATTTTTCCTATGACACCTTTTTCCTAAGTATTTTTTCTTCTTCCTCTATAGACTTTTAAAATCTAGTCTTTTTTCTCAGTCTCCCACTAAATTCCTTGTTCTTTTCTAATGTCAGCTACTGTCGGATCCACCTACCCAAGCCCACCCAATTGTTAGTCATCACCCCACCCCACCATCTGTAGGCCATGCCATTCATGGCACCAGATCCCTGCTCTTTGTATTTCAGTTACTTGTATCTTCCTTTCAAGGTGTGGTTACTTGGATGCTGTACTTCTGCTTTCTCCTTCCTACAGCCCTCTCCTTCCTTACCCAATCACAGGTTTCAAAAATTATGAATAAAAATATTTGTTGGATGATGAGATGATAAATTTGTTGGATAATGTACCACATCACCACTATGGTGTGGTACAGCTTTCATCCTTCATTTCTGAGATCCTGGTGTGCATGTATGGTGGTGGCTGCACAGTCCTCCTGTCAACAGCTTTTGAAATTTATTAATTGCTGGTTACTATCCTAAGGTGAAAGCTCATGACCTTTCCAGGACATTATCTCAATGACATATCCCAGATTATGTTTGTATCTTGAGAGAGGAATTTCACCAGTGGACTGAGTGGCCCAACAGTTTCTGCATGCTGAGATCTTGGTTCCTGTTAGACCCCGTACTTTACAAACATAAGTCGAAATTGAACTTGTTGGGCAACACAGTGCTGGCTACAAAGTGCTAAGGGAGTGAAAACTGACCCTGACAGGTATGGTATTTCAAGGTCAAGCGTGACAGAAGCAGGATAAAGGAAAGCATGGGAGTGGCCTCCAAAACAATGGCATAAATAAATAGTCCAGGCAGGGCTGTGGCTTTTTTGATTACTAGAAGACTGTCGTTTTAAGAAGAGAAACGTGTTACGAAGGCAGAGATGCCCACTCATTTAATGCAGATGGATGACTGCCAGCAGGTGGCGACTGTGCTGCATGCCAGTGGCATTAGACAGTGGGATACCGATCCAGTCAGCAGGGAAGTCAAACGGACCAACACTCATCCTCCACCTTATCGCTCCGCCTACTGTGTGAGAGAGGCTAGCAGTGGATTTTGTATGCGGCAAGTACGATCAGTTTTGCTGGAGAGCAGAGCAGAAGGCCAAACAGTTTCTGCCATCTCACTCTCATTCTCCTTTGCAGCCTAGCCTGAGCTATGTGTCCCAATGGTGCATGCTTGCTGAGCACCAGGAGCTCTTTCAGGATGTCTTCCCTGACTTGCTGGGAGTAGTTACGCAGGGCATCCCAGCCAGGGCTGCTGACCAGCATCACATTTTACCTGAATGCCAGCTTCTTACATGGTCATTGCTCATGGTCATGCAAGGGTGAGACCCCGAGGATCAGAAGTAAGAGTAATTTAGCAACATGAGGGTTTCGGAAGGATGTATGGAGATTCTTGTCTTCTGTTGAGTGTGGGAGGGAAGGTGAGCAAGAAAATGCTTGTTTTAAACCTGAACTAAGTGGTTTTTATGACTTCTTTGAGGAAAGAAAGCACACATTCTGTAGTCTTCCTGAGTAATTTAAAAGTGACAGAATCTGGTGAGAGACAGCAACATTCTATTAGGCATAAAACCCTGAAAAATCTCACAGTCATAATGCCAAGGCAGAAACAGAGGTGCAAAAATCCTGTAGGGTTTTGAGTGGCTTGGTAATATCAGCACATTCAGTCCTGCCTTTTCAGAAGTATGTCTGCTGTCAGTGAAAGAAGGAGTGTAGTGAGTGAGAAGCCTAGTTAGATCAAAGGATGGAGAGACTTTCTGTAATCTATCCTACAGCATCTCAACCTGGAAGACCAGAGAGAAAGATGGGAGCTCTCCTGCCATCCCATTTGGTGTTATGCCAAAATCATAAGTCATTTTCCAAACAATTTGTGTACTTACTGAAAACAGCATCTGAAGCAGATGCTGCCCTTGGGGAATCAACATGATGTTTTACAAAAGGGGACTGTGAAACATAGCACTTTACAATCTCAGAAGCATTCCAACATGGTAAAGAAGCAAGTACCAGGTAATAAGTAATGATAGGGTACATAAAAAGGAGGGCATGAGAACCTCTTCAGTGGGAAGAGGGTGGAGAAGGATTCAGTCCAAACAATGTGCAATGCAGATGTATCTGCCACAGCATGAGGGACACCGAAAGGCACTTTCGCTCTTGTTTCCCGCAAGAGCAACAGCCCTTCCAGCATGCTTCAGGGAAAGAAGACTGGGTAGGCCAGTGTTCTGCAGTTGCCTTTGGAGATGGCTGTTAAAGTGCTTTGCAGCTGTGTCTCTCACTCACAACTAGCAATAACACAGGCAGGTCATCAAACATAAACTGTGAGCTGTTGTTCATGCTATTGGTATCAGCTGCTCTGTGCACAAAAAGAGTTTGTCCAGAACATGTACCAGTATCTCAGAGGTAGCAGCTTGCAATTATCACCACGAAGATCTTGAAACGAATTCTTGTCATGGATTGTTGATACCACCATCTAGCTTCTCCTCCACACAAGAGGTCCAGCATCCAGCCTTTCCACTGGTAGATCCCTGCTGAGATTTTACTCCCATGTTTCTAAATTATGTGAAACATGTTACCCTTCCTGACTTGGAAAAGGTACATCAGAGTGAGGCTTTTCTTCAGCAAGTTCTTACCTAAAAGTAGGAACCTCATGTAGCCACACTGACTTGCCACACACACATATGTGAACCCCATCTGAAACTGCACTTTTTTGTAGACTCTGCAGGAAAGAAGTGATTACATAAGAGATATTTGGTGTCAGCTTAATGAGAACTACGTATTTAATCTGGGTGTCTTCCATCTGTCTTTCATCACCTTCATCCTACCTATGCTTACCATACCAATGCATAATAAGATGCATATATCTCTTAATGAAAACTTTTATTAAGCTAAGGTTTTCTTCTGTAAACTGTGCTTTTCCTCTTGGGAGATATTCTGTATTTTCGGGCCTACTGGAAGCATTTTGGAGTTTTCCTACCCTGTGCAATGAAGAGGCATCAACATTACCCCAGATCCAGAGGTGTCATGCAGGAGTGTTAATACAGCAACCTATTTGAGGCTAAATAGTCTAGCCAAAAAGTAGGACGGATTAGTATGAAGCACCAAACTAAGGTGTCCCTTATTCTTCTGTTGTCTCAGGTTTCTCTGTATGCTGCTGCATCACAGTGCGTAAGCTCGCCCTTGCCTGAGTTCAGTGGGAACTGGGTTAGACCAGTATTGCCAGTCTGAATAATTTCATTGCAATGTGTGCATACTGGCAGTGTGTTTTCAAAGCTTCCTCAGAAAGGGTAGGATGGAAACCTGCTGCTTAAGAAATCTTTCCTCATTCAAGATCTGTCCCCCTCTGTAGCTGCCTGTAAGACAGAGCCAAGCCAAATGGCTGCTCTTTTCCACTTGTATGCTGCAGTGAAGCATCCGTTTTCAGCTGTATTGAAGAGATGCCCACAGGCAAAAAGGCAGCTGCTTCGAGCTTGGGCAGGGTGAGGTGGTGTGGGGAGCAGGCCAGGAAAAAGTGAGAGGGTGCAAGTAATAGTGAAGGGAAGAATCATAACAGAAAGAGTTGAATTTGGAAGAGGAGGTGAGTACTGCCCTCTTCCTACCCAGAAAGGAAGGACAGAAAGATGGCATTCCCATCAGAGTATTTGTTGAGAGCTATATGAAGTGTTACACTGATGTGAGGAACCCCTTCAGTGTTCATATTTCTAAGAAAGGGGCAGAACTCTATGGGAAAACATTCACAGGCACTCAGCAAGGGTCCCTCAGTGGTGGGGACCCAGGCAAAGCAGGAAGCCTGAAGGATGTAGGAGGGAGCTGGCTCTCACAACAGCAGGAGAGGAGAGGCAGAGAGAAATGAAGTATCTTTTGTTCTGTTTGGCAAATCGAAATTCAACAGTTTGAAGCAATCATTTTCCAGTTTAGATAAATATAAATTACATTTTTGAAAATATAGGAATAAAGTATTAAAATTACCCACAGACTGTAATTAGAACTCTTGCCCTCTGCTCAGATAAATGTGTTTGCAACAGGTAGAAAAGTGGCAGCTGTTGTAAAAGCATTGTTCTAGTCTCTCATGTTAAGAGCTGTGCAGTTCACAGAAGTCTTAACAGAAAAACGAGTCCACAGCTTGATACATAAAGACAGGCATTTCTTCTGGTAACTGTGGCTGTTAATTTTCCTTCTGCTCTCTTTGTGCCAGGGGAAAATTTGAAGCTGTGGTAGAAAATGGGGGGGTGGATGGGAATCATAAGAAGGAAAGGATGATTGATCCTGTGGCTTGGAATGTAAGTGGAAGGGAAGCAAATTAGATTGGATATAAGGAGGAAATTCTTTCCTGTTAGGGAGGTGAGGCACTGGAATAGGTTGCCCAAGGAGGCTGTGAATGCTTCATCCCTGGCAGTGTTCAAGGCCAGGTTGGACGAGGCCTTGAGTAATATGGTTTAGAGCAAGGTGTCCCTGCCCATGGCAGGGGGGTTGGAGCTTGATGATCTTGAGGTCCTTTCCAACCCTAACTTTTCTATGATTCTATGAAATTCCATAACAAAGCAGCCAGGCTAAGTTGTGGCTACTTGCATATCACTTATGGCTGACTTTGCAACTGAAGGTATTACACTGGTTTTGGCAGAGGTGTAGGAAGGCATTTCAGAAGCAAGGCAGAGGCCTGTGATTCATGTTTTATTTAATTCTGCTTTCAATCCCACAGTGAGGATAATGGTTTCATGACATCTTTCCTCATGTGAGAAGGGGATCTGGGTATTTGGCAATACTGCTGGTGCCACAGAAATGACCTTGGCAAGGGCAGTGTTTCTGGATCCTTGCAGAGGTCAGACATGTGTACCCTTCCCCCTTGCCTGAGAGGAGCATAGGTGCAAACACAAGGTAACACAGGAGAGCATTGGCAGTTCCCCATGAAAGGCAGCGTGCTGCTGTTGAAAGGAAGAGGCATGTTTATCCCTGACATGTGAACCTGAGTAAAATTACCTTACAGACTTCATGAAAAGCAAATGAGGTAGCTCATCCAGAAACTTGTGCAGTCCAGCCTCCACACAGAGTCCAAGCTCTTCTGTGATGGACAGCCACATTAGAAAAGTGAGATCTGAACACAGCTTTGCAGGCAGTGCGGGACATGGGTCATGTGAATCTTCCACCTGAGCATCTTCTATTATCTGTGTTCAGTCAGGGTAAAGAAGAAAGCAAACCTCTGACATTGCTTGTGTTATGCAGATTGTGTTTTCACAGATTATTCTTCTGAGAGGGGAGTGACTTGCTAAACCTCTGATGTGACATGTGATTTGGAGATAGATTTCCATATGCTGTTTAAACCCTGTCACTATCACAGTTCACCTATCATTTGTGCAAAGCATACACGTACCTTAAGTGGAAATATCAGTATGTAGAGTTACTACCCTGTAGAGGCTGTCATCCTGCAGATCTCTTCCCAATCCACTTTGTTTCACTCTGTAACAGCTAACCTGAAGTCTTCTAGCAGGGATTTAGGAAGTTCTCAATATTTCTGACACACAGTATAAAGGCAAACTGCTTTGGCTGGGCAATTGCTTGCTGTTTTTGTGTCTGGGTAGACACATTTTCATTCATTTTAACTTTGTCATTGCACATTGTCCAGCTGGTCCATGAATGTGTTTATTATGTCTTGACCCTACTTGACTTTGTTTTTATATTAACACGCATTCGGATATTACAGGATCCCTGTAATATCCAAATACCATCTGAAGCTGGTTTTATGGCAGAGCATTTTTTAAAACCATAATACTGAGTTACGAAATCTCTTATTGGATGATGTTCTTTGCAACTCTGGGTGTCTCCCAGAGAAGAAGGGGCAATTGTTTGATCTTAAACAGAAAAGACAGTCACAAAAAGATTGACAGGAACAACCTGAAAGGCCTGTGAAGTATTTGTTAGATCACTGTATTTATGATCATGATGCTGTTGGCACATTCTGGATTTGTGCCCATTCATCTATTGGACTTTGAAATTTTCTATGTTGCTTTTACAACAGCCAGAGTGAGACAGGAGTGCTTTTTGTTCTACTAAAAGAAAGGAAAAATCAATATTTCAGCATTTAATTATGATTGTATAGTTAGAAACTATTTTTGCCACCTTTGGCCTGGCTTTCCATTCTGGACGTACAGAGTAATTATTAACCAGAGGATAAAATACAGCTTTCCTCTGCAAGATCATATTTTCAACATGCAATTTTATTGGTGCACTTGCTTTTATTTTCTCCCTTAGCTAATGTTTAGCACCAGTATTGTCTCATTTCTGTCCCACAACTCCTGACCAGGATATGAGCTGTCTAGGGAAGGATCCACTTTGTGAATAGAGCACTATGCTGGGATGGGGGGCAAGAATTGTACTGGGGTATGTGCCGTTATTTAACTCTTGGGCTTCTACACATTACTGCAGTACAATAACAAAATTACAGTTTCCAGAATTTCACCATCACTGGGAGCACTAGGTATCTTCCTCACCCAAGGAAGATACCTAAATCCCTCTGAAGAGGGACTAGATCTGATTTTCTGTCACAGAACAGATTGCGATTCTGATTGTTCAGTCACAGAACAATTAGAATGAAGTATGAATGTTGGGACCTTTCATTTTGCTAGTCTGAGACTCCAAAGGCAATTTGAGCACCTCATGTAAATGGCTGTATTATTTCCTACCATGTATTTATAGTCAGGTAATTATTAGCAGTGAGGTTTATTTATCTAGATTGCCTGAGCTGAAAGAAGCCTTGTTCACATGGTTGTTGTAGGGAGATGAAACAGACACCTGAATACTTTCTGGTAGTCAGCTTGAGCAAGAAAGGTGTTTGCCCCTGAAGAGGCAACTGTGTGCACCAGCCAGGAAAGGATGTCTCAATGCACAACTGTGTGGCAGGAACAGGCAGTACAGCACTTTGGAAGACTTCTGGTCTTAAATAGCCACCAAAGTGAAAAGTACCAACCACAACAGAGTCACTCATAATCCAATATCCTGAAGGCAAAGGAGCAAAGGGGAAACTGGGACAAGGGGTGCTCCAGAAAGGATGCTTCCTGGGATGGTCAAGGTCAAGGTCAGGTAAAGGATTATGGACACAAAATATGTATTCAACTTTTCAGGGTTTAACCAGCCTCTGTGTACTACTAGGTACATTTAGGCACAAGATCTCATCTCTACTAGGCTACAGACCCCTCATCATATTGCCAGTCTTCCTTGATTTCATTATATCTTTTCCTGTCTGTTCTCTTGTATGGTCATTGACACCGTTTACAGCCCTTTTGCACAAGGAGGTGGTGACTAAAAGATGGTGCCCTTGCACTCACAAGGACAGGGACTAGATGGGCTCTGATATCCTGAGGACATGGTAGCATGTCTCTGTCTGTTTGGTGAGACACATTAGAGAGCAATGTCAGTGCAGTACAGGCTTTGTTCTGTACAGTGTATCATTACTTGATGGGATTATCTGTGTTACTAGAAGGAAGTGGGAGATGAAGACATCTTCAGAAGGCAAACTGAGGTGAAAAAAATAAACAGCAATCCTGAACAGTGACTGCTGGCAACAGTGTTTGCTTATGTGGGCTTTTCTTGGAAAAATGTATGTGGGCCAAAGAAGCTAGTGACCCTAGGGAAGAAAGAAAAGGGAGTAGATGAAAGCAAATGCAGAAGGTCACTGTGAAGGTCCTCAGAGAAAAAGGGAGAATAAAGGAAAACTTCAATTCACACGCAGAATCTGTGGAAATCCTCAGCTGATCTTCACAGGATGGATCTCTGTTGTGTTGCATCAATGGTATTGCTTTGTGGGTCATGTCATGGAAAGTGACTGAGTTGTGTAGGAGTAATACTGTGAGACTGCTGCACCTCTGTAAGAGACAAAAAGTAAAGAGAGGGCAAAAAAGCTGGTTTGCTCTGAGGAGGAACTTTAGGGGACGGAGAGGACTGGGAAAGGGGTATGTGCCTTGGCATTAGCACATAGGGGTCTGCTCCCTCTGTCAAGACACCTACTACCATGGGACTGCATCACCCAGGCATGCAAGTGATTGTCAGTCCACTAAGGTGCATTTCTTGATTTCTGTTTTCCTGGTAGCCTGGTATTCTGGGATGGGTTGTGTTTGGAGATAACAAGCCCATCTCTGAAGTGGGCTGGATCTTTGTCCCACCTTCCTCTGAAGAATGCAAATGCATCCTTTTGATCCCAGATATGTCTCAGGGCTCTGGTGCTGAGCATAAGATCTTTGAAGCTTCATACCATGATTTATGTCCCTGACCATATCAAAGTGATCCTTGATCACATCAAGGATATGAAACATCATAATTTATGCCTTTTTTTTTTCATAAAAATAAGGACCATGAAAGGAAAATTAAGGCTGAGAGAAGCTTCCAGGAAGCAGTTACTTTGCAATCATTACCTTTTTTTTCATCCGTGCAATGATTGTTTCCATGGAGACTGGAGAAAACCAGTGGCTAGGAGTGTGCATTCTGCTGGGTCCTGTTTCCACAGAAACACATACACTGGGTTGCCAGAAATGAAGTTACTGTTGCCTAGCCAAACTCATGAAGTGGCATGGTTCAGGAATAACAAGTTTGTTTCCAATTTTGTGCTCAGTCACAGAAAGTCTGGGAGTGGGAGAGCAGCTCACAGTGATTCTTTCATGGGTGCAGTGTGCCAACATGACATCTCAAGATGCTTTGCTGCCTGTAGGGTGGGATTACAAAACCTAAGACTCCATACATTGCAATCTACAAAGCATCAGTGGTGTAAAATTGTTAGTAATTAATGCTGCAAGGAATGAATGAGGATTTCTATGCAACTAGAGATTGTCCTATCGTTGCAGTTTGGTGCCATCCTCAGTAGGCTACGAGAGCAGGTCTAGCTGCCCTGTATGCATGCGCAAACTGCATGTGCTGTTGTGAAGGGCATCCAACATACATAATATAAGGAATTCCTGGAGATACGTGCTTGTTCTCTCCAGAATCTGGGAGCAGCTGCTCCATTATTGTCATTGAAGATGCTTTTGGATGACCAAACAAATAATCTGTTTAAATGATTTGTGTTTGTTGCTACAAGAAGCTCTTCCTCGGTATCTGGTATAACTGCTCAGGTTGTCTTGCTGTTTAGTACAAAACCAGCCTGAAAATAAGGAGAAGACAGTTAGCTGATGTGAACTTCAAGACAATACACTGTAGTGTACAACAGTGTTAGGAACTGATTTCATTTAGGTGTCAGAGAAAATAAAGTTTTACTTAATTTCTTAGCAATCTTTATGCAAATTATATATAACACACAACTAGTAGAAAATGTGGACTTTTGTATGGCTATAAATATACAACATTTCCCACGCTTTTGTTTATAAGGTTTCTGTCACTGACATCTGTTGATTCTACCTAGACGATGCATGTTTTTGATTGCAGTTATTCTGCTCTTTAGACAAACACTAAGAATAATGTTCCTGGCACGTGGCACATCCTGACTCAAGCTAACATTGCCTACAACTTGGGCATCACATCAGTTTCATGTTGATCCAATGGCATTTCTTTAGGAACAAAAAAAAAAAGGAATTTACTTTGAGTTTGGAGATACAATTTTAACTTGCTGTGTTGTCATTAACAGCTAAATTAAAGTCCATAGTGAGACAAAAATCATCTCAAGTCTGATCTTTGCCTTCAAAACTCTATTTGCAGTAGCCATCAGGTCAGGTATTTTTCAATTCATCCCAGAGAAGGCCAGATATGAAGGCTGGAAGGGGCATTCAGCCCTGCCTGCTGCAGTGGAGATGATATGCTTTCATCTATTACTTCTGTATATAGGACCATGACCTTATGGAATAGGCTTCCCTAACAAGAAAATATTCTTCGTGAAATTTAAGCAAAAAAAAAAAAAAAAAAAAGAATTCACTGCTTTCAGTAATAGCTTGTCCTAATGGTTAATCATCCTTGCTGTAACAAATTGCTCCTTGTTTCTGATCTGTTTGGCATTAACTCCCAGCCAGAGAGTTTATGCAATCTTTTTTGTCCATGTTAAAAATCCTTTTAATATTTGTGTTTTTCTCCGTGAATCTCCCTGTACTCTGTAATCAAATCATCCTTCTATCTTCTGATTTTTTTGTTGTTGTGATTAAGGTAAGCAGCTCAGGCTCTTTAAATCACTTACACAGTATGTCTGTCCTCAAACCTCAATTTCTTTCCTTATGACAGTCTCTTCAATTTATTTTTAATACAATTTTAAATGTACAGGGCAATCTATTTTTAACAACCCTTTAAAAGCATAGAGATTTGAACAATTTACATAATTCTGATATTGAACTTTTCAGTTCTGTTTAGAGAGCTAGAAACACCTCAGTGCTAAACCCTATTCCCTCAATCACGCAACTGAAAACCCATTTGCTTGTTTAATACCATCATGTTGGACTAAGGGCTTATGTGTAGTTTTGGCCGTTGTGAGTCCTTAAACTTTTTGCCTTCCTTCTGCATATGGTTCTGCTGATGTGACTTAAAGTCTTTAAACTTGTCAGTGCTACCTATTTACATCAGACAATAGCTCATGCCTTTTACCATGCAGATCTAATTTTTGCTAAGCAAGCCTCACTCATTTGTCCCGTCTTGTGAAGAATTATGGGTGTCTGGATGTGAGACATGCCCAAAGAGCTGTTCTTGTGCACTCAGTGGTACTGAGCCTGGGTGACCAGGTGCTACCTGTCACAGTCCAGCTCCAAAGACTTGGTCTCCCTAGAAAATTCAAGGCAAAGAAATTAAAATGTGCATAATACACGTGCTCTGTATAGAGTTGTACAACTGCAGTGCAGGGGACTGGAAATGCTCTGGTTACCTTCCCTGAAACCATTACTCATTTATTTGCCTTCCCATGTGTTACTCTGTGCAACCTTTCATCTTCTGCTAAGAACCTTTATTTCTTTAAAAGATATTAATTTTAAGTGGGTGTATTCTATTTTTGACACATCCATTTCATATCATTAGAATACCACCCTGCAGTGCTGGGGTGTATTTTTCTTTCCCTTTTTTTTTTTTTTTTTGGTAAATTTTCAGTTTCTTATATCTGCAACAGGCTGTCACTATGGCATCTTTCCTGCATGTGAGTCAGGAGAGGGGCTGATTTCCCATATCATCTGCATCTTCCATGTGTCAGCTGGCAGCCATACCACAACAGGGGTGGATCAAAGCAGTCCACTGCAAACTGCTCAGGAGCTCTGCTGACAAGAGGGGCACCCCCAAGGATGCTGGGGAGCCGAGTGGAACAGGTAAATAAAGACAGTGATCTCTGCATCCCGTACCCCTGAGCACAGCCATAGCTGAGGGCTGAAACTGGATTTAGCTGCCTAGTACTAGGCTTTGTTTAACAACCTGGCTGTCAGAAGAATGAGTAGTGCCCATCAGGGAAGGCAACCTTGGTTGTGGCTGAAGGTGCAGACTGGGCTAGGGTGCCCTCGACCCCTGTAGAAATGGGATCAGGTGCAGAGCTGCCACAGCAGATAAGCGGGCTGCTGGGAGCTGTCTCTGTCCACTCTTCCCACATCACTCTGAGTGTCTGCAGCTCTGGAAATTGCAAGGGGAATAACAGAGAGGCTCAATTTGCCAGTAAACTCCTTCAGAAGGAAAATAACCCTTTCATTCCTACATCACTATTGCAAAATAACTAACATGATGGTTACTGCAGATGGAGGTTTGAAGGCGAGGATCAGACCTGTGAAAGAAACAATTTTCTCCTTGCCTCTCCTGGGTGGGCTTAGTGTTGCCCTGCAGATAATTGCCTAGAAAAGATACTGGACTAATCAGTGTTGGCTTCATTTGCTGGCAGCAGTTCTTTCTCTCATGAAATCTGATGTTATGACAAGAAGAAACAAAGATGTTTAAAAGGCAGGAAAAGGGTAATAATGTGACTCTTTGGATTGGAGTTTAGAATCTGCATGAGAGAACAGCTGGAAACAACTTTTTTACATATGTATGCACATGCACACATGTATGTATGTGTGTGATGTAAAATTTAAAGTAGTTACACAGTAAAACACATAGGAAGAGATTTGCATTATCAAATGATTCCTTCAGCTCCAGCAGTTGGCAAAAATTTAAAAAAGATGTCAAATATCTTATTAAAAATCTAGTGATTTTTGCTGACTGACTCCATGCCTTCCAGTGCTTTCCCTTCCCTGGCAGGG
Source organism: Neopsephotus bourkii (assembly GCF_033783945.1). NCBI lineage: Eukaryota > Metazoa > Chordata > Aves > Psittaciformes > Psittacidae > Neopsephotus > Neopsephotus bourkii. The sequence continues at coordinate 106,126 of NW_026901782.1, read as the reverse complement.
TGCTGTCTGATGGCAGGGTGCTGTGTGATGGCAGGGTGCTGTGTGGTGGCAGGGTGCTGTGTGGTGGCTGGTACTCTGTAGTAGCAGAGCGATGTGAGCAGAAGGCTGTCCACAGTCAGCTTGGCCTGAGCATAGGGCAGGACCCTGGAGGATTCCCAGGCAAGAGGAAGCAGACACTGTGTCGGGGCTCAACAAGGTCATGGTTGATGAGTCTTTGTTAATTCGGAAGGAGCATATCTGGAACAGACGAACACAGGCATCAGGTGAAACAGCAGTGCAGGACAGCCTTTAGTTTAAGTCTTGTTCACAGGGTGGCACATGTGTCTCAGAGCAGGAGAGAAACAAAATATAGTGAAGCTGACCATGGAGCATGGCCTCCACTTCAGCCTGTTCCAGACTAATTTTCCCTTAGAGGCTGGGCTGTTGGATACAGGGCTGACTTCAGGAACACATAAATAAGTGTTCATACAGCTCTGTCCTGCTGCCAAGAGGTCAAACAACATGCTAATCCATGAGACAACCACAGAGAACCTGTAGAGCTGAAGGTACAAACTCCAAATTCTCTTACGCTGTAATTTGGCATCCAACCCCAAGTTAGTCAACAAGTTTTGTTGCTTCACCAGCTTTCATCTTTGCCTTGCTGGTAAGCACATGGCATGGTACATATTTTGCATGTGTCTGCTTATGGGCTGAGAATCATTATGACACAGCAAATTGCTGTGGTGCTTTCAGATCTCACTGCTCTGATACCTGTCAACTGTTAGTGGTTATCACCTTCCCTGCTCCAGAGTGGGATGGTGGTTTTAGCTACAGCTCACCCTCATGAGCAGGGTAACATGCAGGACAGCAAACTGGACACTGAGACATGAGTAACATCATCTTCTGCTGACTCAGTGGCAGCTTCCATTGGATAGCAGTGGTGGGAATGTTTTAGCTTGGTGAAGCCAGAGCCACAGCTCTCCCTGTCAGGTAGCTGGATCCCTGTTTTGAGATATGCTCGTACAAGCTTTACCGCTGATGTCTGGTACACATCCCATATAGCACTGTGTCCAAGCAGGTGTTGTTAGGTAAAGCAGGCCCCTATTGCTGCTGGCCTCTGAAGAAATGAAAAGCATAAAATTGCATGCAGGACTGCTGCAGTGGTGTCAGGATAGAGTGGTGGCATGTTTGCAACCCACTATCCCACAGGTCACAGGCATGAGGCTACTCTGCATGGCACTGGAAGTCTGTGGAAGGGGAAAGGAAGTCAGGAGAACCTGGTGTGAGCCTGGTCCTTTAATTTTATGTTCATGCGGGGGATGTTCTAGATACATTGCCAAGAAGTGCAACGTCTCTGGAGTTTGCAGTAAATTCATGGCAGTCAACCCATTAGGTTTACAGTAGAGGATTTACAGTTATTGTGAAACTTCCCAGGAGATGCTGTTATATATAGGCTTAAGTTCTTCTTAGTATGGAAGCAGGATACAGCCCTCAAAGGAACACTTTGGGTATTAAATTTTTTATGTAGCAACTTCTCTGAAATATATCTGCAGTGTTTGTGGTTCTAGTTTCCTCTGTGCTTTTTCCTGTGTTCAGCATCAGTTCTAGGGAACCAGGCACTATAGATTTGAGTTGTGATTTGTGAGAAGTGTTCTTACTGTGTGAGGGATATACTAGTATCCTGACAGAAATAAAATGAGTTATATAAATTACACAAACTCCATGTCTTTTTTCTCTTTTCCTTTACAAATTAATCCTACAAAACTTTGACATGTGCTGCCTACCAACAGAGAGACACCTGTAAGAATTACCAGATGACCTGTAATGAATGCTTGGAGGTATGTGAAGCTACTTCAACTGCTTCAGCCAATGAGTTGGTTTCATTCAGAGCTTGGCTCTGATGTCTCTTTATAAACATCCATAGTATGGGAAATAAGTAAGAGGAATTAGAGATTTACACTTGTCTACAGGGGTATGATATCATTGGCATCACAGAAACATGGTAGAGCATTTCCTATGAACGGAGTGTTGGAATGGAAGGTTACAGGCTCTTTAGGAAAGCAGGACGGGCAGACAAGGAGGTGGTGTAGCTATTTATGTCTGTGATAGGCTGGAGAGTATGGAACTCTGTCTAGGGACAGGTGATGAGCCAACAGAGAGCTTGTGGGTCAGGGTCAAAGGGAGAACTGCTGTAGGGGGCATTATTGTAGGGGTCTGCTACAGGCTGCCTGGTCACGAGGACTGTGTGGTTGAAGTGCATTATAAACAGATAGGAGCAGCCCCACACTCACAGGTCCTCATCCTCATGGGAAACTTCAACCATCCTAATATCTGTGGGAGGGATGGTACGGCTCAGCACAAGCAATCCAGGTTCCTCGATTGTGTGGAAGACAACTTCCTTCTGCAAGTAACAGAGGAACCGACAAGGAGAGGTGCTATGCTTGACCTCGTGCTCACCAACAGGGATGGGCTGGTTGGAAACGTGATGCTCCAGGACAGCCTTGGCTGCAGCAATCACGAGATGGTCAAGTTCGAGATCCTCAGGGTAGCGAGAAGAGTGTGAAGCAAGATCACTGCCCTGGACTTCAAGACATCAGACTTCGGCCTCTTCAGGAACCTGCTTAGTAAGGTTCCATGGGATATAGCCCTAGAGGGCAGGGGGGAGGGGGACAAGACTTCTGGTTGATATTCAAGAATCACAGTTCCAAGATCAGGAAGGAAATAAGGCAAGAAGGCCAGGAGGCCTGCATGGATAAGGAGCTGCTGAGAAAACCTAGAAGTTAAAAGGAAGCTTATAGAAGGTGGAAGTGAAGACAGGCAGCTTGGGAAGAAAACAGGGATATTGCCCAGGTAGCTAGGGATGAAGTCAGGGAAGCTAAGGCCCAGTTAGAATTGGATCTGGGCATGGATGTCAGAGATAACAGTGAAGGTTTCTATAGGTATGCTTCTAACAAAAGACAGACTAAGGATAATGTGGGCCCTCTCGGGGAGGAAAAGGGACAACTGGCTACCCTGGATTTGGAGAAGGATGAGGTTTTAAATTCTTTGCCTCATTCTTCACTGCCAAGTGCTCTGACCATTCCACTCAAGTCTTGGAAGATGGATACAAGGACTGTGAGAATGAAGACTCTAGGCTCACTGTAGGAGAAGATTAGGTTCAAGATCATCTTAGGAACCTCAATGCGCACAAGTCCGTGGGATATGGTGAAATCCATCCATGAGTCCTGAAGGAGCTGGCAAATGAAGTTGCTAAGCCACTGTCCATCATATCTGAAAAATCATGGCAGTCAGGTGAAGCTTCCGATGATTGGAAAAAGGGAAATATAGCCCCCATTTTCAAGAAGAGGAAATGGATGACCTGGGGAACTACCAACCAGTCAGTCTCACATCTGTGCCTGGCATAATCGTGGAGCAGATTCTCCTGGAAAGCATGCTAAGGCACATGAAAAACAACGAGGTCGTTGGTGACAGCCAACACGGCTTCACTAAGGGCAGATCATGCCTGATCAAATTGATGGCCTTCTATGGTGGGGCTACAGAACTGATGGAGAAGGGGCAAAGCAGTTGATGTAATCTACCTGGACTTGTGCATTTGACACTGTCCCACACGACATCCTTGTCTTTAAACTGGAGACACAATCAATGGAGGGACCTCTCAGTGGATAAAGAATTGGCTGGACAGCCACATGAAGAGAATTGTGATCAGTGATTCAATGTCCAACTGGAGACCAGTAAAAAGTGGTGTTCCTCAAGGGCTGGGTTTGGGATCAGTCTTGTTCAACATCTTTGTCAGCGACATGGACAATAGTATTGAGTGCACCCACACCAAGCTGTGTGGTTTGGTTGATATACTGGAGGGAAGGGATGCTACGCAGAGGGACCTTGACATGCTTGAGAAGTGGAAAAATGCCAGCCTTGTGAAGCTCAAAAAAGCAAAGTGCAAGGTCCTACACCTGGGCTGGGGTAATCCCAGGCACAGCTACAGGTTGAGTGGAGAAGAGATTCAGAGCAGCCTGAGGAGAAGGACTTGGAGGTGTTGGTGGATGAGAAGCTCAATATGAGCCAGCTTCAGTGTGCTCTTGCAGTCCAGAAAGCCAACTGTATCCTGAAGTGCATCAAAAGACTTGTGACCAGCAGGTCAAAGGAGGTAATCCTGCCCCTCTACTCTGCCCTTGTGAGACCTTACTTGGAGTCTGTGTGCAGTTCTGGTGTTCTCAACATAAGGACATGGAGCTGCTGGAGCAAATGCAGAGGAGGGGCACAAGGACGATCAGGAGACTGGAGCACTTCCCATATGAAGATAGGCTGAGAAAATTGGGGCAGTTCAGCCTGGAGAAGAGAAGGCTGCGTGGAGACGTAGCAGCCTTCCAGTATCTGAAGGGGGCCTACATGGATGCTGGAGAGGGACTCTTCATCAGGGACTGTAGTGATAGGACAATGGGTAATGGAATCAAACTTAAACAGGGGAAGCACAGGTTAGATATAAGGAAGAAGTTATTTACTGTGAGGGTGGTGAGGCACTGGAATGGGTTGCCCAAAGAAGTGGTAAATGCTCCGTCCCTGGCAGTGCTCAAGGCCAGGTTAGACAAAGCCTTGGGTGAGATGGTCTAGTGTGAGGCATCTCCCTGCCCATGGCAGGGTGATTGGAGCTAGGTGACCTTAAGGTCCTTTCCAACCCAAACCATCCTATGATTCTATGATATGTAATAGTAATCACTTGAGTTACTTCATACACTAACAAGTCAATACTTTCCTGTTTCCTTGCAAATATGCCTATCGATTATACCAACTGGTAAACAGCAGACAAGTTCAGAGGCTAAAAGCTTTTGAGAATGGGTTTTTCTCAAGACACCAGATATTGATCAATATTTGCTAAATATGCATCAATAGATGGATACATTTAATACATTTAATAAAATACATTTGTGCTTCTGTAACAGCAGAGGAAATAGAAATGTTTTAGTTTATAGGAAACCAAGGTCATATTAAATAGACTGTGCAACCTTATGCCTCCTTGCTGAATACACCCCAGGATAGACATATTTTCAGTGCTTTTGAAGATGCATACGGTACTTGTGAATACCAGAATGACAGGATACTGTGACATAGGACAGGGAAGAATTAATTTCGTGACAGTTCAAGTGCCAAGAAAAAGGTGAAGATGAAGTGAAGAACATTCATATTATGAGAAGCAGCTTGAAGACTGATCACCTATAGGAGCAGAAGAATCTTCTTTTCACATTTATGTTGCGTGTTTGTGTCAGTATACGCAGACAGGGACAGATTGGTGCCTTTATACCCTGCCTTTCTGAAGAAGTCTGCTTGACTTTAATGAACCTTTCTGCGAGTACATGTCTCAGCCATAATATACACATCCAGGTTCATCTGAGAGCAGCTGGCCCCCAGAAGTACCTGTGAGACTGTATCCAGAAGGGCATCAAGGGCTAAGCTCTGGATGGTTGACAAAGCAGACGCAGTGGACACCAGATTGGTGGCAAGGAGTGGTCCTCTGTTACCCAGGGATATCAAGGATGTTATGATTAGGCTTACAGAGTGAAGATTTCCTATGAGGAGGAAGGATATGCTGAGCTAGCTAGAGTGAGAAGATGAAGATCACACCTCACAGAGACAGGCTGTCCTTATAAGTGTGTATTTTCTGGCTGAGGAAGCAGACCAGCAGTCCGCAGTTGTTCTTTTTGATCCCGTCTAGGTGATCTGCAGCATCACATTTTCCTCACACACTTTTGTGGCAGGATCTTGCTGAGGGTGATGTCTTCTTCTCAGCTGGAGCTTTAAGCTGAAATGGACAGTTTCCAGAAGAGATGTTGTATGTCACATGTTTGAAGTGGGGTTGCTGGCTGGGAAAGCTGTCCCAGCCTCATGGGGGTGGTTTAACTAGGTGGCTGTTATTTAGCCTTCCAGATGGCAAATAAAGCCTCATTGCCTGGTGCACTCTCATTGTGAACAGCTCTTTGGAAAATATTGTGGTAGCCATATATAAAGTTGGGTGTCGATGTTTCTATTTTAGATTTAATTTTGCTCCTTAACAGCAAAGTGTCAATGATTTGCCAAATAACACTCTCCAAGCTGAATTGTACTTGCTCAGCCTGATGTAGAAAATCTTAAATGCATCTGAATAACACCCATTTGGCACTGTTCAGGCAGTAGCTTTCTGGACCACTTTTGTGTACTATACAGATGTGGCAGACAAATCTAACAGATTTTCGTGGGAAGTGATGTTGTAAATCGAGAACAAATAATGATAAGAATGGAAAAATCCTCCTTGAAATAAAAAATCTGTTCAAAGAGCAAATATACGTGAAAGTAAGTACTCACTACATACCAGTTGCCAGAGAAAGGTTTAGGACTAATTATGTTTTAAGCCTAAGAAAATCCATTCATTACTCCTGATTCTCATGTTTCTGCACTTGTCTGTTTGCAGATCTAGGTATTCTAATGTGCCACTGGAGGTAGTATTTTCAGAGCCTGTTGCAATTCCGGGCTGTTAATTGACTGCAGTGCCAAAGGATGAGGCTTAAGAAAGAGTCTGGGCTGTGAAGCAGGCACACCAGGGAGGATGACAGGGTACCTGGTGGGACTGGAGAATGAATTTGTGTACTATGCCTTCCTCCATTACCCAGGTAAATAGGACAGGGTTTGAAACAACATAGGACTCTTGTCAGCCTCTTTCAGTGTGTTTCTCAGGAAGCAGAAGCATGGCAAGCAATGCAGCAGCTTTTGCCTGAAGGCTGGTAGTGGCTGAGCAGCCAGTTGCTATGGGGTCGGTTTGTGTCTGTAGCAGAATTTGATTCCTTATGGCTGATCACAGCATGAACCTCCTCCCTGGGATCTCCTGTCTTCACAGCTGCAAATGCAGAAGCAGCTGCATTTAAACCACCCAGCATTGTTCTGCATCTTTCTGCAGCATTCACTGCTTACAGAAAACTGCTGCTGCAAAGGCTATAGATTTTAATCAGATGAACAAAGCCAAACCCCAGAGTGTGGCACAGCATTCCTAGTCCCCATCCTTAGGTGGATGTCTTAGGCACAGTGCTACCAATATTTTTTTGTCTGTGCATGAATTTCTCAAGTCCACCTGACCTGGGAGCTTTAAACAAGTGTGGCAGCACTGCCTGACTCAGAAATCTCTATCTTTTTGCTATGAGAAGGCAAACAAAAGTGACAGGATAAACAGGCAGGACTATGACTTTGTCAGTCTCTTGTCCATGTCACTGCCATAGGGACTTAGCTGCATTACTCAATCCTGTGTTGTTCTGCTGGGCCAAAGGGCCCTACAGGTAGCAAGTTACTCCTTGGAATTTGATTCCTCCTGAAGGTTTTCATTCCCTCTTCCTGCCTAGTCTGAGGCTGAATGACAGACCTTGGCCTTCTGCTGTGCCTGAGAAACACTGCAAGGGTGCCATTGTGTTGCTCTCAGGGGAGGCTTTTGCATTGCCAGCTGTCACTCTTACCAGCTCCCAGCTGAGTCTAATTCCATGCACATAAGAGCAGCAGCAAAAGAAACGGTAGCAGTCATTGCTAGAGAAACCATGGAAAAAAAGGCTTGCTTGGCACTTTGTGTCACAGCAGCTGGGTCTCCTCTGTCCCTGGTCTCTCAGCTTCTGGAAGAGTTACATATGGATCTCTGTGCAATGTACAGGGTTCATAAAACAGTGATGTTCCCAGATGAATATTTTAGTTATTCTGTCAGATTACAGATACAGTGACTTTTTTTTCTTTTTTCCCTATAGTCTCATCACTATGCCTCTTCCTTTGATTGCAGATGGTCTGCAGTGCAGCTCTATTTATCTTTATGATACTGGGCAATGGCTTTCTGCAAGAATTAGTGATACTGGTATATATCCTAATTTCTGGATGAATTAGGATCTGACTTTCATCAGTTCCTTGGCTCTTTTTTATAAAATCAAGTATTACTTAGTGTCAACTTCAGCACCAGAAAAGTCTTCTTGCTTCCAAAATCTGATTCATCTTACTTCCATTTTTGGCAGTCATGGCTTTGGCAGAGATATTTGGTCTTTGTGGTTTTTGGCAAAGTTGTTTTTTGGTGGAAGAAAACTCCAACCTTAACATCTCCTGTGGTGTCCATGCAGAGTAATTTTTAGCAGCATGAAGGCTGCTCTCCTTTCTATCTCTTGCTGATTTGCATGTCTCGTTCATGGCTGCTCAGCTACTTTTAATGCTGCTTCAGCTGGCAGTTTATACAGACTCTTCAATACTTTGCCCAGACATCGTTTTTAGCATTGTGTGGCTTCCAAGACCTGGCAGATGTCTATTGCTCTTTTGCAAGCACAAATCTATCTCCCTTAATAACCCCTCTTCCAGCCTTTTGTCAGTCACATGGAAAACAATTTTGTCTCTAAGCATATCATTTTCAGTAATCTCAGACTCCTGCTTCTGCTTGTTCTGTCTCAGTTTGGATATGTACTTGTCAATCCCATTTGTTCCAACATGATGAGGCAAAAATTGGTGCTACTCAAATACAATGTTCATTTTAGGGTTACAGGGTTTCCTAAATATATTTGAAGTGTAGAACAAAATATATTTGTCTTTTATCTGTTATACTGACAGTGTGTGTTGGTAGTCTTCACTCTTTGCATGGGAAAAAATACCCACAAATACCTCTTGAAAATTTTATTCTATTTTATTTCACTTTCAGGCTTTTATCACCCAAGTAAAAGCACCACTGATCCCCCTTCTCCAGTTCCCTGATGCCACACAAGAACCATAGCGACTGCCGGAGTAAGTTTGTGATGTAACCCTTTGCCTTTGGGATACACGACTGGTTTTGTGCCCTCTCTCCCTGTTTTGTTTTTAGACCAGAGGGAGAGAGTCCCGTGGTGCATAAGATGAATATTGTCAGTATGATAATTTGGGTCTATTACTGTGCTAAGCTTTTACTAAAGCTTCTTCAGTTTGTGACTGAAATGTAACATCCCTCTTTCAGCTCTGGTCATAATCCCCCCTCTCCTTCCCACTCCTGGCTTAGTACTTGCCTGCAAAATAGGAAGGAACAATACTCTGGAGCTGCCAGCTCTGTACAGCTCAGTGCACAGAGGAGCTCCCACTTAACACCAGGGTGTAGCACCTGACCACACATACCCTGTAGCCTGGGAGCAGCAGGGAGAGAACACAGCAGAACACAGTGTGGTGGTTCAGTATCAGGACAGAGCTGCTTGAGCAAGTCTGCTGGAGAGCAACATGCTGCTCCACTACATCAGGCTGCGGAGTGATATGGACTGCTCCTTTTGTAGATTGAAGGGTGTGAAGCAGAGTGTAGCCACATCCTCTCCTGCTTCCAAGTTGCAGGGAAAATAGGTGAAAGCAGCACAGTATAGCGCCTTCATTGATTCTTGAGGCAGTCCTGCCAGTGAGACCTAATGGGTGGAAACACCAAATCCAGAGTTTCTACTCAGAGTGCAAAAAAAAACCAGAAGTAGTAAGTGCAAGCCAGAGAGTTGCAAGTACCTTTGGGCAGGCAGGGGAGAAAGGCAAGCATTAACTTTAGCAAGAGAAAGTTATGCTAGTGCACAGCTTTGCACGCATGTACTTTGCTTATAATAAAGCACAGATCCCATCCCGCATCTGTATCGTAAATGACATCTGCTGTAGACATAAGAAAAACAGCCAAGACCTTTGAACAGCAACAGAATACTTGTTCCATACAGGATCTGCCTGTATTTTGAAGAAATTTAGTAGAATCAACTGAATAGTGAAGAATAAAGGTTGTGGGAAGCAAAGATGCACATGCTCATTTTGGGAAAAATTCCCCTGTAGGGAATGCTCCTGCTTTCCCAGCAGGTTTGCCTTTGCGCCCCAGTGGCTAACAGAAGCTGAGGCTGGAGGCAGAGTGGAGAGCATGGTGAAATGAACCAGGCCAGGCTGGCACCACAGTGGCTGGTGCTCCTTCCCTATAGTGATGGTCTTCCTCCTTTGGAGCCTTACTGCATGGGACTGGCTCGAACCAGCATGGCAGCCACAGGGTGAGACCTCAGCAACTGCTGAGAGTTCAGCTACCAATGACGCTCACTTGAGCTTGGGACATTCTCTCTGCAGTGGCAGGACCAGCCCCAGCAGCTGCATCCTTCCCATAGCTGGGTCTTTTGCAAGGATGCTTCCAGTGGGATGAAGTCCCACCTCCCCAGGTAGAAACACCAGCCATACATGAGTGAGAGACTTGACCAGGTTTATGTTTTAACTCTTGTAAGAGATAATCAGTGGACATTTGGAGAAGATCAGGAGGGGAACCTCAGTGAGGCAAGGTTTATAAAAGATGTCAGTAGTTATCATGTGTTAAGGATAGACTTACATGGGTGTAGTTCCAGCTATTAGGCATTTCTTTTAGATGTATACAGACAGCTCTGCCACAGCCTATGAGTAAGTTGTCTAATAAAGATAACTAGTCTGGAGGAAATGCTGTGCTAAGAGATCATATTGGTATAATACCCATGTCCTGACTGTTCCACTGTTTTGTGTAAGTTGAGAATTTGTATTAAGTCTGTTACTGGTCTTCTCCTCATTTTTGTGTCTCCCTGTGTCTTCTTCAAGACACACCATGTGCACAGATAACATATTATGCTCATGTTGCACAGCCTATCTGAAAAAATAAAGGTGGGTGTTGCAGTGCAGGAGGGATGGTGGGAGAACACTTTTCAAGTGGGTTAGATCTCCAAGAAAGGCTTATAAACACAGCTCGCAATAATGACATATTATTTAGTAGTGATCTTAGTGATCATTTGAAGAAATGAAAATTAGTATGAGTATTATGATCTCTATGTGCAGCTGTGCTGTTTTTTTTCTGTTTGAAACTCAGCTCCTGTTTTCTTGTTTACTGACCATCCTGCCTGTATTTGCTTTTAAATTTTTTATTGATCTTCAACATAACTAAGCCTTTCCATTCTTTCTAAACTGCTGAAGAAAAAAGTCAACAGAGGAGACACAATTTAATTGGAGGTATACTTCAACAGAGGTATTTAAACAGCACTCAGGGTAAAAGCATTCATGTAACATAAGGTGACAGGGCAATGAGATGACTTGGGATCTGTCTACACAGGGAGCAGATACCGGCACTCTCTGCCCAAGTTCAGATTTCTCATGAAGGCACAGAAACAGGTAGCCTAGATTCATGGTGCTGTTAAAAGGCTTTGGGCTCTGAGCATGCTCTTAACCAGACACTTCAATGTGCAGACAGGAATCAGTCATCTCTGCCAAGGCCCTTGCAGAGCACTGTTTCTAGTTTAATCTCTGCATGATAGATACCCAGATCCTTTACTACAAACCACCACTGACTGAAGTCTCAGACAAACTGTCATCCTTGGGACTGCCTCTGCTGCCCTTTTCTCATCCCCATACACCGTTCTTCATGGTGAAAAAGTTGATGGTGAAGGAGGGTAGTGTAAGGACATATTACATATGACCTTGCACTGTACTCACGCTGCTAGTGGTTACCTTCTGAAATCTGGTGTTACCATACCCATTATAAGACCCCTGACATCTGTACAGTTGGAATAAGGCTTTATGGTATTATTAGATTAGTCATGGAGCACATTTACAATGCACATAGATTAGTAATTTAAAAGATACCTTCAGCTGTCTGGATAGGTCTGAAAGGCCTGATTCTCTGGTGTCTTCCATGTAGAAAGAATAGCAACTGAAGCCTTTAGGTATCCCCAGGAGCAGACAACAGGAATCCTGTGTCATGATGTTTTTTCTGCAAAAACAAGCAAACACCAGTGTTTAGTCTTAAACTCAGGGGGCAAAATCCAGATCAGCTCAGCATCACTCTAAGTGGTCGTTCAGAAGTGATTGTTGTGGATGGAGTCATGCACTTCACTTGTAAGAGAGAAGCAACAATATACTTTATTGACATTAAGTAGGAAGTTAACAAAGGTCAGTGGTAAGTGTGACAGTGACTTTACAAGATTCAATAGTTAGGTACATTTGAATATTTACTGGGTAGAGGACAGGGTCAGTTAAAACTGACAGGGAGACCCTCCCATTGAATCATGGGTTCAGGAAGCCCCCCCTTAAATTCTAAACATCTTTGCAGACAGGAATCTAGACTTAGCCCCAGACTTGGTATACAGTTCTTGCCTAAAGAACTGTATGTGCGCAGTCAGTCCTTCCTATCACTTAGCTAAGATTGCGGTTTAGCATGGTATCACTTACAGAGAATCTGTTACAGCAAGGAATCTCTGAACCTTGAGGAGTAACCTTGAGAGGTGTTCCTACTCAAGGGGAGATTCCCCTGTGAAACCCACTGCAGGAGATTTTCACTGGGCCCTGGGCTGTCCACTGTTTATGGAGTGAGCTAAGTGACTTACAGTCATATTTGCATATGTCTGGGTCACATTTCCAGACAGCCCTTGGCTGCCATGGGTCTTGCCTGTGGGCACAGCAAGAGGTCACAGCATGATGCAGCTGAGCTCAACTCAAGTGTCTACAAGTTTCTGTAGCATCTTGTTCCATCACAGGATTTCTCGCTGTGATGTTCGGCAGGAAGCCATGTACTAGTGATCAGCCTCATTTTTGCTGTTATATGGCATTGTATCTGGCATAATCTGCTACTGGCCACCAGTCTAGGATACTGATGTTGAACATATCCAAATTGTTTAAATTGCTTTTATTGCTGTTCAACAACGTTCTTTCCAGTAAGCTTGTCACTTGGAAGCAAGACATTTTCTTTTTACTTTGTCAACCACAAATCTATCGGTCTAAACTCTCCAAATTCTGTGTTCCTCCACATTGTTCTAGCATTGTTTTTGTTCCTAGTGTATTAAAAAGCCATTAAATGACTTTAATTGTCTACGCTGCTGCTTTTCTCTAGGGATTCATTTGCTAGACTTCCTAGCTCTGAATGTATGGAGGGTACTGTTGGGTTTCTAAGTGGTGATATGTTCTGAATGGAAAAGTGCAGATTCTCCACATCTGGATTTTTCAGGTTCTGTTTGACTCCTGCAGGATGTCTGAGAAGGAAGAGGAAAGAGTCACCACTCAAGGATTTAAGCCTTGTTCTGTAGGTCTGCTGACTGGTCTATGGTGATCGGAAACTGTATGTGTACAGGGCACATCCCATAACTCTTCATCCTTTGCACAATGCCCACATTTGTGTGTAATGGATGTCAAACTAAGGACAACTTCTGTAGTCCAGATAGTTTCCTATTTGCTGCAATTGGCTGTATGACCAAGGAAATTGCTGGAGAATCTTTCAGTGTTGTTCCCAGAGTGCTTGTGGGGTGACCAGCATGGCTGGTATCCTAAATACACTTACTGAAACTGTGCTATGCTTTGACGCTTACAGTGAAATTGAAGGGTCTCTGAGCTGGGTGAAACCCTTGATGGAGCTGATGGATCTCACTGTCACTGAACTTGAAGTTTTTAATGGATTCAGGCTGTTAAGCTGCATTTAAACAGAGTAATTTGCACAAATTTTCCACCAAATAGCTCCATTTTAATAGCACACTTAAGCTGCCAAATTATCCATCAGTTTATTGCACTAACTTATGATGTTTACAAGGCCCAAAGGAACAGAGAACAAAAATCTATTTTAAGTCTAAAGAAGTCTTAAAATCTAGTGAAATAATGATTATTAGTCAGTTAAATGATGTTGACACATGTATTTCAAACTACATAGTTATTTTTTCCAATTTATATCTAATTTCACCATTTACAGTGACTTTTATATATTAAATGCTTATTCTCTTTGCTAAATCTGAAACTGTCTTTACTCAAATCCTAAAGCTACATCAATTTACTGATCAATAGTTGACCCTAGTGAGTTTTAGTTGCCATGATACAGCTCTGGTATTCTTCCTATGATATTTTCAAGTCCTCTTGTCTCTTCCTCTGTGCACCTCTATGCTGCTTTTTTGTCCCTTAGTGACAGGCAGTTACACAGAATAACAACTTGCTATTGCTACCTATCTTTCAAAAGCAGAAATAACATTTGGGGCCCTGTTCCTGTGAAGGCTGTACAATTCAGGCATCCAGCTAACATTTGTGCTTGACAATTTTGTCGTTTATAGTTCCAGAAGACCTCATTAAAAGGAACAATATGGTTATTCCTTTTGTGACAGAAATCTGTTTCCTTTACTTGCTTATAGCAATTCTGTGAGAGACAGCCTGGATACCTCTGCTTTTGGTGTCGTTTGAAAATGACTTTTCATGCTATTTTAAACTCATTTGTGTCTTTTTTTATTCATCGACACATTTGGGTTTTTTTTTTAATTAATAATGGCAGGTGAAATTGGCCTGCTTCAGGTTACATGAACTTTTTTATGGTTTGTGGTTATGATTTTTTTTCCCCTTACATTCTCTTTAGGGTGAATGAAAATGTGCTTTTACTGTCATTGGCTGCAAAAGAAGCTGACATGGTTACTGACTTAGCTTGAGGTCTGCATGTACCTTAATATTGCAGTAAATTGTATCTACACATACGGCAAAACATTGGAGCTTATTTTTTTACACAAACTATTCAAATAAATATAGCATTAGGCTGGATCTCCCTGCAGTAGCACTTTATAGTTTATCTCCTTTGAAGTTTAAAAGGACCGTAACAGGAGCTGTTAAACGTCCTTGATTTCTCTGCTTTTAAGTAAAAGTGCATATGGTTGCACATCAACAATTCACAAAGATCTGATTTATGTGATGTCTGAGTCAGTAAGCATCAAAGGGAAGTTCTGTGTTTTAAATCACTCTTTCTTCAGACAGCAGGGTTCAACGGTGCCTTGAAGGCTGTGCTGTCCCTTCGGAAACCAGAATTTCTCTTCTTTCATTCTTCAGTGATTTAGAAACGTCAGGGTTTTGTAAAATATGCAGCAATGCGAAATGGAGCAAATGAAAATTCAGAAGAGGGTTGCACAAGTCCTGGATTGAAGCTGCAAAGGGAGCTGGGTTGGTGTGTAGGTTGCTTTCTGCAGCCCAGATGCCCTGACTGCTCTAGGTGGATTCTCGACTGGTCAGCTCCAGTTCATTCTGAAGCAGAGAGCAGCTCTGGCATGGTTGGAGTGGGATCTGTGCCAGGGCTGCATGCTCCAGGAAGCACTAGAGGGGTGGCTCAGTGCCTCAGATTGCCAGCTGCATTTCTGCTAGCAGAGCTGGAAACATGTCTTTGGAAGGGTTTAAAACAGCTGGTGGAAATGTTATAGTTTAACTCTTCTTTAGATTGGTTTTCTTGGGAGATTGGTATTGTTCCTCATGACCCTGACACAGGGCATCTGTGTTGAAAAGGATGGAGGAAGGCAGCTCAGGAAAGGTGGAACCAAGCTGGAGGTATGGCTTTGCAGGGCAGTATTTAGTGCTTTCTATTCTCATGCGCAGCTGAGCTACACAAAGATGGAGCAGGGTTGAACATCTGGCCTGACCCTTGCTGGTTTTAAGAGCAATGTCTTCAGAAAAAATTGTTTTCACCCTGATTAACTTATCAGTAAGACTGAGAAATTGTTGTACAATGAAATAACTCAATAATATTTATATTTTCTGTAACAGCTCATTCTTTCTCTATAATGATTTCAAAGTTGACAGAAGGGCTGATTGCTGCTGAGAAATGGATAATTTATCATTTTAACCTGTAATAAAGTATTAAACAGGTGAATTTGCAGTAACCTTAACTCTGCCCCCTGATGCATATGGATTATGATTTAGTCTATAATAACCTTATTAGTATTATTCAAATAATATGCTACACTTCTATATATTCTGCAGATGTATTCTGGCCATTTAGTGTAGTTACCTCTTCATTTAGCTTTCTCTCTCCCACCAGTTATCTTTTTTCTCTACCCTGATTACTGTAACTATTTGGCTCTAGATCACGTCTTCTGAGAGGTGGCACTGTGCACAGGAGAGCAGTGCTGTCTGAGAAAGCACAGGGGACTGCTTGTGGATGGTTAGGTCTTTTTCAGGGCTGAGGGCCTGAGTGCTTTGCTAGGGGTGTAGAGATGGAGTCCGCTATTGTGGCAGTTAGGCACTGATTACAGATATCAGCTGGTCTGTGTGTTCATAATAAACTTCCTGCCCTGCATGAAGTGATATGTGATGGGGCAAAGGCTGCACATCTCCCCCATCACCCCCTGGCATCAACCTTCTTCCTCTCTCCTCTCCCGCTCTTTTGTCCAGAGTGCAGGACTACTAGACAGCTGTTTCTTTCTTGAGCCCAGCACAGTGGCGATGCCCAAGAGTCATCCAGCTTTTTTTTTTCCCCCTTGTTTACCAATACAATTCCCTCTGCCTCTCCCCTTCCCTCTGGATGGTCTGTGATATCAGGGATGGCCCACAGGCTGCCTGGGAGTAAAGGAAGTTTCCTGCAGTCTCTGGCTTTACAGCATGGGTAGTGCAAGAGGGCCAGGAGTGTGGAAGGGAGTGGCATGGGGGCCCAGACTGCAGGGTTTGTCAGGATAGGTGATTAATTACCACAAAACTAGTCTTGGACTAAAGATAGCACCTAACCCTAGGTGTCCCTGAGGCTGCAGTATCTGCTCCATCAAGGCAGAGAGGCAATTTCCCCAGGAGTCCTTTCCTGAGCTCTTCTCTTCCATCTGCTAATGTAGGGAGCACCAACACACGGCTAGCTACATGGCGACATGGGAAGCTAATGTACTCCTCTCCACATGTTGGGACACACTGTGGAGTTACAGGTGCCTCAGATGCCCTGGAGCAACAGATTTGTCCAGAACAAGATCTTTTTCTCTGCTTCTTTTCTAATAGCAGCCTTACGTGGGACAGAATCTTTGTGTTGCTTCAGCTATACAGTGCTGACAATAACAGTGATGTGCTGCTATTAAACTCATTCCAGCTTGCCCTGGCCAACGGGTTAGCTGTTGAGAACATTAGGAGATTCATGCACTCCATTTTGCTTATTCAGCTGACATCTTTGAGTACTACCATTATCAGCATAAATACTCTAAGAGGTACCTGCATTATCTGCCACAATCTTCAAATGTAGCAAAAAAGAGTTGAAGACAGAGATTTTTAATCAGAAAAGCTGGGAGCATGTGACACTCACTATTCATTATTCAGTTTCAAGTTCTCCTCTTGTTCAAACCCTCTGAATGCTGCTGGAAGTCCATAGAAGTGGGGCTATTTCTTAGACTTAGGCTTGGCATTTTGGCAAGGGACTGCCTCCTCCCCTCATGGAATTGCAGTGTATCAGTAGGGTGTCCCCATTCTCTTTCTGTGCAGTTGGAGGCTGGTGGCAGGATCCCTGTGAAAACTGTGCTGCTTTGATGTATTCGCTGTGCATGCTCTTCAAGTGACACTTTCTTCCAGTGTCTTCAGACACCTTCTGAGAAAGGAATATAAGCACCTATATGACTGATAGGCTGCTATATTTTTCTAAGACACCTATTTAAAGAAATGTCGTGCCCATAATTATAATTTTCAGGAGCACTTCAGAAATGAGATTCTCTTCTTTCCTCTCCTTTCCCTTCCATCCTACCTGCAGAACTCAAGCACCTCGTTGGATTGCATAAAGCACCATGTTACATCTACCTAAGCTCTGTCAGCACTGTGCTGTTTTCCACTTTCTTCTGGCTTCCCTGGGAAAAATGGTTTACATATGACAGTACTCCAAACAAACCCCTGTATTTCACTTCTTTCACTGGAGTATGTGGCTCTGTTTTGCTGGTGGGACTGCAAGATGAGGAGGCTTGGGGATACCATTAGTTCTCATTGTTAGCTTTTAGGGGAGCCCACACAATTATATGAGTCCAGAGCAATTTCTATGCGTGCTTATTCTTGGGGGATGAGGAGGGAAGTTTAGCAAATACCGCTATCTAGGGCAGCTGGTGGCGCTCTAACCTACGAATGTATCTTCAGCTTTGGAAAAGACTTGCCAGTGTACGTATATTCACTCTGGTCCTTGCAGCATTTTTCTTCTAAAGGCAGGCATTAGCAACTGGTATCACAGGTCTGCTTAACTGTTGCAGTTAGGTGGATGAGCTTATTTAAAAATTAGTTGCATCCCTAAGTATTTTGTCAGCATAAGAGCTGGAAGGAGTCACTGTGCATTTTTTAGGGCTTTGCAGAAGATGGGAATTCCTCTGCATTTTTGTGAAAGCTATTCCAGGCAGAGCCTACACTGTGAAAGTTGCTGCTTTTGTCTGCAGATGATCTGGCTATGCAGTTTTGCACTTCCAGCAGCGATTACATTCTTCTGTGATAACTCTGTATTCTGTTTAGAAACCCATGGGAAAAAATGTAACTGTATTCAAATTTAACTGTAAATAATTTAAAACAGATTTAGCCCCCAAGATTAAAAAAGAAAAATAAAAAGACCAACCCCCCACACCCTCCCCCCACCCGGAACAAAACAATGAAAAATTCTTATAGCTTCCACAGGATATGCTAGTGCATGTTACCTACTTGGCTGTTAATGACTGATTCCTTACGATCCTGAGGTTTGAATTGTCCTTTGCACGAGGTATTACCTCCTCGTAGTACCTCACAATGTGCAAACCAAAGCAAAGCTGAGGCACAAGGAAACAGTGAGTATGTGTTGTCAGGCACTGGTTTTGCACAGAAAGGTGTAGGGAGGCATTTTGTTACAAGTTCATCCTCTCTGTAGTTAATACCTCTTGGGGCTGCATCCTGTTTCTTACCATCTTGGCCTCATGTTTCATTTTCTTTAGCAACAGCAACATTGATGTTTCAAATGATTTGTCCCCTCACCTTGGCCCTACTCTAGTCCCTTTCCACTTTTCATGCCCATCCAAGGCTTTTGCTAATGGAAAATCAGTACACAGTCTCTGAATCAATACACAGTGCACACTCAGACAGCAAACTCGCAGGTGCTGTCTGATAACCAGAGTTTTCCTGCTACCAGCCAGGAAAGGCTTAGAACTAACACACCTAACTATACTTTACAGCACACTAATATAGCCCAAAAATGGATCATCCTGTACGCGATTATTGAAATTATGATGCTGTTTGCTGTTCAGTTTATAAAGTATAGAAAGGAGACCTCAGATAGGCAGATAACACGACAACGCATATCCTCCCTACTCTCATTGGTTTTCGAAGGTCAAAAGTTTTTTTCATCTTACAATCTACACTGGAGTTTAATACCATATTCTCATCACAATGCAACATGTGGGCTGCTTTGCTCTGCACATAACTCTTCCTGACCTGTCTCTAACGCTTGTTTATCATGAAAGTGAATGAATGGGTGTGTAATATAAATAAACTTAGTAAAAGTTTTCTCGGTTTTGCTAGAAATCAAAGTTGAGAATTTTGCAAGCCCTGATTCTGAAACAGGAGTTACAGCTTAAGTCAACATTTACATTTACTAACTGCAATTCCAAATGTCTTTCTACTCTTGATGCATCTGGGTCAGAATCACCATATTTATTTATATTTCATCTAAGCTCAAGTCATTAGTGCCCCACAAATATATATGGTGGTACTGATATTCACAATTAATGTAAATTAGAGATATACAGGCACTATACTGCATGCAAATGTACTGATAACAGCTGCACTGGGTAACACACAGAGCCCCTTAATGTTCTCTCCTCTCTCATGCAGAGCATATAACTGATACCTAGGAAAGAGAAGCCCAGCACAAGTGTAGGGTCTTGGCACAGGTTCCAGCTTCCAGTGAATTGCTCCTCAGGAACTTTTGAACAGAGGTTTGGATTCCTTCACTGATCCCTGTGGATCATGACAGGCCCTCTAGATGGAGTCTGATCTCCAGCAAAGCTTATTCAGGGACAGGCCAGGAAGCACACTGGAAACGCCAAAACTGCAATGGGGGTATAGCAGTAGCTAGTCATTCCTAGGGCTGTAGGAAAAGTCAAGGGGAAACGCTCTCTGTCGAGAAAGCATTACCTCCATCTCAATTCTGGCAAAATCTGTAAAAACCTGCTTGGAGCTTTTTGCACACAGAAGTTTTTTGTTGTTTTACCCAACCTGGACATGCTACTGGGACATGTTGGGAGGACAGGCAAGGGACACATGGTATTAATAGTCTTATCCTGGTATAATATTTAAAGAAATGTCTGTAACATTTTAAGAAGTCAATGATGACATGGAAATGTTATGTAACACAGACTGGATTGCTTTCCTTTCCAAGATATTTTTGTTTTCCTAGCCAAGAGCTTGAAAATTTTGCAGATATATTGAAAAATCACCTTACATTAGGAGAGGGCTTCAGATGACAAGAAGAGTGATACTGGCTCTAAATGCGTCTATTCTAATGTGGGTGACGCAGGCAGTGAGAGCATTAGTGGTCATGACTTATTCCAGTCACCTAATCCTCAAAATCTGCAGAGTGAATGTGGTGACCAAGACTTCAGTAATAAAATACTGGAAAAATATTGGCACTTTTTGAGTAAGTGCAAACCAGAATATCCCTCCTTGTGCTGGAGAAAATGATTCTCCCCTCATATTTCAAAACTTTCTGCTTCTTTCTTGTAATACTCTTACTGCCCAAAAGGAAGCACAGAGGTTGTCTGATGAATTAGAGTATGTAATTCGTGTTCAGTCAAAATGGATGTTAAATCAAAGGGGATAAAAAGCAGACAGCCCTAATTTAATTATCAGTCTGACTAAGTCTCTTGGCTCTGTTTCTTCTTGTGATAGGTCTCTCACTCTTGTCAGGGAAGTGGTGGCCCTGAAAGAGCCACAAGGAGTGGAGGAAAGAGAGCTTCTCTGTTTCCACCTGCTGGGTTCAGCAGCTCTTGTTACACCACTACAGGTAGGACGTGTGGCAGATCCACCAACTTGTGCCTCACAGGGTGCCAGTGGGTACCTTGCACAGGGGCTTGTGCCAAAACTCTCCTTGTCTCTTGGCCCTTTCATAATTGTGTCCCTCTTCCCTTTATAACTACATGAGAAATTGGAAAGTAGAAGTATGGGGGAACAGGAACCCTGAATATGTTTACTAGTGGCATCAAGTACCTCAGATAACCTCTATCCACTGCCTTGTCCTGTTCCCCTATGAAGCAGCAGCTTGTTTACAGTGAAACCCATGCCTGTATCCGCAGGCTTGTCTTGCACATGCCTTGATTTCCAAAGGCCTCTGGAAGAAAAAACTTTATTCTGCTGTTTTCTCTCCTTGCTGCATTCTCCTGCTCAAAGCATGTGGCTGTTTACCTGTAGTAAGGTTTTCTCTCTAGGCAGATGGTGGCAAGGAGCACAGGTCATACAAGTGGCTACATTTTATAGAATGATAGAATCATAGAATGATAGAATCATAGAATGGTTTGGGTTGGAAAGGACCTTAAGATCATTTATTTCCAACCCCCCTGCCATGGGCAGGGACACCTCACACTAGACCATGTCACCCAAGGCTCTATCCAACCTGGCCTTGAACACTGCCAGGGACAGAGCATTTACCACTTCTTTGGGCAACCTGTTCCAGTGTCTCACCACCCTCACAGTGAAGAACTTCTTCCTTTTATCTAACCTGAACTTCCTTTGTTTAAGTTTTCTACATTGTACTATCGCTACAGTCCCTGATAAAGAGTCCCTCTTCTGCATTCTTGTGGGACCCCTTCAGGTATTGGAATGCTGTTATGAGGTCTCCACATAGCTTTTATTCTTCAGACTGTTTAGCCTTGATTTGGCATGAGATTTGGCACTAGTATACATTTCACCACACTGCCTCTGCACTTTCCTTTTCCCAGAGGTTCCTCAAAGGCCTCACTGCCCTGGGAGGGTTCTTCCAGCACACTGAGGTTTCTTGTGAGTGTACTTTCTCTTCATGAGCTCTTTGACTTTCATAGCTTCATTGCTAGTGGTATTTTAGTATCACCTTTCTTCTAATACTTTGGTTTTCTCCACTACTTTTTCTTTCTGGTCTGCATTCTGGTCTTCCCTCCACTGTCTTCCATTTTCCTTGTAACATCCTCTGACACCTGTAAGAGGATGTCACATATCATCAAAGAATGCAGCAACCGAAAGACCTTCCTATGTCACCCTTTTATTATTAGAGATTTACAGGAAAGAAATAGAAGAAGAGGCAGCCAGGAAAGTGAAAGGAAAAGATTACCTCCACGCGGAGTATGAGAGCACAGAAAACCTTGAAGGGTTTCAGCCTTCTTTCAGACACACTGTCACTCCAAGGGGACAGAGAAGAGTCTCTCTCAGGGTGGAAGTTTTCCTTAGGAAAGCAATGCCTTGTAAACATTCCCTTGAGATGTGCTGTTGGTCTCTTGGCACATCTGTCTTCAGTTTTCATTGCTCTCTTCTCTTGAACAGTGCAAGAAAGCAAAGGTTTTATTTGTGACCAGTCTATACATCCTTTCAACGGCTGGATGAGGCATGCTTTTGGGGGTTTGTCTAAGCTTTCAGTAACTTTTCATTTTACTTGGGAAGAAAGGAGGAAACCAGAAGGTACCATCATTGCGTAGAGACTGGTGTAGACATTATTTTTGCTGACACAACACTTCCAGCTCTCCCCTTCCCCCTGTCCCAAGCTATTTTCATGGATAATGAGTGGGCTCGACTATTTCTAAAAACACAACTGTGATTGCAGCAGAGGAGGGTGTTTTCTGGGCACATTGCCACCCACAGGAAATGACAAGTTTTTTTGGTTGCTGTCTTTTGGAACTTGATTAGAATCATGGTGTACCTCCGTAAAAGAGAGTGGAACAAGGCCAATGTTTATGTTCGTCATGTAGTTCATGGTGCTATATAATACACCTAAATGCCCAGACACGTAACTGTGAGTTGGCTGTCTCTGTGAGTGCCTGTACTCTTCTGAACAGTTTTACAATTACATCATTATCTCTCCCTGAAGCCTGGCTCCCTGTTTTCTGTCATCAAGATTCAATCTTAAAAATACACAAACAGGAAATAGAGATCAGCAGTAGCTTCAGAGCTATGAAGGTCTGTGGAGGAAGAAACACGGTGCTCACCTTACTCCAGCCATGGGAGTCAGGAAGAAATTATCATAGAATCATAGAATAGTTAGGGTTGGAAAGGACCTTAAGATCATCAAGTTCCAACCCCCCTGCCATGGGCAGGGACACCTCGCTCTAAACCATATTACCCAAGGCCTCATCCAACCTGGCCTTGAACACTGCCAGGGATGGAGCATTCACAACCTCCTTGGGCAACCTATTCCAGTGCCTCACCACCCTAACAGGAAAGAATTTCCTCCTTATATCCAATCTAAACTTCCCCTGTTTAAGTTTTAACCCATTACCCCTTGTCCTACCACTACAGTCCCTAATGAAGATTCCATCCCCAGCATCCCTATATGCCCCCTTCAGATACTGGAAGGCTGCTATGAGGTCTCCACGCAGCCTTCTCTTCTCCAAGCTGGACAGCCCCAACTTTCTCAGCCCATCTTCATATGGGAGGTGCTCCAGTCCCGTGATCATTCTCGTGGCCCTCCTCTGGACTTCTTCCAACAGATCCATGTCCTTTTTATGTTGAGGACACCAGAACTGTACACAGTACTCCAAGTGAGGTCTCACAAGAGCAGAATAAAGGGGCAGGATCACCTCCTTCGACCTGCTGGTCACACTCCTTTTGATGCAGCCCAGGATAACTTCTTTCCTCCATGAGCTACAGGGGAAGCTTGAGGACTCTGCACAGTTTGGGCAGGGAGCAAGCATTCCTGTTTTCTCTCAGCTACCCTGACATCTTGTAGCCTATTTTGCATATTATTGAAGCATGCCAGTGCAAAGGAGCCTCTCAGTTGTGTGTGCACGTAGACAATGGCACAGACGGGCCATGTTGAAGGGCAGAGGCTGATTCTGCTCTGTTCATGGCAGTGATTTAAGAACCTACACCTGCAGCTTTCACTGGGCTTAGCGTCTTGTAGGACTGGGGCCCTGAGAGAATAGGAGCCATGGTTCTGGTTTAGACACCAAGAGATTAATCTTTGAAGGTGTTGTGCATAACAGTGGTGGCATCAAAGCCTATATGTGAGTATGGATTTGCCCTGAATCCCATTCCTGTTCCATGTGTGCTTCTGATCTGAGCAAACTTCTAATGTGTCCTCTGACAGAGCAACGGCTTTCAGGCTTAGCACAGACATCATCCAGCTCCTGACCCTACCTTGCCCTCATGCCAGGATACCATTGCTTTACTACAGCTTTTCCACACATGATCCTCCTGCCTGGAGGGGAAAGGCAACTCCCTTCTGGCCTCAACAACTCTGACCTTGTGTCTGAAGAGAAATAAGGGCAAGAGCTGAGACTAGGGAACAAAATGACACTCTCATGTCTGTATTGGAGGAGGAGAGTATGTGTTTCCTTAAATCATGGACAAATATGAAGTGAAAAATGTCTTTTCCTTGCTTGTAGGCTGAAGGTCAGGGTTAGATGTCAGGAGTGAATAATGTCAAGAACAACAATGCATCTTGTCTCCTTCATCTCTCTGTATCTGTAAGCAACCCTGAGCTCTTTATCCTGTGAGGCTGTTTCAGAAAGCCTCTGAGATGCTTTTGCAAGGTATGCGCAAAAACCTAGAGGAGGAGATTTTAGTAGAAGGTGGAAGATCAAAGATTGAATTGCATAGTGAATTAATTCCTTTTTAAAAACTCAGAAAGAGAGCTCACAAGGCAGAGCATGTGTCTGCTCTTTACTACTGACCTGTTGCTTTTCCATTCATTCAGTGTTCCCTCTTCATATCCACCAGCCTGTTTTTACAAGCAAGTAAACCACTGGTACTTGAGTGATGAACATTTCAAAAATCACGAGTTATGTGCCAAAAATTCAGGAGATAAGCTTTAGAATAATGGGATTAAAAAAATCAATATGCTTTATATTTCTGTGATTTGCTTTCTGGTATCTGATTATGCAGTAACTTCACATTTTCAAGCTTTTCTTTCCGGAACTTTAAAGGCATCTTTCCTTTCATGTAAACATAGTTTTTCCTCTGAATCCAGTATCTGAGGCTAGAACAGAGAAAAAAGAATCTATGCCAAATATTGTAAAATTTGTGAGTATTGTGATTTGATGGCACTGGATTACTAATGAGATCAGTGTACGTATATGCGTTTGTAGGGTAGTAGTCAAGGCACCATTCAGCCGCACAATCAACCTGAAGCGAACATGAAAGGAACTTTTGCCATTGTATTCTGGTAGGATATACTAATAACTAGCAGTTTTTAATTTGTTTGCTAATTTTAATCAGAAGAGTTCTGTATCTCTGTTATTGGTCAACATCAGCATCAATCTCCATGCATGAAGAATCATAGTGGTGTCTGGTATGCATGAATGATGTAACAGCACAGATATTTCTGAGTACTTCAGTACCAGGATGCTTTTGGCAGCATGGGGATATGGAGGGAATAGTACAGTGATGATGAAGTAGTATGAAAGGAGATGGATGCAGCACTACAAGAAGCAATAAGAAACACTGAAAATAGAGTTTTCAAAATGAACGTGTAACTTCTTACTCACAAATAAATTGCATACAAATAAATGACTTGCTATGTTCCTTCTGTGTCCCAGTGCAGCTATGGGAGGTCTGGGTACACAGTGGTTATTCAGTTCTACTTCTTTGGTGCAATAATGTGATGTATGGGCAAACTAAAGGGCCTAGGTGGATGCTGTCTCCTCCTGAACCAAACCACAGAATCTGTAATAGGTCTTGGTTTCTTGCTGTGCATGTTTATAACACAAGTCATTCTAGCAGCAACGGCATACAGCTTCTGAGAGCCAGGTATGGTAAGAGGATGCTATTTTAAGAGGAGGGATTGAAATGCTCCCTGGGGTGGATGCACCTCTGACCTGCATGCAGGTGCACCCACTGATACAGCAGACATTGTCCCTGTTTACAGGAAAAGAACCATTATACTTCCTTCTTTTCCACTCTCCCTCCTCAGGGCAAAGTGAAAGCGGCACCTGCTATGTACACAAAGATGTGGAACATTTTTGCAACACTCCTGTCCTACCTGCAGTGACTTTTTTGTGTCTGACAACCTTTCTCCAACCTCCTTATTTGAACCAGCTACTTTCAACTACATTTGGCAAAGGACCAGGGTTTTGGAGGATGCTAAGAGCAAAAACAAATTGTAGAAAGTCTGAGTAGATTAGAGATGAGAGATGGTCCCACTTCGTATGCCAAGGGAGGGAAAGGCAGCAGCACTGTAAGATCAAGCCTCTGCTCAATGCTAGTAGATCTACGCTGCAGACTGATGGGAACCAAGCTGCCTTCATCCTCCTGCAGGTGGAACCACTTGTATGAAGCAAATTACTAGTATTTTTTTAAACACATTTTTATTGACTTTTCACATCTTGATGGGATGTGCAATGTATGCTGTCAATGACTCAACAAGAAAATGGAAAGCTGTTACTGAAATGAGCTCTTTTCTATGAGGGAATTTTTTAATCTGATTAGGACCCCATTTACCTGTCTCCAAACACATGCACTTTGAATGGTGTCAGCTTGTTCAAAACTGACATGATAACAAATTGTGGGAGCTTAAGCCAGGTTGGATTGTCAGGTTGAGGGTACAGAGGGTCCAATCTGATTGTTAAGTGCTTGGGAATGTCTGTAGTTTGTGGTTCTGAAGTACTAGCTGAACAAGCAGCAGAACGGTTCATAATAGTATCACATGAGAAAACAGTTCAAGTTTTAAATCTGGTAGTAACATGGCTCTCTCTTGGCTTTGAGTTCTTCCTTTTGCTGCTTAGATATGTTAGTAGAATAGAGATCTCCCATGGAATTACCTATCTGTGCTACTGTTAATTATTTTCATTAGTGCCAAGAAGTACTTAAGATAAAAGCTCTACTGTGTTAGGCACTGCTGACACCTGTTGTAAGAGACAGTTCCTTCTCCAGAGGTTTTCCAATCTAAATAATCAGGCAGGACTGAGAAGACAACTCTCTGAAGTGCAGTTTTTGAGAAACAGGGGGAAGAAATCAAAACAATTTCAATGTTTAAACATTTGAGGTTTTGAGGACCATGTTTTGTCAAAGGAACAAGGCATGCTAATTTCACAGTCAGAAGTGACTGAGGGAGTATCTATTAAAGCTGTTTCTCTCCACCAACTTAGTAAGGGCATTTCTTCATGCAAGAGGAATCACTGCCCCACCAGAAGCCACTCATTGAAAGGATGGCTGTGAAGTCAAAGCCAATTGGTAGTTTATCCCACAGCTAAGCTCAGTTTGGCACATCTCCCACCAACCCTTAATGATGCCATTCCCAACTCTTGATGAGCACAGCATGCACACCATCCACCTCTGAGAGACATTTTATCAAAATCAGCCTTCTTTTGCTGTTAAATTTCACTTTCAGAGTGCTGTATGTTTTGAATTGAGGCTTTTCAGAGAAGGAAGCATTAATTTTTCACCGTGGGAAAGTGTATTTTATCCACTTGTCTTGCATGCAAAGTGCCTGCATTGCAACAGCTCAAACTTTCACTAAAAAATTACTGTGGAACAGAACCAAACGTGAAAAACATGAACCTGCACAGAAGTCCCTGCAAGCACCAGCCAGGAAAAGGCCAGGATGAGGAGGTGAGGTCTTGGTAGAAAACGCATCTGTTATCTGTATCTCAAGTCATTCAGCAAGGCCAGGAGAGTCCTAATGGAGGAGCTGCTCCAGTCCTTATGTAAATCTTCCTTTCAGTCTCATTTTCATGATTGAGGAGCTGAATGGGAGTACTGTCCCTCTTCCCTGGCTACTGGGAGGGTTGCTTTAGCATGTTTGCCGAACTGTTAAACTGCTGGCCATTTTTTAAAGTTACCCTGTTTGCTTGACTGTGCTATGTTTTTGCTAGACTGTGCTATGTTTTTGCTAGACTGTGCTATTTTTAATTGTCTAATACAACATGTTATATAAAAAAATACAAACCCCAGACTAAGTTAGTTACCATAGCAGGTAGCCTCTTGGACTGTAATCAGTAAAGAAGATGTTAACATGGAGAAAGGTTTATTAACTTTAGTAGAGAGACAAAACCCTTTTTCTTGCAGCTAATAAGTGATTCATGCAGGTACATATTTTTTCAAAAGCTATTTTGTTTTTCCCATCACAGGCAATTGAACTGCCCATATTTTATTAAGCCATCTGTCTGCTTGTGGTGTATGTGAATTGTGTTGCTCAATGCACTTTAAAATCCTTGTTTCAAAAAGGAGAAGTAAGTGTAAAGGGTTTGTTTACTCATCAGTATTTCCATGAAAAATGAGATAAAATCTTTTAAGTTACACAGCGGTATTGCCAGATACTGCTGTCATTTTCGGAACTGAATATAGCTTGTATCATATAATATGAGTAAGTGTAACAGAATAACTTTTATCCCTTGATATAGATTTGAACTGTGTGTCTGAGGCTCTGCTCCTCAGGATTCATTAACTATCCACTCATCTACCCTCTGCTCATTAGCTGATGCCTGACAGCTTTGCAGCCATCCCCAGCTTTGGTAAGGGGCACAGATGAATAAGACTGCCCCGCAGGGAAAGGTGAAATGCTAATGTTTTGTTCTGTGCTTTGCTCTTGGGGAGAAGCTGCAAAGCCTGATAGACAACTGATAAACTCAGCCCTGAGAGGTTAATCAGGGATCTGTGCAAAGCACATCTCATATTCCTTACATTCCTCTTGGTCAAATGTGAAGCCTTTTTCTGCTATAACTTCTCTGTTAATACTTTTTCTCCTCTTCCAAAAGTAATATGAAATTTCTGAAGATATAAGTGATCACCACCATGTATACCAGTCATTCTGCAGTTAGTGAGATAGTGAGAATATATAACACAGTAAAATGCAAGCCTTTGCAAATCTTAGAGCTTGGCTCTTTAATAGGATTTTAGAACTGAAACTGCCAATTTCTCTGGTTGGCAGTGAACAGATGAAGATCATGTCAAATCGTATCATTCAGTTTGTGCTACAGCTTCTTTGCATTTTTAGACACAGACATTACTTTGATATCATAACCTGACACTGTTTCCTGAAAGAAACACAGATGAGCTTCCAGGTTCAGGCTGGCAACTTCCATGGCAGCTATGGTCAGAATTGAAGGCTTTGTGTAACCAGAGATGTCTGGCACTAGCACTTCAAGTCTATTTTGATCAAACAAAACCTGAAGGATGATACCTGACAGCTGTTGTTTGACATGTAGGAATTTCGGGATTAGGTCCCTTACTATCAAATTACAAGATACCACAGTCACATGATGCATATAAAGCCACTCTGCAAATTCAAGCTTATTCCAAACGTTTTACCAGGTTGACTTTTGTGCCTGGAGGCTTCTTGGTTGTCTTCTTCTGCAGCTAGACCGAGCTGGTGTTTTGGCTAGCCCATCAGATCTGGATTTTTTGTTAGCCTGGCAGTGATACGGTGCTGAGGCCTTGGGAGGTGTGGTCTGGGTCATTTGCTGCCTGGGAACTGAAGTATTAGACACATACCTGACAATATAATTTCGAGACAATGTAAATCATGAGTAGTCCCTCTCTGAATTGCCTAAAAGACATCACACTCGGCAGTGACCAGTCCTTCAGCTGCTATGAACTGGCCTCTGCATCTACAATGACCTGTGCCCTGTTTAAAAAATGGTGACTGGAATTAAAACATGTCTATTTTTGCTAAGCATGCTGGGCATAAGTACTCAGCATTTGACCCTTGGGAGCTATAAACTGGCCTCACATAGCTGACGGAAAAAGAGAAAACACTTCTCTAAGCTGCTGGGAAACTGATCTTCCTTATTCTACTTTGGATTTTTGTCCCAGAGAGAAAACCAGCCACATACAGCAAGGACGTTGGTTTGCAGAGCTGAAATTCACATTACTACCACAAGAGGCAACAGTCCTCATGAGTCATGGCCACAAGAAGGAATAATTCTCTCCAATTGAAATCGTCTTTTAATTGAACTGTTCACAAAAGAAGAGAGAGAGAGAAAAAACAAAAAGCAAAAAAGCGTATTTTTTATAGAAGTGCAGGCACTTTCAATCCCATATTCAGTTATAAAGTAGCCTTTGAGATAGATGGATTATTTCAGCAAACAAATGCATTGCACTTTTAAACTTGGTACATTTAGATTAATTAGATCCTCCTTATTTTAGAGTAAGGACTTCTTTATGCTAGGAAATGCAATAAAGCCTATTGATTAACTGAACTCACTTATCAGATATGCATGTGGTTGACAAAATCCACTTAGTATTTCCTGAGCAGAAAAGAGAATTCAGCATTTTCATGTGGTTTCTATTAGTGTCTTCATTAAACATTCATGTCATTTTCTTTTTTTTCCCTTACTTGTCTAATAAATATACCATTAGGGCCATTAACTGCCAAGAGTTGTTTAAGTGCTATAAGATATGCCCAGCAAATTACTGGCTCCTGAGGTATTGGTCTTCTGTCTAGATACTGGGTATTTTCACAGTCCCTTGAAACTCCAAATCCAATCATCTCTGCAGCAGAAGAAAGGTAATTGAAACATTAGGCACAGCTCAGCTCCCAAGGGAATGAACAAACAAGACACAGACAAGCTTACCACAGCATTAGATAAAGGTGCGTATATTCTGTTCTAAGGGAAAAAAAAATCTGCTGCTGGAATAAAAAAAAACAACCTGTTGCAGCTTGGATTCATAATGTTATTGGTGTAGTCCATTCACATTATCATTCCCATTTTCCCTGTTAGTTGAACAGCTGTGGTGTAATAAAAAATAGCACAAGTAGCCTGGCAGGTAGACTGACACTGTTTGTGGGAGTTTTGAAATCCACAGCTCCAGGTACTTCCTGGCTTCCTGGTTTAGGGAAATCTGGAAATGCGTATCCCTATCATTGTTTTAAAACCCCACATTTATTTCAGGTCATGTGTAGCCTGTGCAAAACACTTGAAGATCTTAAATAAGGAGAGTCCCCATAGTCTGCAGGTGAGTATGTCAACACACACTAGGAAAAGAGGACGAGGTGATCTGCACACTAGTCACCTGGGTTATTGCAAGAAATAGGGCTGATGCTGCTGTTTAGGAGGACTATGAAGTGAGAGAGAGAAGAATTTTTGCAGGTAAGCCTGGGAAAAACAGAAGCCCTATTTTTGAAGGCAGAGCTTTATCACAGACTGGTAAATAAGAAAGTAAGAGTTAGTCAATGGAGAGTCAGACATGCCAGGTAAGTAAATGGAGAATGACAAGGGGCCTGGAGGTAGCTCCAAGGACAAGATGTGAGATGGTGATTAGGGAGGCAGCCAAGGGAATGGGTGTGTGGAGGCAATTGTTTTTGGCACAGGGTAGCAGGCAACAAGGGGAGATTCGAGTGTAAGAGAAACAAAAGAAATGAATATGTTGGAAGATTTAATGAGATTCTCTTCAAGAGACAGTACTAGCAAAGAGTGTAATTTCCAGAGACGGTAGTTTCCTGCTGCCTCATTGCAAAAAGCTGAAGCCCTAAATCCACCTGTTACTTCTGTTTGAGTGGATGATATTGATCCAACTGTAGTTCAGTAGGATGACTTCTAGTTTCAGCTCCAGGTACACCTGTAGTGCCATTAGCTTAACAGAGGCTGCACAACAGGTAGAGGTCTCTGCCAGTGACTGTCACCTGAGGCTTCCCAGGTGACAAGGAGCATCAGTGATGCTCCCTTATGATGTGACATGTAAAGTTAGCTGAAGTGACCAGAACAGCCTCTTGGCAAGGAAGTGTCATGCGCTCCTCATGGGAGTGCAGATTCCCTGGTGACTGTATTGCTGAATTAAGAAACATCATTTTTTTATAACTGCTTTCAGTCTGAGTTGTTCTGCCTTTGGTGCTGGACTCCCTATATGTCAATCAAACTACACATTTGTATTTGCTTATTGAACATTTCAGATGACATGGTCTCAGTACCCACATGAAGGCTATGAACAGATGTTGATATCTCACACATCTTTAGAAACAGCCTAGCAGATAATTTCCAAAGTGATGTGAGGCTGGGACCACACAGACAAATAGCTGATGTATGTTCTCTTCAGGCAGATGTTTTCTGGCTGGGTCAGTCACTTTGGGATGTCATATTTCTAAATTAATCTCCAGAATGTACTTCAGCAATTTATGAGCACAGACTTTGTCCCTCCACTGCTGTTAGGCCTGTGCACTGCTGTTTGTAGAGCGCTCCCAGTTCCCTGGACTCTCTGTTTCATTGTCTTGCTTTCACCTCTAAAGAGCATTTGCCTTGGTAAATGGCATGTACTTCACTAGCCCATTGCAAAGCAGATCCTGTGGAGAAAAGTCTGTCCCCATTGCGCTTTGGGAAGGCCTTTACCTCTCTCAAATTTGGGAACACTGCCAGATTTGCAACTGTTCTGCTGCTCATAAAACACACATAAAACTCTTTGGTATGCTGGCCATGTTGCTGGAAAGAGGAGAATGATTACTTCTCTGTCACTGTGTTATGTTTATAGGAGGGATGTTCCCTGAGCTACAGGCATTTGTTGAAGCTACAGTCCCCTTTATGCTCCAGTTTATCTTCAGCTAATTATACTTGAGTTGACCAAAAACACTCATTGGGAAGGAAAGGGCTTTACTTTCTTATTCCATTCTCCATACAAAAAATTCTTCTGTTTAAAAGCCAGGATCCTCTGCAGCTGACAATCTTCTACCAGTCTTTACTCAGGCATGAGTCAGCTGCTGTATGAAGTAGCAGGAGCCTTTTCAGCAACTTCAAACAGCTGTTGAATCAGTTGCTGCCCAAGTTTGCTTGCTGAATAGGAGGGAGCAGGAAGCCTTTTACTGCCTGTGCTGTTACGTGCCTGACAAAGCAAGCTGAGTTTTAGAAGGTACTTCTCTGCCCTGAACACTCTTTTCATGAAAAGCTACACTGGGCACCTCCCGTTCAGAACTTACTACTTCGGTTTCACTCTATTTTACAGGCAAAATTTGGCAGGTCTGAAAAATTATTGCTTGAAAAACGCAGTGTGATAAGGAACAGACAACCCCACTGAAGTAAGGGGCAGGATCTCTCAAAGTATGTAGTGCTTCAACTGTGTGTCTTGAAGTTAATTGTCATATAAGTGAAGTAAACATTTGGCCAATGCAGAAAATAGGCATATCTCCACTTAGGAACCTTGCTGCAGTTTCTGTGTTCACTCAGGAAGGGCTGTGGAATTGGTTTCCATAGGAACTATGGGGAAATGAAGGAAAAATGCTTACCTGAAACCCAGCTGCATAATTTTAGCACTGCAAAACTGTAGGGAGGCACAGAGTGCAGACCACTGGCTCTAGGAGACCCTCTGAAGGGGGCTAAAGCATACCTGCCATTCCTGCAGCATGGAAGGCCATGTGGGGCCAGCTCCAATGTGGCTGAGCTCTGCTGCCTGTGATGGGAGATGGAGCTGCAGCAGCACACACCCAGACATTCAGAGGCATCTGCAAACCTGCAGCATTCAGCACAGCCTACCAGAGGCCTGATTTACAGAGCAGTATTTGGATGGTGGGAGTGCTGAGCACCTTCTGAAGATTTGCTTTGCTTGGGTACACAAAATGCTGGGGTTTGCAATCCAAGTGCATAATCCCGAGTGTGCTTGGCTGCTTTACTGTTGTGCTTTTTGTACTTCCTTCTTCTCAGAAGGGCAACTGCAGCTGCCCCTCTTCACTTCCCTCTGCTTCCCTTTGACAGCTAAAGAAGAAATGCCCTCTTCTCACTCTCATGCCCTTGTGTCACAAAGAAAGGGCTCTTTGCCTCATGTAGCTTTGGGGCCCATGAGCAGGCTGCCAGCATTGACAGATAGAACATGATAGTAAGTGTGGGGAAGACATTTTGATGTGTATGATTTTAATGGAGCATGTAAGGTTCATAAGGTTTGGTCCACAATAAAATATTGTCTCCCACCCCCCACTGAGACCTGCACTGCTCCTGATATTGGAGTCCCAGAGAAATTCTTCTCAGCTTGTGCTCTGGACTACAAAATGGCAAAAGTGATTCTTTATAAACTAAAAAAATATATTTGGCATTAGAGTTTCTATTTAAAATTAGCTCTTTGTTGCCGCAAAGTGCTGTCGCTAGGGTTAAGAAGGTCCAGCAACTTCTAGAGGCTTTCAAGACACAGCAGTGTACTGCGTCTAAAGTCAATAGCATTATGGGGAGCTGCAGGAAAACAAAAACTGCTGTGTTCAAAGGCTTCAGAAAGGGATGAAGGTTTTGTGCAATGCATGCAATAGTCAGTACAAAGGCATATTTGTAAGGCACAGGTAATCTCTCTCTCACAAATGGAAATTCAGAAGGATGGCTAGTATAATTACTTGAACTGTTGAGTAGTGATAGCAGTTTTCAGGGCTGACACTAAATTCATAGCGAACTATCTTTGATGTCTAAGATCCTATGTATGAAGTAGATTTTCTGGGACTAGTTTGCCCACCTGGATTTCTCTGCATGTGATGTAAACTGGAAAGCTTACCACAGATTTAGCATTTGACTCTTAGTCTTTGAGTACCAGGAAAATAAAGTTGTTTTAAACTCCTATTTCCATTTTTTAAGATCAAAAAGAGTCATTCGTACTTTTTTGCATTCTATTTCAGTGGAACATAGCTCTCTGAAGAATATTAAGAGAGTGGTAAGGAACTATAGTTGAAAATGAAATTGGTGTTTTCTGCAATACCCATCAAGGAAGCAGATCAGCGGGAGAGCTACTTTGCTAAGATTTGAAAGTAACTAGGTTTGTTTAGTTTTATTTTGTTTTGAAAACCATATTTCTTTATGTCCCACAAAAGCTATAAATGTATATTGGAACTTTAAAATACGGCCTTGATAAGATCACAGGATCTACACCTGTGCTGAAGGCTGGGCTGAACTACAGCTGAGATGAGCGTAGTTCATGCAAGGCAGAAATGACAGAAGTCCTTCTTCCCTCCTGTTTCTTTCTCTGCTATGTCGCTGTGTTCAACTATGTCTTATTAATAACCCCATGTTTGCTGAAGATTCTTGTGGAGAAAGGCAAATACTGCATTGCTTGAGGTGAGTTAGCTTGAGTTGTTCCCAGGAGCTATGCTGGAAGCATCCTAGTAACCCTCTAAGTTACAGGTAGCCTTTTGATTTAATCTGGCTACTGCTAGTGACACCACAGGACCTTGACATGTTTTCTTGCTGCTATACTTCCTCACTTGGCCTACATGAAAATCTCTGCGATAAAAGAGATGACTTGGACATGGGAGATTTTGGACTGGACACTGAATTTGCAGGAGCTTCAAGCTTGATGACTGGCACATACAGTCATTCTACCAAAATGATTGCTGCCTCCCCTTTGCTCTGCTCATATGTCCCAGCGTTACTGTTTTTGCATAGGTAGCAAAGCACTTTTCTTTGCATCCTATATTTTGCTTCAGCAGGAGCTGTGTGGCTAGTCCTGAATGCATGCCTAAATTTGGGGCTCATCATTATGTGATGAGACAGTTCTGCCCAGCATGTAGCCTGATGCCAAAGTATTTTGTTTGGGATCCTAAGCAGTCAAGATTCCTCAAAGTGAAAGGTATTTAAAAGCACTTGTCTGCACTGGGTGATGGATGTTTCAGGAAATTTAGCATATTTGAAATTTCCTACAGAATATGTAGTGCAGCACCTTTGTTCACAATATTCTTGAATAGTTTCTGAGATTGGATAAAATGGATCTTGTATGCAGCATATTTTTGAATATTATATATAACCTGCATTGTTATATATGCATGAGGCTACAGCACATATCTGCAGCAGCAACAGCCTTCAGTTAACACGAAGAGTTACAAGAAGGATGCATCACTTAGAAGGGAAAAGGATACTCTGGTTAAATGGCAAAGAGTAGGCATATATTCATACCAAATATTGTTTAAGAAATGGAAATCTAGCTCTTATAATGCCAATGGAGTGGAAACTAATCTTCCTCTTATATCTTACCTGCCAGAGTGGAAGCAGGATAAAAGGAAATTTGAAGAGCAAGTAGCCAAGGATACCAAGGGCAATAATAAGTTATTTGATGTATATCAGAAATATGAAGTTTGCAAGAAAGTCAGTGTCTGTACTAGACCATAAGAGTGTGAAACGGTCAGTTACATTGCAGGGATGCTAAATGTTATTTTTGCTTTGGCCTTGAAGTTAAAGGTTAGTGGAAAATAAGTATTCTGTTTATTTTCTTGTACGAATATAGCTAGCAAGCATGAACTATAGTGGCAAACGACTTACAAAACTCAACAAATTTCATAGTAATAAATTACTAAAATTGCACTATTGAAGCAGGAATTATATATACAAAAAAAAAAAAAGAAAAAAAAGCTAGTTTGCTGTAGCCAACCTGTATCTGCAGCAGCACCAGAAGGTGTTGGAAGAGATCAGAATTGTACAGTCTAAGCAGTCAAGATAGAAGAAATATTGTGAACTTCACTTTCCATCTGAAGAACTGAAGCACAGAGAGAGAAAGCTGCTTGTCCCTGCGGAAAGACAGCAGCAGAAAGGAGGCACGGGAGGGAGGACTCCTAAATCCCTTGCACAGCCCCATTCCTGTGGGTTCTTGGGCTCTGCATAGCCCTCTGCCCTGCGTACCCAGCCCTACCACCACCTCCCTTGCTGTCAGCTGCATGGCAGGCCCTCTTCTCCCTGAAACTCCACCTGCTCCTTCCCCAGAACTAAAACCACTTCTAAAAACACCCTTTCCCTTCTCCTCCTCCTTACCTGAGTATCCTAAAAGGCCTCACAGATCTTGGCAAATCAGAGTTGAGACTTTTAAATATGGAAATATCACATCTCTTGAATGCTTGCCAAAGTCTGAAGTAAAACAAGTCTTGGGAGTTCCTGGACATTCAAGGCTGCAAAATTACTAGGGGTAGGGTGCCCCTCTACTAGTTACCATTTTCATGCTTTACAACCTCATAAATCATCTGTATATAACATATTTTCTTATGCAGCCATTAATTAAAATGTAGTCTTCTCTGTCTCAAAACACAGCGGTGGTGTAGCGGTGCACAGACTTTTTAAAAAGGATGCTCAGCATTGAACAGTGTTTGCTGTATTACATATCGAGAAGAAGGGAGATGGAAACACTGAGGGCAGGATTTGAAGCACCCAGAAGTGCAAGCAAAGGTCAGCGCAGGAAGGGACTGATCCTTTGGAGGAGGTAACGCACCATGAGGGAAAGGAGAACTATCACTGATTTCTACTCAAGATTCCAGAAGGCTTTTATCAAAGCTGTTAGAAGAATCAAAGTGAGGTGCAGGGTCTTGTTATAGACGAAAAAG
The DNA here is from genome assembly GCF_033783945.1 of Neopsephotus bourkii. NCBI lineage: Eukaryota > Metazoa > Chordata > Aves > Psittaciformes > Psittacidae > Neopsephotus > Neopsephotus bourkii. The sequence continues at coordinate 69,069 of NW_026901782.1, read as the reverse complement.
TGATTAAAAGGTAGAAAACAAAGAGCAGACATGACCAGACAGTTTTCAGCACAGAAAGCAGCTGATAGGTGCCCTAAAGAGAAGCGCTCAGGCAGGTGTGTCTCAGCATGTTTGGTAACGACCTAGAAGAGGAGGTGGTGGTAGCTAGGTGGCAGATTTCCAGGTGTTACAGAATGATTTAGATTAGTGAGGCCTGGAGAACATTTAGATAAACATCAGATAACCCCTAGCAAAACTGATTATTGGGCAGCCCAACAGTAGCTGAAATTCAATTTAGAGAAGTGCATTGCGAATTGACAGTGCAATATGAAAGGGACAATTGAAGCAACCTGAACATACCGATGTGTTCCAAGTTAGTCACAACTGCTGCTCGTGCCTAGGGAATGAAGGGAAAAGAAAATAGTTTTTAATATGGACCGCCATTTTGCATCAATGAGGAAAAAAATGAAGGATCTGTGTTAGGCTTATCAGGATCAGAATAATAAACAACCTGACAATTAGGATGCAAACCACATAAAGCTCACCTTGAAGCCTTCACTGGTGTCTGGTTAAAGCCACAAAAAGGAGGGATGAAGGTAAGGTAACATGACAGACACAGGAGGAATGAGGAAGACTGCCTTCTGCAAGAGATTTTAGGATTGAAAGCCGGAAGACAACCTCTTCTCCCTGTAATAGAGATACAGTAAACTGTTAAGGTTTAACCCCAGTCGGCAGCTAAGTACCATGCAATCACTTGCTCACACCCCCATCTTCTTCCCTCTTTCAGTGGGTTGGGGAGGAGAATCAGAATAAAGGTAAAACTCATAGGTTAAGAGAACAGTTTAATAATTTAACTAAAGTAAATAATAACAACAATAATAATAATCAGATGATGATGTTGATGATGACGATGAAAAGGAAAAAAGAGACAGAGGAATAAAACCCAAGAAGCAAAAGTTATGCACGATACCATTGCTCACCACCTGATGACCAATGCCCAAACCCATCCCCAAGCAGCAATCAGTGTGTCCTGGCCAACTCACCCAGTTTATATACTGGGCTTGATGTTCTGTGGTATGGGATATCCCTTTTCCTAGTTCAGGACAGCTGTCCTGGCTGTGCTCCCTCCCAGCTCCCTGTGCCTCTCCTCAATGGCAGAACACGGGAAACTGAAAATACTTCACCTTAGAGTAAGAACTACTTAGCAACAACTGAAACATCAGTGTGTTATCAATGTTATTATCATATTGAATCCAAAACACAGCACTATACCAGCTACTGAGAAGAACATTCACTCTATCTTGGCTAAAACCAAGGCATAAATAAAATGTAAGTACAGGGTAAACCACAGACATTAGAAGTCCCAGAAAGACTGGCTCAGTGCCTGTCCAGAAGGGCTCTGATTCGCATCTTTATCCTGTTTGATCTGCAGAAGGTGGCCATTGCTGCTTCCCAGAGTGCTCTACCACACCTTTCTTGCAGCAAGATTGAGTTGGTCTTTGCTGGGCTTCAGGGCCGCGCTCACCAGTTGAGGGCGTGCCTGCAGGACCCCAGGGCAGTTCCCTTACCCTTCAGGGGTCAGCAACCCTGATGCTTTTCACTGTCTTTCCAGAGGGCCCGCATGATCCAAGCAACAATACAGCTAAGTAGCTGCTGCTCCACAGCAGGCTGGCATTCACTTAGGCTAGTTTCATCTTACTGACACAAAGATGCCATTTGGAGTCCCTCTTTGCAAAATCCCTTGTCTCCGCCTGACTTGGAAGAATTGTAACATTAAAATTGTGCTGTCTGGGCATTGGGATCACTGACTGCATGCTCTTGTCTATGCTTTTCACTGTCCTGAACAAGACAAGTAAACAATTTTCTGCTTATTGACACCTTTCTACACCTTTCTGTTAAATAGCACATTCAAAACCGTGTTGTTGCTGAGGTGTCCTCATTAATCTGTTCACTGTGGACAGCAGAAGCTGTCTGACAGGCATAGATAGTCTGATATGGTTGCAGGGTTCCTCAGGGGGCTCCTTAGAACCACACTGGTGGTGACTGGACTCCAAGCAGCTTCAGTTAATGTAAAGCAGGAAAGCTGGCTCCTCACTTCTTCCCCTGTAGGCCACACAAGGGACTTTCTGGTTAAACTCACAGACCAGGTACATCACTCTGCTCCCTCCTCCATGGTAACCACAAGGGTAGTCAAATCCAGTGAAATAATGTGGCCTCAGCTGGATATTGCCTTTCAGAGCTACATAAAAGTCTTGAGGTAACGATTTCAGCTGTTCTATATTTTTAGTGTTAAATAATCCCGATGAAGTTCAATGCACTTGTTAAATGTACTCAAAATATTTTTAGTGCATTGATAAGATCCCTATACAGCAGACATGACAATGAATGTGTTTTATGGACAGCATTCTGCATAGACGTCATACCAATTAAGCGGATGAATGGAGTTCTGCTTTCCTCCTTGTCCCATCAGTCCATGAAGAGCTGAATCCTCTGTGGGGATGCAATGGACTGGTACAGAGTTTATCCCTGGAATATGTTGTCTTGGGTTGGTTTGGCTACATCACTGCAGATGGCAACCTGGGGACTTGTTTTCGTGATGTGGTCTGACCTCAGTCTGCACTCAGTGCATTGTCATGCTGGGTATCCACAGCTCTGGTTTCTGTGTATTTTCTGCTGCTTATTTTACTTGTCAGTTCCTCCCAGCCCAGACTGTGATAACTGTATGAAATGGGTGCCTGTCCAGGAAGATCCATGTGTGGCAAGGTTTGTAATAACAAGCAGACAATCAGGAAGCAGGCTTGTTCTACATCATTTTGTTGCGCAAGGTATGATGCTCACTGCATGAAGGTTTGCTGGCATGGTTTGTAGCTGATTGCTTACATTGATTCTAATGATAAAAGTTACTTCTGGTGAAAAGCAAAAACAGAAGCAGGGAAAGAGAAAGTAAAAGCAAATTCAGCTAAGTACTAAAAAATATTTCAGGAAATACTTTCGCCATGAGACATCTGTTTTCAAAATTGGCTGCGTGCACCCCAGACATGGGACCCAGCATGCAGGATGCACAAGTGTCAGGAGACAATTCATCATCCAGGAAGGGTACTGTGGCAGAGTTGCCATGCCCCTCACCTTGTTCTCAGAGCTGGCCTTGATCCTGGCAGAAGACTAGAACTATGGAACCAGTTTCAGACACTGCTTTTTCTGGCCTGAGAAGCTGATTATTTGAAAAGTCACCTTCAGCTTGTAGTTCTTTGATGCTTGTGTCAAGCACCAGATATTTGCTCTTCTTTGTAGCTTGTTGTGAAACTTGGTTCATTGCTGTTAATAGTCTGATTTTGTTTTCTAGTGAGTCTGATTGGCTGTACTCAGTGATATCCAAATATGCTTTAGAATTAAATTTAGCTTCTCCAAAAAGGAACACAGGAACCGAGAGAGGTTTTTGCTTTGTACTGGGTCATACAAGGTAAATTCTCCGCACTTTGTACATTTAGCAGGTTCTGAGTTCTGACTCTTCTACAAGAAAGTAGTAATCATCACAGGTACTAAATGCTTCTGTGATTGAAGGGAAAGAATTACCAGTGGGTTGTATGATTCATCTCTACCTTCACTGCTGAATATACAAGACAAAAATAAAAACCTTCAAAATCATGTATTCTAACCTAACAAAAATATAAAAAATCAATATAAAGAAATAGTACATCCTAGGCAAAGTTCCCCTAGAAGAATAGGACAGCAATTTTTATTTTTAAATTGATTGTCTGGGTTTTTTTGGTGGTTTTTGTTAGTTTGCTTTGCTTGTTCTTCTTTTGGCAGTGCAGGAAACAGCTGGGCTTTGCCAACCAAGTAAAACAGGAGGGAAAAGTAGCTCTTCTTTACGTTAAACACATGCCAGAGTTCTTAAGTACCATTGAACTGGATTTACTCTTTGTTGGGCTCAGTGAGCCCTTAGCCATGTTTCCAGCAAAAAACCCTGCATGATGCTCAGCTCTTTGTAAGATGGGCTCGCTGCAACTCCATTGCTTTCCAGACATGCAGCATAGACCACTCTTAGGGTGATCCTGTTGGTTTTTTTTTTTTTTTTTGAAGCCCATCGCAGTGCTGGTCTGAGCTGTGCCTTTAGCTCTGTTACTGATCTTGACTTCAAGACTGCCCACCTGTGGGTGTGAGGTGCATCCATGCATCCTGCTGCTGCCCTTTGTCCTTGGGAAGCAGCATTTTGCTTGAGATTGGACACTATTCTCTTTCAATATCCCTCCACTTTCTCAGAGGCCTTTGATTTGGGCCCAGTTCTCCATGGCCACATCACACAGACAACCCAGGATTATAGGTGAAATAAAAAGGGTGGAAGGAAATAAATTTTGAAGAAAGAATGCATACTTTTTTTTATAATGATCAGTAACCAGGTGATGATACAGCATCCGCCAGTGCTGCCCCTTCTCAATGGCATCAGCCATCAGGTGGCTAACTCTGTGCACTCAGGGAATTGCAGGTGAAGGTGAGAGCAGAGCATTTCAATATTCACTATTATCTACACCTCCTGCAGTCAGGCAGGGTTAGGTATGGCTTGTGTAGGTTTCTGTTAGTGAGCTTCTGTGCATACAGCTGTGGATTTCTGCCATGTGGCTGCACAACCCTGCTGCATCTGAGTTCAGACATCAGTTCTGTAGCATTTGGGAAAAGCAGATGACCAAGAGATGAGAATTTGCTACAGCTCACTTTCTGGTTTGTTCCTACCTCACACCATATACTTTAGTTCAGCAGCTCAGTTCCTTATCCTCTAGCCACTTTCTCTGAACTAATTAAATGCAAGCAGCAGTTTTGGTGGTGCTACAGCAAGTGCATCACAAATGAACTATATCATGAAAGCGTAAACCATTATCAGCACTGGTTACAGCATAGCAAAACACTTTAACTTTACAACAGAGGACTTTTTAACTAGTAAGTGTTAGAATCAGTTATCACAGTACTGACAGGAGATAATAATGCTCATCTCTGGTGTGGGTGGCAGTGACTGTCTCCAGGCTATGGACATGATTTTTGACCTTGTTGAATAGGTCACAGAAGGGCAGAAAAAAAACTTCTCACTGCCACGAGCAAATGCCTTGGTTCTCCCAGAACTGCAGTGATGAAGATATGGGAGTAAGTCATACTACAGAAAACCCCCTGGTGCCTGAGACAATGCCACTCTATCACATTAAATAACCAGCAACAAAGCCCAAGCCAGATGAGCTAGGAATTTCTTCATCAGTTTGTGCACAGGTTACTAGTCAAGTGGGTGTAGTGCTTTTGTTGCTTAATCTCTGAGGGTGAGTCCCCTGTAAATGAAGCTCTGCTCTCCCTAGGAAAAATAATAAAGGAGCTTCTGGGAGAATGATAAAATATAGGAAGGCAGCTTCTTGGCTGATTGAGGGTTATTTGTGTTTCTTTTTCCCTTTCCTGCATGCAGTACCATTTTGAGTTGCAGAGTTCAAGTGCAGATAAACACTTTTGAAAGCTTAAAAGAGGGAGTCGTTTGTCCTCAGCTAAAGGCCTTAGAGCCTCCTGGTTAATTTGCTTTCTCTTGCTCCAGAAATACTTGCACTAGAAATACCTGGAAGTGTGCTTCCCATTTGGTATTTAATAACCCTGTGCAGAGGATATGCTCTGGCACAGCAGGGGTTGGGTTGATTGACATAGCAGGTCATAAGGAGGATTCCCTGCTCACCGCAGCTAAGGGTGGTCACAGCTCCACTCCCAAGAGATCCCCAGTACTGTGTTACATGACAGGTACAGCACGAAACCAAAGAGTAAACTCATGTTTTTCTTCCTTGCAAAGGCAAGCTCTGTTAAAAGCAAAACAAAGCTGGTTAACATGGGCAAGTCTGTTCAGAGTTTTCATTTTGACTTTGTGGCTTGGTTCACTTAGGGAGCTGTAATCTCTGACTCGGAACACTCATATTTCTGGTTTAAGGGTTAAAAGAGGAATTGAAATAGATTGCAGTAAATGTATCTTTTTCTTTGTAAGGCCTAAACATGTTAGGCACGTGTGAGCCTGAATGGTATTTCTTAAAAATTAGCATGAGACAAGATGACCATTTTTTGCCTAATCCTGATTCTGCCACCAGGTTATACCTCAGTTGTGCTGATTTGATAATCAAAACTGCCTGGGAGAAGCTTGTAATATATTGTGCTGAAGAGTGGAAGGGTCCAGGAGAGCTGTGGAATTTTCAAGAATCACCTCTTCCAAGTTCAAGAAACTCAAGACTCCAACTGACAAGCAAGAAAACAAAGATGACAGGATGCCTGCACAGATAAACAAAGAGCTACCTGCAAAGCTTAACCGTAAAAAAGAAGCACTCAGTAGGAGGAGCAGGTGCAAGTGACCTGAAACACTGTGGGACCATGTAGGAACAGGGTTAGGAAAGCTAAAGCCTACACAGAGTTAAATCTGTCAAGGGATTTGAAAGGCAAAAGGAAAGCCTTTACAAGTGCATTAGTAGCAAAAGTAAACTATGAAAGATCTGAGTTGGAATGGGGACATTAATCACAGTATCACAGTATCACAGTATGTTAGAGATTGGAAAGGACCTCAAAAGATCATCTAGTCCAATCCCCCTGCCGGAGCAGGAACACCTAGATAAGGTTACACAGGAACGTGTCCAGGCGGGTTTTGAATGTCTCCAGAGAAGGAGACTCCACAGCCTCCCTGGGCAGCCTGTTCCAGTGTTCTGTCACCCTCACTGAGAAGAAGTTTCTTCTCAAGTTTAAGTGGAACCTCTTGTGTTCCAGTTTGTACCCATTGCCCCTTGTCCTATCATTGTTTGCCACTGAGAAGAGCCTGGCTCCATCCTCGTGACACTCCCCCTTTATATATTTATATGCACTAATAAGGTCACCCCTCAGTCTCCTCTTCTCCAAACTGTAGAGACCCAGCTCCCTCAGTCTCTCCTCATAAGGGAGATGCTCCACTCCCTTCATCATCTCAGTTGCCCTGCGCTGGACTCTCTCCAGCAGGTCCCTGTCCTTCTTGAACTGAGGGGCCCAGAACTGGACACAATATTCCAGATGAGGTCTCACCAGGGCTGAGTAGAGGGGAAGGAGAACCTCTCTCGACCTACTAACCACCCCCCTTCTAATACAACCCAGGATGCCATTGGCCTTCTTGGCCACAAGGGCACAGTGTCGGCTCATGGTCACCCTGTCATTCAGCAGGACCCCCAGGTCCCTCTCCCCTACACTGCTCTCTAACAGGTCGTTCCCCAATCTATACTGGAACCTGGGGTTGTTCCTGCCCAGATGCAGGACTCTACACTTTCCCTTGTTATATTTCATCAAGTTATTCCCTGCCCAACCCTCCAGCCTGTCCAGGTCTCTCTGGATGGCAGCACAGCCTTCTGGCGTGTCAGCCACTCCTCCCAGCTTAGTGTCATCAGCAAACTTGCTGATAGTACACTCAATTCCCTCATCTAAATCATTGATGAATATATTAAATAATACTGGTCCCAGTACTGACCCTTGAAGCACTCCACTAGATACAGGCCTCCAACTAGACTCCGCCCCATAGACTACAACTCTCTGGCTTCTCTCCTTCAGCCAGTTCACAGTCCACCTCACTACCCGATCATCCAGACCACACTTCCTCAATTTAGCTGCAAGGATGCTGTGGGAGACTGTGTCAAACGCTTTGCTGACGTCAAGGTAGACCACATCCACCGCTCTGCCATCATCCATCCACCGTGTTATTTCCTCATAAAAGGCTATGAGATTGGTCAAGCATGACTTCCCCTTGGTGAAGCCATGTTGACTGCTCCTCATAACCCTCTTATCCTTGATATGCCTTAAGATGGCACCAAGGATAAGGTGTTCCATTACTTTCCCAGGAATGGAGGTGAGGCTAACCGGTCTATAGTTACCCGGGTCCTGTTTCTTGCCCTTTTTGAAGACAGGAGTGACATTTGCTTTCCTCCAGTCCTCAGGCACCTCTCCCGTTTCCCAAGACTTGGTAAAGATGATGGAGAGCGGTCTAGCAATGACCTCCGCCAGTTCCCTCAGCACCCACGGGTGCATCCCATCTGGACCCATGGATTTATGGATGTCCAGATTGCTCAACTGGTCTCTAACCCATTCCTCATCGACTAAGGCAGACCGCTCCGTTGACCTATCTTCATCTGAGGTCTCAGCGGTACAGGGCTCTTCAGGACTGCCTCCGGCAGAGTAGACAGAGACAAAGAAGGCATTCAGTAACTCTGCCATCTCTGTATCTTCTGTCACCAGGGCACCCGTCCCGTTCATCAGCAGGCCTACATTGCCTCTGGTGTTAGTTTTATCTGCCATGTATTTGAAAAAGCTCTTTCTGTTGTCCTTGACCCCTCTCGCCAGCTTTAATTCCAAGGAGGCCTTAGTCATCCTAGCAGCTTTCCTACATCCTCTAGCAGCAGCCTTATATTCTTCCCAAGTGGCCAGCCCTTCCTTCCATGACCTGTAAACTCTTCTCTTCCACTTGAGCATACCCAGCAATTCCCTATTTAGCCACGCAGGTCTCCTGACCCTCTTCCTTGACTTCCTACGTGTCGGGATGCTCTGATCTTGAGCTCGGAAAAAGCAGTCCTTGAACGTCAACCAACTATCTTGGGCCCCTTTACCTTCAAGCAGCCTAGCCCATGGGATTTCCCCTAGCAATTGCTTGAAAAGGCCAAAGTTTGCCCTGCTAAAGTCCAGGGTTGCAATTCTGCTTGCTATTCTACTGGTCCTACCACACAAGATCCTGAATTCCACCATCTCGTGGTCGCTGCAACCAAGGCAGCCCTCAACCTTCACTGCTTCGACCAGACCCTCCTTGTTAGTGAGGATGAGATCCAGCAGCGCACCTCTCCTGGTTGGCTCATCCACCATTTGCATGAGGAAGTTATCATCCATACACTGGAGGAACCTCCTGGACTGTGGATGGGTTGCCGAGTAGTCCTTCCAGCAAACATCAGGGAAGTTAAAATCCCCCACGACGACCACGGCCTGTGACTGTGAGGCCGCTCTCAGCTGCCTGTAGAAGGCCTCGTCAACTTCCTCACCCTGATCCGGTGGCCTGTAACAGACCCCCACAACAGTATCTCCCCTGCCAGCCTGTCCCTTAATTCTCACCCACAGACTCCCAACTCGCTCATCATCTGTCCCTCAACGCATTGTAGCTGCTCTCGCACATAAGGAGCAACCCCACCACCCCGCCTGGCTGGCCTGTCTTTCCTGAAAAGAACATAACCCTCCATGACTATATTCCAGTCATGTGAGCTGTCCCACCACGTCTCTGTAATTGCCACCAGGTCATAATCTCCTGACTTAACACAGGTTTCCAGCTCCTCCTGCTTATTTCCCATGCTGCGCGCATTGGTGTACAGACATTTCAGGGAGCAAGCCGAGCACACCGATTTCACCCTAGGATTACAGGAGGCCTCCCAGTCTTCATCAATTCTGGAGCGCTGTCCCACTGAGGCAAGCCCAGCTACAACCCCATCCCCCTTCGAATCTAGTTTAAAGCTCTCCAAATGGGCCCTGTTAACTCTTGCCCCAGCATCCTTTTGCCTCTGTGAGATAAACCTTTCCCACATGCCATTGTCCAGACTGGTGCCCTATAAAACCAGCCGTTATCAAAGAATCCAAAGCCCTGCCTGCAGCACCAGCCTCGAAGCCAATTGTTTATGGACCGAATTTTCCCATTCAGTCCCACATCATCAATAGAAGATGGAAGGAGCGAAGAGAAGATCACTTGAGCCCCAGAGTCTCTCACCATCCGCCCCAAGGCCCTGTAGTCTTTCTTTATCCCCCTCAGACTGCGGGAAGCAGCTTCCCCCTCACCCGTCTGGAAGACCAGCAGCAGGTAGTAGTCTGTCGGGTGCACCAGGTTGGGGAGCGCCCTGGTGATATCCCTGATCCGGGCTCCAGGCAGACTACACACTTCCCTATGATGAGGGTCAACTCTGCATATCGGGCCCTCTGTTCCTTTCAGAATGGAATCACCTACTACAATGACCCTTCTTTCTTTCTTACCAGAGGCAGTCTTGAAGTGTGAAGTCGACTGCTTTTTCCTATGTGGCCTTGTAGGCGGGCCTTGCACCACATCCTCACCTACCTCTCCTTCCAGATCCAGGGCCTCAAACCTATTACAGAGGGACACCTGGGGAAGCGGGGCAGGAAGGGAGGAGGGCTGCCCACGACGCCGAACCGGAACTCGCTTCCAACCCTCATCATCTTTTTGGTCCCCTACCTCTGGGCGACAGCTACAGGACAGGGGCTGTCTCAGGCCATCCCCCTCTGTCTGAGAGGGCAGGGGGTCCATCCCCTTTTGGGGGGTATCTCCCTGGAGCCGTTCCAACTGGCCAGCCAGGGAGTTACTCCAGCAGTCGATCTCCCTTTCACACTCCCTGATGCTCCTCAGCGTCTCAACCTCCTCCTTAAGTTCAGCCACCAAGCTAAGCAGATCTTCTACCTGCTCACACCTCACACAGGTGGAATGCTGTCCTCCCTCCCCCGGCAGCAGCAGGCTCTGGCACTCCCTGCATCCAGAGACCTGAACAGCCACGGTTAGGGCCGGGGTCTCTGTCTGAGTTGCTACAGCCCTCTTACTGCTAGCTCTCTTTCTGGAGACGACCATATTGGTCAGCACAAAGACCTACCTGTTCTTCCCTGCACCTGGTGGGCAGCGACGTGTCGCTGCCCTCTCAAAGGCTTTTTCAAGTCAAGGGGCAGGGGAGTGGTCGCCGTTCGCCGTGGGAACGCCCCCCGCCACGTCAGCCGCTCTTTCGCAAGGGCTGCTGGAACTTCGGGAGTCCGGAAGTGTTGGCTAATGTGGGGAATCGCGGTGGCTCCGCTCTATCCCCTCTGATTTTCCTGATCTCGGTAGAAGATCGCGGTCGCTGTAGCGTGCCGGCTGCGGCTCTAGCTAGGCTAGCTCCAATCAGCTGACTCATGAATATGAAGAAGGCTGATACACTGAGCAGCTTCTTTGCCTTCACCTTTAGCATGTAGGTATGACTGGCCTTCAGCAATTCCAGGTCTCTGAAACCAATGGGTACACATAGTGCAAGGATGATTTATCCTTGGTGGAGGAGGATCATGCTAGGGAATGGAAAAACAGATTGGAAATGCAGAAGTCCATTGTCTCTGAAGAGTTACACCCACAGATGCTGAGACAATGTCATGTCTTGATTATCTCTGAAAGGCCATGGTGACTGAGGGAGATTCCTGAGGACTGTAAGAAAAAACAGTGTCCCTTCTCTCTTCAAGGGCAAGAAGGAGGATCAGTGTGAGGCCTCACATTTATTTCTGGGAAGATGATGGAACGTCTAGTCCTGGAAACCACTACCAAACATACAGGGGACAAGAAAGTGACTAGGAGTGATTAACATGAATGTACAAATTTGAAATCATACCTCACAACTTTCATTGCCTTTTCTGATTAAAAATGAGGGCAAAGCAGGGGATATTGTTTCTCTCAAGTATGATTAGGCTTTCTGCACTGTCTCCTGTAATGTCTGAGCTGCCAAGCTCAGAGGGCTGTGATCAGTGACTCAAAGCCCTGCTGGAGGCTTGTCACTAGTGACTGATCCCTGGGAATGAAACTGAGGCCAATACAGTTTGACACCTTCATTAGCTGGAAAATAGTACAGAGAATGGTGTACACTGTCTGCAAGATCTGGGAGGAGTAGTTCAAACATCAGAAAGTGGGAGGAGGAGCTGGTGAAGCAGAGGGATGTGCTGCTATTAAGAGGGACCTCAACAGACTGGAGAAATAAGTTGACAATAACCTCTTACGGCTCAACAAGAGGAAGATACAAATCTTGCACCTAGGAAGGAGTAGCCACGTGCACTAGGACAGACTGAAGGTTGGCTGACTGGAAAGTGGCTTGGCAAAGAAGTATCTAGGAGTCCTGGTGAACATCACATGTCAGACAACAATGTGCCTTTGCAGGAGAGGTGGCCAGTGACACCCTGGGCTCCACTCACTAATCATAGTGCTGTCAGTGGGTCATGAGAGGTGATCTTTTCTACTCCCCTCTGATGAGATCCATTTGGGGTGATGTGTCTATTGCTTGGCTACCCAACAGAAGGGAGACACAGGCATGCTGGAGTGAGTCCTCTGAGGATCCACAAAAATGACTGAAGCACTGGAGCATCTGACATATAAGGAGATGTTGTCAGAGCTGGTATGTTTAGCCTGCAGAAGAAAAAGTTCAGGAGGATCTTGTGAATGTGTATGCAACACCTGATGCCAGGAGCAAAGAGAAGAGAGCCAGTCTCCTCAGTGGTCCAGTGAGTGCCTTCCTTGGGCAATGTTCAAAGTGTAGGCCTTGACTAGCTTGTTTGGGATTGGGATGGCATACAAAATCTGCACTGCAAGTTTGTATACTGCAAGGGTGAGAGCCTCAAACCCTTAGTAGTTTTCTGTCTTTGCTCAGTGCCTCTGAAGTCAAGGAGGGTCTGTGAAGAGCTTCATCCACGAATGTGACGAAAGGGTGTGAGAGGTTGGTGTGACTCTTTTCTGACTTTAGCACATATGTATTGCCTGTGCAGAGCTTGCAATGAGACGTAAGTGGAGAACTTGACCTGGGAATGAATTGCTCTTTTTGACAAGTCTTCTGAGAGAAAGGAGTTCTGCTTGACTGAACTTCATTTGCAATAGCTGGGCAGTTATAGCATCCGGAGACATGACACAGGCTGGTACTTTTCTATGAAAAATGGTCAAATATATTTGCCTTTAGTAGTTTGCTTAAACAGTCAAAGGATTATTGCCCCTCTACTCTGCTCTTCTGAGACCTCATCTGGAGTACTGTGTACAGTTCTGGTGTCCTCAACATAAAAAGGACATGGAACTGTTGGAACAAGTCCAGAGGAGGGCCACGAGGATCATCAGGGGACTGCAGCACCTCCTGTATGAAGACAGGCTGAGAAAGTTGGGGCTGTTCAGCCTGGAGAAGGGAAGGCTGCGTGGAGACCTCATAGCAGCCTTCCAGTATCTAAAGGGGGCCTATAGGGATGCTGGGGAGGGACTCTTCATTAGGGACTGTAGTGATAGGAGAAGAGGTAATGGGTTAAAACTTAAACAGGGAATGTTTAGATTGGGTATAAGGAAGAAATTCTTTACTGTTAGGGTGGTGAGGCACTGGAATGGGTTGCCCAAGGAGGTTGTGAATGCCCCATCCCTGGAGGTGTTCAAGGCCAGGCTGGACAGAGCCTTGGGTGATATGGCTTAGTGGGACGTGTCCCTGCCCATAGCAGGGGGCTTGGAATTTGATGATCTTAAGGTCCTTTTCAACCCTAACTATTCTATGATTCTATTCTGATTATGCGGTGCAGGGGAGAGAGGAGCATGCTGCTCAGATAAGGTAATGCCCAGGATGCAGCTGGTTTCAGCAAGGCCAGGATTTTCATCCCAGTATTTGTCTTTGCCACATGTGCCTGTGCTAGTCTAGTCGAGAGACCTGGTCGGAAGAGGCTCTACTGAGACCTGCTGCACCTCCTGCCCATGTGAGTACAGCAGCAGCAGATGCCTCTCCCTGCCTGAGGCTGGTCTCCACCAGCTGAGAGTCTGGAGAAAGTGTTGCCTGGGGAACAGCATGCATGAGGTTTCACTGGATATTACAGCCTTCAGAGTATGAACGGTAGGAAAGGAAAGGCTGGAAGTGACACATGAAATTTCTTGTCCACAAAAGAGCCAGTAAATCAGAGCCCTGAAACAAAACAAAACAAAACAAAACAAAACAAAACAAAAACAAACAAACAGAAAAAAAAACAAAAAAACAAAAAACAAAAAAAAAAACAAACAAACAAACAAAAAAAAAAAACAAACAAAGCAAAACAAAACAAAACCAACACCAAAACCAACCCCTAATAGCACAGTGTGCTGCCTCCATTTGCCCTGAAGTTATTTCAGCACTGTTCTGCAAACATGGCGGCCACAGCCAATGTTTGGTCTCTTTCTGGACAGAACCCGTTTTCTTGCCAGTGTTTTGTTTTCCCATCTGTTGCTAGGAAGGAGCAAGGTCTAGCAGATACTGTGCTTGCACAGTGCCTTGCAAAGGCCCAGCCAGCAGTGTATACCCCAAATGTGCAAGCCAATCTGGCCACCTTCTTTTACCACACTTCAAGTTCAGAAAGGCAATCCTCTTCTGTCCCCTACAGAGATGTTATTTTCTCAAACTTTCCACCTTCTTGGCAACACTCTCAGCAAACAAGGAATGTGGCTTACACCTATTTTTAGCTTTAATTCTGCAACAGGGCATTAGGTGGTTATGGCTCTGTGCAAGGCACTAAAATCTCCTTCAGTCTCCACTTCCTTCTCTCAATCTTATGCTCCTGTGAAACTAAATACAGGACATAATTTATAAGGATACCCCTTACACATTCTCTCTCCCTCCACCTTGGGAATGTAGATAGTCTTCTTTCCGAAACCTTCTTCTGCGGCCTCTTCAGCTGTTAACAAGCCATTAGGAAGAACTTGGGCCACCTACTAGCTGCATCACAATTACTGCCTTACAAAGTAGGACCAGCTGCTAAGTAGATTTCAGGCTCAACAACTCTGAATTCCCAATGTCTTCCTCTTGCAGAATAGCATCTGCAGTAAGTTGTCTGGCTCAGGTCAGTCTGGCTTTTCAAAAAAAGCAGACTTGCAAAGCAAAGTGGGACTTACCGCATGTAAACACCTCCCTGTTCTATCCCACTGGTACCAGCCTGCATGTGAGCAGTGGCATTCCAGGCCACAAGGATGCTGAAGAGGGACACTTCATCAGGGACTGTAGCTATAGGGCAAGGGATAATGGGTTCAAACTTAAATGAAGGAAGTTCACACATAAGGAAGATATAAGATATCACTTCAGATATAAGGAAGAAGCTCTGTACTGTGAAAGTGGTGAGGCACTGCCCAAAGAAGAGGTAAATGCTCCATCTTTAGCAGGGCTCAAGGCCAGGTTGGACAGAGCCTTAGTCAACAGGTCTAGTGTAAGGTGTTCCGTGCCCATGGCAGGGGGGTTAGAATCAGATGATCTTCAAGGTCCTTTTCAAACCTAGCATTCTGTGATTCTGTGATTCTATAACTGCAACTAAAAAATGCCAGCAGAGCTTTCAAAGCTTTACAGTTTCCTGCTACTTCCACTGATTCAGTTTCAACAGACATTTGGCCCCTTTGCTTCCTTCGGCACTGGTGGAAGGACTGTAGGTGGCTGAAGACCTTCGTTTCTTCTCATCAGGCTTTTAAACAGAAAATGTCATTGCCATTGGAGGACAATAGTGTTTCCTCCTGCATGTCCTCAGTTCCTGCAGGCAGCACTCCTGAGGTCAGGAGGATGGCCCGTGTAATTTGCAACAGCAGAGAAGAGCACTAGGTGTCCTTAGAGCAAGGCCTGTTTGAAGAGCATTTCAAAGTCTGTACTACCATCCATATGCAGCAACATCCACACTGGAGCAGCCACTCTCCCCTCTTCCCTGGTGCCACCAGAAGGTTGCTGCAGTGCAAGCCCTCTCTGTATTCCTTCAGATAATGTCTCCCTTCCTTGGCAGCCTTTCACCCATTTGGAAGCTTTGAAAACCCTTTTGTGGATGTTGGCTTTTTTCATTTGTTTGGCATTCTTTGTGTTGGTTTAGATTTCGGGTTTGGGTTTTTTGTTTTTGTTTTGTTTTATTTTGGGGGGGGGGGGCAGGGATATTTTTCTGTGTGGCTTTGTTTTTGTGCGTGTGGCACTGAGAGCAAGGAAGAGCTTTCTGAAAACCTGAACCTGAGTTTCATTGTGTATGCTATGGTCATACCTTAAAATGATGCAACTCGGTTATTAGAATCAGATACTTGCTGTAGCTAAGTGTTCAGCACAAGGTCATTGCATGAGAAATTGTTTCTTTTGTTTCTTAGCAAGTGTATGCTGTAACCCTCAAATACAATGTTCAAGGAAAAGGTGTATCAATACTGTATTTAGACAGATACACAAATAATACAGTCACATGTGCTACATTGCACCCTGCTTACAAATGGCTTAAATTTTAAAAAGGAGTATAAAAGCTGAGTAAGTGAGGAATTTTCTCTCAGTATTACCATGCTGAAGCCTTTTTCTCTTCCTCCCCTGCCCCCTTGGTCTATAACTAGTTCGGTTATGCAGTGTAACTTTAATTATCTGAATACAAAACTTATTTCAGATTCTCATGACTCAGATAAACATGAGTGTCCTGACTCTGCAAACACTACAAGACAAAGCTCTGTTAGTTTTGTAACTGCAGTGAAAAGGTAGTTTTTTTTTTGTTGTTGTTGTTGTTTGGGCTTTGTTTGCTTGGTTTTGGTTTTGTTTTGTTTTGTTTGTTTGTTTGTTTGTTTTTTTAATTGTAAGATTTGCTTGTGATTTTCCTCAGCAGCCTGGGAGCTCCAGTTTGCCAGGGTTTAGATAATCAAGGTTTTCAACTACACAGTGATTGGGAGACTGTATTTTTGTCATAGGCTGTACAGCCCTTCACTGCAGTAGCAGCTCCACACAAATCTTCCACTGTGTTTAAAGGATAACTTACAAACAAGATTAAAAAATAAAATTAAAAAAAGATAAGGAAATGGTTGTTTCTGGTCCTTCTGCTAAAATCAGCTGTGTAAGCAAAAAGCAAAGGCAATATTGTGCCTTTAAAAACCAACAAACTCTCTGAGTTGTCCATGCAGCTGTGTTTGCGCTGCAGACCAAAGCATTCAGCACCAGCAAGTGGCAAAACAACTTCTGCCCTGCTGTCTTTAAGAAAGCCCTTCCCAAAGGATGCACTGTAAAGGCAGAGGATGCAATGACAGGCCACTCCAACATTTATGAGGATATGAAAGGCATACACCAGATCTTTCTGTTTTCACTGATGCTTACTTCATGAAGCAAGTGAGACACAGACACGAGGTCCTCTAGAGGGTCTTTGCATGAATACATAGGAGTACCAGAGCAGAAATGTCAAAGCTCTCTACCAGTCAGGGTGTTACAAGAAGCCTGGCAGACCCCTGCTCAGCAGCACTGCCCATAAATGGCAGGTGTACTGCAGGCAAGTGACGTTACCCTTATCAGAAACAGGCCCAGGTAAGCACAGATGCAGTTTTCTATTTAGTAAATGCTACCTGTTCTATGTTTTAATTGTCTGTAGAGCTATTACTGTCTCTATGGCTTAAAAACAGTCCTTGCTTTTAAAACTGTACATGAGCTTATTATGCTACCTTTGATTCTTCTTTTTACAGGGCTCTTTTATTTTCACTTTAATGTCTCAACCTTCTTATCATGTAACATTTCTCCCAGAGGGGTGGATAGATTATTTTTACTGTTTGAAGAGCCATTTGGCTGCTAGGAACCATAAACAAATACCACTTCAGAATGTTTCATACATTGTATCTTGTTTTCAAAATAGAGCATTAATGTTGGTCTTTCATTTGTGGTAAGGAAGTATTAGTGATTTATTTTGAGTATGGGATCTTAGTGTACACTTGAGACACCCTTGATCACATCTCACTACAATGCAGTACAGTCAAGTATAGACATGAGCATCCTACATTTGATAATAAATGCATTAACATTAAACTTTCTCATACCATATTAACATGCTATCCATCTTTCCTCCTCTCCTCTCCTCTCCTCTCCTCTCCTCTCCTCTCCTCTCCTCTCCTCTCCTCTCCTCTCCTCTCCTCTCCTCTCCTCTCCTCTCCTCTCCTCTCCTCTCCTCTCCTCTCCTCTCCTCTCCTCTCCTCTCCTCTCCTCTCCTCTCCTCTCCTCTCCTCTCCTCTCCTCTCCTCTCCTCTCCTCTCCTCTCCTCTCCTCTCCTCTCCTCTCCTCTCCTCTCCTCTCCTCTCCTCCCCTCTCCTCTCCTCTCCTCTCCTCTCCTCCCCTCCCTCCCCTCCCCTCCCCTCCCTCCCCTCCCTCCCCTCCCCTCCCCCTCCCCTCCCCTCCCCTCCCCTCCCCTCCCTCTCCTCTCCTCTCCTCTCCTCTCCTCTCCTCTCCTTTTTCTTCCCTTACCTTCCCCTCTCCTTCCCTCCCCTTTTCTCCCCTCCCCACTCCTCTCTGCTCCCCTCCTCTCCTCATAGCCCAGTCAAAAGTGAGTACCAGTATAGTCCTTAAAAACACCAACCACACTTTCCTGTGTTTACGTCAGGGTTTATGTCACACTTCCATGAAATGCAGTGGTTTGAGGGACATGAAGACTCTTATTTTAGGTTGGCTGTAAATAATAAACATAAAGTCAAAATCCTATACAGGATTTCTAAGTAGCCTTTCACATTCCAAAATTCTCCAGATTTTACCAAATGTATTTTTAGACTATAAAGTGATTGTGCTTGTTGAGCTTCTCTCTAAATTACCTTGCAGCCATTTAGTGCAGCAAGTAAGTGCCATATTCTGCCAAACACAAGACGACGTGAAGCTGAGAAAACAAACAGCAGACTGCTTCACTCCCAGTCACAGGACAGAGAAAGGTAGCTATTTGCTATCTTTAGTATGAGTGGTGATTTCAAGTGAGGGAACTACACTGATAATATCCACAAATGCTTACAGAAGCAAAGCGTGTTCTTCCGTGTATGAGGAATACAGTACAACTCCTGTAGTTGTACTTCTTCAGGTTAGCAAAACCACTGGAAACACACAAAATACTCCATCATTTCTTCCATGATGATACTTTCATTCCACCAGTAAGGTAGGATAAAAGGAGGATTCTGGAATCTGCCACTTCAGTTTAGTCTTTGTGAGCTCAGTGGGCAGCCAGCAATGAGCCTACTCCAGTGTCAAGCCTTCAACTGTGGTGCATAACTTCAGGCCTCCTTTATTGCAACTAGGAACTGCCCTCACAAAGGTGAGGAGTCTGCTGTGGCGTCACATGTCACAGAGGAGATAGAGGGAATGGCAGCCTGCAGTGAGTCTAGATGCTGGGGTTTATTTAAAAAAGACAGAGATTAGAGCTTCTACCCTTGATACTTCACACACTTGTTACTTGCTGTCCAGGCATCACATTTGTAAAGTCTCAATTCCCACTCTGCAGTAAGATTGCTGCTGGCCCAGGATGCTTGGGCAGAAGGTCATGATTGTTTGTGCTGTGTCAGTGCTCACAAATACCCAACTTGGGCATAGCAGCCAAGGTCCCTGGTCATTTCCCTGTTTTTCCTCAACCAACTCCCTAATCTTCAGGATCCTCTACCACTTCCAGGATCTTTCTTCCAGCCAGGATCTTCACCTTCTTTCCTTCACAGCTCCCATATTTCCAAGACTACCTCTTCCTGGAAGCATTTCTATTTTTGCAAAGGCTTTCCTTTCTGGAGCTGTAGACCCTAGCTCTGGATTTTCCTGTTATGTGCAAAAGCACCATGGATGTTAAGCTCCCTAACTGGTGATCCTGCCTCATTTCTCTCTATTCACTGGATGATTTGGAATGTGCCTCATTTCTTTAGTCCAGCTGCTGCCAGATTTAAAACCAGCCTGTCCTGGTGGTATCTAGCAACTCTCAGGCTTCTGCCATTCAATAAACCAGTTACTAGTCTTTCACACACCCTTACACTGATGCACATAATTATTTGCCACCTCTGACACCATGCTACTGGCTGTTCATTCCTCACCACAGTACAGCGCCTATCTAACACTCAGCTACTGCACCAGCAGTTTTACTGTGCATGTGAAAAGGCTCTGTGGACCACTACCACTACCAGCTAGCAGCATGCAATTAGGCTCCATCTGAATACTTCTCTAGGCACCACTGCCTCACTGCTGGACTCCTCAATGCCAAATGTGGTCTACCTTGCCAGTTGCAAACTCCATGGATATTCTGTTGAGGCAGAATTACAGCTAATACAAAGAAGAGCAGTGTAGCACAGCAAGCATCACAGAAGCACAGTGCCATGTAACTCTGTCAGGTTTAAGTTTTCTGTCATGAGAAAGTATGTAAAACAAGTTGGTGCATTTGATTCCTCACACCACCATCACTTGTCATGACATTATACTCCGGAGAAAGCTAAGGATGAACAGTAAACACAGCAACAGTTGTCGAGAAGGTCAGAAGTTCCTTGGGGGCGAACTAAAGACAAGTGCCCTTTCATGTTGTAGGATAGGCCTTGAATAGTCACCTAGAATACCCTGTGCAATAGGTCAGGATCAAATCTAGTTACATAGATGCTGACAAAGTAAGGTGTAACTTGATGTACAACTTGTTCTCAAAGACCCTACATCAACTCCTAGTAAGAAGTATTTTCTAGAGTCTAATATTTTTTTTTCCTGGTAAAGTACTAAACCTGTGACTTTTTTTTCTACCCACCATGGTGGAGAACAGCTTTTTCACCTTCTCTTTGCAAAAGACTCTTATGCTTTTATGTGATTTGTAGGGTCTTTCTGTTCCACTACCTGCAGCGAGTTGCCAGCCCTCCATTTATGCTGCAGAAGATAGCATGAGTCACAGTGACATTCTGAAAACTTTCCTCTTTACTATGAAGATTTTTGTTTTCTATGTTTTTCTATGTTATTATTTCTTTAGAAAACTCTGCAAGATACTTATTGCACTATTTTAATAGTACTTACATTTAGGATAAATGTTAATGTTAAACCTGCCTTGTCATTGCTCTACAAGGCAATGAGACTGTGCAATTCCTTTCAGATTGTTCAATACCTCTACAAGAATTGCCAAATATAGCTTAGAATGAGCTGCTATGAGACAATAATTCCCCATAATGGCTCTGTCACTCCAGACAAAGGGCTTGTTTGTTCTGCAGGAGGAAAATGGTTTGCAGCAGGCTCTCCACTCTGTTTCCTCCTGTAGTTGTTCTTTGTGCACACGAAGTACAGCTTTGTCTTACACATTCTGAAACTGAGATTAACTTCCTCCTGTTTAGGACAAGTAATAGGGATTCATGTCATTGTAAGTCACCAATGGGTTGCCACTGTATGTTTTTGAGCATCAACTTCTGCACGGTGACATCTCCAAAGAATGCTTTCTTCAGATTTATGTTAACCCATTTAACAATCTCTGCTTAAGTACCACAACAAAAGGTATAGAAAATACCTGTTCAACAGAGAGTATTCATTTGCTTTGCAGATGCTGATCTTTGTCCCTCTGCCATTCCTTATATTCATTCATTATTAAACACCTCAGTTCAAATATTTAGTTTTACAGTTGGCCTGAAAAGAATTAATGGAAGAAAGTGAGTTTTGCATGTCTCTCTATCTCAGAAATTTGGATTACATGTCAATGAAATTATATGTAAGCTCAGAGACCAGTTTTCCACCATGTCTGAAAAATTTTGGAAGGAACTAGGAAAGAATAAGGCACATCTGAAAGTTAACCCAAGCAGTCAATTACCATAATAACAGCAGCATGGCTACTTCGGTACTATAATAACTCGGATCCTGCTTTAGGATTTCTTGTTATTGCATACACTATGTTATGCCTTGCCATGTGAAGTAGCACCTGATTCATTGGTTGACTACACTAATTTCTAGAAAACAGATTAAAGGGAAGCTGTTACTCTGCATTAGCTGTTCAAGTATAATTTCAGTACAGGGGATAATGGAGAACCCAAATGCAATGGAAGTGTCATCTAGCAAATAATTTATCACGTGCTCAGTAATCATCTCAAGATTTGTTATAATTTTGAGTGTGTGGCTCTTCTAGGCCTTACTCCTTTTTTCTTAGTAGCTGGTGCAGGTCTGTGTTTTGGCTTTAGTCTGAGAACAATGCTGGTAACACACCGGTGTTTTAGTTGTTGCTAAGTAGTGCTTAGTCCTGGTCAAGGACTTTTCAGTCTCTCATGCTATGCCAGTGAAGAGGGGCACAAGAAGCTGGGAGTGAGCAGAGACAGAACAGCTGACATGAACTGGCCAAAGGGGTACCATAGAACATCATGATCAGTATATAGACTGGCAGGTGCTAGCTGCTGCTTAGGGACAGGCTGGGCATCAATCAGTGAGTGGTGAACAATTGCATTCTGCATCACTTGTCTTGGGTTCTATTCCTTACTCGCTTTTTCCTATTATTATTACTGTTGTTGCCAACCCCAACTGTTCTACGATTCTATATTTTACTTTATTGCAATTATTAAATAGTTTTTATGCAAACCTGATTTTTTACCTGTTTCTGATTCTCCTCCTCATCCTAGTGGAAAGGGGAAGGAGATGGAAGGACTGAGCAAGTAGGCGTGTGGTTCTTAACTGCCAGCTGGGGTTAAACCATGACATGACCATTTGCTTTGGACAGTCTGAGCAAAGACAACTCGATAAGTCAGTGAAGTCAGTACCCACCAGTAGAAGGGTATTTGCCTTCTGTCAAGTTACGCTCTGAAGGTTATCTGAGAACAGAGGGATGGTGTGGTGAATGGAGGAGTCTCTCCTTTCAAGGCAGAGGCAAATGCATGCAGTGACGTGTTTTTCTCTCTCTGAGGCACAGCCAGTTTCATGGGGTGAGCTGCTTTTCTTTCAGTATTTTGCTCCTACATTCCTAATAGCAACACTCCTACACAAAGGCATAAGGAGTGTATGCATAAGTAGAAAATGAAGAACAGCTGGGTCTTGAGCAGGACTAACTGTAGACAGGACTTACAGATTAAACACGCTGAACAAAATAATATAACAGATAGATGATGTTCTTTCAAAAGTACTAAGCTTCTTTGCCAGCAATACAAGAAGGTGGAGTCATGCATTTTAAGACAGCAGAGGCAGGATTGCCCTTTCTACTCAGTTTTAGCATGATTAGAATTTCAAGGCTTGGCCTCCCTTCATTGTGAAACATTTGATAGAATCTACAAAAGAGGTACAAGGAAGGTAAGAGATACAGAAAACACAAAGGACTTTGGATTCTTAGTTTGGGGGATGGGGGGGTGGGGTAAGGGGAAAATAAAAGACTGCTGGCCACTTCCTTGGAGGTTTCTAGAAAAGGGTTTAACAAACACGTCGAAGTTGGACTGATATTCCCGGAGAAATAAGCTGAATTAGGTCCTGAGGGGATCTTCAAGTGTTAGGTTTCCTGCAGCAGCTGAGACAGTTTCATTGAAAACTCCATCCGTGTAAAGCCCTTGTGGGAACAGGTTATCTGGGTTAATATTTAAATGCAACTCCCAAGACAGACTGTACTCTTTCAGCACCAGGCTCTCCTCTTTGTCACAGAAGGACAAATCCCTTGAATGACAAAGGCTGATCTTCAGGCTGGGGAGCAGGGCCTAAATTCAAGGCACTTGTCCTCTGCTTTAATGAAACTATTTGATTTTGCTCTCATCCAAGTTATTGCGCCTCTTCTCCTCTATCTGCTTTACTGCAGACATAGTATACCTGCTGGAAACAACAGCCCATCCAGATTACCTTTGCAGTCAGTGCTTTATCTCAGATGCTTGAGGCCATCCATCACATCACAAACAGACAGGTACTACTGAGTCACACATCCCCACTATCAGCATGCTACCTTTGAGCCCAGATACAGACCAGGAATTTCTATACAGGGGAAGTATTTGTAGACATGTTGTGAAGCAAGCAGTGTATTCCCCTTAGATGCTATATGTTTTATCTCTCAGAATTATGTTTAGATGCTGTTTCTTATCAACCCATGCATCTTTTCTGGCAGGTTTCCTGAAGACAATACTGCATCTGGAAGGTTCAGGAGATGGCACTGTAAATGCTGGCAGACCTCAATCTGAAAGCCCTGCTTTATGAAAAGCACATGCCTCTTCCTTTGATCTCCATTATGACCTTCATCCCAAGGCCTCCCCAGGACAATCTCTAATGATTTATTACATGAGAAATTTGATGGATAATTGAAATAGTAATTAAAAAGCAGAGTTTGGTCCTTCTCACATTTACAGCTGTGCAAATCAAGAAGAATTCCAAGGAAGTCAGTGCAATTGTTCCTATTTAAAGGCTGTGAAAATGAATTAAGAATCAAACCTACTGTATGTGGGTCTTTTTACATGTCTAAAGGAGGTGTCTAATAATTCTATAGGCTTTTATGTCTCTAGGAGGTCTTTAACAAAACTACAGAATCACAGAAAATAGAAACTGTGACACCCACAACAAACCTTCAGAGAGAAGTCCAACATCTGGTGGATACAGTAGTATCACCTGTATTCAGAGGTGTATCATCTGGTATCCACCTGTACCATCTGGTGGATACAGTAGTATCACCTGTATCCAGAGGTGGTGGATACAGTAGTATCACCTGTATCCAGAGGTGTATCATCTGGTATCCACCTGTACCATCTGGTGGATACAGTAGTATCACCTGTATCCAGAGGTATCAACAGGAGTCTTCAAGTGACTGATAAAAGTGCCGCTAGCATTTTAAAAAGGTAGGTCTGGCACAACTGAAAGAAAACAGGACCTTATTGGAATGGTCAGTGGTTTCAGACAAGGAATGTCTAGACTGTGCTTCAGTGCAAGGCAGGCAGGAAAAGGTCAAGGACCTCCCTTGGTTTCTTCATCATTCAGTCATGGGAAGCTCCCATCAGCCCTGGAAGGTGTAGAAACTCAGACTGCACTTGTGAAATGCAGAGAAAATACAGTATTCAAGAGAACTTGAATTCATGAAAAGACTGAGAAAAGCACTGGGTGAGTGCTCCTGAAGGCAGGGACTGGAAAAATTAATTAACCACTGTAGGAGAAACCATCTAAGGAACCTGGAGGTGCACAAGACCTAATAAGATGGATTCATAGGTACTCAGGGACCTGGCAGATAAAGTTGCCAAGCCATTATCTGTCATATTTCAGAAGTCGTAAAAGTCCAGTCAAGTTCCCACTGACTGGAAAAGGGGAAAAATAACCCTGATTTTCAAAAAGAGAAAAAGAAAGACCCAGGGAACTACAGATCAGTCAGTCTTATCTTGGTGTATCAGAAGATTGTGGAGCAGATTCTCCTGGAAACTATGTTAAGGCACATGGAAAATAACAAAGTGATTGCTGGCAGCCAACATGGCTTCACCAAGGGCATATCATGCCTGAAAAATTTGGTGGCCCTCTAAGACAGAGTAACAGCATTGATGGATAAGGGAAGAGCAGCTGATGTAATCTAACTGGACTTGTGCAACACATTTAATACTGTCCCACACAACATCCTTGTTGATAAATTAAAGAGGTGTGGATATGACAGAAGGACTGCTCAGTAAGGACCTAGATGGGTGGTCACACTCAAAGAGTTGCAGCTCAGTGTCCAAGTGGAGACCAATGACAAGTGGTGTCCCTCGGGCTGGTGTTGCGATCAATCCTGTTCAACATCAATGTTGACAACATGGACAGTGTGATTGAGAGCATCCTCAGCAAGTTTACCAGAGACACCAAGTTGTGTGGTGCTGGAGGGAACGGATGCCATCCAGACAGACCTTGACAGTCTTGAGAGGTGGGCCACTGCCAACCCCAAAGTTCAATAAGGCCAAGTGCAAGGTCCTGTATCTGGGTCTGGGAAATCCTAAGCATAAACACAGGCTGGGCAGGGACAAGACTGAGAGCCTCTCTGAGGAGAAGGACTTGGGGATGTTGGTTGATGACCATGTTGATGAGTCAACATGAGCTGGCAGTGTGCACTTGCAGACAAGAAAGCCAGCTGTGTCCTGGGCTGCATCAAAAGGACCATGCAGGTCAAGGGGGGTAATTCTCCCTCTCTATTCTGCTCTTGTGAGACTCCACTTGCAATACTGCATTCAGCTTGGGGGCTTCCAGCATAGGAAGGAAGTGGACCTGTTGGAGCAAGTCCAGAGGAGGGCCATGAAGATGGTCAGAGGGCTGGAGCAACTCTCCTATGGAGACAGGCTGAGAGACCTGGGGTTGTTTAGCCTGGAGAAGAGAATGTTTTAGGAAGACCTGAGAGCAGCCTTTCAGTACCTAAACAGGGCCTAAAAGAAATCTGGAAATGGGCTTTTTACAACCGGATGTAGTGATAGACAATGGGTGATGTCTTTAAACTTAAAGAGGATAGATTTAGATTACAGATTAGAGAGAAATTCTTTACTGTGTGGGTGGTGAAGCACCAGAACAGGTTGTCCAAAGAAACTATGGCTGCTCCTCCCCTGGAAGCATTCAAGGCCAGGTTGGATGGGGCTTTGAGTAACATGGTCTAGTGGAAGGTGTCCCTGCCCACAGTAGGGGGGTTGGAATTAGGTGATCTGTATAGTCCCTTCCAACCCAAACCATTCTATTATTCTGTGAAGGCTGAAGAGTCATGTGGGATCAAGGTGAGCAAGGCTTCTGTAGAGCCATCTGTGTTCACTATACAAACACATCTGTAAGAGATGACATATTTTTAATTCTCAAACAGAAATTGTGAATCTGATCAACAGCTAAATAACAAACTATAATAAATTGCAAAAATTAAATCTTGTCATTTCAATCAAAAGTCACAACAGGCACATCTTATTTTCACAGCAATAATACTTTCATGATGCCATAAGTGGTTTGCCACAAAGACCTGATTGCATATTTTTGAGAATAAGTAGGTCAGACCTTCAGAAAGTGAATGAATGGTAAGCCTGAGTCAGAAACGGTTTTCCTTGAAAAGGAGGGCTCTAATTTCAACTCAAATTCAATGTTGAAGATAATCTAAATAATTGCCTCAACTTGTCTTATATCGCAGGAAAATTATAAAAGAGAAAAGTCCTAGAACTTGCTTGTGCAGATTGCACCTAACAGGGAGGTAGTTGCCTGCAGGCTAGCCATGGAACAGCTCCTACATAAGTAACTCTCCAGTCAAAATGTGTATAACAGAAACCATGCGTATTAAGCAAACAACATATGTTTCTACCTAGGTGCTGGTACTTGAAAGTAAAAATAAAGCTCTTCTGCATATTTCTACAAGGAGAGTTCCATCAAGACACTCTTGTAAACTGAAAGATACATTGCAGTTTATACTGCTTGTACATTCAGATAGACGCAGGAGAAGCTGGTAAGCAGTGAGAGGATTTATAGGACTTGGCAGTCTGATTCAGTGAGGCATAGGGGTTATGGCTTTTGCTCTTGACACTGATACTGTTTTGTTAAATGACTTTAGCTCTTTCTCATGCCTTTTTCCACACCTTTGGCACCTGCTTTGCCCTTTACATATTTATGTTGCAAGCTGCTGAGAGACCCGATTAACACCATCTGCTAACCACAGATTCTTCCTGCTGACTGGCTGATCTTCACTGACAGCAGACAGATCAGGGAGGAGATCAGTGCTTTGTCTTGTTCTGTGTATGTTTACAGCCTCCTGATACACCCATGACATAAGTTATATTAGTCCACCAGAACTGCCAATTCTAGACAAACCATGATACTGTTGTCTTGATTCACCAACAGCCCAGTGAGTTCGTTGTCCAAAGTCTATTTCTTCATTGTCTAAGGACTCTGTGAGGTTGGGCCAGCTCCCTAAGGGACAGTGTCTTGCAAAGTATAATAAAGTCTTTGTCGAAGGAGCAGGCACTCCTTCCAGAGATCAGAGACAGCAGCCGAGAGAAGCAGCGGGAGCTGGATATCAACCCCACCATGCAGAGCTAAATACAAAACTTATTTGCTTGACTCAGGTTTCCTACAGTTGCTCATCATTTTCAAATAGCCACAATTTATTTTCTGTTGCTGCCATATGAGCACGTCTGAGCCTGTCTGGAAGGACTTCCTGCCCCTCTGTGGGCACTTATCCTCACCAGTCCCTGTGCTGCTGTTAGCCCAGAGCAGCAATGCCCCTGCCTGGCATCAGGTGCCATACGTGGCTATTACTGCAAGGCCCCTTATGCATTGTCACTCAGTGTCTATGTGATGTCCTAGTAGATACTTCCCTGTGCCAATGATAGTGGGAGGACTCAAATCACAAATTTGCTCACAGCTCTTTATTTATAGAGGCAGGGGAATAAAATGACTGTTGCAGTTTACTTTCCCTCATTTCTTTGTACTTAAAATTCACCCAATAAAATGGAGGTGCACTTTACTGCCTCCTGAGACAAGCACACTAGTTTTGGGCACAAATTCACTGTTTCTGCCTTGCTTTGTTGTTAGCAGACTGATTTCAGCCAACAGCACAAGTGAGAGCAACAGGAGCACCTTCCCATCCTCAGAGCTAGCCCCAGACATTAGACTGGTACTGTATTCACTGCAGTCCATTCTTTTCAGGTCTCTTCTTCAACTTGCAAAATTCCTTCAACATATATCTGAGAAGTAAGGAACATGGCAGAACTTTATCAATTCACATAACTGGGATATCCCAAGCCACCTAGGAAGGCCAAAAATCATATAGGTGATGCAAAGGATGGTGGAAGGAGAAGGTGCAAGAATTATTTACCATCCCTTCCTTATATATATTTCAGCTTTAGAGGATTCCATCCTAATTATTTCATATTTTCACAGCTTTTTCTAAAACAATTGCTAAAACAATTAAGTATAAATGGAGATGAACTGTCTGTAAATATATAAACCTAGAAATGGTCCTTTACAAGTGTGTATCTTTATGTTTGCAAGTAGAAAAATAAATGGAACCCTAATACTTATAGGAACAAATGCTCAACATTCAGTATAAGATATGGTCAAGACGAGTTTAGCATATAATTTCAAACAGTGCAAAATGGTACGGGGCAGGAATTAAGAGCCCATGCAGTGCACCAGAGCAATTGTTTATCCTTTTTTCCTTATCTCCAGGAAGTGTTCTAATGAGTGGCTTCAATGACAAAAGGAAAAAGGTTGGTCTTAGCACCACCCCACCCTCTTACCCCCATGTCCCTTTTGCAGAAAGAAAAGTCTAAGGAGGAATTCAAAATGGTTGCTGGTGCCTTTCCCTGTCATGTTTGTGGAGAGCACAGTATACCTATGATACCTACAGCTTACCTTTGGATACGATATTTCATTTTGTGAGTAGACTGAAGGCATCATGGTGCAGCTGCAGGACTGGGAAGATGGTGGTGTTCTGCCATTTGCACACCATGGTCTCAGAAACTGCAGTCACAGGCATGGCAGATGGCTGCTTCCTCAGTGCTTTGTGCTGAGCACTGAGAATGCTGCAGTGCACTATCAGGGCTCTGGAAAGTAGAAATTCCCATGCTTACTGTCAGTGGACAGTCCAGCTTGCCTTGGAGTTTTCCTTCTGACAGCTGCCACTGCTGTAAGTTGTGAAGAAAAATGCAAGGGTTTCTCAGGTAATCTGCTTAGCAGAAGGTTTGTCCTGATCACTTACAGTGAGATTCAGCTAAGTTTTAAAGCATGGTGTTTAGTATCCATGTGCTCTCATCCCTCTATCAGAGTCATTACACACATTACACAGCTACAGATGATAAAATTGGAGGCCATTTACCTTTATGGACAATGCTTAGTACCAATAATGATATCTTCATGCCGTTCTTCATCCGTCACTGTTGAATAGAAATTGATCATACACAAATATGTGTTTAGGGGTATGACTTTATCTGTAGAAAGAACAAACGCTCTGTATAGAATATGTTGAAAACATCTAGAAGTGTTTTAGAAAGACAAAGACATCATCTTTTGAACTAGTGACAAACATCAGTCTGGCAATGGCAACCTCAGATTCCGTCCCTCCTCAGTGCTACTCTCCCTCAAGCAGGGGCTGTTTGTGTTAAGTGTCTGTCAGGGATGGGGCAGTCTAGGCTGTGGGAAGGAGAGTTGTACTCAACATGCAGAAGGCCCACACTTACATTTAAGCACAGCCAGGAGATTTGGCCATTCAGACAACCCTCTGTGATCTATCTCCAGACATGACAAGCTGAATTTCTTTTTCTCTCTCCAGACTGACAGGGAGGAGTCTAGGAAGAAAGGACAGTGTTTCTCTATTTTGTGGTACATGATTGCTTATTTCCACCCTCCCTTCTTAGCCACTGCATTTTCAGTCTTCCTCCTGTGAGGTCATCTCTGCATAAGGCTGGAAACCATTTTGCTGCCTGTGACTCCCTTAGGACAGTTCTTGCAAGACTTTAAAAAGACTGGCTCCACCCTTCATTTCCTTCTTCTGGAGCTCACAGATCTTACAGTCCAAACAACTTCATGCACTCACTGGGCATCCACTGTTCACCATTTCCCTTGTGGGGCTGCTTCTCCTTCTGAGGAGGGATTTGGGGCACATGTGGTCCATCAGCTGTATGCAGAAGCCAAGAGAGTATTCTCACTATGCACTGCATACATTTTTGGGGGTCAGAAAGAGTGTTTCCCTCATATGCTGTTGGTATGAGCTGTTCAAAGCCTCTGTCCTCTCACAATAAGATAGCAAATATGTCCTGAGTCAAAACCAGTGAGGATGTGGCACCTGGTCTGACCCAGTCCAGCAGGACTCTTGGGTCCCTGGATCTGAGCAATGTGAGATTGACAAGCAATCCCTCCTGCAACTCTGCTTTGAATAAGAAGCTGGTTTTGAGCCTCCCAGTTGCAGCTACAGAAGGATTTTAGCTATGTAGATGTCCCCTCTTCACTCAGTCTCTTCCCTCTCACTCTTTGTTTCTCTTCTTGACACAAGGTATGATCAATATTTAATTTCTCTCCTTATTACACTCTCCACTGCAGCTCTGCCTTTGTTACCATTGTTCCTATCTGTTACTCCTGGCCAAAAATCATGTGATATGCTGCAAAGAGAATTTTTTAAGTCCTCTCTCATTTACCTGTCTTCCATCCTCTTCCTATGGTGGTTATATACCATACATAGCCTCTGTGAGTGGGGCTGTTTTTCTAACAGCAAAGCACGCACAGTGAATCACAAGGGTGAGAGCTGTCTTGCTGAAAGCACTGAATTCAGTTTATGTCAATTGCAGATGAAGTCTGGTAAAACAAACAGTGCTTCCCAGGTGAAGGGAGCAGTTGGTAGAAGCATTTGTCTGACACAGGCCAGGCAGCGATCTCTCTGTTGGTCTGATCATCTGGAGTGTTGCTAGAGGATCATTATTCATAAGGGCAGCACAATACTGTGTGACAAACGGGTAGCCTGTCAGAGCTTGTATATTTCCAGGTAGCCTGCTGAGTGTCAGACTCTGCTTTTTGCTCTGGCAAAGTATCCTGCTGCCTAGAGATGATGCTGACTCACTTTTTTTCCCCTTTAAGCAACAAAAGTGAGAGGTGAAGCTTTTTTCTCCCTGCCTTCTTCTTTTGATCTCTTCAGCCCGTGCCATAGAAAGTTTCATTAGCTGTGCTCTGCAACTATGTTTTCATAAACATGTGTTTATGAAACTCTGCTCACGCTTCCACTGCATCATGCACAAGTTCTTTGCATACTAGGACTTCATGGATTTCTCCCCACACCCACTTCTCCAAAGTATTTTTTCCAGGGCTTATGTCTGAATGAATTGAGCTGTAGGGAAATGAATAGTTTATTTTGCAAAAGATTAAAAGAGTTCAGTTAATCTTCTTGTAGGCTTTTTAATGGCCTTTTTGAATTAACAGGGTGATTTAAACTGCATGTAATTCTTTGTTAGTTCTGAAATATTTTGAGTTTCTTCATTCAATAAGGAAAAAATTATTTAGCAATATGGGATAGTGGAAGTGAACCCAGACTATTACATGGTATTTTGGTCTCTAGGAGGTACAAATCAGAAGGTAGGCTGATTTCCACCAGCTGAAACTATTTGCTCCATAGAATACCTCCTAGTAATAGTCTCAGGTAAAGGCTCATTGATGAAATTCAGAAAATAAGAAAAGGGGAGTGAAAAACTTAACTGGAAAGAAAAGATTTTTCAAAAAATCACTTTTCAATTGAGAAGGAGCTGAAGTGGAATCAATGGTACTACTTTGCAAGTAGTACAAATGGAGCAGGGGGACAGGAGTAGTAGAGTATGTTACATTACCTATTGTTGACAGACCTGAAGATTTCACCATCTGCTTTCATAGTTTTGTCTTGGGCTGCCAGTGTGGATCTCATCTCCTCTTAGTGCACTGCAAACACAGAGAAAGGTCTGGGTACACATCTCTCCCTCCCCCTTGCTCCCTGCAATCTGGCCATGAAGAAATGGAAATTGTCAAATGTCTGATCCACCAGAAACATCTCAAAGGCATGGGTCAAACAGAAGACATAAACTCCCTTGTTACCTTTTTGAACACTAAACCTCCTCCTAATTTCTGCTTTTCATAACTTTAGCATCATCTTTATCTCCTAGTTTTTTCTTTTCCTGCGGAGTTGCCTCTCTTGATTCATTTCATGCTCATCCACTGCTCACTGTATGTTGCTGAAGGGCTTGCAGACAGTTTACTTCTAGTTTTTGCTTTTTCAGTTTATATTCAAGTTTTGGGAATAGAATAAAAAGGGTGCGTGATGAGGGCTTGAAACTCTATAAAATAAAAAAATAATTAAAAAATGAAGAAAGGTGATAATAATGTAAGATACAAAATTTAGTAATTTATTCTGCCACCCTTCTCTTTCCAGATCAAACAAGGGAGGCCCCACTGGAGCACTTTTAAAAGTGCTTGTGAGGGGTAAAGCCTGTGGTGCTCTGCTTCAAGATACTGTGGGAGCTAATCATGTTGTGAAGCCATGAGCCCGAGTATTTATGGCTTAGATTTTTTAAAGAAATGTAGGACAGCTGGAGAATTAGTATGTATTCATTGCAGTTGGAGGGGGGTGTCAAAATCCTTTAGGGCAGTTTTCTCTTTTTTTCCCTTTTGTTTCGTGGACCTCTCACTTTGCAGTGGAAGCTAACATTTTTTGAAATTTCGCATATTTCAACCAATGTGCAGCTAACTTCAATCTCTTGATGATATAAATACTCAGTGATTACTCTGAATTTGAAACAGCATGAAAAGCTGTTACAGCCCAGTATTTTGGGATTTGGTTCATCACTTCCAAAGAAATGGTAGAGATTGCTCTTCTAAAACTCTGGGTTGCCTCAAGGCTGTTTCAGTTGCAGGTTGTCTTCAGGGTACAGGATAGGACAATATTTCTTCTCCATTGAAGTGGCTGAAAGTTAACATTCAGAGAAGCATGTGTGAATTGTGAATTCAAGTGTGAATCCCTCATCACTGGATCACTGAAGTGATTGCTCAGCTGTCAAGTTGGAGCCAGAATTGCCATCTCTACTAGTGGTTTTCATAGGGACCCATTCCAATTGCTTATTTTATGAAAGTGCTTGTGAAACTGCCATTTGGGCTCCGATAAGCATCCCTTTATTTTCCCTGTTGCATGGTTCAGGTCCTGACAGCTGATTTTCAGCCACAAACTGGCCCTGGGTTTTCAGTATGTCAGGATCTTCTCCTATTTGAGAAACAGAGAGTTGAAGGTTGGTAAGGAAAGCCTCAGTTTTGACACATTTGCTGGAAATTATGATGTTCATTCCACGCCATTAAGTCATGGGAAATCTCAGGAAAGAAAGCTGTTCTGCACCTGCATTTCCAGGTGACACACAAGTTTTAGAGCGTCTGAGAAAATAAAACCAAACCACCCTGATCTAAAACTTTATGATTGCAGCTGAGGAAAAAGGTATTTTTGTGCCCAATATGCCCTCAGTAAGATGAGCTAACTTCACTTGATACATTCATATCTGTACTCAGTGTGCTTTAATGAAGTCATGCATTTGCAAACTGGTGTCTAGAGTAAACCTTAGTAATTAATGTGTATGAGTAGCACCATACTGAAGACCTCCTTAACCCACTTACTAATGTTCTCCCAAAGTTCTTTTCCCTGGTGCTTTTTTCCCAGGTACACTAGCTCTGCAAATCCTGAAATCATTTGTATCATCTTTCTGTAGGAAGTAATGCATGGGGTGTATCATCTTTTGAATATCTCCAATTATTTTTTCAATTCCAAATCATGTATTAGATCAAGTTTTGTGACTACTTTTTATTTCAGTGTTATCGTTATCATGCTTCTCATTGCAGGAAGCAAGAAACTTTCAGCAGTTGCAGGAGGCTTTGTAGCCTTAATACTTTGGTGGACTTACACTGAAAGACATGGTTTAGCATTTACAGAAATAAATGAATGAATGACTTTCCCCAGATATTACACTTTGATTAACATGCCAAGCTTCAAAAGTTTTGTCTTTGAAGTATGAGTGTTTTATTTAGGATGGCAAGAAAGACTGGCTGGTTTCATTCATTCATTGGTTATGTCTTTGTAACAAAACACATGATGATATGAGTGATGACACAGTCTGTGAACTTTTCTGTATGCCATACATGTTGTGTCTTTGTGCTTTCCTTTGAATTTGTGCAGCATGGACCCAAAAACATTCTTTTGATACTTGCTGCTAACTGGCACTTTAAAGTAATTCTTCTGACCCATTTTCTGGGTCAAAAAAGCAAAGCTGTGGATGAAGTTTGTCTTTCTACCAGAAAAGCAGAATATGGCATATGCACACAGTCCATTATTAGGATTTCTACCTCTTCACATTTTTAGATTTTTCCTTTGCTATGCAATAGCACTGTCACCTGGAAAAGTTAGTTAGATTAGCCCTGCAAATTTGCCATAGATGTGTTTCAAATCTCACCTACAGATTCCTGGGGAATTTGCGCTTCTAAATCTCTTAAGATTTGAGGAAATCTGACCTGCACTTTGTGTAAAGCTCTCAGCAGAAGGGACTACACCCAGTCATAGAGATCTAGGACAGAACACAGCAGATGCTTTACTCCAGCATGTTAATGTTCCAGGCCTGGCTTGCGCTGTGCCTCTGGGGAGCAGCCTGAAGATCCCTGAATTGCTGCAGTCTGTGTTTTTTCACTACTAATCGATAAAGACTTCCTATCCCTATAGTTTGCAGTTTTTCCCTTGAAAATGTAAAAGCAACTGTGATTTCAGTGCATAGGAACTTGCTTTACCCTCCTGCCACCGAAACCACTGAGTGTTTTACCCTTGGGATGAGTAGGAGGAGAATTAGGTCCATACTGAGTTCTCTTGAAAATCCCACTCTTTAATGAAGAGAAAAATGGGAGGTTGATGTCTGTGTTCTAAAACCTCTTCAGAGAAGACAGAATTTGAAAAGCACTGAAGAGAACAAATAGAGTGCTTCAATTGCCTGTCTGACCTGACATTCTATCCCCAGATGATAGTTTTTTCTCTGTGAATGATACTTTTAATTGCTTGTGAAATACTATGCCTCATCTAGTGAACATTAATGTGACAGAACAAAGAACATAGAAAAGCTGGTAATCTGCAATGACTGAATTTGGCTATTGTGAAGCTGTCTTTGTGTTGCAGGATGATAACAGAAAGCAATAAGCCTATTTAGTGTTTAACACAGAGACAGACTAATTGCCCCTTTTTGTCTTTTTTATCTGTGAAGACAGTGGTTAAGTGAACAGTCATAGCTCCCATGACAACAGAAAATAATTTTGAAAGAGTAGATGTTGCCTCTTAAAATACACTCAAGTGAACCACAAGCTATATATTAACTATATTAATTAAGAGAACACGTGTCTAGGTGAAACTGTTCAGCTTGTTTTCTGCAGGAATATAGGCTAAACCGTCATACAAGTTAGAAGATTCATTCTTCCATTATGAAGTGAACTAAAATGGATGGCATCCACCCTTTGAGAACCTAGTACTCAAGATAGCCAAGGATAATACAGCCTCTAACCACTGAAGTTTTGCGATAGTAGCTGCAGAAATAGTAAAAGATGCAAAGCCCCATGTTTACACTAGTTCATTAATGTTTTGGCATCCTTTACGTTGAGCTGAGATTTTGCTCTTTTTCCCCTGCCTGCATGGACTTTTCCTTAAAGTTTTGTCCAGAGTTTCCTCTTTCCTCATCTTCCTTGTTCTCAGCTCTTCACACTGTCTTTTGGGGGCTGATCTGAAAGTCTAATTTTTCTAACTCGTGACTCATGCACTAAGACTGCCTCTGGCACATGGTGTAACTGCTTCAGTGAAAGTCACCGTGTTTCATTTCCAGCTAAAAAGCAAAGAGAAAAAGGAAGCTACTTCTTAGTGGAGGAAGCTCAGAGCTTCCTGATGTCTCTGATATTTCATTTGCTCTTAGTGGATAGAGGAGGGAGTTAAGAAAATCTTGCACCTGATTTCTGATTCTTTTCAGGCGGGTGAACAGCTGACCTGGAGAAAAGTTCATTGTTGCTGGTAATGTTAGAACAAGACTCCAAACATTAAACACTCACCTCAGCCCATCTCTGGCTGATCCTGATTCTAGTTCACGGAAGAAGGTGTGTAAACCATTTTTGCTTTCCAGCTGTGGTTTGAATGCTTCATGGGCCTAGTCCAACACGTGCTTTGAGGTAATGTTACAGAAAGTGTGAAAATGCAGGGTGCAGAGGCAACACTAAGGCTTTTTGGCTGTTGGAGCTCTCAAAAGAAAATTTTAAAGAAAATATGTGGAAGAGTATTTCATATGCTTGTACATTACAATGAAGATTTAAAAGAAAAAAGTAAAAATAAAGAACAGCACAGGCTATTTATTATCAAGATATTCTCAAGGCAAAAATTTAGCTGCCATATGCTGGAAGAAGATAATATAGCCAAGAGCATGTATAAAAGACCATGGAACTTTTTCCCACATGCCTCATCTCACTTTTGGCCTAAGCTGCCAAAATGCATACCTCTGGGAGCTTGGAGACTAAGTCCCCTTTGGAGATGTAAGTTCCCACTGCACGAATTCATAAAGACATAAGCTGTACAATACAGCTAAAATTTAGTTGTTTGTTGTTTTGGGTTTAAAAAGAAAAAAAATCAAGAAGGAAAATTACTATATATAAAAAGAGTATAAACAAATTCATATAATTTGTAAGAATTTCTTCCTTCTCTGTACTTTTTACTCACCCAGGATCTCCCAGTCTATGATGAAGCTCACTGGGACATACATCTAGCAGCTTGAACTGAGTGTTAAAGGGACATGTAAGAAAAAGCTACATAGTCCTTTGCAAGGGCTTGATGGAGCTTTTTTCTGTTTTCTTACATAAAAAAACCCAACCACACACACACAAAACAAAAAAAACCCAAAACCGCACAACTTTTTTTGTCTTGGCAGTGTCATTGTGACAATGAATTTCTTATACTATTCTTGGTTTGCATAATGCATCTCTCTAGCTCTAATGTGCCCCACTGCCACTGCAAGCCAACATAAAGATTTTGATAATGTTTGTAATGGTGTGCTCAGCATAGTCTCTGCTGATTCCAAGGTGAGGCACAACCGACCTCATGTGTAAACTGTGATGTACCAGCCACTGAGAAGCTCACAGGACATCTTCCTAGGCTAATTTGGGGTTTAGTTCAAATATGAGTAGGAAGTCCTGTCTGTGACCTTTTGTTTCTATGCAAAAACATACGGTCTAAAAGGCATCAACTGCTGGGAAGGAAAGGGGTCATGATTAGTTTGCAAAGCTAGTGAGAACTCAGTTCTTCAGTGGGCTTCGTCTTTTTACTGCCCCATTACGTCTTTTGCCTTTACCTGTTTGTTTGGCTTTCTGGCGCTGCCATATTCCAGACGTGTGGAGCAGGGAACAAGAGCAGGTGGCACATACTCAACTGATTCGCGATTTTTATTTCCAACACTCGAGGGCGCTGTTGGCTTAGGTTTACCCTAGGTACGGTTCCTTTCCCCCCCCCCGCCCGCTCTGGCCAGCCCCCTGTTTGGGTCTTGGCCTCCTCTGGAACCTGCAGCTTTTGGTGCTTTAGGGGTCCAGCCTGGGCTCCTCAGCTGGTGTGGTACCCGGTACCCTTACCTAAGATCCTGTGTCCATGCCTCAGAGCACAGAATAAGAGCTTGCCAATGCTGTTACAAAGTCAGGCCCATTGCAGGGCTTTCCACCTGCTGCAGGCATTTCACATGGAATATCCAAGCAGGAGATTTAGGACATCCAAATTTCATGCCTCAAGCTTTACTGCATCTTCAAGTGATGTCCTGTGGACTAGGGTTATCTTGTTTTTCTTAAAACCTTAGTTTTGGCCTGTTCCAAGTAATGATGTCCCATTGCTGTGCTACTTGCATCTGCTGTTTCAGTGATTTTTGGCTCTTGTGGAGGTAGATGTGGCAGTTCTTGGCCCCAGGAGGGATGAAACTTTCTTTGTGTGCAGTCGGATGTCTTTGAAGTCTTTAAATGCTGATGGGTTTGAAGTACTTCGGTTTACAAGTAACAAAAGTTTCATTTTGGAGACCATCTGTGCAGGAGTGGTAGGAGATTTTGAAAATGCTGAGTTTGTGGTTGTCCCAGAATAAACACTTAGGATCAATGACTGCATGCCTGGAAAAACTAAATCAATCTAAACAATCTTACCACATATCCCTGTCTGCCACCTGGTAAGGTAGACAATGTGTGTGAGAAAACGACAGACTGAAATCTTACAGGCCCTTGAAAATACACTCAGAGACAATGGGCACTCTAGGCATCATCAGGACTACGCTGTCTTTAGCCTTAAACATACCTTACAAGGGTGTTAACTGCTTCTTGTTCCCAGTACTAGGGAGCACTTGCTCACCGTCCACATCTGCTCTGGACTAACCACTCTGCAGTCCTTCTGCCTGGCATGGGACATAGCAACTTGTCAGATTTCTCCGATTAGTACAGCACCAACAGTGAGCTCTGTGGGCTCTGAAGGAAATCTGTGAATCCAGACCTGTTTTCGGCCATCAGAGGGCTAATGGAAATGTTGAATCAGCCATATTTTTTTTTTTGCTGAAGCATGAACTGTCTCCAGCCAGGTATGTGTAACTTGTTTTTCTGTTTTTCCCTCCACATCCATACACTAGTCATTTTCTCCGTGCTTGGAAGTACTCTATTCACGCACTGGTGCAGGTGATGATCGTAACACTAAGTGGCAAAACCCCATTCTTTAGAACATCCTTACTGGACATTGGGGAGCACAATTTTTTTCTGTATTTTTCACTTCTGGTGAGCCTTGGTTTGTGTTTGAAACCGTCTGGGTGGCCCTATGCCAGCACACCGCGTTACTTAATTTTATTCTGGAGGTGTAACAAAATATTTCTGGCAGTCAAGGAGGGCAACGACAGACGAGGTAACTGCTGCATTTATTAATGGCTTTAAACAGCAGGAACAACAGGATAAGACATATGCATTAAGTCTCTGCTACAGCTAAACTAGGCCTAACAATATCTGGTGTTGCATTAGCAGATGACAGATAAGCCAGATGTTGGTATGAACAGCAACATGCCAACAAGTTAGCACTGTAACAGCACTCCACTCCTTCCTGAAGCTGCTTAAAAAAAATAAATGAAGCTGATACATGTAAAGCAGAACTGAAGCTCAAGCTAAAAATGATACGGTCAAGTAGACCTGTTGTGCTTTAAAACTTGAAGGCTGAATTTCCAGCCTTCCTAGTGGCATGGAACTTTTCAACACTGGGAAGATAGCCAGGTATTACCTTGAGTGCCAGTAGAAGCTCAGATACTTGTGCAAAGACTAGACATACAATTTTTTTATTTTTTAAAAGAAATCAGTTCCTCAGCCTTGGCCATTTCTAAAAACAGATACGGATAATACTAGCTACTAGCCATGGGGTTATGAGTGCATCACCCTTGAGGCACTAGTAAAACTAAAGCATGAATCCAAAATCAAGTGGTTTTTCACTAGTAGGTAGGAGGAAACGAAGCCATTTTGTTCTTCAAAAGAAACCAGGGCTCTGCTGTTTTGAATTTCTCAGATTTTGGTTCAGACCTTATGTGTAATACAGCCCACAGACTGATTCCTCATGACTCCAAAGGGCAGGGATGGGATATCATTTCGATGTCCTGCTTATCAAAGGTTCTTTGATTTCCCCTCCCTCCTCCTTTCTGTAGTACAAAGAAGGCCTCAATGCTTCTGTACTCCTGCTCTTGCAGGAAGGTGGGTCCCTGCTGTCAGTTCCATTTTATGGATGAGAACTAAACACAGTTTGAAGAAGCAAGGAGCAGAAGCTGCCTTGCCTGGTGTCTGGCTCAGTAAAAGAGCTTTCCTATGAAAGTTTGTCACTTTATGCAGCCCACTCTGTGCAATGATATTGTTCTTCTGATGAGCACCAAAGACTTCTTATACAATTTTATCAGACCTTTTACTGACTGTATGATATTGCTTTTCAGACATTAGAACTGATTTTTCACAGCACTTGAGCTAGACCACTCTTTGCTAGACCATCCCAGTGGTTGTGGTATCTGTTTTCTATTGAACAGCTTTCACATTTCTGGTTCAAATTTATCTCAATTCAGCTTCCAGATTCTCCCCAAAAGACTTCTGTGCCTAGGCCTTTGCCAGTTCAGAAATCAAATTTTCCCATGGTTGCACTTTGAGGCTGTTGATCAGTCTCTCCTCCCTTTATGCCCCAAGAGTCTCTTGTTTTAATGATGATCAACTTCTAATTGTTCTCAGAGTTTTTGCGAGAAGCCTTTGCAGCTGAATGGCATTCTTCTGAAAACCATGCTCCCTGAATTGCTTGGCAATCTTTTCACTTCTTGTACCCTTTTTCACTTGCTAAGAAAGGCTGTGGGCTCCTTTTGTACAGGACTGGAAGAGCAACATGAATCTTACCGTGATTTCACTGGGGAAGACTGCCTCTGGAAATCATTTTTTTCCCTTTGGTATGTTATTTTTACTGTTTATTTTTGTGACCTTTGGCAAATCTTATTTTTTTCTGTGCCTTTGCCCTATGGGAAATAATCTTCCCCTCACAGAAGCATGGATTACTGTGCTTCACAGGTATTTCTTTTGTACTTTTTAAGCTGCAAATTCACTACAGATGCATCTGTCACTGAGGGGTGTAAAAACATCTGACTGTAGTCATCTCTACTGAGCAAAAGCCATGTCTGTAGCTGGAGCTTTAATGGCAATTTTTTTTTTGATACAGAAGTTGGAATAAATTCCAGTAGCTCATCCCTTCTCTTTGTAGAACAACGTTGGCTGAATCTACTAAAAAATGCCTTAAATTTTTAATCACACAACTCAGCTTTGAGCATGCTAAACTTATGTCTGTCTACTGTGGTTTTCACATTTCAATCCTTTCCATATAGCACTAATTTTTCTAGAGCATCATCAGCTTTCAGCCTTGATGATGTGCCTGATGCTACAAAGAGTATGGTAAATTGGAGTTTCGGCAGCACAAGGGTGGTGAGCTGCCCCAGTTGTTTGAAGCTGTATTGTTTCCTGCCTCAACTCTGTACATGTATACCTAGTCCTTGTGACCGCCCTCCTTCACAGACAACCCTTTCTTCTGTCCTTAGTTGCATGCATAAAATGGCTGTTTTATTTCCACATACTTGCAGACGAATTCCTACCTTCGGAGTCATTGCATATCCTCTTGTACTTCTCATGTTTGTGCGAGGCCCTGTGAGTCCATGGTGGGAAAGATTGTAGACCATGAGAGCAGGGATGCTTGTAGGTGTGCTAACTCTTGTGAGTAAGGGAGATAAAGAGCAAGAGGGCTTCTGAAGGGGCCTCCTAGAATGAAGAGCACCTGGCTAGGGGATGTGTATCCTTGCCCAAAGGTACTGTCTCATCACAGGTTTCAAAGTTGCTTGTGCAGAATCTG
Organism: Neopsephotus bourkii; assembly: GCF_033783945.1. Classification (NCBI taxonomy): domain Eukaryota; kingdom Metazoa; phylum Chordata; class Aves; order Psittaciformes; family Psittacidae; genus Neopsephotus; species Neopsephotus bourkii. Next base: position 27,786 of record NW_026901782.1, on the reverse strand, counting down.
GAGCAATCCTGCCAGTCTCCAAGACCTGTTAAGCTTATATTATTTTAAGTGTCTGCAAGAATAAGTAGCAAGAACCATTGGAAAGCAGAATTCCCTACATCTTTTCTCTAGAAATTGAACTCAGATGTCTTCTGGACACCACCATGGCATCAATGCATATGAAGACATAAAGGAAGGCTGCAAAGATGTTGGAGCCAGGCTCTTTTCAGTGGTGTCCTGTGACAGGACCAGAGACACTGGGCACAAACTGAAACATGGGAGGTTCCTCCTGAACATCTGAAAACCTTTTTTCACTGTGAGGGTAACTAAACACTGGCACAAGTTACTCAGACAGAGAGTGGCATCTCCCTCCTTGGAGATACACAAAAGTATCATTTGGACGTGCCCCTGGGCAACCTCTTGTTGGCCCTGCTTTATCAAGAAGCTGGACAAGATGACTTCCACAGGTCCCTTCCGACCTCTGCCAGACTGATTCTGCATGATTTAGTGTCACTGAAATCAGTGTTTCCTTTCTGGAAATACTTTTTTAAAACTGGTTGAATTAGGTTATGGAAATGTTTTGCCTGAAGGGTGCAGGCTGCTGTACTATGGGCACATCACACACGTAGCATGTATATTTTAGTTTGAAGTACATGCTGAATGTCATCCCAAGGAAAGGACAGCACAAAAACCATTCTTGATGTTTGATGTTGTAAATATGCTAGCGAAGCAAAACCACTCCTCTTAAAATAGATGGGAAAAAAAACCCAAACCCAAACCCCAGCCATTGCCAATGTCTCTTTAAAGATATCTTTAGGAAAAAGTTAACAATTTTCTAGTCTTAAATATTTATAGGCATATGGGAACACCAGTCCAACCCGTCATCAAGATGGCTTTGAAAGAAGTTATTTGAGATGGCAAATCTAAAAGTTGGTGTGTGTGATATAGAAGGACTCAGGAAAATGAAATAACCGAATGAGGTGAAGCACATTTAAAATTACCTGCTCTCAGGCAGACTAGATCTCTCATTCAGTTGTTATTGTTGCCTCCCTTCACTTTCAGACTGTGCTTTCTCTAAGGCGACTGACTGCTGCACCATGACCACTTTGCGTTCTGTGACAAACGTCCTTCCCCCACTGCAAGAAGCAGCTGGGCAGTGGCAGGGAAAGTCTGAGTCACAGTTAACTTGACAGACATATTTGACATGGACACCACAGTTCATATGATCCTGACAATATAAGTAAATCTACAACAACAAGATGATGGACAGGGCTCCTGGTACAAGTAGGAAAATGGGCCCTTTCTTTCCAACATAAAGATTTTTATGGTTTGGTGAGATGCTGAGTGTGTTTGGCTGGCTAGGGCTGTAGGAAGGGCTCATACCACACTGCATGGAACATGAGCCCTCAGTCACCAAAGCCATCCAAAACACCATTTCTCTTTGTAGCCATCTGTGACTAAACTACAAAGGTTCCAGGACCAGAAGACATAGAAGAAACAGAGACTCAGGTCAAACATCAGCTGTGGTAAATATGACCAGTTGACTGTAGGGTTAATAGCCAAAGGAAGGAGCTACAGCAGGTAAGCCATTCACAGTGCACAGACTTTGCTGGTCCTGCAGGATCCAGGGACTGTATGGCTAAGCCTTGTGGAGCTCCATCCACCAGGATTATTTAAGTACTTGGAAGCAATGAATGCTTTTGCAACAATTCTGGTTTTCACTGGTGGTAGATCTAACCACAGAGTAGACTTTATTGTACTGTAAAGTAGTTGGGTACAATGGGGTTAAGCATGGTGCAAAACAGGCAGTTTGGAAAGGGCTGGGGCATGTCCAGGCAATGCCTATTTGTGCTGGGGAGCATGGCTGCTGGTTCTTTCCACACCCTCCAGTGCCCTAGGGGAGGGTGCCGCCAACTGCGTGTGTCCCTCCCCAGTGGAACTGCTGTGCTCACCTTTGCAGTGGCTGTCACACCAGTGTGCTGGCCAGGGTCCCCAGGGGTAATGCTGCATGCATCTTAGTTGAGCCTTTTCTCTGCAATTCAGTACGGAGACAAGCATTCAGCCTTGCCTCTGCAGAAACTGCCTGACAGCTGATGGTGGGAGCCAGGCAGCAGTGGAATTTTTCATTCCATTAAGTATTCATACTTTATTCCCCTGTCTTGCTGTTGTTGTTTCTAAACATGACAGACAATAATCAGGAAACAAAAGCATTTGCTTTCTCTCCACTGGCAAAGCAGTACATTCACAACCAACATCAAAGGTGGGGTTTAGCGATCATTAGTGCAATACTGCACTTCAACATGATCAAAGTAATCAGTGCTCAGACACAATAAAGAAGATGGAGCTCTGATTCAGCTCCTCCATAAAAGGCAACAATAAAGAGATCTGGGGAGAGGGTGAGAGCACAGTGAGTATATGAGGGTATGTGGCTGAGTTATCCTTTTACATCAAAACCAATTCTCATTTCATATCCAATTATACCTCTGAGCTGTTCAGCCCAACATCACTGTCATCTCTGGCTTTCAATTGACATTGCAAATTGTGGAATAGAAAAAACTATCATAAAGCATATCTTAGTTGAAATTCCTCCTGAAGTTTGTCACTGAAGACGGGTAACTCTTTGAGAGCTGGGATAGTTGCCCCGGCCTATTGATATTGCCAGCCAACCTCATCCACATTTGGGTGAGGAACGTTTTAGCTACTGTCTAGTCATTGAAAATAGCTTTTTTGCTTACCATCTGATGCAGGGTAGAAAGCTCTGAGCATAGGGACAATGGATTTTGCACTGCTGGGTGTCCATAGCCAAGGAAACAAATGCCATTGAAGGCAAGTGTAGAGATGTCATTCAGCAGGTCACTGTAAGGGACTGACCCTTTTGTCTCTCAGACTTGTACAGCTCAGGCTACAGAAGTGCACTTGGAAAATCCCACAGGAAGCCCTTGCCTCCTGCCTGAGTGGGGGCACCTCTGAAACCCCCAGCTTTGTCCTAAAATCCCTGGGACATACAGACTCTTCTCTATGCCAGGGCCACTGTCCCAGTGACTAATTATAACAGTCATGTATTTGCTCCCCGTTCTCTGAATTCATGTTGAAGCATATTCATTTGCAGGGTGTGTGGAGGAGGCTGAGAGACCTTGTGGGTTTGGGGTTTGGGGGTGGGGGGGCTTCTGGGGCAGGGTTGGATTAACAAGACCTTAGATGCTGGAAGTCTGGTCCCAAAGTACATAGCTTGCAGCTGTGACTGAGTCACTGTCTTCTCTTGTGTAAGATAAACCTTAAGAGCTTCTTGAGCCTTTCTCAGGAAGACAGATTTTCCACACTATGATGACTTGTAAAGATGTTCTAAAATGTTCTCAGAGGGGCATACAAACAAAAGATCAGACCCAGTAAAAAGAAAGACATACAGTGATACTTAGCAGGGCAGGGCACTTGTTTGGAATCCACAAAGCACCAAGAAATATTGGTATGCTGTGTCAATAGCAATATAAATACGGGTTTATCAGCTACTAAAGGAGTAACAAATGGAAGAAACTGAATCATGTGTGTTGAAGAAAAGGAACCATGGCAAATCACAGAGGATGCAGAACAATTCAGTAGCATAGAAGGGATGTTTTACAAGGGGAGGAAACTATTTTGATTGAAAGGATGAGATGGGTAATAAAGTCTGAAGCAGGCAGGTGCTCATGTGTGTTGGCGGTGAGTGCAAAACTGGTGCTGCTTCACTCACTCCCACAAAGCTTCCTCAGTATACACAAGCAGGTAATGCAGCTCTTCATCTGTATCATGAAATAGCTTTAGCTGGATAGCATTCACATTTTCTTTATAAATACCCACTTTCTTCTGGATAACAGCATCATAAGCTGTACTGTCTATTGGGACCTATTTGACTTCACCTACCTTGTGTTTCAGAAGTATAACGGGTTTTCTTTCCCAAAAGCTCCAGTCAAACAATGAGGGAGTATAGTGGCCTATGGCTCTTCAGCACTGAGGCAAACACCTACGTAGTTACTGGAAAAAAATCAAGGTATACAGTTTTTCTAGCTCTGCAGAAAAGGCAGTGTCTCCTTTCCACACCTTCCTGTGGAAAAGCACCTCTCCCTTAGGAATCCTTCTGCCAGTGTTCGGGAAGTGGCCTGCAGGTCAGGTAATGTGGCCCTCCAGAAAATGCTATGCTCATATTAACTCACTGGGAACCCTCTGCTCCACTCTGCTCTCCTCTGCAGGAAATGTGAAGTTAGTATTTTTATGGGATCACCTCAGACGGCCCTTCTGCATTTGAAGCATGGTGGGATTGTGCCTAGGACCTGATTTCTGTGCAGAAGCCTTATGTACTGACCTTGGTCAGTACTGCTGCCTTTTATGTTCAGATTCTGTCTCCATTCAAAGGTTACTACGGAAGATTCCTGTCCTCTTGCTGCAAGTGAGAAGGAACAGGTGGAACACTGGCACAGAGAGCGGTTCTTCTTTCTCTTCTTTCACAGCCTAATGGAGCCCAAGCACGCTGGATTTTTGTTGAGTAACAGTGAAACAATACAGCTGGAGTGAAAGGACCAACAGCTAACCTGTTTTCCAGGCAGTGGCTGTTTATCTACTGCTCTGCTTAGGGCTGTACCTAGGCCTGCCTTCCAATTCAGACTTTCTGTGTGGTTTGATCTGTGCCCAAAGGAAATACAGAAAGTTTCCGTGTCTGACAACCATTTTTGTGAATCTAACCACCGTGTGAGATGGAATGTAGTAGCTATGGGACAGCAAAGATGCGTATTCAAACAAAATATTTGGTGTGGACCTACAAATACCATAAAGGGGTGCCTTCCTGAGGGCTTAACTTGCACATGATTCCATGTTCCTTATGGTATATGGACGCAGAGTGGTCCTTCCAGTCACCATCAAGTGAGGGTAGTTTTATGCAGCAAGGGTGTGCAGAGCTTTGACTCCAAGCTTAAGAAGTAGCATGAGTGTTTCTGGTGATGCTCTGAGAAAGCATGAAGCCTTGAGGGAACCCATTCCAGCCTACATATCTTCCCAAGCAGATTTTCATGTCCCCTGTGAGTCCCAGTTATCTAAATACACTGTTGCTTATTTGCATGGACAGGCAGTTATGTAATGCAGACGAGGTGTTTGCCTGGAACAGTAGCAGGTACTGTTCAATGACCCTTTTTCCACCTTCCTCAAGGAAAATGTTTGCAGACCTGAGGAATGGAAACAAGAGAAGAGTGCAATAGTGGGAGTGCAATAGTGCTGGAGGATATGCAGAATGACTTGGTAACTAGGGGCTGGGAAGAAAGGAATATGGTTGATTCCATTACAGAGCTTGACTCTTCTCTCCCCAGAAGTGGCCCCAGGACAGTGCCCTGTTGGCTCACAGTAGGCTCACAGTACCCATAGAAGTGTTCTGTGCCCCACTGCACAGCACTCTTGGTCTGTCCTCTGGGCACCCCAGCTGCAGAGGCACTCTTTCCCTGGCAGTATGTCTGCCTTTCCTCTGGAGGAGAGCTGGAGGGACCTACCTGGCCTTTGCACACAGAGTTGGAGTATGAGATGTGCTTATTTGTAATTTCCAGGTGGATGGTGGGGAGAAGGCCACAGAAAAGTGCATATGGGTGGGATACAAAGTGCCAGGCAGCCCCACTGTGTGTGGGAGATGGGCACAAGCAGCAGTGGTCCTGATAGAGAAGGAGAATGCATTCCTCACAGAAGAAGCAGGCACCAGCTGGGAATTCCTGGGAGGCAGATGCACCATGATGGGAGGGTGACACCACCAAGAGCAATTGTGCATTATCTGTCAGAGCAGTGGTTTATTTGAAACCTGTTTCCAACTGACCTGACAAATTCATTTCCAAGGCAACAACAGATGGCAGCAGACAGATGGCTCAGTAATTTCAAAGCCTCTCCAGAGAAAAGGAGTGTCACCATAAGCCTGCACTAACTTGACAGTAAGAAAGAATGGGATCTTAACATCTGCATTAGCTGAAAACAGTGATAGGAAGACATGTTATAAGCTAGATCTTTGTAGTTATTCTCATAGTTTCCACGGGCATAGCTCCATGATTCTCAAACCTTCGTACCTCAAAATCATATTTCAAGCTAACAATTAAATGACTTATGTAATGAGTGTGGATGCTTTCTCTGTATCATCTCAGTCAAACTACACTGTTGCTTGATGCTTCAGTTTCTTATCTGGAAAACACAGATAAAAACCCTCCACTGGTCCAGTGGTTTTAGATGGCAGATGCCTCAATAGAGAATTTTTCCATACTTTCCTTCTTCTCCTCCTTTCATGGTGCTGGACTCTACTTTTGCTGGAACCTTACCCCATGCAAGAAACAAGAGTTGTAGGTCTTGGAATCTTTTGCTACCAACTTCAACATAGGTTGTTTTTTTTTGTTATCTTTGCCTTGGTTTATTTATTTATTTTTTAATTTATGGTGGTAAGGGTTTACTTTTTTGTTGTTGCAGTTTTATTACTGCCTGTGCCCTCTCAAGACTGAACTGACTTTTTCAGTCAGAAAATGATTTTTACCATTTTCCTCTTCTCTTGGATATTTTGTTGCTGTAGCTTTTTGAAGTACTAAATTTTGTCCTCCCCTCTGCATTTTCATCACATGGTAGTAGGCTAGAACCAATAAATTAAAGGCTAGAACCAATAAATTAAAAATTATTTTACTTTAATAGAAGTGACGTGTTCTTACGAAGCCAGGCTGCATTCATTCTGTGTTCTGACCTGTCCTCCAGAGCACACACAACTTTCTCATCTTCTGAGAAAGTAGTCAAACATGGTCAAAAGGAATCAATGGGCTTGGCTCTGTCTTGCCATCTGGTGCATGCCCATTAAGCAAAGTCGGGAAAGGGGAGGCTTGTGGCACAGCGTAAATTCTGTTTGGGGTGAAATGGTGACACGAAGTCATGGGCATGGATAAGCATCTTATTTCTTACACCTGAGATATATTGCAGCCCAAACCAGAGGAGATACATGCTTATGTAGCTTGTGTAGCTGAAAGAAGTACCAGACCAGTTTTTCTTGTACCAGGAAGGCCAGTCCCTCTGTACTATCGTGGCTGTACTTCAGAGGGTAGAAGTCAGTTGGCTACCCTGAACTTCCTCTTCTCCTTTGTTAGTGAGAGCAAACTTGGCCATTTGGAGCTGCTGGAGTTCTAGAGAAGGTATGGCCTCATCTGGTAGTGATGCAGCTGGGCTGAGGTCTGGCCCAGAACTTCATTAGAGTTTCAAAAGTAGGAAGGTTAGGAAGTAATAGCACATGGGTACTTTGCAATCAGAGGAAAAGGTACAAAGCTATAGACAAAACAGAGGTGAGAGAATCCTCATTGTCACTGAATCAAAAATTACACTGAACACAAAATGAGAATGCAAACAGCATGAGATTTATTGTGCTGTGAGAAGATACAAATGGGGTGAGGAAAGAACCAGTCCTTAGTGAACAGTTATACAAGCTGGACAAAGGAATGGATGAGCTGCGTAGAAAAACATGACAATGTCCATTGAAACTAGTATGCAGGAAAAGACCATGCTGACCTTCAGCATTTAATAGGGCTTGTCACTGCTCAGAAAATCCTTGGGTGGGTATTGCAATACAGGCCCCCCAGACACAGAAGTGTAAACCACTCTGAAATGAAGCATGACTAGTGTCTGTATGCAGATGAGCTTGGTGTAACCATCACACCAAGGAGCAGAGGCATGCTAGGATGAAAATGCCAGGCTACTGAAGGCTTCACAAAATGTGAAAGGAGGTTACATCTGACTTTTGAGATATGCAGGTCTGTGAAAACTCTGGCTCTGCTTGCCTCTGAAGAAAGAATATGCCACTTTGCTCCCAGCTTTCACCAAAAAATGTTCTCACTGTCCTGCTGCCTCTCATCTTTTCCCACCAGGGCTCAGCAGATCAAGCAGGATCTGGGGACTGATGGATGTCATTAAGTTCCTCTAGCAGAGAGCTGGACTCAGGCTTTCCATTGTTTATCCAAGGTAAAGTTTTGATCTTTGGGTGGTAGCTGGATGAGGTGCGCAAGCTTCTATACAACCAAGTCTGCCTTGCCATTTGAAGGAGTGACCTATAAGATGGTGCAATGGTGGGAGATGGCACAAGCTACTGTATATGGAAAAGACACCAGTCCCTGTATGGAATTAAACCCAGACTTAGAAGGACAAGGACTGAGAAGCACTGTTTGTGGACTGGGAGAAAGGCAGTGGGGAAAGTTCAGCAGCCTGACCTTCTGGGAAACCAACACTGCATAAATTGCAATTTCAGCTCCAACAAACATTTAGCTGCCTCCATGCAAGCCATGAAATTAGAGAATTAATTGATGGATCGATTGGAGAGATTCATATTAAAATGGAGACATCCTACAAATATTCAATAAGACCAGATGCAGGCTGTCAATGCAAATATGGCTTCCATCATGAGAAACAAAGCAGGGGAACACAGTAACTGCTCCAAAGATATTGGAAAAAATTATACAGCTGAAACCAGGTTATTTTTCTAAAATATGTTATTGAGTTGTTGTCTCCTGGAAATGAGATTTTCCACCAGAAGTCTACTGCCAGCCAGGAACCTTCCCTCAGCAGACAGGGAGCTGGCACTGGCCTCAGCAAGCACCTGGCTGTGAGGGTAATTGGATACTGCAGCAGAGCAGGTTTGGGACTCACCAACACCTGAGGGCGTTAAAATGTGATCGCACAGTTCTTCAAAAAAATCAGCTGTAACATAGCCTCTAAGGAAACTACTATTGCTAGATAAAATTCTTCTCTGTGTTTAACAGCAAACATGTCATCTCTGCTGGCCAGTGTGGTATTAGCAAGTCTTGACCATGTGCTTGGAGGCCTGGTAATCACCACAGGTAGGAAAGGGAATTAATTCATGCTATATGCCACCAGCTTTCTCTTATTAAAGCTTCCTTAGAGAAGGTTTTAAAGTTTCCAGGAGCAAGAGAGAAAGTAAGACAAGAGCTGAAGTTGGCATGACACTCTTCTGTACTTACAGAAGTTATCAATGGTCGTGCACACCATCACACAAGACGTGAGCCCAGTAACTTTTCCTTCACAGTTGGTGAAGATGACTTGTTGGTAGTATGCTTTGTGTGTATGTCCAGAACTCTGCATCAGCCTTGAGAGTTTGCCTTCTATTTCTGATAAGCCAGGATCAGATAACTCATTGGAAGAAGAATTATCATGGTACATTTTGGGGAATTTTTATGGTACTCCTTGAGGCAACAAATTTGTGCTTAAATAAAAGTGAAAATCTAATGAGCAATGCACAGGGCAGAGTCCTGGGGCAATGAGGGTTTCTACATGGAGTCTGAAAGAGGCATCACAATCAAATTCCTTATGTACACTTAGAATCATAGAATAGTTAGGGTTGGAAAGGACCTTAAGATCATCTAGTTCCAACCCCCCTGCCATGGGCAGGGACACCTCACACTAAACCATGTCACCCAAGGCTTCGTCCAACCTGGCCTTGAACACTGCCAGGGATGGAGCATTCACAACCTCCTTGGGCAACCCATTCCAGTGCCTCACCACCCTAACAGGAAAGAATTTCCTCCTTATATCCAATCTAAACTTCTCCTGTTTAAGTTTTAACCCATTACCTCTTCTCCTATCACTACAGTCCCTAATGAAGATTCCATCCCCAGCATCCCTACAGGCCCCCTTCAGATACTGGAAGGCTGCTATGAGGTCTCCACACAGCCTTCTCTTCTCCAGGCTGGACAGCCCCAACTTTCTCAGCCCATCTTCATATGGGAGGTGCTCCAGTCCCCTGATCATCCTCATGGCCCTCCTCTGGACTTGTTCCAACAGATCCATGCCCTTTTTATGTTGGGGACACCAGAACTGTACACAGTACTCCAAGTGAGGTCTGGAGAGCAGAATAAAGGGGCAGGATCACCTCCTTCGACCTGCTGGTCACGCTCCTTTTGATGCAGCCCAGGATACGGGCTTTCTGGTCTGCAAGAGCACACTGCTGGCTCATGTTCATTTTCTCATCGACCAACATCCCCAAGTCCTTCTCCCCAGGGCTGCTCTGAATCTCTTCTCTGCCCAGCCTGTAGCCGTGCCTGGGATTGCTCCGACTCAGGTGTAGGACCTTGCACTTGTCATGGTTAGATTTCATAAGGTTGGCATCAGCCCACCTCAGAAGCAAGTCAAGGTCCCTCTGGATGGCATTCCTTCCCTCCAGTGGATCAACCGAACCACACAGCTTGGTGTCATCGGCAAACTTGCTGAGGGCGCACTCAATCCCACTGTCCATGTCAGTGACGAGGATGTTAAACAAGACCGGTCCCAACACCGATCCCTGAGGGACACCACTGGTTACAGGTCTCCAGCCTGACATTGAGCCATTGACCACAACTCTTTGTGTGCAGCCCTCCAGCCAGTTTTTTATCCACCGGGTGGTCCATTCATCAAATTGACGTCTCTCCAATTTAGAGACAAGGATGTCCTGTGGGACAGTGTCAAACGCTTTCTAGAACTCCAGGTAGATGACATCAACTGCTTTACTGCTGTCCACCAGTTCTGTAATCATCACCAGATCACTTGCATCATCACCAGTCCCAAGAACAGTTGCATGGGGCACCTCAGCCCAGCACTAATGCCAAAGCATGGGCCCTGATCACTCCTCTTCTAGGACACTTAGAAGATAATGCTGAGGCTGTTTCTTATCTCATCACCAAAGGAAACTTCATTCCTTTGCAAGGAGTACTTCTGTCTCTGGCGTCTCTGTTACCAGCCAGCTTGATCCCTTCTTATAGTTGGGTTTTCTTGCGTTCTAGGCCATATCACAAATTACCACTTCTCAGCAGCCGCTATTAGGTTGTCCCCTTCATAGATCAAACTGGTGTCTGGTTCCAACTGGAGAAAACCTCAGTGTCAGATCCATTTTCTTTGTGATCCCAAGAGTGAAATTAAGATGCAAACAAGATCAAGTACCATAATAAATCAGTTTGGTTATTACAAAAAGACAGTTATTATAAAGAGGGAAATTATCATAAAAAAGGGAACACTGATGGGACAGACAGTAAAAAAAGATAAGAGATGAAGCAAGAGAATCGAACCTACACAAAAGGAATCAAAATCCTCCATACTTCCTTTATATTATTTCCTAGTAAGGTAAGCTAAAAAAGCTATCGGGCCCATACCCCGAAAATGATGGTTCAACTCCTTCCCCTACTAATGAGTCCCTTTACAAAACTAATCTCAGCCACAAGCCTCCTCCTAGGAACAATAATCACAATCACAAGCAACCACTGAGTAATAGCCTGAACAGGATTAGAAATTAATACCCTAGCCATTATCCCCCTAATCTCCAAATCCCATCACCCACGAGCCATCGAAGCAGCAACCAAATACTTCTTAGTACAGGCAACCGCCTCCGCACTAGTTCTCCTCTCAAGCACAATTAATGCATGATTTACAGGACAATGAGACATCACCCAGCTCACTCACCCTCCATCACGCCTCCTACTAACCATAGCCATTGCTATCAAATTAGGCCTAACCCCATTCCACTTCTGATTCCCAGAGGTTCTCCAAGGATCAACCCTCACCACAGCTCTACTCCTTTCAACAATAATAAAACTCCCACCAATAGCCATTCTACTCCTCACATCACACTCACTAAACCCCACACTACTCACCACCATATCCATCATATCCATTGCCCTTGGCGGCTGAACAGGACTTAATCAAACACAAACCCGAAAAATCCTAGCCCTATCATCAATCTCACACCTAGGCTGAATAACCATCATCATCATCTACAACCCAAAACTAACCCTCCTAACCTTCTACATCTACACCCTAACAACAACCTCCATCTTTCTAACCATAAATACAACAAACACCCTAAAACTATCAACACTAATATCCTCATGAACTAAAACCCCTACACTAAACACAATTCTTATACTAATACTCCTATCATTAGCTGGCCTCCCACCACTAACAGGATTCTTACCCAAATGACTAATCATCCAAGAACTCACTAAACAAGAAATAACCACAACAGCCACAATCATCTCCATACTATCACTCCTAGGACTATTCTTCTATCTACGCCTAGCATACTGCTCAACAATCACACTTCCCCCCAACCCATCAAACAAAATAAAGCAATGATCCACTAAAAAACCAATAAACACCCTAATCCCCGTACTCGCCTCTCTATCCATCTCACTTCTACCACTCTCCCCCATAATCCTCACCACCACTTAAGAAACTTAGGATAATATCAAACCAAAGGCCTTCAAAGCCTTAAACAAGAGTTAAACTCTCTTAGTTTCTGCCAAGATCCGTAGGACACTAACCTACATCCTCTGAATGCAACCCAGATACTTTAATTAAGCTAGGACCTTCCTAGACAGGTGGGCTTCGACCCCACGACATTCCTGGTTAACAGCCAGGCATCCTAAACCAACGGACCTCTGCCTAAAAGACTCCGATGCACCTCAAGCGCATATCAATGAGCTTGCAACTCAACATGAATTTCACTACAGAGTCGATAAGAAGAGGAATCAAACCTCTGTAAAAAGGACTACAGCCTAACGCTTAAACACTCAGCCATCTTACCACATTACCTGTGACCCTTAATCGATGACTATTCTCAACCAACCACAAAGACATTGGAACTCTTTACCTAATCTTTGGCACATGAGCAGGCATAATCGGCACAGCCCTCAGCCTACTCATCCGAGCAGAACTAGGCCAACCAGGAACCCTACTGGGAGACGACCAAATCTACAACGTAGTCGTCACTGCCCATGCCTTCGTAATAATCTTCTTCATAGTAATACCAATCATAATCGGAGGCTTTGGAAACTGACTAGTTCCCCTCATAATTGGCGCCCCTGATATAGCCTTCCCACGCATAAACAACATAAGCTTCTGACTACTCCCTCCATCCTTCCTCCTCCTACTAACCTCATCCACAGTAGAGGCAGGAGCCGGCACAGGATGAACAGTCTATCCCCCCCTAGCCGGAAACCTTGCCCATGCCGGAGCCTCAGTAGATCTAGCTATCTTCTCCCTCCACCTAGCAGGAGTATCATCCATCCTAGGAGCAATCAATTTTATCACCACCACCATCAACATAAAACCCCCCGCCCTATCCCAATACCAAACCCCACTATTTGTATGATCCGTCCTAATCACAGCTGTACTCCTCCTACTATCTCTGCCAGTCCTAGCCGCTGGAATCACAATACTCCTCACCGATCGTAACCTAAACACCACCTTCTTCGACCCAGCCGGAGGAGGAGATCCAATCCTATACCAACATCTCTTCTGATTCTTTGGCCACCCAGAAGTTTACATCCTTATTCTCCCAGGATTTGGAATCATCTCACATGTAGTAGCCTACTACGCAGGAAAAAAAGAACCATTCGGCTACATAGGCATAGTATGAGCCATATTATCTATTGGATTCCTAGGATTTATTGTATGAGCCCATCACATATTTACCGTCGGAATAGACGTAGACACCCGAGCATACTTTACATCCGCCACCATAATTATCGCCATCCCAACCGGAATTAAAGTCTTTAGCTGACTAGCCACACTACACGGAGGAGCCATCAAATGAGACCCACCCATACTATGAGCTCTAGGGTTCATCTTCCTATTCACCATTGGAGGTCTAACTGGAATCGTCCTAGCAAACTCCTCCCTAGACATTGCCCTACACGACACATACTACGTAGTAGCACACTTCCATTACGTTCTATCAATAGGTGCTGTCTTTGCCATCCTAGCAGGATTTACCCACTGATTCCCCCTATTCACTGGATACACTCTAAACCAAACATGAGCTAAAGCCCACTTCGGAGTTATATTCACAGGTGTAAACCTAACCTTCTTCCCCCAACACTTCTTAGGACTAGCAGGCATACCACGACGATACTCCGACTACCCAGACGCCTATACACTATGAAACACCCTATCATCTATCGGCTCATTAATCTCAATATTAGCCGTAATTATACTAACATTCATCATCTGAGAAGCTTTCGCCTCTAAACGAAAAATCTTACAACCAGAATTAACCTCCACCAACATCGAATGAATCTATGGCTGCCCGCCCCCATATCACACATTCGAAGAACCCACCTTCGTCCAAGTACAAGAAAGGAAGGAATCGAACCCTCATATGCTGGTTTCAAGCCAACCGCATATCAAACCAATTATGCTTCTTTCTCAATGGGGTGTTAGTAAACCAATTACATGGCCCTGTCAAAGCCAAACCATAGGTGAAAACCCTGTACACCCCCACATGGCCAACCACTCACAACTAGGATTCCAAGACGCCTCCTCCCCTATCATAGAAGAACTTGTCGAATTCCACGACCACGCCCTTATAGTTGCCCTAACAATCTGCAGCCTCGTCCTCTATCTACTAACACTTATATTAATAGAAAAACTATCCTCCAATACCGTTGACGCCCAAGAAGTCGAACTTATCTGAACAATCCTACCTGCAATCGTCCTTATCCTACTCGCCCTACCATCCCTCCAAATCCTATATATAATAGACGAAATCGATGAACCAGACCTAACCCTAAAAGCCATCGGACACCAATGATATTGATCCTACGAATACACAGACTTCAAAGACCTCTCATTTGACTCATACATAATCCCCACAACCGAACTTCCACTAGGTCACTTCCGACTCCTAGAGGTCGACCATCGCATCATTATCCCAATAGAATCCCCAATCCGCATTATCATTACCGCCGACGACGTCCTCCACTCATGAGCAGTCCCAACACTAGGAGTAAAGACAGACGCCATCCCAGGACGACTCAACCAATCATCCTTCATTACCACCCGCCCAGGAATCTTCTACGGTCAATGCTCAGAAATCTGCGGAGCCAATCATAGTTTCATACCAATCGTAGTTGAATCTACCCCTCTCACACACTTCGAGACCTGATCCTCACTACTAACTTCCTAATCATTAAGAAGCTATGTACCAGCACTAGCCTTTTAAGCTAGGTGAAGAGGGTAATATTCCCTCCTTAATGACCATGCCCCAACTCAACCCAAACCCATGATTCTCCATCATAATTATAGCATGACTAACCTTCTCTTTAATCATCCAACCTAAAATATCATCATTCACCTCCACAAACACCCCTACCCACAATATACCCCCAACTACCAAAAACCACCACTGAACCTGACCATGATCTTAACCTTCTTCGATCAATTCTCAAGCCCACATTTCCTTGGAATCCCACTAATTCTCCTCTCAATACTATTCCCTACTCTACTCCTCCCCGCACCAAATAATCGATGAATCACCAACCGCTTATCCACCCTACAACTATGACTCACCAACACCATCACCAAACAACTCATAACCCCACTAAACAAACCAGGCCACAAATGAGCCCTTATCCTAACATCACTAATAATACTTCTTCTAACAATCAACCTCCTAGGCCTACTACCCTACACTTTTACCCCAACCACCCAACTATCAATAAACATAGCCCTTGCCTTCCCACTCTGACTCGCCACCCTACTCACCGGCCTACGAAACCAACCAACAACCTCCCTGGGACACTTACTACCTGAAGGCACACCCACTCCACTAATCCCCGCTCTAATCTTAATCGAAACCATTAGCCTCTTTATCCGCCCATTAGCCCTAGGAGTCCGTCTCACAGCAAACCTCACCGCAGGCCACCTATTAATCCAACTTATCTCAACAGCCACCATCACCCTCCTCCCCATCATACCAACAGTATCCATCCTCTCTGCCACAATCTTACTACTACTAACAATCCTAGAAATAGCAGTAGCCATAATTCAAGCCTATGTATTTGTCCTCCTACTAAGCCTCTATCTACAAGAAAACATTTAATGGCCCACCAAGCACACCCCTACCACATAGTAGACCCTAGCCCATGACCCATCCTAGGAGCAATCACTGCCCTACTCACCACATCCGGATTAATCATATGATTCCACTACAACTCCTTACAACTATTAATCCTTGGACTCCTATCCATAACCCTAGTTATGCTTCAATGATGACGAGACGTTGTACGAGAAAGCACATTCCAAGGCCACCATACAACAACAGTCCAAAAAGGCCTACGATATGGAATAATCCTCTTCATCACATCAGAAGTATTCTTCTTCCTAGGCTTCTTCTGAGCCTTCTTCCACTCCAGCTTAGCTCCAACCCCAGAACTAGGAAACCAATGACCTCCAACCGGAATCATACCCCTCAACCCCCTAGAAGTACCCCTACTTAACACAGCCATCCTCCTAGCCTCAGGCGTCACCGTAACCTGAACCCACCACAGCATTATAGAAGGGAACCGAAAACAAGCAGTCCAGTCACTAACACTTACCACCCTACTAGGTCTATACTTTACCATCTTACAAGCAACTGAATACTACGAAGCCCCGTTCTCAATCGCCGACGGAATCTACGGTTCAACCTTCTTCGTAGCTACAGGATTCCACGGACTTCACGTTATCATCGGATCCACCTTCCTCCTAGTCTGCCTCCTACGATTAACCAAATTCCACTTCACACCCAACCACCACTTTGGATTTGAAGCAGCAGCCTGATACTGACACTTCGTAGATATCATCTGACTATTCCTCTATACAACCATCTACTGATGAGGATCCTGCCCTTCTAGTATATCCATTACAATAGACTTCCAATCTTTAAAATCTGGTTTACCCCAGAGAAGAGCAATAAACATAATCACATTTATACTCACCTCAACCCTACTCCTCAGCACAGCCCTAACCACACTAAATTTCTGACTCACTCAAATAAATCCAGACTCAGAAAAACTATCACCCTACGAATGTGGATTCGACCCACTAGGATCGGCCCGCCTCCCATTCTCAATTCGATTCTTCCTCAGTAGCCATCCTATTCCTACTATTCGACCTAGAAATCGCCCTCCTACTACCACTACCCTGAGCCATCCAACTAAAATACCCAACCACTACCCTAACCTGAACCTCTGCCATCATCCTTCTACTAACCCTAGGTTTAATCTACGAATGAACACAAGGAGGCCTAGAATGGGCAGAATAAGAAAGTTAGTCTAAAGCAAGACAGTTGATTTCGACTCAACAAAACATAGTCCACCCTATGACTTTCTCCATGCCCCTTCTCCACCTAAGCTTCTACTCAGCTTTTACCCTAAGCAGTCTAGGATTAGCCTTCCACCGAACACATCTCATCTCCGCCCTACTATGTCTAGAGAGCATAATACTCTCAATATACATCGCCCTATCAACCTGACCAATTGAAAACCAAACGCCATCCTTCACCCTTATACCAGTCCTCATACTAACATTCTCCGCCTGCGAGGCGGGCACAGGCCTAGCAATACTAGTAGCCTCCACACGAACACACGGCTCTGACCATCTACAAAACCTAAACCTCCTACAATGCTAAAAATCATCCTACCAACAATAATACTACTTCCAACAACCCTCCTCTCCCCCCTAAAGTCATTATGAACAAACACCACAACATACAGCCTACTAATCGCCACCCTAAGCTTACAATGAATAACTCCCTCATACTACCCCTACAAGCACCTAACCCAATGAGCAGGCACCGATCAAACATCTGCCCCCCTACTTGTTCTATCCTGCTGACTCACACCACTCATAATCTTAGCAAGCCAAAACCACCTACAACACGAACCACTCTCACGAAAACGAATTTTCATATTAACCCTAATCGCAATCCAACCTCTCATCATTCTAGCCTTCTCAACCACAGAGCTCATAATATTTTTCATCTCATTCGAGGCAACCCTAATCCCAACATTAATTCTAATCACACGATGAGGCAGCCAACCAGAACGCCTAAGCGCAGGCATCTACCTCCTCTTCTACACACTCATCAGCTCCCTCCCCCTACTAATCGCAATCCTCTATCTGCACTCACAAACAGGCACCCTCCACCTCCCCACCTTAAAACTCACCCCCCACCCCACATCCACACCAACTAAACACTGAACCACCACCCTCCTAGACATAGCGCTACTCACCGCCTTCATAGTAAAAGCACCACTGTATGGCCTCCACCTATGACTCCCAAAAGCCCACGTAGAAGCCCCAATTGCAGGCTCCATGCTACTCGCTGCCCTACTTCTAAAATTAGGCGGATACGGCATTATACGCATCACCCATTTAACAAACCCCCCCCAAAACAACCTACTCCTCTACCCTTTCATCACACTTGCCCTATGAGGGGCGCTAATAACCAGTTCAATCTGCCTACGCCAAATCGATCTAAAATCACTCATCGCCTACTCTTCCGTAAGCCATATAGGTCTAGTCATTGCTGCATGTATAATCCAAACACACTGATCCTTCTCGGGCGCCATAATCCTTATAATCTCCCATGGATTAACCTCATCCATACTATTCTGTCTAGCCAACACAAACTACGAACGCACACACAGCCGCATTATACTCCTAACCCAAGGACTACAACCCATCCTACCTCTAATAGCCACCTGATGGCTACTAGCCAACCTAACAAACATAGCCCTACCCCCCACCACAAACCTGATAGCAGAACTAACTATCATAACCTCACTATTCAATTGATCCACCCCCACTATCCTCCTAACCGGAGTCGCCACCCTACTAACCGCCTCGTACACCCTATCTATGTTAACAACAACCCAACGAGGAACCTTACCCCCCCACATCACAACACTCCAAAACTCAACCACACGCGAACACCTACTAATAATCCTCCACCTCCTCCCCATACTCCTCCTCATCCTAAAACCCGAGCTCATCTCAAGATCCCCCTTATGCAAGTATAGTTTAAATCAAACATTAGACCGTGACCCTAAAAATAGAAGTTAAATTCTTCTTACCTGCCGAGGGGAGGTTCAACCAACAAGAACTGCTAACTCTTGCATCTGAGTCTAAAACCTCAGCCCCCTTACTTTTAAAGGATAAGAGCAATCCACTGGTCTTAGGAACCACTCATCTTGGTGCAAGTCCAAGTAAAAGTAGTGGAAACAACCCTACTCCTTACCACCCTCACAGCCCTCACACTAATCATTATTCTAACACCCACACTCCTCCCCCTCCTATCAAAAAACTTCAAAAACTCTCCTAAAACTATCACCCTCACCACCAAATATGCCTTCCTAACCAGCTTAGTACCATCAACACTATTTATGCAATCAGGGTTAGACAACGTCACCACACTTTGAGAATGAAAGTTCATCATAAACTTCAAAATCCCCTTCAGCCTCAAAATAGACCAATACTCCATACTATTTCTCCCCATTGCCCTATTTGTAACATGATCCATCCTACAATTCGCACTATCGTACATAGAATCAGACCCATACATCACAAAATTCTTCTTATACCTGACAACCTTCCTAATTGCAATACTCACACTAACACTTGCCAATAACACCTTTCTCCTATTCATCGGCTGAGAAGGTGTTGGCATCATATCCTTCCTCTTAATCAGCTGATGGCATGGACGAGCAGAAGCCAACACAGCAGCCCTGCAAGCTATCCTATACAACCGAATCGGCGATATCGGACTTATCCTGAGCATAGTATGGCTCGCCTCAACCCTAAATTCCTGAGAGATACAGCACATACTTTCCCCCACAGAAACCCCCACACTCCCTCTACTTGGCCTTATCCTAGCCGCCACAGGAAAATCAGCCCAATTTGGACTTCACCCCTGATTACCAGCCGCCATAGAGGGCCCTACCCCAGTCTCCGCCCTACTCCACTCAAGCACTATAGTAGTCGCAGGAATCTTCCTACTTATCCGAACTCACCCATTACTCACTAACAACAAAGGCGCCCTCACCATATGCCTATGCCTAGGCTCCCTATCTACCTTATTCGCTGCTACCTGCGCCCTTACACAAAACGACATCAAAAAAATCATTGCTTTCTCCACATCTAGCCAACTAGGACTAATAATAACCACCATCGGACTCAACCTCCCACAACTAGCCTTCCTTCACATTTCAACCCACGCCTTCTTCAAAGCCATACTATTCCTATGCTCAGGATCAATCATCCACAGCCTAAATGGAGAACAAGACATTCGAAAAATAGGAGGATTACAAAAAATACTCCCAACAACCACCTCCTGCTTAACAATCGGAAGCCTCGCACTTATAGGAACTCCCTTCCTAGCAGGATTCTTCTCAAAAGACCTTATCATCGAAAACCTAAACACCTCCTACCTTAACACCTGAGCACTTCTCCTAACCCTCCTAGCCACAACCTTCACCGCAACGTACAGCCTCCGAATAACCCTCTTAGTGCAAACAGGATTCACCCGCATACCAACAATCACCCCAATAAACGAAAACAACCCACAAATCACAAACCCAATCACCCGTCTAGCTCTAGGAAGTATTACAGCAGGCATATTCATTACACTATACATAACTCCAACACACACTCCTCCCATGACAATATCCCTACCAACAAAAACCACAGCCATCATAGTATCCGTCCTAGGCATTATCCTCGCCCTAGAGCTCACAACCCTAACCCACACCATAACCCACCCTAAACAAAACCACTACTTAAACTTCTCATCTACACTAGGGTACTTCAATCTCCTAACCCATCGCCCAAGCTCCACAGCCCTATTAAACACCGGGCAAAAAATTGCCAACCACCTAATCGACTCATCCTGATACAAAAAAATCGGACCAGAAGGACTCGCTAGCTTACAAGTCTTAGCGGCCAAAACTTCAACCACATTACACAAAGGATTAATCAAAACATACCTAGGATCATCCGCACTATCCATCTTAATCATCCTACTATCCCTATAACCCAACCCTAATGGCCCCCAACCTACGAAAATTCCACCCCCTCCTAAAGACAGTAAACAACTCCCTAATTGACTTACCAACCCCCCCCAATATCTCCGCCTGATGAAACTTTGGATCCCTCCTAGGAATCTGCCTAACAACACAAATCCTAACAGGCCTACTCCTAGCCACCCATTACACTGCAGATACTTCCCTAGCCTTCTCCTCCGTAGCCAACACATGCCGAAACGTACAATATGGATGACTAATCCGCAACCTACACGCAAACGGAGCATCATTCTTCTTCATCTGCATCTACCTCCATATCGCTCGAGGCTTCTACTATGGCTCATACCTCTACAAAGAAACCTGAAACACCGGAGTCATCCTCTTACTCACCCTTATAGCAACAGCCTTCGTGGGTTACGTCCTCCCATGAGGCCAAATATCATTCTGAGGGGCTACAGTTATTACAAATCTATTCTCCGCCATCCCCTACATCGGACAAACCCTAGTAGAATGGGCCTGAGGTGGATTCTCCGTAGACAACCCCACTCTCACTCGATTCTTCGCTCTACACTTCCTACTCCCATTCATAATCACCGGCCTAGCTCTCATCCACCTGACCTTCCTACACGAAACGGGATCAAACAACCCCCTAGGCATCTCATCTAACTGCGATAAAATCCCATTCCACCCATACTTCTCCCTAAAAGATCTCCTAGGCTTTACAGTTATACTCCTCCTACTAACCACCCTCGCCCTATTCTCACCCAACCTACTAGGAGACCCCGAAAACTTTACCCCGGCAAATCCACTAGTAACCCCCCCACATATTAAACCAGAATGATACTTCCTTTTCGCATACGCAATTCTACGCTCAATCCCCAATAAACTAGGAGGTGTCCTAGCCCTAGCAGCCTCCGTACTAATCCTATTCCTAAGCCCACTCCTCCACAAATCCAAACAACGGACCATAGCCTTTCGTCCCATCTCTCAGTTACTATTCTGAACCCTAGCCGCTAACCTATTTATCCTAACATGAGTAGGAAGTCAACCAGTAGAACACCCATTCATCATCATCGGACAGTTAGCCTCACTAACCTACTTCACTATCATCCTAATCCTATTCCCCATCACCTCCTCCTTAGAAAACACAATCCTCAATTAACTCTAATAGTTTACAAAAAACATTGGTCTTGTAAACCAAAGAACGAAGATTTACCCTTCTTAGAGTTAGAATCAGAAAAAGAGGATTAAAACCTCCATCACCAACTCCCAAAGCTGGCATTTTACATTAAAACTACTTTCTGACCCTAAACAGCCCGAATGGCTCCCCGAGATAAACCCCGCACAAGCTCCAACACAACAAACAGGGTCAACAGCAATCCCCAACCAGCCACTAAGAATATCCCCACCCCACAAGAATAAAACAAAGCTACCCCACTAAAATCCAACCGAGCAAAAGATGTCCCCACACTATCAACAGTGCTTACCCCAAACCCTCCACCCTCCCACCCCCAAACCGTAAACCCCACACCAAAGACCAAAACAAACCCTAAAGCATATCCCACAACACGCCAACCATCCCAAGCCTGAGGGAATGGGTCAGCAGCCAATGACACAGAATACACAAAAACCACCAACATCCCACCCAAATAGACCATAAAAAGCACTAAAGACACAAAAGAAGCGCCTAAACTCACCAACCACCCACACCCTATAACAGAACCAAAAACTAACCCAACAACCCCGTAGTATGGGGACGGGTTGGAAGCTACCAATAACGCCGCCAAAACAAACCCAAACCCTAAAAGCAACACAAAGTAGGTCATAATGTTCTCACTTGGAGTTATCCAAGGTCTATGGCCTGAAAAACCATCGTTGTCCTCTCAACTATGAGAACCCCCAACCACAATAGGGCCCTACCATCTCAGCGTAGGGCCCTATTAACCATTATTAATCCCCTATATAGAGGACCCCCCTTACCCCCCATTGGCAAATGTGGGTTACTTATACAGACTATGTGTATCGGGCATTATAGGATTGTCCCTTATACATTACATTAAGTCTCTTGATGACTAGAGTCTTCATGTTCTTGTACTATATACTGTATAGGTGGATAGTAGGTTGATCTAGTTCTGTCCTACTTCAAGGAGTGGAGTCTTAATGATTATTCATAGTGTACTTTAATGGTCTAGGTCAGTAGAGTACTTCTCTTAACTTCTATAGGTTACAGCATATGGAAGTGCTTGGGTATCAGCGAAGCTGAATGGCTCAGGTCATAACTTGTCCGGTTGGTTTCTTAGCTGTACACATCGATTCTATGTCACGGAGGACCAACGTCAGGTACCAGGTTATTTATTGGTCGGTCTTCTCACGAAGCTGCGCCTCCACTCAACGGAGTCGGTATTTATCACGTCTAGCGTCAGGATCATTCTTTCCCCCTACACCCCTCGCACGACTTGTACTCCACCGTGCCTCTGGTTCCTCGGTCAGGGCCATGGCCTGTTTGATTGAGTATTCTATTATCTTCAAAGTCATCACCTCTAGTCTGCGTACCTTTTGCCGCATGATTAGATCACTCAAGTGCCTATAATACTTTTGGTATTTCTTTTCTCTCGATCCCTTCAACTTGCCCCTCGATGCGCCTACCGGCGGGTAAACACAATCTCTTGACGTGTGCCCTATGTCCTTCGGTCTGTTCTGGTCCTCAGGGATTAATTAATGATACGGTTGAAGTATTTGGCGGTATCATTCTCACACTGATGCACTTTCTCAGCCATCTGGTTATGGTGTATCCACTATCCCCCTACATGCCATAATTCTTTTAAATGGTCGTAGGACATAATTTCAGAACTTTAAGCACTAACAAATTTTTGATTAGTGTCGACTCCAGCAGGAAAACTTTATATCGTCATTTTCACCTTTTTTACACCCCTGACAAACGTTACAAACAAACGGACACACCCTCTCAATTTACCAATCATTGAAAAGGTGTTTGTCACCGCCACCAGCCACCACCGTAGCCCCCACCGTACTCCAGTAGGGTAATTCCAATTTTTTTGTTAAAATTTGCCTCTTTATTTGTTTAACTTTTTTAACTTTACTTAATTTTACTCCTACCTGAAACCTTTAAACATCTTAAACACAACGTTTATTACCTTAACTTTTAACAAACCTCCACCCAAATATCCAATAAACATCCACACCCAACCCAACCCAGTTCACCCACCCAAACATAAACAATAACAAACCACAAAATACCAACTCCAAACAACCACTGTCCCTTCACCCCACCAAAACCCAATCCAATAAAACACACCCCAACACTAACAACATCACCTACTCTACATCCCCCAAATCACCATAATACACCCTACCATAAAGTATGGGAATCTTACCAGCCTCAGCACACCACACAAATATACCCCACCAAACCCCAATCCAATAAAACACACCCCAACACTAACAACATCACCTACTCTACATCCCCCAAATCACCATAATACACCCTACCATAAAGTATGGGAATCTTACCAGCCTCAGCACACCACACAAATATACCCCATCAAACCCCAATCCAATAAAACACACCCCAACACTAACAACATCACCTACTCTATATCCCCCAAATCACCATAATACACCCTACCATAAAGTATGGGAATCTTACCAGCCTCAGCACACCACACAAATATACCCCATCAAACCCCAATCCAATAAAACACACCCCAACACTAACAACATCACCTACTCTATATCCCCCAAATCACCATAATACACCCTACCATAAAGTATGGGAATCTTACCAGCCTCAGCACACCACACAATCTACCCCCATCAAACCCCAATCCAATAAAACACACCCCAACACTAACAACATCACCTCTCACGCACATATCACCATAATACACCCTACCATAAAGTATGGGAATCTTACCAGCCTCAGCACACCACACAAATATACCCATCAAACCCCAATCCAATAAAACACACCCCAACACTAACAACATCACCTACTCTACATCCCCCAAATCACCATAATACACCCTACAATAAAGTATGGGAATCTTACCAGCCTAGCACACCACACAAATATACCCCACCAAAACCCAATCCAATAAAACACACCCCAACACTAACAACATCACCTACTCTACATCCCCCAAATCACCATAATACACCCTACCATAAAGTATGGGAATCTTACCAGCCTCAGCACACCACACAAATATACCCCATCAAACCCCAATCCAATAAAACACACCCCAACACTAACAACATCACCTACTCTACATCCCCCAAATCACCATAATACACCCTACCATAAAGTATGGGAATCTTACCAGCCTCAGCACACCACACAAATATACCCCATCAAACCCCACCACCCCAACCCAAAAGCCAACACCCCAAATACACCACAACACACCACACATAACCCAACACAAGCCCCTGTCATAAACCCCTCGCCTTATACCAACCAATACCCCCAACCACAATAGGGCCCTACCATCTCAGCGTAGGGCCCTATTAACCATTATTAATCCCCTATATAGAGGACCCCCCTTACCCCCCATTGGCAAATGTGGGTTACTTATACAGACTATGTGTATCGGGCATTATAAGATTGTCCCTTATACATTACATTAAGTCTATTTGTAGATTAGAATTTTCATGTTCTTATGCCATATCATGTGTGAATGGATAATGGATTGATCTAGTTCTGTCTTGCTTCAGGGAGTGGATGCTTAATGACTAATCATGGTAAATTATTAATGGTCTAGGTCAGTAGAGTACTTCTCTTAACTTCTATAGGTTACAGCATATGGAAGTGCTTGGGTATCAGCGAAGCTGGGTGGTTCAGGTCATAACTTGTCCGGTTGGTTTCTTAGCTGTACACATCGATTCCATGTCACGGAGGACCAACGTCAGGTACCAGGTTATTTATTGGTCGGTCTTCTCACGAAGCTGCGCCTCCACTCAACGGAGTCGGTATTTATCACGTCTAGCGTCAGGATCATTCTTTCCCCCTACACCCCTCGCACGACTTGTACTCCACCGTGCCTCTGGTTCCTCGGTCAGGGCCATGATCTGTTTGATTGAGTATTCTATTATCTTCAAAGTCATCACCTCTAGTCTGCGTACCTTTTGCCGCATGATTAGATCACTCAAGTGCCTATAATACTTTTGGTATTTCTTTTCTCTCGATCCCTTCAATTTGCCCCTCGATGCGCCTACCGGCGGGTAAACACAATCTCTTGACGTGTGCCCTATGTCCTTCGGTCTGTTCTGGTCCTCAGGGATTAATTAATGATACGGTTGAAGTATTTGGCGGTATCATTCTCACACTGATGCACTTTCTCAGCCATCTGGTTATGGTGTATCCACTATCCCCCTACATGCCATAATTCTTTTAAATGGTCGTAGGACATAATTTCAGAACTTTAAGCACTTACAAATTTTTGATTAGTGTCGACTCCAGCAGGAAAACTTTATATCGTCATTTTCACCTTTTTTACACCCCTGACAAACGTTACAAACAAACGAACACACCTCTCAATTTACCAATCATTGAAAAGGTGTTTGTCACCACCACCAGCCACCACCGTACTCCAGTAGGGTAATTCCCAATTTTTTTGTAAAATTTGCCTCTTTATTTGTTTAAC
The DNA here is from genome assembly GCF_033783945.1 of Neopsephotus bourkii. Taxonomy (NCBI): domain Eukaryota; kingdom Metazoa; phylum Chordata; class Aves; order Psittaciformes; family Psittacidae; genus Neopsephotus; species Neopsephotus bourkii. The sequence continues at coordinate 1,304 of NW_026901782.1, read as the reverse complement.
TTTTTTAACTTTACTTAATTTTACTCCTAAAATCCCAAACATCTTAAACACAACGTTTATTACCTTAACTTTTAACAAACCTCCACCCAAATATCCAATAAACATCCACACCCAACCCAACCCAGTTCACCCACCCAAACATAAACAATAACAAACCACAAAATACCAACTCCAAACAACCACTGTCCCTTCACCCCACCAAAACCAGCGAACCTCCCAGCACATAAAACAAAACAAACAAAACATGTATCCCAAAACAAAACACATACCCCGTCCCTGTAGCTTAAACCAAAAGCATGGCACTGAAGACGCCAAGATGGACACCACTCCCAAGGACAAAAAAGACTCAGTCCTAACCTTACCATTAATTATTGCTCAACACATACATGCAAGCATCTACGTTCCAGTGCAAACGCCCCCAACCCCTTACTAAGACAAAAGGAGCAGGTATCAGGCACACACCCAGTAGCCCAAGACACCTCGTCCAGCCACACCCCCACGGGTATTCAGCAGTAGTTAACATTAAGCAATAGGCGTAAGCCTGACTTAGTTAGAGCAACCTAGGGCCGGTAAATCTTGTGCCAGCCACCGCGGTTATACAAGAGACCCAAATTAACAGTCTACGGCGTAAAGAGTGACCTAAGACTATCATACACCAATTAAGATCAAACTACTCACCTCAGCCGTCACAAGCTAAAGATACTCAGAAGCCCAACACTAAAAATGATCTTAACCCCATGATCCATCCCACCTCACGAAAGCCAGGACACAAACTGGGATTAGATACCCCACTATGCCTGGCCCTAAATCCTGATGTTTCCAGCACATAAACATCCGCCCGAGAATTACGAGCACAAACGCTTAAAACTCTAAGGACTTGGCGGTGCCCTAAACCCATCTAGAGGAGCCTGTTCTATAATCGATAACCCACGATACACCCGACCACTTCTCGCCAAAACAGCCTACATACCGCCGTCGCCAGCCCACCTCCAATGAGAGCATAAAAGTGAGCCCAAAAGCCATAACCCGCTAACAAGACAGGTCAAGGTATAGCCCACGAGGTGGAAGAAATGGGCTACATTTTCTAATAATAGAATACCAACGAAAGGGAGTATGAAACCCACTCCCAGAAGGCGGATTTAGCAGTAAAGAGGGACAATCAAGCCCCATTTAAACTGGTCCTAGGGCACGTACACACCGCCCGTCACCCTCCTCACAAGCTCCAACACAACATACTACCTAATACAACAAATAGCTGAAGATGAGGCAAGTCGTAACAAGGTAAGTGTACCGGAAGGTGCACT